>NW_027518703.1:7520000-8720000 GCF_043159265.1 Tasmannia lanceolata | reverse complement strand
CCATTTTAATGTTTGGATAAGCAGTAGGATTCATCAAAGGAATCAGCTAGGGCTGAGAGAGACATAGATTTTGTCGCTCGAAAAGATTTTCTAGAGTGAGGGGGGGAGATTTGGAGAGGGGGAGGAGAGGAGAGATTCGGGAGAGGGGGAGAGAGATATTTACTCGCTGAGAAAGATTTTCTCTAGACATAGATAGATAGATTTGGAGGTCAAGAAGAGGGTCCGTAATCAAGAATCCACCTCTTCGGGCGGTAACAAAATCTGTCTGAAATCATGTATGGGGTTTCCCTTTACACAAACAAAGCCGACCCAAACTCCAAAATCGCAGAGACTGAGAGACAGAATCAGACACTGATCTAATTCCCGATTTTGGCAATCTAAACACACCCTTGGAGCTTTAGTCTACTCTCCTTTCCAAATGGTAACTAAAATATCCTTCCCTTAATAATTACCAAAGTTAATAGTAGATTTTTTTTTAAAAAAAAAAGGGGAAATTACATTTACTTTAACCTGACGGAATGACTCAAAGTATAAGGTAGATCCCCTCCAATTCTGAATTGATTCATATGCATCTGTGTTGAATCAAAGTATAACATAGACCCCCTCCAATTCTGAATTGATTTATATGCATTTGGGTTGAATCAAAGTATAAGGTAGACCCCCTCCAATTCTGAATTGATTCATATGCATATGGGTTGAACCAGAGATCTTAATTAGCAATGATAGTGTTTTAACAAAGGGGGTCTACCTTATACACATTGAAAAGTCAGTTGGTGTAGTTGATGAGTTTGAAACTACATGGTTATCGTTGAATGTGTTAAAAAGTTGAGGAGGTGTAACTGTAATTTTCCCAAAAAAAGAAAAAAAGATAAAAGCCAACATAATGGATTTAAAATGATTGTCAAGATAATGAAAGATAATGCAAAAAACTTTTGTTCTACATCCAAAATTCTAAAATGATTATCTATAGATGTTATCAAATTCTAAATCTAAATAGCAATGCAATATTCATCAATTCTTCATCATATTTTACTAACTAAATTATACATAAAAAATAAAAATATTTTTAAAAGTGTTATGGAGAGTTCACATGAACAGAACGGCTCTTAAACACCTAAAATGGAAAAAAAAAAAAAAAAAAAAAAAAAAAACTCTATTTGCGTAGTTCATAGGATGCACTTGGAGCGCATTTGGATATAATTGAATTAGATTATTTATTACTATATATAAATATATATTGATTTAGACAATCTAACTATAATTTTTCTACATCCAATATTAGATCTCAGTACAATACATCTTAGATTTCACCCAAAACGAACATTACTTACCACTATTTTATGTGGAAAGTTGTAGGTACATTCAACAACGCTTGCCTTCTTACTTACACAACTACTCTACAACGTAAATACCTACAAACAAAATGAGTAAAAAGTTTGCAAAATTATTTTGTTAAAAGGAAAAACAAGGTACACCAGAAAACACGTACTCGTAAAACCAACACAAGAGGAACTTGATTTACGTTCATTTCAAGTCATCAACTAGCTTCCCTTTCCTCAACCTCTCTTTACGGTATCATTAATCACCTTTATTGACTTAATGGTGGCCACGGAAAATACACGGGCAGAAGAAAAATGGTAGGACCTACAACTTTGAATGATCAATGACATTTATTTGTTTGTCTCCGTTAGGCCTATTCCTAAAAATTATTTCCACAGGATGATCATAATCGTTCGATTTTATGCCGACATTTTTTGAACATTTTGAGCCGTCCATTTTGCACCACGTATATGGGAGGGTTGTGGACTCCGAGAAATGAATGGTATAGATAATCCCAAGTTGTAGGCCCCACTGCCTTTTCTTCATTAAAGAAAGAAAACGTATATGCAGTTTTTAACGAAATGAATATGGTTTTTAGGAGAAATTACACGGTGTGATCCACGTGAAATGCACAAGAAGAATGATATCAGCACAACTATGTTTTTATAACAAGCATAAACCCACCTTGTCATATATGATTTATGCTTAACCAGATGTTAGAATTCCCAAAAAGCTGTAAGCACCCTTAATTGTGCGTGTCATTATACATATGGTAAAGGCCTATGGCTATGGGACAAGTTGATTTCGTGCCTATTATCAAAACATACTTGTACATATATCGTTTCCCAAAATATATGTTATTTGCTAGGGACCATCGTAGAAAGCATTTCTCAGGGCGGCTACTGCATGAGAGAGCAACCACCTCAATGAATTAAATGAATAAGACAAAATCTGTTGAGTGGCTGCTCTCTCATGCAACAACCGGGCCTTCTGCGATGGTTCCTAGCAAATCCCTCGATGATGAAGTGGTCCGACGAACTCAACCAACTTTGGATTTATGGTTGCGTGCATGTCTGTATTTCTCTTCTCCACCTCAAGTGTATAGTATTGCCTATATTAAACGCCCATGTCACATATATGGCCCTAAAGCTAGACAAGTGTCTTAACATGGAATGAACACTTGCACATGCATAATAAATGTTGTATTGGTTAGACCCGTTCATGCAAGGACTACTCCTCCTTCAACAAGATTCATAGGCCGACCTGACCCATCACTGTCTTTATATATACGCGGCCACCTTCAATGCCGCTAACACATCCAAATAGGAGTTAGAGAAGAAGAAAGATTTTTTACTTTTATAGGTATTAAATGCTCATCTCAAAGTAGGACTTGAACTCTAAGAAAATAGAGAAAATTGGAACCAGCCATCTCGTTCCAGTTGTAAGTGCTCATTTATTATTCCCTTTTATCTGAATGACATAAAGAAAGACATTTACTTCCTAAAGTAAAATATCATTAAAATTCCATAGAGGTAATGCCGGATACAAATGACGTATAATCATGGTTTTAAATTCCGGCCAAAATACTGAATTTTCGACCCGGACCGAAATTTCAATCCTTTCATATAATTTCACATCTTGCCCTAGGGTAAGAGCCTCAGATGATGAGATGAATGACTGTTGAAATACCAAGAATTGGAATCTGAAGAGATGGCCGGTAAGCTCTATATTTATGCATTCAAATCACATAAAGTTTATAAAACAAGAGAAATTATATGGTGCCGCAGTACGATAAAAGTATCGCCCTTGATATTTGATCCAACAGCAGCCTCTTAAAAAGTGGGCTACTGTTGGATTGATTATCAAGAGCAGTAAGTCCTACACTGGCCAAAATTATAAAATTTTGGCCAGTGTAGGATCTAGATTTTCTTATCGTGACTATAGTTTATCTTCTCTCATTTCAGGTTAATTTCTTATTGAGCAGCCTTATGGTGCATGAATGACATAGGAGTGACCTAAGAATAGAGTTGGCATAACAACACTTTTAATCTCACACCTTAATTTCAAGGAAAAAAGGAAAGAGATACCAAAGAAGCGTTTATAGGTTCGATTCTGATATTGAATCTATCAGGATAAGCATATTGTAATCTTCTTGTTTTTGCTCATAGATATTTCTCATCGACTCTCTAGTGGGCCATCACTGTAGGGAAAACACCCTGTGGGAATTTAGGTTGAGCTTTTATTGTGAGAAGGGATTCTTTTTTTCTTTTTTTTTTTTAGCAAAAGCTCAATGTGTGAGTCTAGTCTTAAGTCTCAAATATATGGCATGGCTGCCTTTTAATTTTGTTTCTATTAAGAGTAGGGTTGACGATGGACTAGGTGCTCAATGGGTATGTAAGGTCCATTACATTTAAGGCTTGGTTAAGGTGAAAGCTAAGGGCCTGTTTGGCTACCATGAAAATTATTTCTAGTAATATTTGTTAGCCCAATTGTTGTACAATTAAAGAAACTAGAAATACACAAATAGATGAAGAGAAATGGAGAGGATATTTTTTATTATTGGGAAAAATACACTTAGACCCCCTGTGGCTTCTGACACAATCAACTTAACCCCCTGGTTTCAATTTGTGTAAGGTAGACCCCCTCAGTGTTCGTCCACAGATTGAAGGGTTAGGATGATCCTCTAGAGCTGATTTTTTTAGCACACCCTATCTATGTCAGGGCCTATCAAATGAACGCTTTGGATCATCCAAACAATATGGGCCCACTGTGTTTTGGTAGTGGGCCCAAACCCATATCCGAATCCAAACACTACCTAAAACACAGTGGGCCCACATTGTTTGGATGATCATTTGATGGGCCCTAACATAAATAGGGTGTGCCCAAAAAATCATCTCCATAGGATCATCCTAACCCTTCAATCAGTGGACAAACAGTCAACTAAGGGGTCTACCTTACACAAATTGAAACCACAGGGCGTCTACTTGTAACCTTTTAAGCATTAGGGGCTAAGTTAAATGTGAAACCACATGGGGTCTAAGTGTATTTTCCCTTTATTATTTTCTTCATCTTACATCATAACCCAAACTAGTCTTGAAATAGACCACCTGTACGTGCAACCTCACACGCTACTAACGTAATGACGTTTTTCTTTTTCTTCACAGTTCCAATTAGACTATAACACAAGCTTGAATAGATAAACTCTACCTAGCTAATATCCTTTATGAAGAAGAAAAACTAGCACAACCGACACCAGAAAGTAGAAAGATACTTTAACTTGGACTCTTTAAAACCCAAACTTGGATAAAGACAAAAACTCTAAATTTGGTTGGACTTGGATTATTTTTCCAACGAATGAGAAAGAAGAGGTGAGAGAGATGAGGCAGTTGAGACGACAGGATAGGAGAAAACCCTTAAAAAACAAGGATAAAAAAATTCACTAATTCATATTGAGATTTTTTTTTCCCTTGTTTTTCAGTGTTGTTTCTTGCATCCCTCACTCCCACTCTCTCAACTCTCTCCCTCTCCGCCCATTTGTCACAGAAGGCTTGCTCGGACTTCAAGCCCACCGATTGTGGGCCGGGCTGGGCCTTAAAGGCAAGGGTTTAAGGATTAATCCGTTATTGTGATTACTTTTATATTTCTATTCCTATAATCCTATGCTTGCTTGAGAACATGTCCCGTTTTCTATCAGGTATTAAAGCCCGCGGACCTACGTGAACTCTGCCCATTTCCACACCTTTTCCCAGAATTTTCACCCCTTTTAATTGTTTTCTTCTTGAAAATGACTTCATTTTCATGAAAAGGCAGACAAGAGTGGGTGGAAATGCTGGGAAAGGGGGTTGAAATTTCATTTTCCTGTTTATTATATTAATTATAGTTATTAAACTATAATTGTAATGTGTAGAAAAATGACACATGCAACACACGAGATGCACAGAATCAAACATACAGAAGAAATGGCATCTTATATATAAGATACCAAAAATAAAAACAAAGGAGTTTCATACCTACTAATGAGAATAAGACAAAATCTACTGAAAAGTGAGCGGGTGTAGCTGCTGTCACCTGCAACAGATGGCCGTGAAATGCCTTTCTGCGATGGTTCCTGGCAAATCCCGATAATATGGTATGGGATTTGTTAGGAACCATCACAGAACGCATTATGCGGAATGGCTGTTTCGTGAGAGAGCAGCCAGAGGCTCACTTTTTGTCTTATTCATTATATTAGGAATAATAGACCCTTGCAAAAACTAGCTTCAGGGGTGCCCCCATTTGTCCATTTCAATAAAGTGCATTTATAAGGGCACTTAGAAGTATAGAATTGGCATGACAAAATATAAATTTAACGGGATTTGCTAGCGTCCATTGAAAAAGGCATTTCACAGATGCTCTGTAGCATGTCAGAGCAGCCACCTCATGAATGATGATAAAATTTGCAGAAAAGTGAGCCTCTGTGGCTGCTCTGAAATGTGACAGAGCATCAGAGCATCTGTGAAATGCCCTTTGCAATGGACGCTAGCAAATCCCAAATTTTTTTTGTTTTTGATGGGTAGCAAATCCATGGTTTAAAATTTCGGTTTCGGTAACCATTTTGGACTCCACCAAAAACCGAAATTTGGTAATTTGGTTCTAAATTCCGGACCGAAATTTCGAATAACACTTTTTTTTTTTAATAAATAATGTCATTAAACCGAAATTTGGGACCGATATTACCGAAATCCGAAATTTGGTAAATGGCGAAAAATTGAATTTCGGAAAATTTCGATTTCGGTCCCAACACTGAATTTCGGAAAATTGAATTTCCAAAATTTTTTAAGTGTTGAAGTATAAATTATTAAATAACGCCAACTCTGACAGCTTAAGCTTTTGGAGTAATTGGTTGTTTCACATGTTATATCTCTCTCTCTCTCTCTGTAGAAATTGAGATGCCCTCTTTTGTTGTCAGGTTTCAACCAACTGCGATTCTGTATGGCTGGTTTGGGGAAGCCGATGAGGAGATCTCATATGTGGAGAGGAGAGGCTAAGGGCCCGAGCATGGAAGCAATGGAGTTGTGATGTGGTCGCACGGAAATCCACTAGATAATCTCCTAATCCTAACTTACTAGAGAATAATCTAATCTAACACTTTAGATCCCAAGGTCAGATCTGATATTCTCTAAAAGATTATATAGAGAATATACAGGGTCTGTTTGTTTCAGATTATGATCACAACCGATTGTGGAGTCCCCAACTGATTATTAGTAGGGGTGGTTATTCGGTTTATAACCGAACCGAAATAACCGAAGTTTGGTAACCGGAATAATTTCGGTTACCAAATTTCGGCAACTGAAACCGAACTGAAAAAAAATTCGGTTATAACCGAATTGTGGGAGAAAAAGAGGGAAAAAAGCAAAATCTTGGTTTGGATCGGAGGGCTAGGATCATCCGATCGAAATGATTTTTTGAACACAACCTAATTAACTTGTGATCAATCAAATGGACGGTTTCGATGATCCTACGGAGTGCACATATAACACTTTTTTTTTGGTAAAAAATGGTTTTTATCATAATTTCGGTTATTTCGGTTAACCGAATTTTTTTAGATAACCGAAACCGAAACCGAATTTCCAAAATAACTAACCGAACCGAACCGAACCGACCAAATGGGTTCGGTTCGGTTCGGTTATTCGGTGATAACCGAATAATGCTCACCCCTAATTATTAGACTCAAAATTAGTGCAATTTTCGGTCCAATAATCGGTTGGGGACTCCTTTGAAGAAGTAATGAAAGAAATGAAATGACAAAAAACGATGGATTAAGAAATTAAATCCATTGAGAAGAAGGACACATGGGAGCTCGATTACTTCTCCTTCAGTCAAGTTAGTATTTAGAAAGAAGAATGGATAAGTCGGTAAAGTGGAAAAGGATAGAGCAAGATTAGCTAATTGCAAAAGGGTGCAAGTAAATGTATGAAATTGACTACACTGACGTTTTTGTTCTAGTTGCCCATCTTGGAACTATTTGCAATGATATTAGCCTTAACAACAAATAATCATTGGAAAATAGGATACCTTCCTTTTATTTTGTAATGAAGAGCTGAACCATCGAGGCAAAATGGGTGGTGTCTAGGCAAGTAGTAGTATTATGGAAATATGGACTTTTTCTCTAGCTTTCACCAATTTTTTTGTGACTTGTTTCTTTCTATTCACTTGCTTTTCCAACTAACTATGTTACATGCGACTACAAGATCATAGTGATTTTGTTTGCCAAAGGACATCATTTAATTTCATATAGAAAATCTCTCTCTCTCTCTCTCTCTCTCTCTCTCTCTCTCTCTCTCTCTCTCTCTCTCTCTCCTTCCATTTCTTATCTTCTCTCTCTACAAATGTAATATATCTCTCTCTCTCTGTCTTCCATTTCTTATCTTCTCTTTCTACAAACGTAATCAAAGAGTCAAGATTGCAATTTGCCCAATAAACTCATGTTTTTTTTTGTTGGTGGTTCTCAGTTTGCTTACATTAGAATAAGAGATTAAGGGCGTGATGGTTAATAGATTAGAAGCAGGCCATTTATCTCCAAATTTTCATACTTAAAAGCAGGTCATTTATCTCCAAATTTTATGGCTTAAAATCATTGTTTATAAAAAATAATTGATTCTTCAAAAAAAGAAAAAAAAATAATTATTTCACCAACATTGGACGGACAACAGTGAGAGATTACATGATTTATCTGGTGTTGTTATTAGGCAACGACCACTATTATCTAGAGATTCAGGCCACTGGTGATCGATAATCCGTTGTTAGAGTCATCACGACCTACATGATACATACACTAACAGTAATAGTAAATAAACCATAAGCACATGATGCCCACGAGTTTACTTAGTCTGGCAAGATTGTCAACATCCATGGGCGAGATGAAAAAAATTACTATGAAACAATAGATGATTATAATAGGGAGATGATATTTTCACCCCTATGCAGTACGCCTTCGCCCCCTTATAACGTGAACAGTGGGCAACTTTAACGCTTTCTGATGTCAAATCACGTTAAAGGGGGCGAATGCGTACTGCAGCAGAGGGGTGAAAATATCATCTCCCTTATAATATTCGGTTGTGATTGCTATTAGCTGCACAATACCTGCAAAGTAGGTAAAAATTGGTGGATGAGAAATGCACAGCAAAAGATTTGGGGAGTGTAATTTGTGAAGGAAGAATGCAAAGGCAGTGATGGAAGGTTTGAATAATCAGGTCTTGTCTTCCTAACCTTCGTAAAAAAAAATGAATGGGTTAGTAACTACTGGACTTTAACGAAACTTGGGTATTCAAATTTAAGGGTAGTAGCCTTCTACTTCTTCTTCTCCCTGGTGTTACTTAGTTAAGCCCTGGTTTTATGATTATTTAGATCTTTTAGATTAAGCTTATGTTCAGTTTTAGCTCTGTTCAAGTTCAATTCAGTATTTTTTCCAAGATCGATCCAGTTCAGTCCTTTAATGACTAGTTTGACTACCATGGATGCCTCACCTCTCAAAATGATGATGTCCAAGGCCAGTTCAGTTTAGTTACTGGTAATGAGCATGAAATCTCACCCCATCATGACTCGGATGAAAACCTCCCCCCCCCCCCCCCCCCCCAGCCTTTTGGAAATCTAAACATAAATTGGTCCCCATGTTTCCAACCAGGCACCAAAGATGTGCTTGCCGAGCCAATATCCTTTGCAGATCTGGTAAGGATCAAGATCAATGCATCTCCATCCCCTTCGGAAAAATTGCAGAAAATTCGAGAACTAATCGATAAGGGAGACCTGGATCATATTCAAGTATCTGTAAAGGAGAAAATGAAGTATCTAAAGATGATTGATTCTGAAATCAGTCCATCTCTCCCACCTAGTAGTTCAGTCAGCAAAAGGAGGAAGAACTCAAGGAAAAAAAATACACATTAAACAGAATATCCAAGATGAAGAGGATATCTTTGAGCTCTTGAATGCAAAAGTAAATGATGAATCAAATTTCACCTTCATCTCCACCCCAAACCAGCTTGCAGAAAACCACTTCCCGGTTTTGAAAAATACATCCGAAGCTGCTCTTTCTTTGTCTGACGGGGCAGCCCAAGCAGGAGCAGTGACTGGAAAGGACCTCTCCTTTGAGAACCCAAACCCAGTGTACTTGCAAGTCCTATCAAAGCCTTCTCTAGCAAGCATTGGTCACACATTAAATGCAGATAATAATGCATTCAGAGGAAATGATACTTTTGATGCAAACTTTGTCCTTGTTACTGACCCGGCTCTCCTTCCCAAGGTGCCTGTACCCATTGTTGACATCGAATTCTCTTCACCTGCTGGTTGTATGGCAGATCTTTTTTCCGCTATATCTTCTGATGGGATGAGAGGAAAGGAAAGCCCTTGTCCTTATCTGCAAAAAGTTAGTCATGCTGATATTCCTGTCAGTGCTGATCTCAAAGTTTCTCAATCTAGCCTAGCTGCCCCTCAGAATAATGCTCAAATTGCTGGAAAGACCCCTATCTCCCGCCCAGTTCTAGCTCAAAACTCCCCCTCTAATCCTTCCCGCCCATTTTCAATTCAAATTATTGGAGCCTTTGATTCTTTTGAACCATGCCTCGGGAAAGCTAATGGAAAGGTCAAAAATATTGCCATACCAGTTCCTTGTCTCTCTAACCTTGATAAACCCGAGGGCCTTGCTGATTCATCCCCCCTCGAAAACTTAGTCTCACCTTGTGTAGGATCAGATCCTTCCAGCTGCATCTTGCCCCCAAAAGCAAATGCAAACAAGCTTCCCTGCAATGGAAAGTGGGCTTCTCTTTTTTCTCAAGATGAGGCTATCAAGCAGGACACCACTTTGGACTATTTTGATCAAGAAGATGAAAGTGAAGATCAAGAAAAAGTGATTCTCAAATTTGATGACTTTGAGGACGTTGAAGATAAATGGAGTAACTGCTTTATTGGTTTCTTCCCTGGTAGGAGGCCGTATTTCGTCGCCCTCAAAGATTTCCTTAATAGGAAATGGAACTTAAAAGGTGATTTCTCTCTATTTTGCCCTTAATGACGGCTTCTTCCTCTTCAAGTTTCTAAACAAGGAAGACTTCACTAAGGTTCTTGAATCTCCCCCCACCACCTATGGAGGTAGAGTTCTTGTCGTTCAGAAATGGACTCCGGAATCGTCAATGGAGAGAGTAAAGCTAACCGAAATTTCTATTTGGGTAAAGTTCCCTGGTCTTCATCGAAAATTTTGGACTCATAGAGGGCTCAGCAAAATTGCCAGTATATTTGGGAGACCCATGTATATGGACTCCCATACAGCAAACTTGACCCGTCTAATGTATGCCAGAGTTTGTGTCATGGTGAATGTGGACAAAATCCTCCCAGATTCCATCAAGATAGAAACTCCTACGGGGATACACATCCAACCGGTGGAATATGATTGGAAGCCTTCGGCCTGTAAAAATTGTAGAGATTTTAGCCATGGGACCGACAAATGCAATTATTTTTCAGAATCTCCGAGAACTTCTAATTTGCCTCTAAAACAAGTTTGGAAACCCAAGCAAATAGCAAAGGATGTCCCAAAAGTTGAAGTTGATGGATATAACAATTCTAAATCTGTCCATAGTGAATATGAAAATATAAATTTGGTTGGAAAAAGCAAAGAACCCAAAACCTCTAGTCCTAATGTCCCAATCCATGCTAACCGATTTGCTGCTCTAGATCATATGGTCTCTTATCCCCAATCCATTGGGGAGTGTAGTCATCAAGATGTTCAAGAAGGAAATGCCCAGACCCCGGATCATGACTCGTGGCAAAGGGTTCATAGGAAAAAAAGCAAACCGGCCCTTCTAGCTTTCCTATCTCCTCCTACGTGTGGGATCCCTCACAAGTTGCCCTTTGGGAGGAGCATATGACTATGTATTGGTGGTTGCTTGAAAGGATTCAGCTCCTCTTTCATAGAGTTATCTTTTTGTTGTTGTTGTTTGGTTTGCTTTTATTTTGTTGTTTGTCTGTTTTGGTCTTCTTTTTTAGCGTGTCTGTGCTTCTTTTGTTGTTTGTTCTCCTTTCCAAGTTCTGGAAGGGTTGCTTTTCGTATCTCATGTATATCTTATCCTTCTTTTAATATATCTGTTTGGGGTCTTGCCTAACCCCAGCTTACCTATAAAAAAAATAAAAAAAAATACACTCTCCCATTGTCAGGAAATTGGACACAAATCCTAATCGTCGGTTGTGATTGAGATGAAAGAGAAGAAACATCATGTGTGTTTACACTCGATTTTTTTTTTCTTTTTTCTTTTTAATTTGAAATCGGTCATTGTTTGATAACTTGGCTATTGAGATCATCAAAGCATTTGTGTGACATGCATTAACTTATCTTTACATCACATTACTTTTTCGCACCATCTTTTACTTTTCATTAGTTGTAGTTTCTGACTAATAATTTAAAGATACAACGAAATATATATTCTAAATCCCTCACACTGGCGTTTGTTTGTGTTCTTTTATTGAGAATTTAATTGAGCTCTTGTGACCACTTTCGAGTCGTTTGCAATGAGAGATCAAGAGATCTAGAGCCGAGACAGGGGGAGGTTACAAGAGAGGGTTGCGGTCTCAGGCGCAAGAACAATTGAGCTTAGGTTCTCTTGTTTTTGTTCTTTTTATTTTTAATTTATCCGCAAATCTTAAAATTATTTAAAAGTAACTAAATCACATATTGTCAGGTTTACTATAGAGAGCTGGGAAGTGATATAATCGCCCCCTTTTCTTACTTAGGACAGACCCTCTAGGCCTCTAGTATATTTGTGACTACTTTTTTTTTTTTTGACGGGTAATTGCTAGGGTTAGGCAGACCCCTACCAGATATATTAAAATAGAGAGAAAGATACAACATGAAGAGCAAGGTAAACAACCCCTAACACATATGAAGGGGGAACAACAAAAGAGAAGGGACTCAAAGATGAGCCAAACAACATAAACCAAAGAGACAACTGTTAAAGTATAAAAGATAAATAACGCCTTTCTGAGTTCAAACCTCCTGGGTAGCAAAAATCCACATGCGATGGTCGGCCCAAAGTGGGACCACATGTGCCACGTGTTTGCCAAGTGGGCCACACGGAGAGAAGGGGAGCCTGCTAGAAGAAGATGATAAGAGGAGCAGGAAGGGGCTCTTGGTATTCCTTTTTTGGACTTATATTTGTGACTACTGTCTTACACTAGGTGGGACTGTCCCGAGTTAAAAAAAATGGGCGAATATATCATTTCCTAGCAAAACTGGAATTTGTTTTGGCTCAAAATAACGATCTCTAAATTAGCAACACGTGTAAAGAGAAGAGAAAGACAGGGACGACGAAACGTCCGCCAAAATTCAGTTTCTATTAAAATGACCAAAACACTCCTACTTTATTGGTAAATTTTCAAAGTAAAACCTAACGACATCTGGCTTGCTCGTATCGCCAGCTAGAGACAAGTCGGCGAAAGACGATCAATAAGGGTAATCTGGTCATTTTAATTATTGTCTTTATTTCCAGAACAGAGCCCATCATTTTCCAAAGAGTAAAATCACCCCTACGAAAAATGATAACCACACCCGTCCCACTCCTCTTTTGAAAACCTACACCCCACGCTCTCTTTTTCCTCTCACTTTATTAAAAGATCTAAAAAACAGATTATTCCCGGTGGCAGATTTCACCATCGTTCGTTCTTTCCAAGGTACAATTCTCGTTCACTCCCAACCGTCGATCAAAAACCATAAAAACCCTCGTCCTCTCCATCCCTCCGCCCAAATAAACCAGACCAGATTATTCTCTCATTCCTCTCATGGCAAAAATCATCATTCCAATTTAGGGTTTCCTTTCTCTCTCTCTCTCTCATGAATTTCTACCCCTATAAATGGAAGCTTCTTCTCTCTGGCTCTTCTATGGATTTTATATATCTCTCTCAATCCTTTTTGTTTCCGCTTCCAATTTCTCAATCATCGATTACGATTACGATTACAAAACTCGAGATTATTCACCTCCTCCTCCTCCTTCTCTTCCTCCATTACCACCTTCTTCGATTTCCTGCGAGGATGATCTTAAAGGAGTCGGTTCGTTAAACGATTCTTGTCAAATTAACACGAGCTTGATTCTCGAGAACGATCTCTACATAGAAGGGACGGGCAATTTGGAAATCCTATCTGGAGTAGTTTTGAGCTGTGCGATTTCTGGTTGTAATTTTGCTGTTAATATTTCGGGCGATTTTAGTCTAGGGCAGAATTCGTCGGTAGTGGCAGGGACGATTGTTTTGATTGCCGCGAACGTGAGCTTGTATGATGGGTCTTTGATTAATACTACGGGACTCGCCGGAGCTCCGCCGGCACAGACTAGTGGTTCGCCGCTTGGGATTGATGGGGCTGGTGGAGGACATGGGGGAAGAGGGGCTTGTTGTATTAGGGATAAGGAGAAGATTCAGGAGGATGTTTGGGGTGGGGATACTTATTCTTGGTCGTCGCTTACGTTGCCTTGGAGTTATGGGAGTAAAGGTGGTACGACGAGTAGGGAGGAGGAGTATGGTGGTGGAGGTGGCGGGAGGATTGGGATTGAGGTGGAAGGTTTGCTTGAGGTTAATGGGAGTGTTTTTGCTGATGGGGGTGAGGGTGGTCTTAAGGGCGGAGGTGGTTCTGGCGGTAGCATTTACATCAAGGCTCAGAAAATGTAATGTCTACTCTTTTAATCCTTGAAGAACACACATGTGCACACACTCTGTATATGGAACTCTACATGTCTTTTTTATGCACAAGTGAATAAGTTGCTCTACATATATCACTGTTTAACTTGTTGAATCAACTTGTTAAATTCTTCAAATAAACATATTTGTAGATGTGTTATCCAAGACAACTTTTCTTAGATTATAAAGTGTTTGGGATGACTCAAGGATGTGGCGTGGCTGTTGCCAATCGTGGGAAGGTGGATGATGACCACCTGGACTATGGAGGACGTGAAAATAGGGTGATCCATCATGGGTAGTTACCAAAAAGTTTCCCTTGGACATCACATTTTAGACCGAACACATAGCAATCTAGAATAAGGCCTTGTCTTAGACAACCTATCCTGTAATCAAACTATCCCTTTTAGTATTCTATTGGTTTTGCTTGGGTTCGTATCTCTACATCCCGTGGTGGTGAAATTCTCAGTAGTTATGCTTTTGGCCACCATTCTTGACTAAGAACAGCCTTTGTAGTACCAGTGTTCGAAGCATCACAATCGACTTCAAATGCTTTATCAAGGTTGTATAGTGCCGATACTGATACTTACGATATTTCTTTTTGCAAGCTGAAAGTGAAAGGCCTTTTCCATGACCTACGTCCATTCGTATCTTCTTTTCTTCATATGGTCCGTGGTTCGAGTGACCATGAATTGAAAATTTTGATAAATCTACAACAAGAACAGGAAGTACCCAGACCATGAAAACTTCACACCTCATCCACAAATTTAGTTGTAGTCAAGTCTACAATCACTTGGCCAGTCTACAATCACTGACACGTTTCTATCAATCATACATAAAAATAAGATACTAGTCATAAAACAATACTTATTGAAGTTGACATACAATTTATTCCTTTGCATGACACGAATAACATCATGAAGATGCTGAAAATTACTATTTCATCAAAGTATACCCACAAACTTACCAATTAAGACGTTCAGTGCTTGATTCACCTTGTGCATGAATGTTCTAGGCAAGTTAGATAGTCAAAATGACATTACCAGCCAATCATACTATGCCTCCTTGATCTTGAATGCTGTTCCTATTTACCATCAAGTCTACTCCTTATTTGATGATATCCACTACTCAAATCTATTTTTGAGAAGACCTTAAAGCCATGTAATGTGTTTGTTACAAGTGTATCGTCCAGTTGTGGGATTGTGGAATCAATATTTTGATCGTTATTTTGTTTATGGCTTCACACATAGGCCGACCACAATCTTTCTTCGACATTAATAATGCCGAAACAGTACAAAAACATACTCTTTTTAATCATCCACCACTTCCTCAAGAAGTCATTCACCTACCTTTATAAATCCAAATGCTGGTTAGGACTTATTCTATCATACAGAAGGTTCAATATACTAGAACATGTAGAACATGTAATGACTTTTAATGTGATGTTGAATATATGTCATAGGCTGTTAGACAATTCTTCTGGGATGTTATCACAAAATTCCTCAATTGCCGTTCTTACTTAGTGGCTACCCTGTTCCACCCACATATGGTCCCAACAAACCTTACCCTTGGACCATGGTAAGGAAATTGTTCCTCTCTTTAGGACTTGGGTTTATGTCCTTTATTGGAGAAGGATAATCTTCACATCCTCCTTCCCTACGAGTTCATATACCGTTCCATTCTTATTTGGTTCCTCCAAACCTTACCCATTGTAAGGAAATTGTTCCCCTCCTCTTTAGGACATGGGTTAATGTCCTTTATTAGAGAAGGATAATCTTCGCTTTGTCTTCAACACACTTACTCATTAGAGAAGAATAATCTTCACATTGTTTGTTTTTTTTGGGAATGGCAATCTTCACATTGTCTTTAACAAACTTATCCCTATTATTTGAGTCTATCAATTTCCATGGTCTCCCCAATAAAATGTGGCAAGCATTCATATGTCTACTACTCCACACATGATATTTTTCATATTCCTCTTGCAAATGCAGTAGATTTGTTTTAAAAAAAAATTCTTGCAGTAGAGTTTTCAAGGAGCCTTTGTGAAAGGGTGATAAATTCTTGATGGGTATCGGTGGCAAATGAAAGCATAGATTCATGGAAAAGAGAAGGGGTTCAAGGTCTGATTTGCAAAATTGACACGGAAAAGGTGTACAATCAGTGGAATGAAATTTCATAGATTATATGTTTGTGAGGATGGTTTTTTTTTTAGGTGTACAATCAGTGGAATGAAATTCCATCATTATTAATGGTGGATTGGAGGGTTTTTTTACTAGCTCAAGGGGCGAAAGACGAGGTGCCCCCCCTCTCTCTCTTCTTTTTAAACTATAGTAGGTGAAGTTATGATTAGATTAATACAAAAATGACTATCTCGGTCTGCCCCTTTCTTTTACTGAAATTGCAACCATTCAATATATATATATATATATATATATATATATATATATATATATGACAAAAATTGGGTTATTTGATGGTGTGTGTGCGCGCATGCGCGAGTGGGTGGGTGAGGGTTGGGTTCAATAAACCACCATCAATTTGCTAATGATACTTTAATTTCTTCAAAGTGGAGCCTCCCCAAATCATTAATCTTAAGAAGTTTTTATAGTGGGTGAAGATAGTATCCAGGTTAAATATGAATTTAGGGAAGACGGTATCCGGGTTAAAGATGCATCTTTGGCAGGCTGCCTTCTTTGTCGTTGTTGTCTGGTGCATTCGGACATAAAGAAATGAGCAGTCATTTGAGGGCTGATCATTCTTTTATTTGCCAAAGATTTGCTGATTTGGTAGGCACTCGTTAGATCTAAAACGGCTGGTTACTCTTTCCAAGATCTGATGCGTAAGAGGGACATTGTAATTTTACGCAGTTCTGCCAAAAAGGAGATGAAGAAAGCTTGGAGAAAGCTGAGGGGAAATGTGATGAAGTTAACTTCTATGGTTGTTCCCTTGGTAACCTGGGTCAATCCATAGTTGGGATAATTCTGCTGAGATTTTGTATTCATTTTCTGAACTTATCGGAAGAGTGGTCTCCATTGTGGTGGAAACTAGAGCTCTTCTTACTGGGTTAAGGATATCTGAAGTCCAGCCATTCTTAAAAAAAGATGATATTCATAGTCCATTTTAATGACCTGCTTATCTTAGAAGTCAATTCGTCCAACGTGATTTTGTGTGGGGTAGAAGCTCGGGTTCCTGGCGGTTGGTGTTGTGTGTGTGTGTGTGTGTGTGTGTGTGTGATCGGTTAGCATCTTATATAGATGAGATACTTACTGTTGTAAGAATATTTCTGTTCTGGGAATTCGTAGGCCTGCGTTGTATTAGGAGCAACCTCTGCCCCCTTTGGAGTTATTTCTCTTTTATTTAATCAGTTATTGTTCCAAAAAAAGCATTTAGTGTCACCTACTCCTAACTTAGCATAGATTTTCAGAATGGTTCGAAGGGCATTTGCTGCTGGAGTAATGCCATTCTTTACCCCAAATCACTATAGTAATCATCCTAGTAATCACGAAAATTTCTTTCTTGACCTGCAACACTTGGATTCTCCCTATTGGTGCTAATATGCACACTGTTCCCTTTTAACATTATCATACATGAATATGTGAATGCATGTGTGCTTGCAATGCATAGTATCCCAAGGCAGTCTTTTTCACAGCTCATAACGTAGGTCAATGTTTTACATATGTTTTCCGTTTTGGCTTTCTACCAATGTTTTTATAATTGTAAGTATCTTCTCTATCAAGAGCAGGAGGGGGAGTGGCATGATAAGTGCATCAGGAGGTAGTGGTTTGGCTGGAGGAAGTGGTGGAAGAATTTCTATTGACATTTTCAGCCGGCACGATGATCCTAAAATCATGGTTCATGGTAAGTTTGGTTGGCTCTTTTTTGCAGCAATTGAAATTTACTCGAATATTTTATTTTCTTTTTTTAGGTAACCTTTGGAATGAGTTTTGATTAGTTCAAGCTTCCTTGCTCATCTCTAAGGAGACCTCCTAATCCCGCCATCTCTGTATTACCCAGGCTAGATCCATCAAAGTTTTTAATTTTTCTGGGGTCCGGTGGTTCCCATACTTGGGATGGCTTCATCTCATGATTTAAATGCTTTATCTCATTCTAAAAAGACAACCATTTGAGTATTTATGGGGAAAGTCATGTTAAGACCTTAAAATCTCTATGGGAAATATGTGGTCTTTGTAAATTTGTAAATGAACATTAAAATTCATAATATGGCATGAATCTTCTGCTGGTTATTACATAGGTAGCTCACACTTGCTTTCTCATGATGATGGAAATTACGAAGGTGATGTAGTTATTTCCAATTTTGAGGCTTTAAATCTGTAAGTTACATTGAAGAGTCCTTATCTTATAGTCGATGCATTTTGTCTCATGTATCTCAAACCATTTGCGGCGTAATTTTGGTATTGGATTGTTGGGTAGAGATTGTATGATTGCAAAAACAACTATGATGTTGAAGAAAGGTTATTCTATCCTTCTATTTTCTTGTACTCTTTCTCTTGACATTCTTTTTCTTGATTTATTTTTAGTTAGAAAAAGTTGGCTGTTACATTTTTAAAAAAAATTGAGAAAATAACTTAGCACATGCATGCATATATTTAGTCCTAGACACAATTAACATTGTAAACCTAAACATCTTTGAAAATGACTTAAATGGCACCTAGTTCCAATCAATCATATTCTTAGATTATGGAACTATAAGAGTGTCCCGGTTCTATTGAACTCAAAATCATATGAAAAACTCAAAATATTTTAACATGTAATGAAATTGTGAATAAACAATCAAAAGCTGTGAATTTATAACATCTGACAGGTTGTCAGGTATGAGTCAGGTAATCAAGTCATTGTTACATGTCAATACAATTAATTTTATAGTCTATATCGTATTAAATAGGTTTCCTTCCAATTATTTTTATTTTTTCTTATTTTATAATTTTTTGAAATTTCATTTTGAGCATTTTGGATATGTGTCGGGTGTAATAGCGGAATGTGTCACCTATTTGTGCATTTATTGCCACATTTTCTCTTTTTTGCCTTTGTAAAATTCGCTGATTGCACTGTGTGGCTGGTTCAGTTTTGTGATGATTATAATGTTTTGGTATTTTCATTCAGCATGTTTTGAAATTGTAAGAATACATATGGTCATGTTGGAGAATTGCTCCATCTGTGGTGTAAGTTGCTAGAAGTAGATTCTGTCTGTTTTATGAAATCTTTTTATCGTGTGTGGTTGAAATTTGTACTAGTAATTTTTATGTATTACATTAGCATTTTATGTTTGTCCAAGTGGAACTTCTTATGAGGCTTTTAATTATGTACCTACCATTTTTTTTTCTAATCTCAGAACTTTCTTATGTTTCAGTGTTAAATTTCTGCAAGCTTTAGAGTGGGTTGATCTTATTTGCAGGAGGTAGGAGCCTTGGCTGTCCTGATAATTCTGGTGCTGCCGGGACTCTTTTTGATTCTGTCCCTCGAAGTCTCATTGTTAGCAATCACAATATGTCAACACAGACAGACACACCTCTTTTAGAGTTTCCTAATCAGCCGCTTTGGACCAATGTTTATATCAGAAATCATGCTCAGGTTTCCGTTCCTTTGCTCTGGAGTCGTGTACAGGTCAGTGGAAAGTTAACGCTCATACACAGCAGTACTCAAATTGTTCTAGGTTGTTTTGGCCTATTCTATTTAAGTTATTTTTTTGCCTTGCAGTAGCATTTTTATTTTTATTATTGTTTTAGCTTGGTATGATCTTATATTGTTACTAGCACAATTTTTAGGTCTGGAGTTTCCTAATTTTTAGCATTTTAGTTATTGTTACTAGCACAATTTATATTAAAAGTAATGATCTTATAGGGATTGGTTATGGTGACATGAGGAGTTTCCTAGTTCTAGGAGGCTTATTTCTCTGCATCTGCATTCTGCCAAATAGCTACTGACCATCTCCACTTCCGATGAAATTTCTAGGTCTAGAAAGTTGTTGAGTCTACCAGATCGATTGAATTAGCCTTTTAATATTGCTATAGTGTGAGAAATGTGTCAGGATTGTCGAGATAAATGTGTTTGGGCCTGGATACATTGTTTTTGTCAGTGTGTTTACTGCAACTGATTTATTGTTTTCTGCAAGCAATAGTCCTATTCATTGTCTTTTTCTTGATGAGAAAGATAGTTGCAACTGTGAAATTGATGGAAAAAGCCTTTCCTTCCTTTCAGTCATTTAACATGTGGATCTAATGGTCCGATTTGTTGAACCAAAAATCGTGTTTTTTTGGGAAAATTAAAGTAAAAGGACAAATTTTCCTTTTCCTGGCATTAACCATTCACGTTTGGTCGCCATTTACCATTCACGTGACAGTCGTCGTCTACTACAAATGACATTTTATTTTCTGCAACCAATAGTCCGTTTCATTCTCTTGTCAGTGACGACTGACGAGAGACATAGTTGCAACTGTGAAATTGATGAAAAAACCCTCACTTTTCTTTTTGGAGTCACTTTAAACGTGGCCTTCTATGGGTCCGTTTGGTTGCTATTTGCTATTCACGTGGCAGTCCTTGTCCGCTGCAAATTTTTCAAATTCGAGCCATTTTTCACGGTTTGACTTTCCTCTCAAATCAGGAGGAAAAGGAAAGGAAAGGACAGAAATGGGAATCTATTTTCCTTTCCTTCTACTTCTATATAACGTACATCCAAAAGGACCCTAAATGTTTTTCTTGACGATGTTTCCAGTTAAAATGGATATAGTGATAAAACATGGACATGCTGCTGGGTATGTAGCCTCCGAAATGTTATGATTTCGTGCAACTAATCCATTGCTTTAACCTGGACTGTAGCTTATTCTCAATAACAACAGCTCTTCCGAGGGAAAATGTTCTCAAAATTCTTATGTATTCACGGGCCTCTTATGATCAGAGTCTGATTACAATCACTGGAGAACTTTTGGCTTTGACATGAAATGGTGTTATGTGTCAAGCTTATATGGAATTGGATAGGCTGTTTGATATCTTGTGTGAAGATGTAGTCTACACTGTAAAATCCCGCTACGTTCTCTGAATCAATTTCTTGTCAGCTGGAATAATGACTTGTTTGAGTCCAAGATATTGTTATTTTCGACGTGGAAACATGAACTATTAACATATCTCATGGGTTGTCTTTGATTAAGAGAGTTACATGGAACATCTCTTAGTTTGGGAGTACAATCTAATTTATTTCATCTTTCTAGAATGGTTTAACCAAAGTTTCTTTGTTTTTCTTTGCATTATGCAGGTTAGAGGACAACTTAGTCTACTTTGTGGTGGGGTTTTGAGCTTCGGCCTATCTCATTATCCTTTTTCTGAGTTTGAGCTTATGGCTGAAGAGCTTCTCATGAGCGATTCAGTAATCAAGGTATGCATTGCCATATGTATGATGACTTTTTTTAATGAATGTTTGATGACTAGTTAATTTGCAATCATTTAGATCTTCATGTTTCCTGTAAAGCATTCCATTTTTTACGGTTTTCATTTTTCCCCGAGTGACTTCTTGTAGATACATTTGGTGTCTAACTATACATTTAGTGTCTAACTATACATTTTCATGGTGGCTAAATAGCTGGTGCAATTGGTTGAGCCTGTAGATTAACTGGAAGGTTACGAGCGTCTCAACCTTTTTTTTTTTTCACTGTTCAATCCCAGGTTACTTATAAAAAATGATAAAATTTTAAGATGAAACTTCAGGAAATACTAGAATAAGCATAAATAAATACGCCCTTAGAAACCATCACATTAGCAAGGAAACCATCCACAATGTTTTAACAACATCAAACATTTTACATGTAATTCATATAAATATTTATACATAATACATATGCCACATTTTTTGTGCAATTAATATATTAATTATGTAACATATTGATATAATATACTACTAATACACTTATCGTTTTGGTTTCGGCATGTTTTTGATTTTCGGTATATGTTTCGGTAGGGATGAATATGGAAACATTTGATTCATTTTTTTGATCCATGAAATACATTTCAGTCATTTCGTATCGGTTTCGATGGAAATTTAAGACCATGAATAACACTTGTTGTAGGCTAAATAATTTTAGTAATTCTGTGGATACTTATTTAATTACCATTAAAAAAGTCCTCTTGTCAAGAACAATAAGGTGATATGCTTTGTGCAAGGGTGCCAAATAAGTTCGAACTATCAACTAGCATTTGGTTCTATGTGCAATGTTGTAGTAGGGTATATAGGCAATTAGAAATTTTGGAGATATTTGATACGTGTTGAGGAACTGTTAATTAGTTGCTGAAACTCCCTTTCTGTTGGTCCAAGTAATTATCATACTCCAACTTGACGAGTTTAGAATTAAAAGGTTTTTTAACTTTTTTAATTTTAATTATGATAAATTGTGCATCTTGTGAAACCAATGTTGACAATGGGAAATATGTATCCATAATGTTAAGATGAAAGCTAGGCTGATATGTATTGTTTAATATTTTGAAAGAGGACTCACACTTGCTTAATAGGCTGACACCTTGTACGTAAATGCCTTGATTTACTGGGAAAAAAACAGGAATCAACACATATTTGCTTAACGCACATTTGTGATAGCCTAAACTCGGATCCCCTTGTCGATGATGACAAAGCATCAAGCCATCCATTATCCAATGGGCTATTGGGGAGGAGTTTTAGGAGTTTTTCGCTTAGGTACCTTTATCAAAATTGAAATAAAATCGTAGATATAACGTTTTTTTTAGATGGTGACCTCCTCTCTACTATCTTGATATGAATTTCGATGTAGCTCCCTAGGGCAACTAAGGGCCTGTTGACTTTATTGGAATGTTTATAAATGACTCAATAGAAGGTATTAGTGCTTTCTCCGGGTAAATTGGTATCATGGATTCTAATGCCCGAAGAGCGAGTACTTTTGTTGCCTCTTTGTATGTTAAGTCGGTTCTTTTTGGAGTTCATAAAGGTTCAAACTGGTCCCAATGAGATTGGCTAATATTATTCTTGAAATTGATGCATTGAATAGATAGGTGCCATCGTTTTACACAGATATTCCTATGAGTGTTAATGAGTTGGTAGATGGTTTAGCTAGGGAGGGGATTGACACGGAGGCTCTTTGTATTGGAAGCGACAGCCACTTGACTAGCTGTCAAGCCGACTGGTGGGCTCTTTTGTTTCTTTTGTACTTTTTTTCCTTTTTTTTATTGATTGTGGTGTTTTGTACTGTTTTTCTTTTAATAAGATTGCACCTGTTCCAAGAAAGAGGAAAAGAAAGAGAATTATGGGAAATTGCTTGGAATAGAAAGGTTATGCTTGTTCGTACATAGTGCAAAGCGTGGCGAAGGGCAAAAAGCTGATACACACACACACACACACACACACACACTTATTGGCTGTTTATTCTTTTCCCTGTGTTCTTAGTTAAGAAAGGGACATAAGCTGGTCTCTGCTGGCTAAGACAACGAAAAATGATCTTTGGTATCCATCTTTCTTACAAAAAAAGGAATCCAAGTTGAATAATTGGGATTTAAAAATTGGTTTCATTCCTCCAAGGAACTAGACATGCATACACAATTGTATGCACAAATATATTGTAGAAATACTGTCTTATAAATTAATGCGATTTTGGGAATGAATTCAATTTTATGCGTGAATAATCAAATAACGAGTAATTCTAAGAGAATATAAGTTGAAATTCATTAACATATACTCTAGATTATCCAGCTGATTTCTCTTCTTGTAGCTATTGTTTCGGTTGTGTTCTGTCTTGATGCTGTGTTCCTACTTTTTCCGTTGTTTTACTGATAGGAAAATTCTTCTTATTAATAGGTTCTAACTCTATTGCTTCCTCAGCACGAAATATCATTACAGACCACCTGCTCTTTTTAGATTTTCTGACTGGCCCAGTTCTTTCTTTATTATCATTTTTGTTAGCAGTGTGGTTTCTGCCGTGATGCTGTTCCAGCTGTGGTTCATGTAATTATGATGGATGTAACTTGTAGTGGTTTAACTATTTTGTCAGGTTAATGAACTGCTATTCTCTCACCAATTTTTATTTAGTATAGGTATATGGGGCTTTGCGTATGTCTGTGAAAATACTCTTGATGTGGAATTCCCAAATGCTCATAGATGGGGGCGGAGATTCGATTGTCGCGACATCGGTGCTTGAGGCTAGCAAATTAGTTGTCCTCAAGGTATTCAGCCCTACATGTTGCCTTGTGTTTTCTCCTTAATGTTGCTACATCGTATGATGGCTTGTGACACATTTGCTCCATATTTATTGCAGGAATCTTCTGTGATACATTCGAACTCAAATTTGGGAGTCCATGGACAAGGCCAGCTGAATTTGACTGGAAAAGGAGACGTGATTGAGGCACAACGCCTGATTCTCTCACTATTTTATAGTATCCATGTAAGCTTGTGGCTCCACCTTTAATTCTTTAGTGCTGTAGTTATAGGTTATTTGTTTGCGTGCATTTAAGCTTTAAGTATATGATTTTTTTGTGGCATAACTAATTGTTATCTTATTCTTGGCTGATCGACGTTGAACAGTGATTTATCAAAAAAAGTTAGTTTTCCCTATTATTTTCCATTCAAAAAAATAAAATAAAAAATAAATCACTGTTCAAGATTTTGAATATTAACTTTTTTTCCCTATTTTTCAGGCTGCATCATCTGTACATGCAATTTAGATCGTAGGAATACTAGGTTAGGAGATTTTTTTTTCTTTGGTGGGCTGTCCCCATTGAATGCCTCTAATTGGTTGTTGTCGGGAAGCCAAACAAATTCCTCACATAGACTGCAGACATGATTCCGGTTCAGAAATATTTTGTTACTTTTGTAAATTAGAAACTTTGCCTCACTATCGTTATATGTGATTCTTCTTGTTCTTTCTTATTGTATAAAATCTGAAATGAGCTACAATATTGCTTGTATCTTTTCATGAAGTTGTTTCGTGGCACTATAAATACAAACTGAAGCATTTAACCTGACATAATGTCTTTTATACAATGTGTGTAGCTATAGGTCTGCGAAATTCAGTACTTTCTATGTTGGTTTTGGGAATGAGGCCTCATATGTCGAGACATAGATGAGGCCAACTACACCCATTATTTTGTTACTTTTGTAAATTAGAAACTTTGCCTCACTATCGTTATATGTGATTCTTCTTGTTCTTTCTTATTGTATAAAATCTGAAAAGAGCAACAATATTGCTTGTATCTTTTCATGAAGTTGTTTCGTGGCACTATAAATACAAACTGGAGCATTTAACCTGACATAATGTCTTTTATACAATGTGTGTAGTTATAGGTCTGCGAAATTCAGTACTTTCTATATTGGTTTTGGGAATGAGGCCTCATATATCGAGACATAGATGAGGCCAACTATACCCATCGTGCTGATATCTAAATGCATAAGCAAATCTATGTTAGCTGCTTTGATTTGCTTGACATACTGTTACTTGGATTTAGCTGAAATGTCAACTTCTTGAGAATTATATGTTTTATCTGAAAATTGAGATTCCCAATGTTCAGTCAATAATCGTTAGTGTCATGCATACTTTTTTTTTGAATGGTGAAAAGATTTCATTAAATGAGGAAAAAGACTGAGGAGGCCAGGAACATAAAAGCACAGAGGAAGAGAAAAGAAAAAGGAAGAAAATACAAGTACAAGCCTCAATAATACTTAAGGAGGCATGTAGTCAAATAGTTCCAAGCTCTCCTTGGAGACCCCCACTCTAACTAATGTGTCCACCTCTCCATTGGCTGACCGCCTAACATGAATGAAGGAACTAGATGCGACCTCAATCATGTCTTGGATTTCATGAAAGAAAGCGGCTGATGTAGGACCGGGAAGTGAAGTAGAAGAAAGGGGAGAGAAATAGAAGTAAGGGGAGAAAAGAGAAGAAGAAGAGAAGAAAGAGAAGAATAGGGGAAGAAAAGAAGAGAAGACGAATAGGAAATCTGGGAGAGAAGAAGAGAGGAAATTAGAGGGAGGAGAAAAAACCTGTAGAGGGGAGAAGCCAATCAATCTTTTTTCAATAATCATCAAAGTTCACAATAAAGCTGTAAAGAGGCCTATAAATAGGCAATTAACAACCTAAAAAATAGAGATCTACTAAAATAAGAATTCCTAAAAGACTAAACTTCCTAATTCTAAATAACATGGAAAATAAAAGCCTAAAAACTAAATAACATGGAAAATAAATGCCTAGAAATCCTAATGGGCAAATATGCCACTTATTGACCTACTATCTGCATCAGCGGCAAATCTCCATGGTACAGAATGTGGCCCCCTCAACCTCGTTGTCACATCAAGGGAGTCACCTTCTACCACCACCTTATTTAAGTCTTTAATCACAAGCAACCTTATACCTTGAAGAATCGCTTGAACTTCGGCCTTATTTCCATATGCAAATCCAAGGGGTCCGCGAAAGCCCATTTCATTGCTCCATGATCGTCCCGTAAAATCCCTCCAACACCTGATAGGCCAGGATTTCCCATGCTAGATCTGTAAAAGTTGAGCTTTAGAAAACCTTGGGCTGGGGACGACCAATCTTGCACAAATTTATGCAACCTTGGGCTGGGAGCTTTAGTTTCATGCTAGATCCTTCAAAGTTGAGCTTTCATATCATGCGTACTTTTTATTTTTTGAAATCCATACTCTTTGGATACTGCCTGGCAATTTGTCCCAAAATGAGGCAAATGTACAAATTTATCCCAGTTCATGTGTCAACGTTCCAATAGCCTTGATTTGGATCTGTAAATCCTTCTGGTCTATGTGTCAATGTCATGCATCTACACGGTCTCAAGACTATAAGAATAAGGTAGCAGTTGGGACAAGGTTTTATTACTTTATTTTCTTTTAAAACAAACTATGTAGTGGCTGAACTTTTCCATCCTCAATATAAATAGGACCAAAATTCTGATGGAGGACAAAACTATATATTAGAATCATTTTATTATTTTCTGAACCCCAGATAGCTTGTGATACATTAAAAAATTTATAACATTATTGTATTTGCTTAACAAACAATTTATTAAATTATTTCTTTTAGGGGCCGTCTGGATACGCGGATTTTAGAATCCAGGTTTTTAGTTTGAAAACAGTGTAAAAGAGGGTATGAATCAAGCTGCTGAATGCTGTCCTGGCAGCTTTTCTTGAATTTTAAGCAAGAAAATCAGGTTTTAAAAATCTCTCCTACATCCTATGATTTCTAAAACCTGGAAATATGGGAGGATCTGCTACTCTCTTGCTGATGGAAAGAAGGGAGAGAAGTAAAAAATGAGTAAAAAACGACGGCTGGTCCTCTTCTTCTCTTGTCTCTAACCCTCTTTTACACTGTTTTCAAACTAAAAACCTGGATTCTAAAATCCGCGTATCCAAACGGCCTCTGGGTATAGTTATGGAATTTAGTAGTTCATGATTTCACATAGAGAGAATGTTGGGATATATTGATTATTTGTCTTAATCCCGGTATTGCCTAGTGATACCATTGTACTCTAATTTCAAAATTTTCTCATCGGATACTCTAATTTCAAATTCCATGACTTCCTCTTGTTCTTCATTACACTGTCCTTGAGTCTCATGAGCATGCTTATGTGGTGGATCTTGTTTGTTTCTTATATAGGTTGGGCCTGGATCAGTTTTACGGGGCCCCTTAGAAAATGCAGCTACTGATGACATGTAAGTTTGGAGTTTGATAATCTTTTCAATCATTGATTTATTTTGTCGTATGTTTGTGTAATTTGACGTGAAATTTCTAATAATGTCCATTGTAGGGCACCAAGGCTCTACTGTGAACAAGATTGCCCAGTGGAATTACTTCATCCACCTGAAGATTGCAATGTGAACTCTTCGCTGTCTTTCACTCTTCAGGTATTTCTTGTTGTTTGAATTGAAAAACCCTCTTAGTGGTTGCTCGTTTACTCGCCAGAAGTCCTATAGTCTACGTGATTCATTACCGCCTGTCTATTAATGTTTTGGTAGTTTTGTTTCTGCAGATTTGCAGAGTTGAAGACATTGCTGTTGTCGGTGTAATAGAAGGAGCTGTTGTTCATTTCCACAGGGCAAGAACCGTAGTTGTCTACTCTTCTGGAATGATTAGTGCATCCGGTTTGGGTATAGTTTCTTTGCTTATGTAATCTTTTCATACAAATACTGCTATTTGTGTCTGCATGACTCCATGGTTTTAAATATCAGCCGAAACCGGCACGAAACAGTCGACATGTTTTCGTTTCCTTCTCTATCGAAATGAAATACTTCGGTCAACATGCATAGATTTCGGTAATGTTTCAATACCACTTTAATATGTAAATTACAGGACTTTGGTCGACTTGTCGAAATTTCGACAAAATGCACAGAGAAGCTTGCATCAAATGCGTCAACTGATTATTGATTTGATGCATTTGCACAATGATTAGTGCATGGATTTTCATTTGTCATGGATTTATGGTTTTGAAAATTAGAAAAAAAGTATATATTTTAGAATAAAAACTAATCGTATATGCAAGTTAGCTTCTATTTTTTTTTTATATGTGAGTTCTTCTTGCTCTATCTACATATTTACAGAGTCAGATTTTTTTTTCTTTTTGAAAATGATTATTTTTATATTTTTATTAGAAAATCCTTTAAAAATGGGGATAACAATATATTTGAAAAAAATTATCATACGTGCATGTTATCTTCTAGTTTATTTTTCATTTTCTTTCTTAGTATTGTTGCTTTCTCATTGTAGCTCTGACCATCTTGGTCGAGGGTTTTCTCCCTTTTATTAATAATAGTTTCATCGTAACTTTCAAAATAAAATAAAATAAAAGTTTCATCATTTAAAAAATACAATTAACGGAGTTGGAATTATTTTCATTTTGAAAGTTAATTTTATTTATATATTTTGCTTACAAAATCTTTTAAATCTCTATCATTATGTTGTACTCCTTCATTATATTGTACTTTATTTATGAAATTAATGAAATTAGTGGATTTTTTTCCTATATATTATATTTATTTAAGCCATGCACACACACATGTACACATAAATGTATATTGACCAATAGGGGCGTCCTTTACCCCTTTTATGGAAGGGCACCACACACACACACACACACACACACACACACACACACACACACACATATATATATATATATATATATATATATATATATATATATATATACATATGAGAATAGAGTTCCTAAGGTGTCACCTCATATAGCTTATATGAGGTGGCGCTCACAAAACATAAGGGGCCCACATTTTTGGGGTGATCCAAACCACTTATTTGAAAGGCCCTTAGATGGATATGGTGCCTACAAAAAATCAGGTCCATAGGATCATCCTAACCCTTCCATTTATGGAGGTTAAAAATAGGCAAATTTATGGAGGTTTATACCCATCCATTTCAACCTCCACAAATGAAAGGGTTAGGATGATCCTATGAAGTTCATTTTTTGGGCACACCCTATCTATGTGAGGGCCTATCAAATGAATGCTTTGGATCATCCAAACAAAGTAGGCCCCTTATGTTTTTAAGCGCCACCTCATATAAGCTATATGAGGTGACACCTTAGGAACTCTATTCTCTCTATATATATATATATATATATATATATATATATATATATATATATATATATGTGAGAAAAGAGTTCCTACTCCCTAGAGTAGATAAGTTATCTACTCCCTAGGCTTAAAATACAGTGGCGGCACGTTGTTTGGGTGATCCAAAGCATTCATTTGATGGGCCCTCACATAGATAGGGTGTGCCCAAAAAATCAGTTCCATATGATCATCCCGACCCTTCAATTTGTGGAGGCAAAAAATGGACCGGTAAATTATCTAATCCATTGGCCAAAAATACTGTGGGGGCCCACATTGTTTGGGTGATGCAAACCATTCATTCGCTGGCCCCGGACATAGATAGGGTGTGCCCAAAAAATCCGCTCCATAGGATCATCCCAACCCTTCGATTTGTGGAGGTTAAAATGAACGGGTATAAACTTTCACAAATCTGTCCATTTTTAACCTCCACAAATCGAACTGTTAGGATGATCCTATGGAGCTGATTTTTTGGGCACACCCTCTCTATGTTAGGGCCCATCAAATGAATGCTTTGGATCATCCAAATGATGTGGGCCCACTCTGCTTTGGCCGATGGAGTAGATAACTTATCTACTCCATGGAGCAGACACTCTTTCCCCTTATATATATGAGAAAACATTTCCTACACACTTGTGTAAGTAAGTTACCTACACACTAGCTTAAAATACAGTGGGGGCCCACATTGTTTGGGTGATCCAAACCATTCATTTGAATGGTCCTCACATAGATAGGGTGTCCACAAAAAATCAGATCCATAGGATCATCCCAACCATTCAAACTATGGAGGAAAAAAATGGACTAATTTGTGAAGGTTTATACACGTCCATTTTACCTCCACAAATCGTAGGGTTGGGATGATCCTATGGATCTGATTTTTTGTGGACACCCTATCTTTGTGAGGACCATTCAAATGAATGGTTTGGATCACCCAAACAATGTGGGCCCCCACTATATTTTAAGCTAGTGTGTAGGTAACTTACCTACACAAGTGTGTAGGAAATTTTTTTTTTCTCTCTCTCTCTATAGAGAGAGAGAGAGAGAGAGAGAGAGAGAGAGAGAGAGAGAGAGAGGAAATGGTTTCTGCGCTCGAGGGTGGGGCCACATTTTGGGTGGGATCCAAAGCATTCATTTGATGGGCCGTTTCATGGGTAGGGTGTCCACCAAAAATCAACTCCATTGGATCACCTTAGGGTGTCCATTTTTGGGGAAAAAAATGGACAGATTTGTGGACAAACAGTATCTGTCCAGTTTTGGCCCCACAAATGGACACCTGTTGGTGATCCAATGGAGCTGATTTTTGGTAGGCTTCTAAATGAATGCTTTGGTTCCCCCCCAAATGGCCCCACCCCCCTGTTTCTGTGCTCGAGCGCAGATAAGCTTATCTGCGCTCGAGCACATAAACCCTTTTCTCATATATATATATATATATATATATATATATATATATATATATATATGAGAAAATGGTTTCTACACACAAGTGTAGATAAGTTATCTACACACTAGCTTAAAATACAGTGGGGGCCTACATTGTTTGGGTGATCCAAACCATTCATTTGATTGGCCCTCACATAGATAGGGTGTACACAAAAAATCAGCTCCATAAGATCATCCTAACCCTTCGAACCGTGGAGGCAAAAAATGGACAGATTTGTTAAGGTTTATACACGTCCATTTTACCTCCACAGATCGTAGGGTTGGGATGATCCTGTGGAGCTGATTTTTTGTGGACACCCTATCTATGTGAGGGCCAATCAATTGAATGGTTTGGATCACCCAAACAATATGCCCTCCACTGTATTTTAAGCTAGTGTGTAGATAACTTATCTACACTTAGTGTAGAAACCGTTTTTTCTCTCTCTCTCTCACTCTCTCATATATATATATATATATATATATATATATATATATATATATATATATATATTACAATGGACCTTACAGCAAAAGACATGTGCGTCAACATGCCATTAGGTATTTGATCTTATGAAACCATTATGAATGATTATCTTGCTTATGTGATGGCTTGAGTTTCTAAGTGTGTATCTGTGCAATTTCCACCATTTGCATACATTCCATATAATTCCATGATTCTATATGATTTTCACTGAAATCTATGACCGAAACCAACATATTTTCATTTCCATGGTGATTGACATGCTTTACTGAAACTAACATTTATAAACTTGCAAGACTCGTTTACGTTTTGCTTTCATCACTGCTTGGAGGTTAAAAGGTCCATCTTTTATTGTTTTGTTATTTCAAAAGCATAGCGAATATCCATTCTAGGGGTAGAATTGAAAAGCTTCTGAACTGAGTGGACCATATGCAGGCTGCATAGGTGGGGTGGGTAGAGGAATGGTTTTAAGCAATGGTCTTAGCAGTGGTGGTGGGCATGGAGGTAAAGGTGGGGATGGATACTATAATGGGACTATTATCAAGGGTGGTGTTGCATATGGAAGTGCTGATTTGCCTTGCGAACTTGGTAGTGGCAGTGGAAATGATACCTTAGCTGGTTCAACTGCAGGTGGTGGTATCCTAGGTATTCTTTACAGATTTCTTCTATGCGAATATATTTTGTTTGCATATTTTATTTGTTTCAATGTTGCAATATATATGGAATTGTGCTTGGCATTCTGTTTCTGTCTCAAACTACCAATTTGTTGCTGGCAACATTACTCAATTTCTGGTGATGTCACAAGTGATAACAACCTTTATATCTTATAAATTGTAATTTGGTTATAAAATTAAAAAAGCATTTCATTCTCCATATTCTAGTTGTACAGCTGAAAGCCTGAAACTACGAATACCAAAGAAAATATACTATCATTAATTTATCACGATATTTTTGTGATATTTTGCGTTAAAAGAAAATATGAAGATATATCTTGATGATTTTTTTGAATCTTGGGAAAATTTTAGGATTTTTTGTTTTAATAGAAACTCACCAAATATCGGAGATATATGTCACTGTTTTTTATCTGATGATAACATAAAGTTTTTTGGTTGCTTTCACAGCCATGGATTTGTTCTGAACAAATATAGCCATCAATCACATTTAATATGATTTTTATTTAATTAGAATTTCTCTAATATGAAATGGTAAATGGTTTCTGAGCTCAAGCTCAGATAGCTTATTTGAGCTAGAGACTCTAAATAGAGTGGGTGACTATGTTGTTTGCGTTATGTTAGATATTGATTCTATAGGACCTAACATAGATAGGGTGTCCCTAAGAAATCATCTCCATAGGATCATGGTAAGCGTTGATTTGTGGAGGTTTAAAATGTACTGCTAGAAAATGGGTCCATTTTGTGCATGTACAGATCGAACGGTTAGGATGATTGTATGGAGATGGTTTCTTAGGAACACCCTATCTATGTCAGGTTCGATGGAGTGAATGAGTTGGATGAGTCAAAGAACATGGGAGATGGTGTATTTATAGTGGCTAGCTCAGATACCGTGCCCCCTATATCATATGCATATCTATTGGTGGTAATTTTTTTTTTGAAAAGTAAATTTAGCACAAATCTATTGGTGGTAATTGAACATAGATGATTGCTTTTCTTATTTTTGATGACAGTAGGCAGTTTGACTTGCTTTTTGTAAACAGTAATGGGTTCATTGGAGCATTCATTGTCAAGCTTGTCTGTTTATGGCTCGCTCAAAGTAGATGGGGAAAGTTTTGGAAAGAATGTTAGAAAGAAAGAATATGGTCTTGCTGATATTTCAAATGGAGGCCCTGGTGGTGGATCCGGTGGAACCATTCTATTATTTTTGCGTACTTTGACCCTTGGTGATACTTCTATACTTTCGAGTGCTGGCGGACATGGTAGTCAAAAGGGTTGTGGCGGTGGCGGTGGTGGAAGGGTTCATTTTGATTGGGCTGACATTCCCACTGGGGATGAATATCTTCCCATAGCAACTGTTGAAGGAAACATACATATTAGGTTTGTAGCTTATGACATGTATTCTTCGCTGTCTTTCTGGTTTTTGTAGACATTTTCTTATATACATTGGCTGGGTCCTTCGTAGTTCTTCAAGAATTATAACTAAATATGCATTTTACTGCCCAGTGATGAATTTACATGGCACACCCAAAAAAAGTATCTTTTTTCCTGTTTGCAATTCAAATGATTTCCAAAGTTCTCATTGATTAAGGAATTTTGCACTGTCATAATATATTTGTTAAAGTTGAATATCTTTGAATACCATTATGCACATTGAATTCTGATTTTATCATCATATTGTTATAGATATTTGATATACAATTTTATATCAGTCTTTTTAAAATAAATCTCAGAGTTCAAATGTTGGTAGATAAACACGATAGAATTATTCAATTTCTGAGCAAATACTCAACCATGGTCAATCCTTTCAACATTACATGGCATTTCATTTGCTTCTTTGCGGTTGTAATGAATGCAGGAAGACCTTTTCTTTTAAAAGTATGTGTTATATTTCTTTCAACAGTGGTCTGTCTCTTGATAGGTCATTTGTATATTCATTATCAAATGTGAAATCTGCAACATATGTCGTGTAAAAATTTAAAAGTTATATGGCAATTGTTATGGCATTCACTTTTTAAACCTGTTTTCATAAAGTTCTTGTAATTAAACATTCAAAAACTTGTGCTTGTTACAAGCAATGGGTTCTATCCCAGATATTCTTAAAAATATGGTTGTGACTTGTGAGTCCCTTATGCCTTTATCATTAATTCAAACATCAAATAATGAGGCCATGACAAAAATTATAGCTGGACGGGAAATCTCACAAAACAAAGGTGAATTTTACTCCTATCCTCTGATCAAGCCAACACCCTTTTATATCCCTTTAGGAGACCGAATTGCCCTCATTTTTATATAAAACACCAACATATCCTGGAACCTTTTTTGTCATTTTTATTTGTTCTTCAATTAGAACTCTGGCCTGTGATAGCATTGACTCTAGATATACTACAGTTTCATCTTCTTAAAATTTCTAGTAGTTATTATTGACCCTAGTTGTTTCTCTATTTTTTTGTTCCTTTCAGACACTGTTATTGTTTTATAGAGAGTCCCATTTTCATTCCAGAAAACATACTCTCATGTGGCAATAAGCAAACACTTCTTGTCTCTCTCTCTCTCTCTCAATATTCAAATGAAAAAAAAATTCTTGGCTCACTTTGCAATTACTTGGGGGCTGCCAGTTTGTACTTATATGGATTAAAATTTGGTCACTGTTTTCTTTCTTTCGCTATATTTCCCAATTTTATTATAAATTAAATTTAATAGTTCTAGTTTTTATTTGTTGGTTTTATATTGCGCAGTGATTGGTGATACTTGTTCATTTGATTTTTGAAGTCTTGGATTTATGGCAGGGGAGGAATTGGAAGAGATCAGGGCAGTGATGGGGAGAATGGAACTATTACTGGAAAAGACTGCCCGAAAGGGCTTCATGGAACATTTTGTGAGGTAGGTTTGCAATTCTTGTCCTTAGTTTTTTTTGGAGTGAGTATAGTTTTTCTCAAATCATTTTAGACATTTTATATGCCCTAGAGAACTAAAATCTGTGCAATTTATGTAGTTGTAGAATGTGTCCAAACTTCACTAAATCAAAAGCATTAGGCATTATGCATCATGAACCATTGCCTCATAAGGATTGGCATGCGTAGGGGCCATGGCCCACCTGTCCCTTAAGTAACCTTAAGAAGATTCTTGTTTATTTAAGTTGTTAGTATCTTTTCTTTTTTAATGGTTATTCTAGTTGGACAGGGTATTGGTTTATGTTAAGCTAGGGGTAATTGTATCTTTTTACCTATACATTATGCAAGGTTGTATAAGTGACCACGAACTTTATTGTTTTTGGATTCTATTTTGTTTATGAAAATGTGTGAATTATCTCATATTGGCTGCATCTTCTAATTTGTGGGTTTGGAATGAAGCTTATGGCTGGATTTCATGTATTTCCCATCGTTGAGTTATTGTTCTATTTTTTATTCTCTCTTTTCTTTATTAGGAATTTTTTGAATGTCCTTTATTAGGGTTTATTTATTTCAGTTCATGTGAATCTTTCTTAATCTATAGTATATGCCTCAGATCTGTCCTTTGGGAAGTTTTTGTTTCTTTTCATGATTTATTAGTCTTGTGATTAGATTTTCAAATCTGTGGTTGTTTGAATTTGTTTCAATACTCATTTTGGACTGTTTTTTTGTGTGTAAAACCCTTCTCGCGACTTCATTGATTGCTACCAGAGGCTATGCTAGGCTGAGATTTTGCTGGAATCAATTTCACATGAATGCAAGAAAAGCCGAGGTGGAGGGGTCATCATAATACTCCCATAGAGGCAGAGATGAAGAATAAGAGGCACTTAGAAGGTGCCATTCACAAAAAAAAAGAGGCACTTAGAAGGCAAATTTAGCAGATTACTACAAGATTTGAGCATCATGCTAGTAGTCACACATCAGAAGATTTGGAATTGAACCCTTTCTTTGACCATGTTCTATGCATTAAGCTGTAGGAGAGGGGCGAAAAGCCTAGATTTACCTAATTAGTGGAAAGGGTCCCTAGGGATTTCGATATGGAGGTCGATATCTCTGATTTCCAGAAGGGACAGCAACCAGAGAATTTTATTGGTTGGTTAAACACCGTGGAATGAGTGCTCCACTACATAGAGATGTCAGTAGGGGTGTAAACGAGCCGAGCCGAGCCGAGCTTGGCCAGGCTCGGCTCGGCTCGTTAAGCTCAAAAGCTCGGCTCGGCTCGGGCTCGAACCAGGCTTGGCCAGGCTCGCGAGCAGCTCGCGAGCCTTACCGAGCTCGGGTTATATTAAGTTCACACCCCTCATCTTCCCTGGACAGCCCTATCTAGTGTAGTTTGACTACTTTTTTTACACTATGGGGGGTGGTCCAAGTAACAAATGGGGTTCCAAAAATGAAGTGACATATTTTGCCTCCCCCTTTCACTCCCTGTATAACCCTTTTAGTGTATATATTAATATATAATATATATATTTAAATATATTAAATTCTTAACGAGCCTTAACGAGCCTGGCAAGCCGGCTCGGCTCGGCTCGTTAAGGATTCGAGCCGAGCTTTTTTCCGAGCCGAGCCCGAGCCAGCTTCCGAGCCCGAGCCAAAATTGACACCCTTAGATGTCAGATCATATTGAAAATTGTGGAGATCATGTTGAGAAAAAAAAAATGCGCCAGCATGCGCCGACATTCTATGTTAAGCTAAGAATTTGACATGAAGGATCTAGGCGCTGCTACGAAGATCCTTGGGATGTAAATTAGACGGAACGGGATAAAGAGAGTGATTTGGCTTTCGCAGGCTAAGTACATTGAGGTTCAACATGGAAAATGCAATACCAATTAGCACTCCTTTGGTGGGCCACTTCAAACTGGGTATGCACTTATGCTCATCTACTGATGAGGAACAGGCAAGCATATCTAACATCCCCTATGCTAGTGCCATTGGTTGTCTCATGTATGCAATGGTCTATACGAGATAAGATATGGCTCATAGCCTATGAGTGTAGCTGAGAGGGCTTTTTTCTCTTGCAAAAGTGAGCTCCGAAATGGCTTTCTGCGAAATTGCCTACAGATACATGGTAAATGTAGGAAAAGAGGATTGGAATTCAATAAAGTGGATTCTCAGATACTTATGGGGCACTACATATTTTGGCTTGGGGTATGGCATGGGAAAAATTGAAGATGGGTTGACAGGCTATGCGGATTCAGACTATGAGGGAGACTTGGATGAGAGGAGATCCACTACAGGCTATGTGTTCACATTAGGAGGTGGGCCTAGATCTTGGAAGCTTTCTCTTCAGCCTACGATCGCCTTGTCTACGACAGAGGCGAATATATGACAACATGTGAGGCTGCCGAGGAGGCTACTTGGTTGGCTGAATTGGTTAGTGATATGGGGCTGAAGTAGGAAGAAGTATTGTTGCACTGACAGTCAATGTGCCATACATTTGGCAAAGAATCAAGTATATAATGCCAGGACGAAACATATAGATGTGAGATATCATAAGATAAGAGAATGGGTGGCAGGTAGAAGCATCAACTTAAAGAAAATATATACAACTGATGATTTAGCGGATATATTGACAAAGTCAGTTATAATGACCAAGTTCAAGCATTGCCAATATCAGTAGTTGTTGATGATTTGCGAGGCACCTCAGGGAGGCAAGTGGGCAACTGATGTGCACGAGGTGCGGAATTGTGTTCCAGAGAATATACAACAGAGTATGATCTTCAAGTGGCTGTAGAATTCAAGCCAAGGTGGAGGTTGTTGTGCAGATGTCTTGTATTCTGGCATTATGCACGACCCTGGCATTATGCACGACCCTGACAGACTATGTGTGTACACGTTGGTAGTGTCATTAATATATAAGCCGCATGTTATGGTCACAGGATTAAGGTTTTTCTTTGAGTTTTCTTGGCCAAGAGGAATAGAGTTTGTAACATTAGACCGAAATAGTGAAAAATCTTCCTCCGTGGACGTTTCGAACCACGTGAATCTTGTGTTTCTTGTGTGAATGTGTTCTTTTCTTTGTTTCTTGACGTTTTTTGCCGCATATCGTGTTTGACCCTTATTCTAGAAGGTATTTCTCGATTCTTCTGCACCACCCATGACTTTAAGATTGAGCTACATGCCCAACCAATGTTTTGAAAATCAGAATCGAATCATACATCGTAATGGGTGTCGAATCATATCGGATCGTAAATCATAAGATATATATATATATATATATATTAAGTGGAAATGGTTTGTGTGCAGCTGCACAGATAAGCTATCTGTGCATGGCTGCACAAACCATGGGGGGGGGCCACATTTTTTGGGGGATCCAAAGCATTCATTTGGAAGGCCCTTGGATAGGGTGTGTACAAAAAATCAGCCCTTTAGGATCATCCTAACCCTGCCACTTGTTGAGGGAAAAAATGGGCAGAAACAGTGTCTGTCCATTTTCCCCTTCAACTTTGATTGGGTTAGGATGATCCTATAGGGCTGATTTTTGGTACACACCCTATCCATGGAAGGGCCTCCAAATGAATGCTTTGGATCCCCCAAAAAATGTGGCCCCCACTATGGTTTGTGCAGCCATGCACAAATAACTTATCTGTGCAGCTGCACACAAACCATTTCCTCATATATTAAAATGTAAAAAAATACAAACAAATCAAAGAATAATAAAATGGTCAGTTATTCATTCTCATCCAGATTCTTTAATTTAAATATAAACTATCATGATTAGCTATTCAATATCATAATACGAATTCTTTGCAAACAAACTTGTCACATACTAATCATCTATTTCCCATCCAAACCCAAGCATTACCCATAAAAAAAAAAAACAAAAAAAAACACCACGCATTATGGATAATACTCTTAAAAATTATTAAAGACATGAAATTATATCAATTCTCAAACATCAAATGAAAATATTAATTATAAAAAACTAGTAAGTTGTCGGTATTGTCCTCATCGTAGTCATCTCCGTCAGCAATGTAAGTAATGCTCTCAAGCACCTGCTTTGTGCTTGACTGGTTCGATGTTTGAAAACCTCGTCCTTCCTTATCATGAGAGGATTTTCGAAGGCCTCTTCTAATGCAAAAGGGTAATGGGCTCTTTCGAAAGAAATTCCTATTTTCTTTTGTACAGAACTTAAATAGAATAAATTGCATGAATCTTTTGAATTGTATGTGTTTACATTCGAATTATAAGATTCATTCGAAAATTGTAAGATCTTCAAAACAATGTGCCCAACCGCTACCTTGACCGAGTACAAGCTTTTTTAAAATTAAACTGCTTTGAACTGTTTGGTTGTATAGAGTGGGGTAGTTGTCAACAAGGTTTTAAATGTCGGTGTCAGTTACGGCCGAAATCATGTAAAATTTCAGTATTTTACAAGATTTCGGTGGAAATTTTGGAAATTTCGGCGATTTCTATCTTGGATTTTGGTAATTTCGACGAAATTTCAGATTCATGTACTTTTGGTATCGACCTTGGCTGAACCATGGTTGTCAAATTTCAGTGGAAATCTTGGATTTCGGTAATTTAGGCGAAATTTCAGATTCATTACTTTCGGTATCTACCTTGGCCGAAATTTCAAACGATGGTTGTCAAATTTCGTATATTACTAGTTCATCACCATCGTTTAGAAATGATATATTGTCAAATTTCGTATATTACTAGTTCATAACTATAATCTAGAAACGATATGGGTTGTATGTACTGGAACATTAAATGTCTACTAAAAATCTAAAGATAGAGATCTGAGATGCAGCACTTATCCAACTGTTTTCACCTGATCATCATGATGAACTTGCTGCTTTATGTATACTTATGCTGTCTTTGTTTTTCTAGTTTGTCACGACCATTTGAATCTATATAGTTTGTTCATCATGAACCGTTTTCCCTATATATATATATATATATATATATATATATATATATATATATAGAGAGAGAGAGAGAGAGAGAGAGAGAGAGAGAGAGAGAGAGAGAGAGAGAGAGAGAGAGAGAGAGAGAACAGTTTCTACACACTAGTGTAGATAAGTTATCTACTCACTAGCTTAAAATACAATGGGGGGCCCACATTGTTTGGGTGATCCAAAGCATTCATTTGATGGGCTGTCACATAGATAGGGTGTGCCCAAAAAATCAGCTTCATATGATCATCCTAACCCTTTGAACCGTGGAGGCAAAAGATGGTCAGATTTGTGATGGTTTATACACGTCCATTTTACCTCCACAAATCGTAGGGTTGGGATGATCCTATGGAGCTGATTTTTTGTCGACACCCTATCTATGTGAGGGCCAATCAAATGAATGGTTTGGATCACCCAAACAATATGCCTTCCACTGTATTTTAAGCTAGTGTGTAGATAACTTATCTACACGTGTGTAGAAACCGTTTTCTCATATATATATATAAGAGAGAGAGAGAGAGAGAAGTGTTCCTGCGCTGCAGCGCAGTGAGCTTCCCTGCACTTTAGTGGCTTATAAAGCCGCCCATTGGTTCGTATAGTGGGTCCACCTTTGCGGGTCCACAAAAAGTGATGAATGGGAGGCTTTATAAGCGACTAAAGCGCAGGGAGCTCCCTGCGCTGCGGCGCAGGAACACTTTCCTCGTATATTTATTTTTATTATGGTTAATTAAGTCCTGGATGATTTTCTGTGGTAGATATGAAGTTTGTTGCTGCCTTCATGCTCACATATTTTTCACCCCCAATAGTTGAGTTGAGAATACTTTGTGTATAGCATCTTACTAGATTGTATTCTGCAGGAATGCCCTACTGGAACTTTCAAGAATGTTAGCGGGTCTGATAAAGCCCTTTGTCGCCAATGCCCCCCGTTAGAGCTTCCGCATCGTGCAATCTACATATATCTCCGAGGTATCTCTATAGCTTATGCTTAGTGCTTGTAATATATTTTATTGTAAACACTCAGTTTTCAAAAATAAAATATTGTAAACACTTGTTTTATGCTCAGAACTTATTGTAATTCTGATGTCACATTCTGTTCTTTGAAAAGTGAATCATTTTGTTCATTTTCTCATTTTCATGTGGACTTTTCAAGTTTCTTTGTTCTGGTCATACACTCAGAACTTCACCTACGACCCTGATAAAGATATCAGAATGTTCTTGTTACTATTAATGTTATATTTGTTCCTAAAATTTCAGCGTTTTTTAACAGGTGGTGTTGCTGAAACTCCTTGTCCTTACAAATGCATTTCAGACAGATATCACATGCCTCGGTGTTATACTGCTCTTGAAGAGTTGATGTACACTTTTGGTGGGCCATGGTTATTTGGTCTTCTTCTCTCCGCTCTTCTTGTCTTATTAGCTCTCGTGCTAAGTGTCGCACGAATGAAATTTGTTGGGACTGATGAATTACCTGGCCCAGCTCCCACTCAACATGGGTCTCAAATTGATCACTCCTTCCCTTTTCTGGAGTCATTAAATGAGGTTTTCCTCCAATTTTAATGTCCTTCCAGCTTAATTGCACTATACACAGGCACTTAGAACCTCTTTTGCAAGTTTTAGTGTTATTTTGGAGGTCATTCATTTATTATCTCCATACATACAGGTGTTGGAAACTAATAGAGCGGAGGAGTCCCAGAGTCATGTTCATAGAATGTACTTTATGGGTCCTAATACATTTAGTGAACCTTGGCATCTCCCTCACTCCCCTCCTGACCAAGTAACTGAGATTCTGTGAGTTGTTCAGTAGTCTGCTACTCTTTTTTTTCCAATCCTTTCATGTTTTGGAAACTGAAATGTTTTTTTCTGCAGTAAGTTTTTTTCTCACTTTGCTTAGCTACTAGATATTGTTAATGATCCTGTTTTGATATTCTTTCTAACTGACAATCTCTGCCTTTTATACTTCATTTTTTATGGCAGATATGAGGACGCATTCAATAGATTTGTTGATGAGATTAATGCCTTGGCCGCATATCAATGGTGGGAGGGATCTGTCCACAGCATTCTTTCTATTCTTGCTTATCCCCTTGCCTGGTCATGGCAGCAATGGTGCCGGAGAAAGAAGTTACAACAGCTTCGTGAGTTTGTACGATCGGAATATGATCATGCATGCTTACGTTCTTGCCGTTCACGTGCTCTCTATGAAGGCCTTAAGGTTCTCTTCTATAGAAGATCTATTCTAGTGTTGTGTCAGAAATTCTTATAGTATGGGTGTGTGCATCTGCATGGCACATGCCGACGCTCACATGCATGCATACATATATACAAAGTAATAAACATATATGCACACAAAACCTATAAATACATATACATATATACATGCAAACACACACACACACACACACACACACACACATATATATATATATATATATATATATATATATATATATATATATATATAAGGAAATGGTTTGTGTGCAGCTGCACAACCCATGGGGTTTGTGTGCAGCTGCACAGATAAGCTATCTGTGCATGGCTGCACAACCCATGGGGGGGCCACATTTTTGGGGGGATCCAAAGCATTCATTTGGAAGGCCCTTCCATGGATAGGATGTGTACCAAAAATCAGCCCTTTAGGATCATCCTAACCCTGCCATTTGTGGAGGGAAAAAATGGGCAGAAACAGTGTCTATCCATTTTCCCCTCCAACTTTGATTGGATTAGGATGATCCTATAGGGCTGATTTTTGGTACACACCCTACCCATGGAAGGGCCTTCCAAATGAATGCTTTGGATCCCCCAAAAAATGTGGCCCCCACTATGGTTTGTGCAGCCATGCACAGATAGCTTATCTGTGCAGCTGCACACAAACCATTTCCTTATATATATATATATATATATATATATATATATATATATATATATATATATATATATGAGGAAACTGTTGGTGAGCTTAAGCGCAGCTCCCCAATCACATGGGTCCCACATGTTCTGTGGTGATCCAAAGCATTCATTTGCAAGGCCTTATGATAGATAGGGGGTCTATCCATTTTTGTCCTCCACAAATGGAGGGGTTAGGATGATCCTATGGAGTTGATTTTTGGTACACCCCCCATCTATGTAAGGGACTTTCAAATGAATGCTTTGGATCATCCTAACAAAATGGCCCCCCATGTGATTGGGCGCTTAAGTTCACCATAAGTTTGGTGAGCTTAAGCGCACCAACAGTTTTCTCTCTCTCTCTCTCTCTCTCTATATATATATATATATATATATATATATATATATAGAGAGAGAGAGAGAGAGAGAGAGAGAGAGAGAGAAGTGTAGCTACACACTCGTGTAGCTAACTTAGCTACACCGCCGGCGTAAAATACAGTGGGCCCCACATTGTTTGCGTGATGCAAGCTATTCATTTGATGGGCCCTCACATAGATAGGGTGTGCCCAAAAAATCAGCTCCATAGGATCATCCCAACCCTACGATTTGTGGAGGCAAAAATGGACGTGTAAAAACCTTCACAAATCTGTCCATTTTTGCCTCCACAGTTTGAAGGGTTAGGATGATCCTATGGAGCTGATTTTTTAGGCACACCCTATCAATGTGAGGGCCTATCAAATGAATGGTTTGGATCACCCAAACAATGTGGGCCCAATGTATTTTAAGCCGGCGGTGTAGCTAAGTCAGCTACACGAGTGTGTAGCTTCACTTTCCTCATATATATATATATATATATATTATTGTTGTGTTGCATGTTGACTCAGTAAATAGTGGAACCATAATCAGTTGAAACTGTTATTTTTTTTGGGGTGCAGCGTAGCTGTTACAATAGTTGAACTACATCCAGCAATGGAGTATTTTCACATCTAGAAATTGGGCACTTGGTTATGCATATCAAGGAATTCACAGATAGGGTTTTCATGACTCAGCACATTGAAAACTTTGGTACTTTAAGGTGCTGATATTCTAGTATTTATGTTTAGAAAGTGGTTTAGATAAGACTGACTAACTCAGTTAATCAGAGCTATGATTAGTTTCTGACAGTCAACCTTGGGTCTCATATGAAACAAGTGTGCAATCAGAGTGATGGTCTTGTGGTTCTCCATTAGATTACCCTACATGGTCTTAGTCCCATATTGGAAGGACATCCCATCCACAAGATCAAAGATGAGAAACATTAATAATTAACTAATCACAGTGGGCATCTGATCACAGTGGGACCAGTGGCGATGGGCCAGACTCATGGTCCCCTACCATACAAGCAAATCTGATATTGTACAGGCACACATAAGATCCAGGGTTTATCGTTACGCATTATCGTAATGATGGATCATTAGGATATCTTTCTGCTTAGAATAAGCAACCCTGACGGTACTCACTGTCATGTTGTTACTGTTAGAAAGCTCAATACTTCTAAGTCATCCAGCTGATGTCATCATTCCGATATGCAGGTAGCAGCCACTCCAGATTTAATGCTGGCATATGTAGATTTTTTTCTTGGTGGAGATGAAAAAAGATCCGATCTTCCTCCCCGTCTCCATCAAAGATTTCCCATATCATTAATCTTTGGAGGTGATGGAAGCTACATGGCTCCTTTCATGCTTCACAGCGATAATGTTCTTACTAGCCTCATGAGTCAGGTTTGTAATTTATGACCAATCAGTACTTCTCATTTACATTTTTTTAATGCACGAAACCAATTCAATGTCGTTGTCGCTTCTCTTGGGTGGAGTCTTTCATGAGTGTTTTATTTTATTGTACAACTATTTGATTTCTCATGCAGTCTGTTCCACCAACTATTTGGTATCGGCTGGTGGCTGGATTGAATGCACATTTGCGGTTAGTTCGTCGTGGACACCTACGATTAACATTTCAGCCGGTCCTCAATTGGCTTGAAACTCATGCAAATCCTACTTTGAGCATTCATGGGGTATGGGTTGATCTTGCTTGGTTTCAGGCAACAGGATTTGGTTATTGCCAATTTGGTCTTGTTGTGTATGCTGTTGAAGAAGAATCTGAGCCTACAACATTAGAAGATGTAGGTGGAAAACCAAGAATTGAGCAAACATCAAGGTAATTTTGTTATATTTCCAAATTGTGCATATGTATTTGCAGGTGATAATGTTCGTAAATTTCATTGTAATGTGATTCTGAACCAAAACCCTGTTTTTACTTAATTTTCTTTATATGTAATTTGCAGTGCAAATAGCATCCATAGAGACGATCCATCAGTCCATTTACTGAGAAGTGAAAGTGCCGTGATGCGTAAAAGAATATGTGGTGGAGTTTTAGATACCTGTAGCTTGCGCATGCTTGAGGAGAAAAGGGATATATTTTATCCGTTCACGCTTATAGTGCATAATACTAGACCTGTTGGGCACCAGGTAATCTATTCAGTATAACTTTTTGAGTCAAAATCTTAATAGAACTACTAGTTTGTGATCTACTTTATTTTTGTTGTTGGTGGTGGTCTTACAAACCCAACTGTTTTTCACTGCAGGATCTTGTTGGATTAGTCATCTCAATACTGCTGTTAGGAGATTTTAGCTTAGTGCTGCTTACCTTGCTCCTGTTATATTCTTTTTCACTGGGGGACTTTATTTTAGTTTTGCTTGTTCTTCCTATGGGCATACTTTCACCATTCCCTGCTGGAATCAATGCTCTATTCAGCCATGGGCCTAGGCGATCAGCAGGTCTCGCACGTGTATATGCTTTGTGGAGCTTAACGTCCTTGATTAATGTTGTAAGTTGCCTTCCCGACATTTTCTTGGTTGATGTGGTCTGCTTGATTTCACCTTTTCAATTCTTTTGAACTTTAATTGTGTGTTATTTTCCTGTTTTTGATGTATGGGTTCAAGTTTCATTTGCATGTACAATTTTTCTTTCTTTCACTTTGTGTTTTTTTTCAAGCTTTTAATGGTAAAACAGTAATGGTAAAAGTTTTCTCTCCCGATATTGCATTGCGTGGTTCTCTGTTGCCACACCATGTTTTCCATCTAGTTGTATGTCATTTTGAAATATATTGATGGACCATTTGTTTATAATGCAATTGGCCATCTTATTTTGGTGAATTGACTTGCCGAATCCTGGATGCTATTTTAAAGCATGCATTAAGAGAGAGTTCCTATGCAGCTATGCCTATACTTAATAGTTAATTCAGTGAAATTAAAAAAAACGGCATCTTATGAATGTTTCCTCCTCTTTTTCTCATGGGGATCTCTTTCTAATAGCACTATGATGCATGTATGCATGTCAGCTACTATGAATCCACCAAAAGTTTAAAACATGCTAGAGAATTGAACAATCACACAAACAAAAAATTCAATAGGTCTTCTCGAACAATGCTAAAGAAGAAAATGACCACTGATTTGATCAGAACATGATCAAAGTACGGTAAAACATAACACCAAACACCTAAAGGGAATGCATATCACTATTCATTAAGCATTAAGCGTTTGAAAAGTATATCAAAACTCCCTATACAGTCTTAAAACTCTCTAATCCTAGTTTAATCCTAACCATCAGTATAGGATCAATTTCAGTCCCTGGATCAATTTAAGTAAAGCCTACTCCTTATTTTGGAGCAGGCAAGAATAAAAAACTGTTCTCCCCCAAAAAAATTTATTCACATTTTCATCAGTGCCCAAAATCTACTTAAACTTTACCCAATAATTAAATAAATCAGAACATGATCGAAATACGATAAACCCAAACAACAAAAGGGAATACTTGTCACTATTCATTAATTGTTTCTAGAAGTACAAACCTTCGTATATACGCCCAAAACTTTTTAAAATCGTACTTTTATTCTAACCATTATTATAGGATCAATTTCAGCCCTTAGATCAATCTAAGTAAAGCCTACTCTCTATTTTACAGTAACCAAGAATGAGAAATTGCTCTCTCCACACATTATCAGTATGCACCGAAATCTATTTAAACTTTACCAAAAATTAAAGAAAATTCACTTTAGATCATCATAACTAAGTTTGCCAACTTTGCACTGAATTGAGTCCTGAAGGGCTGCTTAGTGATGTTGGCATGATGTTTCGGACATCTCCAAACCTATTTTTGGATCTGTGGACCCCTTCTCTTGAATTATCTTTTCTGACTTAGGGAGTTGTTCATGAAGCTTTTACTTGCATCACACTATCTCAATACTTCTACACTCAAAGTAAAATTCATTTCTTTTTAGTAATTGGAATGTATTGAACCGACAATTTGAGAAAGACTTTCATTGTAAATTATCATAATTAAGTTTGTGTACTTTCGTGACTAATGCAACCCCATAGGGCTCACTATTGGCATTGGCATGATGTTTTGAATGCCTTCGGGCCTACTTTTGAATTTCAGTGGACTCTCTTCTTCTCTTGATTCCCATTTGCTGGATTATGAGCTTGGTCATGAACTTTACTTGCATCACATTATCTAAGTACTTCGACAGTCCAATTTCATGGAAGTAGATATCATTTGTGTTTAGTAATTGGGATGTATGCAACTGACAAGTGATAGAAACTTGCTGGAAAGCAGAAATGTTTTTGTTAAAGTCTTACTAAAGTCTCTAATGTCATGTGATTCATTATCTTGTGCCTCCATTACCTCGTGAATCTTGAAAAGGCATTGATTGATGGTGGTTTTGACTTTTTAGCATGATATGTACATGTTTGTTATCTTCCTGTTTTTCAGGACCCATTTCCTGAAAATTTATAAATCTTTTGTTTTTTTTTCCTCCTTTAACAGGTTGTGGCCTTCATATGCGGATTTGTCCATTACAAAACCCAATCTTCAAGTGGAAGACACCCAAACTTTCAGCCCTGGAATTTTAGCATGTGAGGAAATTCTTTCCATCCATCCACAGCTGCTAGAATTTTACACGTTATATCAGAACTACTGAGAAATAACCATATGCTAAGCATTTTTTTCTGTATTTTTCTTTTCTATATTCTACCGATCACAATACATGTGCATGAGATCTGGACCGTTCATCCAGTAGGTGCCCCTAAGGATGGGCCAGGGCCCAAAAATCGGTGGAGGTCTTTTGAAAGCTGCAAATGGGTTATTAAATAAAAGACTCGTCCATAGTCAAAAGGAAAGGCCCACATTCAGATGTTAAGATTATTCAGCCGAAAAAGCTGTGTCGCGGCCCATCAACATATGGGCCTCCTGGATGAACAATGTAGATCTCATGACACGTGTGGTGTTACATTTCACGAGAGGAATGGAGGTGGATAGTGGATGTTTGCCATTAAATAGTTTCTGGGTTCATACTCTAATTCACATTTTGAGTGGTGCAGGGATGAAAGTGGATGGTGGATGTTTCCTACTGGTCTCGTGCTGTGTAAATGTATCCAGGCACGACTCATTGATTGGCACGTCGCTAATCTAGAAATCCAAGACCGTTCATTGTATAGTAAGGACCCGAACGTGTTCTGGCAGTCATGATATATACATTGACGGGTTTCATCAAAGTTGGATGCGATTTTTTGATACTGTCCACAGAATTGGTGAGTGATTCCCTTTTGCTACGCCTTCATTTTGCAACAGTAAAAAGTAACTGACGGGCGTCAACTGCTATGTTCCTGCAATTGAAGAAAATAGGCATCAACCACCTTTCTTTCATGTTGATCTATTCATCTTCTTGAATTGAATGACTATCACTTTGTGAATCATGTGCAGGCACACTACCACGCCCCCAAAAATGTAATATAGTTTAAGAGATATTATTCTCATCCATTCTTTCCCATAACTAATAATTACTTCGTTCACCATGTATCATGCATGACATGAAACTTTTGCTGATGAATTTACTAACCCACTGTTTTACCCTCCTAATTAATGAGGTTTCTTTTTTGCTTTTATCTCTCAAATGTGTCCATTGTTCCTGTTCAAGTGAATGAATCTGCACAGGTTGAGTCCATTTTTTTCTGTTTGGGAATTACTGAAATTACCATAATGCTCAATTAGATTGATCTAAATGGTGAAATAACATTGCCTTCATGACATAGATTGCAACATTACACCCTATGCTTCTATGTGGATGAAAATCAGGAAGGTGGATGATAGCTGCTCTCCCTTTGTGGCACTCCTCTTTATTGTTTCTTTTATGCCCATTTTAAGTGAAAACCGGGCATAAATTTTGTTTTAGCCTATTTGATGTTGAAGGAAATAGAGCCTGGGTAGACAGAATAATTGCAGTTGTGATTGAACCCACATATGTTCAAGAGATCTTCCGTAGCAAAATTATTTGAAGATAAAATAAATTTTCAGACAAACAGAGAAATTCAATACGGTCCTGCTTTAGATCAAACTGGATAATATTATATTGATGTAACATGTAAAGGTCTGTTATTGATCTTTCAATGCGTAAAATTTTAGCATATTATGTGATTGTAGTTTGGTGAAATCGACTTTGTAACGCGTCTTGAAGCATCGTTTTGTTCACGAGCGGATGTGATCCGGGACCTTATCGGATGTGCCCAAAGGCTACTACTCAATCTGGTGCGATATAGAGCATATGATCATGAGTAATGGGTAGTTTAGTGCAATCTGATTGTGTCCAATCGCGTGCCAACAATCAAGAACCGATATTGTACGATTAGAGATCGGTCACGATCTAGCGGTACAGGGGAGGATGGAGGTTTTACATAAGTCAATAGTTACCCTAGGATCAATCTGGGCGGTAGAATCGTGATCTGGTGCGATCTAATGTTCAGATAAGTAACCCTTTATGATAAGGTGCCATGAAGGATGCTTTTTCAAACAGAGACTTGCGAAAAGGGAGATGATATTTTCACCCCTCTGCATTACGCATGCGCTCCCCCCACAGGTGATTTGACGTGAAAAAGCGTGCAACTAAACTTCAACGCTTTTTTACGTCAAATCACCTTATAAGGGGAGCCCATGCCGTTACGAAAATTGCAAATAGCAATTGAGATCCCCCCCCTCAGAGACTTGCAAAATTCAAAGGTGATTCGGGATTGTGCTCCGCTTGTGCAAAGCGTCAACATTCATAAAAAAGGCTTTGCCTACTGGGCTTCATTGTATCTTGGAGGTGAACTCGTGGAGCCTTGGTGGGGGCAAATATCGTCCTAAGGAATGCGACTTTTTAACGCGCCTTAAGCATAGTTTTGTTCTACATCTCCACCAAGGTTCATCCTAAAAAGATTTTCTCCAATAATAAGCACGGAAAAGTAAAACAAAAGTAGGTATGGGGAATTATGTTGTTTAGGTTTAAAAAACTTCAATTACTAAACCCAGAAATAACAAAAATTAATGGATGTGAAAGATAAGATATTGGTTTCTTATACGATGCGTGAGCGGTTTTTCCTTTTAGTAAAAATATAGGCTGCAGAACTAGGGGGACAACTTGGGGCGGGGTCGGGTTGAGTTTTTGCCAAAAAAAGAATAGGAATAAACTCGAACCTGATCCAATTTTAAGGTAAAAGCTGTTGGAAAATTTGTTGAGGGTACTGTTGATGATACAAAACAGAAACTTGTTGCTTCAAGGCGTGATATCACTTTCCTTAAGACAAGATTCGCTCCCACTAGTAGTGTGCAAAGGGAATCCGCGAATTGCCTCCAAGATACAATGAAGCCTAGTAGGGAAGCCCTACTAATGTTTGATGACGCGTAGCACTAGCGGAATCAAACCCGAAATGCCCTTCCGAAATTTCAAGCCTTAGAGAAATCTCTAGATTCTGTTTCTGCAGAAAAACAGTATCTAGAACAGTAAACAAAAGAAAAACAGTATGTAGAAATACTTGGGGATTTTTGTAGGAGTGTAGAAGAGAGTGTAAAATCAGTCAGAATTGCCAATTCGATTTCTATTTTAAATGACTGAAGTTTGCACATTTTTATAGACCATCTGGTGTCTTTTCAGTGTGAAAAACACCTCTACAGGGCACCTTTCCAGAATGTTTGAAATCTGACCGTTAGATCGCACCCATTGATATTGAACGGTCCTGATCGATCCTAGATGTGACTGTTGGCTTGAGTAAAACCTCTCTCCAACCCAGTCATCGTTAGATCAACCATCTATGGTGTGGATCGCACCCCCTTGGCACATGACCGTTGGGGGAAGGGACACAACCCATTTGATCACACCCTTTGACCGTTGGAGTCATGGGCCCGTCCTATAGCCCATTGCCCACGCCGCGCGTGCGCGTGCGCGTGTGCGAACGGTGCGTTGCACCGTCCCGCGGGTCCAACCATGGGTTCAACCCAATGTGCAATCAACAAGAGTTAGAAAAGGTAGTGCTTTATAAGCCCTACTCTTTCTTTTCTCTCATCCGATGTGGAACTATCTTTTTCAACTACACTTCTACATCCTTTTGTAAAAGCAAATATTTCCAAGAAAACATTTTCTTTTTCCCAAACGCTTTTGATAAAACATTTTCCAAAACACTAAAACATGTAATATACATGATTTTGAAAATACAAAATCACTAACAATCCCCCACCATTTTCAAAATCAAAGAAAATTTTCTCATCAGGCTTGGAAATCTTATGCATAGATGAAGGTATCTCTCGATTTGAACCTTCACTTAGTGAGGACATATCAAAGTTAACCAGAATTGCATAGTAGACGTATCTTTGAACTAGCTATTCTATATGATTAACCGGATACGTCTCACACACAAGATTTCACCTCTTTGGGCAATTTCTAAAACCGACACATGAACTGGCCTTGTGTCTATATCTTGGTTTCATGAGTGCTCTAGAGACTAGCCAGGTCTCATAGGAAGCGGCACCACTCCCACACTCACATAGGTAGGCTTATCAAGAGTGCCCCTGTAACTAAGACACTCCAACATTATGTTATAAGCCTATTAAGAGTTTAAATACTCAGCCTTCTCCTTTTAAACATTACAGGTACCAAGCACTTTACCTTGGGATGGCAAATAATACAGATTATAGTGCTTGCAATCACTCCATATGATGTACTTGGACTCATTGAACTCAAGACTTGATGTTTATTCAAGTGTTGAGTTGATGTTCCATCATTGGTGACTATTGGTTAATGGCTTTAACCCCATCCCTAATGATGTTTTACACACCAGATCTCTTGCAAGAGCTTTAGTGAATGGATCGGCCAAGTTTTGGCTCGATCTCACAAAATCAATAGTTACTACTCCATTAGTAAGTAACTCTCTTATAGCACTATGTCTAAGTCCTATATGTCTGGACTTACCATTATAAACATGATTATATGCCCTTGATAGTGTGGCCTGACTATCACAATGGACATAAATCGATGGCATTGGTTTAGACCATAACGGAATTTCCAATAACAAATTTCGAAGCCATTCCGCCTCTTTACAGCATGCTGCCAGAGCTATAAACTCTGCTTCCATAGTTGAAGTTGTTATGCATGTCTGTTTCTTAGAGGCCCAGGAGACTGCTCCCCCACCAAGGGTGAAAATCCACCCACTGGTTGATAAATGGTCTATACGCTCAGTTATCCAACTAGCATCAGAGTATCCTTCTATTACAGTTGGATACCCACTATAACATAAACCATAGTCTATAGTTTTCTTTAAATATTTTAAAACTCTATAGACTGCATTCCAATGAGAAAAACTAGGATTACTGGTAAACCTACTAAGTTTACCTACAGCATATGCTATGTCTGGCCTAGTACAAGTCATAGCATACATAAGACTACCAATTACACTAGCATACCCTAGTTGAGAGATAGTCCTGCCAGTATTAAGATACAACTTTATATTTGGGTCAAAAGGTGTTGAAATGGGTGAACATTCAAAATGGTTAAACTTTTTAAGAACTTTCTCAATATAATGTGATTGTGTTAGAATAAGACCATTGTCCTGTCTTATGATTCTAATACCCAAAATCACATCAGCTTCACCCATATCTTTCATATCAAAGTTTTGAGAAAGATATGATTTAGTACTTTGAATGCTTGCAATATCAGTACCAAAAATTAACATGTCATCAACATATAAACAAATAACAACACCTTTGCCGCCCTTAAATTTACTGTATATACATTTATCTGATTCATGTATCTTATAACCATTTGACACTAAGACTTTATCAAATCTTTCATGCCATTGTTTAGGGGCTTGCTTAAGCCCATACAAAGATTTGATAAGCTTACATACTTTATGCTCTTGGCCTGGCAGAATAAATCCCTCAGGTTGTTCCATATACACTTCTTCATCAAGTTCACCATTTAAGAATGCGGTTTTAACATCCATCTGGTGAATGTGAAGTTTGTATATGGAAGCAAGGGCAATCAACACTCTAATGGTAGAAATCCTAGCAACAGGTGCATATGTGTCAAAGTAATCAATACCGGGTTTTTGAGTAAACCCTTTGGCAACTAACCTTGCCTTAAACTTTTCTATGGTCCCATCTACATTGATCTTCTTCTTGAAGATCCATTTACATCCTATAGGTTTAGACCCAGGTGGTAGATCAACCAAAATCCAAGTTTTATTACCCATGATAGAATCTATTTCGTCATTAATTGCTTCTTTCCAAAAAGCAGCATCTTGTGACTTTATGGCTTCTCCATAGGTTTGAGGGTCACTTTCTATGCTAAAGTTTAACAAGACAGAACCTTGGAGTTTTTCCCTTGTCCCTTCTACCAGGTAGGTTACAAAGTCAGGGCCAAAACTCCTATCCCTTCTATCTCTTGAACTTCTTCTTATTTTACTAGGTTGTACACTAGGTTCACCAACTTCTGTTTGTGATTCTAAATGATGATCTACAGAAGTTGTAGGTTCAATTTCTTTAGGAATTGAAGTGAACCTATTTTCATAGAAAAATGCATCTCTAGATTCAATTATGGTATTGACATCTATGAAATCATTAGGTTCTATAACTAAGAACCTATAGGCCTTACTGTGACTAGCATATCCCAAAAAGATACACTCAATACCCCTTTCACCTAATTTTCTTAACTTAGGTTTAGGGACTTTAACTATAGATCTACAACCCCAAACTTTAAGGTAACTTAAGTTTGGTTTCCTTTTCTTCCACAATTCATAAGGGGTTATATCAGATTTCTTACTTGGTACCCTATTCAAAATGTGACAAGCTGTAAGTAAGGCTTCACCCCAAAAACTTTTATTTAAACCAGAATTAACAAGCATAGCATTAATCATTTCAGTAAGTGTCCTATTCTTCCTTTCTGCTACACCATTTTGTTGTGGTGTATAAGGGGCAGAAGATTCATGGACTATGCCTACTGATTCACAGAAATGAGGAAAGTGATATTCACCACCTCTATCTGATCTGAGACATTTAATGCTTGTTATACATTGGTTTTCTACTTCAGTTTTATAAATCTTAAATTTTTCTAAAACCTCATCTTTATGACTAAGTAGATAAACATAACAGTACCTAGAATAATCATCAATAAATGTAACAAAGTACTTTTTACCTCCCTTTGTGGGAACACTATGTATGTCACATACATCACTATGAATTAAATCTAACAAGTTAGAAGTTCTATCTACTTTAGGAAATGACTTAGTGATTATCTTGGTTTGCATGCATGTTTTACATCTATCTACTAAGTCATTTTCATATTTAGGAATTAAGGTTAACTTAACCATATCATTCATTTTCCTAGTATTTACATGTCCTAAACGATTATGCCATAAAGATAAAGAAGAATCCAAAACATAAGCAAAGACATTCACTTTATTGATATTAAGTTTGAACATCCCTTCATACATATATCCCTTCCCAACAAAAGTACCCCCCTTAGAAAGAATGAACTTGTCAGATTCAAATACAAGTTTGAAGCCATTCTTGTTGAGAATGCTTCCAGACACTAAGTTCTTTCTAACTTCTGGTACATGGTAGACACCGGTTAGAGTGAGTCGCTTGCCGGATGTGAACTCAAGTTCCACCTTGCCCTTCCCTTTGACTTCTGCTGTCGACGAATTTCCCATGTATAACACGCTTCCATCTTCAACTGTTTCATAAGTTGAAAACAGGTTCCTGTCTTTACAGACATGCATCGTCGCACCAGAGTCAATCCACCAATCATTGCCATCTTCAAGCATATTTGCCTCTGAAATCATGGCGACAAACTTTTCTTTGTCTGTTGGTGCACCCGACTTCTTATCCTTAAGAAGTCGGCACTCACTCTTGTAATGGCCTGGTTTGCCACAGTTGAAACAAGCACCCTTTCTTTTCTTATTCTTATTAGTATTCTTTTCAGGGTGTTTGTTTCTCTTCCAATTGCCTTTTCTTTGTTGGTTCGAATTCTTGACATTTTCCACCAAATGGATCTTAGAGGATACAATTTCATTTTCTTTCTTGTCTCTGATTCTTGACTCTTCCTCAATCCTGAGGCATTGAGCCAAGTCTTCAATAGACATTTCCTCTTTCTTGTGTTTTAGACTTTTTCTAAAGTCTTTCCAATTTGGTGGAAGTTTGTCAATAATTGACGGGACAATGAAGGAATCATCAAGAAGGATGCCTTGCAAATGAATTTGATTAATTACATGTTGTATTTCATGTAATTGATCAATAACAGACTTATCATCTACCATTTTAAAATTTAAAAATTGACTCACAGTGAATTTCTTGCTACTGGCATCTTCCGCCAAGTATTTGGCTTCAAGTGCATTCCAGATTTCACTTGCTGATCCCATGCCTTGATATATGTCAAATAGTGTATCTGACATAGCATTTAGGATGTGCCCTTTGCAAATGTAGTCATCCTGTTCCCACTTCATCCTTGCACGAGCCTCTGCCAAAGTTTCATTTTCATTTGCTGACGGCTTTAGAGTAGTGAGAACATGGACCACTTTGAGTGATGTCAAAATGAAGTGCAACTTCTTCTGCCAGCGCTTGAAATTTCCTTTGTCGAAACGTTCGAGTTTGACAAAGTCTTGGGTCATTTGACGAACTGAATAAAGTGCCATTGAAACAACAGTAGATGATCTTGTCTTAAGATTGTTGGAAAAATTTGTTGAGGGTACTGTTGATGATACAAAACAGAAACTTGTTGCTTCAAGGCGTGATATCACTTTCCTTAAGACAAGATTCGCTCCCACTAGTAGTGTGCAAAGGGAATCCGCGAATTGCCTCCAAGATACAATGAAGCCTAGTAGGGAAGCCCTACTAATGTTTGATGACGCGTAGCACTAGCGGAATCAAACCCGAAATGCCCTTCCGAAATTTCAAGCCTTAGAGAAATCTCTAGATTCTGTTTCTGCAGAAAAACAGTATCTAGAACAGTAAACAAAAGAAAAACAGTATGTAGAAATACTTGGGGATTTTTGTAGGAGTGTAGAAGAGAGTGTAAAATCAGTCAGAATTGCCAATTCGATTTCTATTTTAAATGACTGAAGTTTGCACATTTTTATAGACCATCTGGTGTCTTTTCAGTGTGAAAAACACCTCTACAGGGCACCTTTCCAGAATGTTTGAAATCTGACCGTTAGATCGCACCCATTGATATTGAACGGTCCTGATCGATCCTAGATGTGACTGTTGGCTTGAGTAAAACCTCTCTCCAACCCAGTCATCGTTAGATCAACCATCTATGGTGTGGATCGCACCCCCTTGGCACATGACCGTTGGGGGAAGGGACACAACCCATTTGATCACACCCTTTGACCGTTGGAGTCATGGGCCCGTCCTATAGCCCATTGCCCACGCCGCGCGTGCGCGTGCGCGTGTGCGAACGGTGCGTTGCACCGTCCCGCGGGTCCAACCATGGGTTCAACCCAATGTGCAATCAACAAGAGTTAGAAAAGGTAGTGCTTTATAAGCCCTACTCTTTCTTTTCTCTCATCCGATGTGGAACTATCTTTTTCAACTACACTTCTACATCCTTTTGTAAAAGCAAATATTTCCAAGAAAACATTTTCTTTTTCCCAAACGCTTTTGATAAAACATTTTCCAAAACACTAAAACATGTAATATACATGATTTTGAAAATGCAAAATCACTAACAATCCCCCACCATTTTCAAAATCAAAGAAAATTTTCTCATCAGGCTTGGAAATCTTATGCATAGATGAAGGTATCTCTCGATTTGAACCTTCACTTAGTGAGGACATATCAAAGTTAACCAGAATTGCATAGTAGACGTATCTTTGAACTAGCTATTCTATATGATTAACCGGATACGTCTCACACACAAGATTTCACCTCTTTGGGCAATTTCTAAAACCGACACATGAACTGGCCTTGTGTCTATATCTTGGTTTCATGAGTGCTCTAGAGACTAGCCAGGTCTCATAGGAAGCGGCACCACTCCCACACTCACATAGGTAGGCTTATCAAGAGTGCCCCTGTAACTAAGACACTCCAACATTATGTTATAAGCCTATTAAGAGTTTAAATACTCAGCCTTCTCCTTTTAAACATTACAGGTACCAAGCACTTTACCTTGGGATGGCAAATAATACAGATTATAGTGCTTGCAATCACTCCATATGATGTACTTGGACTCATTGAACTCAAGACTTGATGTTTATTCAAGTGTTGAGTTGATGTTCCATCATTGGTGACTATTGGTTAATGGCTTTAACCCCATCCCTAATGATGTTTTACACACCAGATCTCTTGCAAGAGCTTTAGTGAATGGATCGGCCAAGTTTTGGCTCGATCTCACAAAATCAATAGTTACTACTCCATTAGTAAGTAACTCTCTTATAGCACTATGTCTAAGTCCTATATGTCTGGACTTACCATTATAAACATGATTATATGCCCTTGATAGTGTGGCCTGACTATCACAATGGACATAAATCGATGGCATTGGTTTAGACCATAACGGAATTTCCAATAACAAATTTCGAAGCCATTCCGCCTCTTTACAGCATGCTGCCAGAGCTATAAACTCTGCTTCCATAGTTGAAGTTGTTATGCATGTCTGTTTCTTAGAGGCCCAGGAGACTGCTCCCCCACCAAGGGTGAAAATCCACCCACTGGTTGATAAATGGTCTATACGCTCAGTTATCCAACTAGCATCAGAGTATCCTTCTATTACAGTTGGATACCCACTATAACATAAACCATAGTCTATAGTTTTCTTTAAATATTTTAAAACTCTATAGACTGCATTCCAATGAGAAAAACTAGGATTACTGGTAAACCTACTAAGTTTACCTACAGCATATGCTATGTCTGGCCTAGTACAAGTCATAGCATACATAAGACTACCAATTACACTAGCATACCCTAGTTGAGAGATAGTCCTGCCAGTATTAAGATACAACTTTATATTTGGGTCAAAAGGTGTTGAAATGGGTGAACATTCAAAATGGTTAAACTTTTTAAGAACTTTCTCAATATAATGTGATTGTGTTAGAATAAGACCATTGTCCTGTCTTATGATTCTAATACCCAAAATCACATCAGCTTCACCCATATCTTTCATATCAAAGTTTTGAGAAAGATATGATTTAGTACTTTGAATGCTTGCAATATCAGTACCAAAAATTAACATGTCATCAACATATAAACAAATAACAACACCTTTGCCGCCCTTAAATTTACTGTATATACATTTATCTGATTCATGTATCTTATAACCATTTGACACTAAGACTTTATCAAATCTTTCATGCCATTGTTTAGGGGCTTGCTTAAGCCCATACAAAGATTTGATAAGCTTACATACTTTATGCTCTTGGCCTGGCAGAATAAATCCCTCAGGTTGTTCCATATACACTTCTTCATCAAGTTCACCATTTAAGAATGCGGTTTTAACATCCATCTGGTGAATGTGAAGTTTGTATATGGAAGCAAGGGCAATCAACACTCTAATGGTAGAAATCCTAGCAACAGGTGCATATGTGTCAAAGTAATCAATACCGGGTTTTTGAGTAAACCCTTTGGCAACTAACCTTGCCTTAAACTTTTCTATGGTCCCATCTACATTGATCTTCTTCTTGAAGATCCATTTACATCCTATAGGTTTAGACCCAGGTGGTAGATCAACCAAAATCCAAGTTTTATTACCCATGATAGAATCTATTTCGTCATTAATTGCTTCTTTCCAAAAAGCAGCATCTTGTGACTTTATGGCTTCTCCATAGGTTTGAGGGTCACTTTCTATGCTAAAGTTTAACAAGACAGAACCTTGGAGTTTTTCCCTTGTCCCTTCTACCAGGTAGGTTACAAAGTCAGGGCCAAAACTCCTATCCCTTCTATCTCTTGAACTTCTTCTTATTTTACTAGGTTGTACACTAGGTTCACCAACTTCTGTTTGTGATTCTAAATGATGATCTACAGAAGTTGTAGGTTCAATTTCTTTAGGAATTGAAGTGAACCTATTTTCATAGAAAAAGGCATCTCTAGATTCAATTATGGTATTGACATCTATGAAATCATTAGGTTCTATAACTAAGAACCTATAGGCCTTACTGTGACTAGCATATCCCAAAAAGATACACTCAATACCCCTTTCACCTAATTTTCTTAACTTAGGTTTAGGGACTTTAACTATAGATCTACAACCCCAAACTTTAAGGTAACTTAAGTTTGGTTTCCTTTTCTTCCACAATTCATAAGGGGTTATATCAGATTTCTTACTTGGTACCCTATTCAAAATGTGACAAGCTGTAAGTAAGGCTTCACCCCAAAAACTTTTATTTAAACCAGAATTAACAAGCATAGCATTAATCATTTCAGTAAGTGTCCTATTCTTCCTTTCTGCTACACCATTTTGTTGTGGTGTATAAGGGGCAGAAGATTCATGGACTATGCCTACTGATTCACAGAAATGAGGAAAGTGATATTCACCACCTCTATCTGATCTGAGACATTTAATGCTTGTTATACATTGGTTTTCTACTTCAGTTTTATAAATCTTAAATTTTTCTAAAACCTCATCTTTATGACTAAGTAGATAAACATAACAGTACCTAGAATAATCATCAATAAATGTAACAAAGTACTTTTTACCTCCCTTTGTGGGAACACTATGTATGTCACATACATCACTATGAATTAAATCTAACAAGTTAGAAGTTCTATCTACTTTAGGAAATGACTTAGTGATTATCTTGGTTTGCATGCATGTTTTACATCTATCTACTAAGTCATTTTCATATTTAGGAATTAAGGTTAACTTAACCATATCATTCATTTTCCTAGTATTTACATGTCCTAAACGATTATGCCATAAAGATAAAGAAGAATCCAAAACATAAGCAAAGACATTCACTTTATTGATATTAAGTTTGAACATCCCTTCATACATATATCCCTTCCCAACAAAAGTACCCCCCTTAGAAAGAATGAACTTGTCAGATTCAAATACAAGTTTGAAGCCATTCTTGTTGAGAATGCTTCCAGACACTAAGTTCTTTCTAACTTCTGGTACATGGTAGACACCGGTTAGAGTGAGTCGCTTGCCGGATGTGAACTCAAGTTCCACCTTGCCCTTCCCTTTGACTTCTGCTGTCGACGAATTTCCCATGTATAACACGCTTCCATCTTCAACTGTTTCATAAGTTGAAAACAGGTTCCTGTCTTTACAGACATGCATCGTCGCACCAGAGTCAATCCACCAATCATTGCCATCTTCAAGCATATTTGCCTCTGAAATCATGGCGACAAACTTTTCTTTGTCTGTTGGTGCACCCGACTTCTTATCCTTAAGAAGTCGGCACTCACTCTTGTAATGGCCTGGTTTGCCACAGTTGAAACAAGCACCCTTTCTTTTCTTATTCTTATTAGTATTCTTTTCAGGGTGTTTGTTTCTCTTCCAATTGCCTTTTCTTTGTTGGTTCGAATTCTTGACATTTTCCACCAAATGGATCTTAGAGGATACAATTTCATTTTCTTTCTTGTCTCTGATTCTTGACTCTTCCTCAATCCTGAGGCATTGAGCCAAGTCTTCAATAGACATTTCCTCTTTCTTGTGTTTTAGACTTTTTCTAAAGTCTTTCCAATTTGGTGGAAGTTTGTCAATAATTGACGGGACAATGAAGGAATCATCAAGAAGGATGCCTTGCAAATGAATTTGATTAATTACATGTTGTATTTCATGTAATTGATCAATAACAGACTTATCATCTACCATTTTAAAATTTAAAAATTGACTCACAGTGAATTTCTTGCTACTGGCATCTTCCGCCAAGTATTTGGCTTCAAGTGCATTCCAGATTTCACTTGCTGATCCCATGCCTTGATATATGTCAAATAGTGTATCTGACATAGCATTTAGGATGTGCCCTTTGCAAATGTAGTCATCCTGTTCCCACTTCATCCTTGCACGAGCCTCTGCCAAAGTTTCATTTTCATTTGCTGACGGCTTTAGAGTAGTGAGAACATGGACCACTTTGAGTGATGTCAAAATGAAGTGCAACTTCTTCTGCCAGCGCTTGAAATTTCCTTTGTCGAAACGTTCGAGTTTGACAAAGTCTTGGGTCATTTGACGAACTGAATAAAGTGCCATTGAAACAACAGTAGATGATCTTGTCTTAAGATTGTTGGAAAATTTGTTGAGGGTACTGTTGATGATACAAAACAGAAACTTGTTGCTTCAAGGCGTGATATCACTTTCCTTAAGACAAGATTCGCTCCCACTAGTAGTGTGCAAAGGGAATCCGCGAATTGCCTCCAAGATACAATGAAGCCTAGTAGGGAAGCCCTACTAATGTTTGATGACGCGTAGCACTAGCGGAATCAAACCCGAAATGCCCTTCCGAAATTTCAAGCCTTAGAGAAATCTCTAGATTCTGTTTCTGCAGAAAAACAGTATCTAGAACAGTAAACAAAAGAAAAACAGTATGTAGAAATACTTGGGGATTTTTGTAGGAGTGTAGAAGAGAGTGTAAAATCAGTCAGAATTGCCAATTCGATTTCTATTTTAAATGACTGAAGTTTGCACATTTTTATAGACCATCTGGTGTCTTTTCAGTGTGAAAAACACCTCTACAGGGCACCTTTCCAGAATGTTTGAAATCTGACCGTTAGATCGCACCCATTGATATTGAACGGTCCTGATCGATCCTAGATGTGACTGTTGGCTTGAGTAAAACCTCTCTCCAACCCAGTCATCGTTAGATCAACCATCTATGGTGTGGATCGCACCCCCTTGGCACATGACCGTTGGGGGAAGGGACACAACCCATTTGATCACACCCTTTGACCGTTGGAGTCATGGGCCCGTCCTATAGCCCATTGCCCACGCCGCGCGTGCGCGTGCGCCTGTGCGAACGGTGCGTTGCACCGTCCCGCGGGTCCAACCATGGGTTCAACCCAATGTGCAATCAACAAGAGTTAGAAAAGGTAGTGCTTTATAAGCCCTACTCTTTCTTTTCTCTCATCCGATGTGGAACTATCTTTTTCAACTACACTTCTACATCCTTTTGTAAAAGCAAATATTTCCAAGAAAACATTTTCTTTTTCCCAAACGCTTTTGATAAAACATTTTCCAAAACACTAAAACATGTAATATACATGATTTTGAAAATGCAAAATCACTAACAACTCCACCCGAATTCCCAAAAATCGACCCGAGTTGCACCCGTACGCAGAAATATAAGCCAGGTTCAAATGTTCAATGGTGCAAACCATTTATCTGTTAGGCCTTTCGGCAAATGATTTGTGGGCAGGTGTGCCGGTTGCTTTAACCGGCACTGCTCCTTAAAGCAACCGGTTCGCATGACTAAAAATCATTGGCAACTGAAAGGTTGCATTATTCATACTTAAAATCTATCAAGTTTTAATTTAAGCCGAGTTTTGTACTAAGATTTTCATTTCAAAAAATGATTTATACCAACGGTTCAATTCAACTTCTGAAGTGTGACCCCATTATAATTGCATTCTTTGCCTATTAGAAATGTCAGCTGCTCTTTTCTGTTCATTTTGTAGGAAAATGATACAGGAGTGCCCCCTGGTTTGAGAGCATCTTCGAAATTACAACTGTCTTTGAAAGCTTATTAGAAATATGAACAAAGCAAGGAGTGAAGTGAAAGCCGATGAGAAAAGTACAAAGCAAGGATAAGTGACATTACACCAATTTGCAGGCAATTGATTAAAAAAGCTACCAAGTACCATCCTTTGCATGGCTTTTTTGCTGCTATTCTGTTATTAGATGTTTGTTTGAAGATTTATAAACACAAGCAAAAGAGAAACAAGATAACAGAGGCATATACTTCCCACCTGCAATCTTTACTTGTCTTATTTATTGAAAGCCCAATTCAAATTCACTTCAACACTAGTAAAAATAAGAAAGAAAAAGACATCCAAGCATAGGAAAAGCTGATAATAGTAGGTCGTATGTTTGGTTATTTCTCTTGTCTGAAGAAGAAATGTGATCCAATTAGGATCCTACTCAAATTCAATCTCTAATCCAATTAGGATTAGTGTAAGCTATACCTCTAAGGATAAACTTCATCTCTAACTTTAAATAATCCTAATACAAATAAAACAAAGAAAATTAATAAATCTAAAGAAAATCACAAATATGTCCTATATTTAGGAAATGAGGGCAAGGCCTTCGACGAGGATGGAGTCTGCTAGCTGTTGATATGCAGCCTGAGATGGGTGGAAACTGTCCCAGAACACATATTCTGTAGCATTAGGACATGTACCTATCGACCGTGGGTTGCATAATATTGCCATCTCCACCATCCCAGTTCCGCAGCAACCTCTCCGAGCTTTGGTGAACCCTGTACACCATAGCCAGTTGATGATATTCACTAACTTCAAAATAAAAGAAAAACACCAAGGCTTTTCTAGTTATTCATTCATTGTCTCAGACTAGGAGAAGAGAACATGCTAAGATGCTTTTGCTTTGTAATGAGGAAGAAAACAATTTTGTTAAATAATAATGGATGACATGTGCACTTCAGGGGGTAAGAATTGCCCCATATAAAATGACTCACTAGAAGCTCCTAATTTGGCTAAGAGATCAGCCAAAACATTGGCACTTCTAGGAGTAAGAGAAAAAGAACAAACACCAAACAAACTATAGCTTAAATTGCAGTTACGAAAATGGCACTCCTCACTCTATTAAACACTTAATTAGCTATAGCTTAACAACATTTCCCAATGGTTGGACTAGTAACGATTGGGAGCATGCTATAGGGCGATCGGATACCCAGTAGGCTTCACAATATGCATGGGTTTGGGTAGAGTTGGTGGCCTTATATCAAAACATGGTTTAAAATGGTGGGCCTGATGGGATATGATGAGCCTCACCCATGCCATGCTCTGTCCATAAGGTGTTAGAAAAATCTACAGTAAATTTTTTCCATGAAAACGTATTTATAAAAATTTTCTATGGAAAGAAAACTAATGACAAAACTCAACTCAACAAAGCCTTTGTCCCAAACTAGTTGGGGTCGGCAAAGAAAACTAATGACAAAGTGTACAACAAATTGAGCAATGCCATTATCAAAATATTCTGCATATGCAATGCTTGAAGGTATTAAATGGAAAACAAAAAGTTAAGGCAGAGGCGGCATTCTTACCCACATACCAACCAGCCGCTACATGTATTCTGTATAATCTAACAAACACTAATTTTCAATTAGGCTCAATATTGATAGCAAAATTACCACAAACAAACACACACACACACACACACACACAAAAAGCATTTCTGAATCAACCATCACAAAAGGAGCTAGCATAAAAGTATAAAATTTGGTACTTGTAAATAATGGAAATGACTAACTTAAGAAGCTACTACCTTGGTATACTTGAGTTTGTCTGAATTTATTGGTTGATATTTCCCCTGTTTTCTTTTTAATTTTGTATGTATAATTGTTTGTTGTATTACACCAATCGAATAGAGCAAGAAAAAGAGCTACAAATCCCTTGAATAATTAGGGTCATAATCTATTATCTGCAGAGAAATTTGATCGATTTTTTTTTTTATATATATACGTAAAGATGGCACCATTTTGGCAGGAAAAACAGAGGCTAATTTAAGAAGTTAATACCTTTGAATGCTTGATTTTCTCTTAATTTCTTGGTTGATATTTCCCTCCTGTTTTCTTGCTTAATTTTATTTGTATATTTGATTGGTGTATTACTAAATGGAATACCACGAGAGAAAGAGCTACACATCTCTTGATTAATTGGGTTCATAATCTATAATCTTTGGAGAAATTTGATCAACTTTTTACTCAAAGGTCCAATCTTTTTTGCTCAAAAAATAAGAACAGACCGTTGACAATTGAACCATGGGATATCAGAAGATCAAGTGACACTGTTCCACTATGATACTAACAAGATCATGGAATTAAGTGTATGCATGGTGAGAGGCTTCTGTTTAGTAGAAATTACTGCTCTATTGGTATAATTATTACCATATTTAGAAGGAGTTGTGGCCATGTTGTAGAGCGGCGTGTAGATGTCAAGGATGGCGATCTAGAGTCCTGAAAGCTGCTTCTGTAGCTGGTTTGCAGCTGAAGTGATCTTCTTATTGAAGTTTTGGGCATCACTGTTGAGCCTGGAGACACAACCATTGCTTCCAAATCCAATGAAGGTGATTGCCGCCGGTAAGCACCCTAATGGATGAAGTGATGTTACACCTATCCTTCTTGCTCCCAACCCATAGAGTTCCTGTTGTGCACCAAATTATATCCATCAGAATTACATTTTGGATCTCTTTGGATACCATTAAAATTGGTCACTATTTGCAAATGAGATTGTTTTAGTTTAATCTTATTTGCAAATGGGACATTAAGGCCTGCTTGAAATCCTTTAACAATACCAGTTCTAAACATTGTCATATCTATTTTAATGTAATCTTATTTACAAATGGGTCGTTAAGGCCGCTTTGAAATCCTTAACTATACCAGTCCTAAACATAATGAGTTTATTTTATTTTAATCTTATTTACAAATGGGACTTTTAAGGCCTCTTTTAAATCTATTAACTATACCAGTTCTAAACATGATCATATCTATAATTCAATCTATGAAATTATATACATGTACTCAAATTATGATCATATCTATCATTAAATTTAAGAAATTCCATGATAAATAGTGGTTCAAGTCTAGATAATTCAGGAAGATCAACCTGGGGAGGCTTCTGATTTGGGACCACAAACCCAACTTTTGGGGCCTTCACAATTCACTTTTTCTCACCTGATCCGAAATGAAATAGAACCCCATGATTGAATCCCTCCAGAGTAGCAGAAACAGAACAAATCACCAGGAAATAGAACACATGATTGAATCACTCTAGAGTAGCCAAAACAGAAGAAATCACCACGAAGGGCAAGCATACCTTAATGAAGCTTGAGAAGTCTGTACTAGTATATTCGAGAACTCGTCTGGTCTCTGGACTATGAAAAGTAAAGGATTGATGTAGTAGTTCTGCGCAAAATCACTTGTTCCAGTACTTAATACATACATGGCTCCTGATATGATTGAAGATGCATTGCTGCTTCCCACCAATTTAGCCAATTTAGACTCGTATTCCTTAAAGTACTCCAGCTGTTGTGGCAACGAAAGCGCATCCTGCCCAAATAAAAATTAACAAATTAACCATAAGTAAAATCCCACAAATTTAACAAAGTTAATTTGAAGAGATATCTTCTTGATCCATACATATAAAAGAGCAGTTTTGTCATAGTAACCCGATGCGGCAGAAGCAAAATTGGCTCCAATGAGAAGGTTATCCCCCGACACCTGAGGGCTAAGATACGCAGGAGCATAGTTGATGAAGCCCAGAGTCTCAGCTGCAAGAACAACATAAATTACAAGTGAAATTTTTAGTTAAGAAAGTGATTAGTGATAATCTACAATTGAAAAAGAATTAATAATGGTTAGCTTGCCTGTAAAATCAATCGCTAGTTTCCCATTGCAGAACCTTCCAGTGGGTTTGTGGGTGAAGAAATCCTTCCCATAAGGAGAGAAATCTGCCTTGAAGATGGTAAGAAGATGGTTATTATTCCCCACATCGACGGTCGAATCCACCAAAAATTATAATGGCTGTAACTAAGGTCTGAGCATTTGTGACAAGAAATGTAGAGAAGAAGAGAAATGACACTACCACCACCATCTTTGACACGTAAATTTCTTGGCCCCATCTTGTTTTTTCTCTTCTTCGTTGTGTGATTATAATGTGTGATGCTTTACTTATAAGGGCACCTCCTAGAAATGAAGAAGATCCAAAGGGTACTACTAAAGATAACTTCTACCTTGGTCTTATCATGCAAATAGATAAAATTTAGCGAGAGGGAGAGAGCATTTTTCTCTCTCTCTTGTAAAGATCATCATCGACTTTAATGGCGTTTCTATTAGTTATCTAGAGGTTTTTTGTTAGAATCTGGCTAGCCTATCTAGTCTAGTCTAGTATAATCTAGCAGCTTCATCAAACGTGGCATAAGTTCTAATCGAATCTATGTGTAAAACAATCTCAAAACGGGTACACATGATACCCAAGAAAAGTATAATAAGCAAAAAATCAGCAAAGATTTATTCTCCTCCAAAATGCTCTTATCAGTTTAGTAGAAGGGATTTGCTAGGGTCCATCACAAAAGGCATTTCTCCTTGAAATAAAAAATCAGCAAAAATTCAGGGAAACGTTATCAGCATTACTGTATTTTAATGATCACACTCCTCACTTTGTTAGAAGTACGGTATGGACCGCAACATAGGATGATCCAAACCGCCCGATGGGCCACGCCCTAAATAGGTTGTACCCCAAAAATTATTTCCATAGGTTGATCCTAACCCTCGCATCTAATGGACGGTTTGGATCATCCTATGGTGCGGGCCATGTGCGATCATCAAAATACAGTAGTGCCGATAACATCTCCCAAAATTAATTCTCCTCCTAAATGCACCTCAACTTCAAGGGCGCCCTCATTGGTCTATTTCAGCAAAAGTCCGTCTATGTTGGCTCTCAAAAATGTGGATGGCCCAATAAAATGTGGGAAGGCTTTGAGTTATGCTGAAATAGACCAATGGGGGCGCCCTTGAAGTTGGTTTTAGCAAGGGCTGTTCTTCATTCTAACATTGCTCACATACTCAAACTCTGTAAAGCTTCCTAAAACGCCAATCTAGACGCGTGGTGAAGAAAAAAAGGAAATGGCTTTTGACTTTGCTGAAACTGACCAATGGGGTGCCTTTGATACTGTTTTTTTTTATAATAGTTGTTGAATTTCAGTTTGCGTACTAGCTCATTGTTTTACCAAATTGGCTTTCTATTACGATTTACTTTTTCTTTGTTTGCATACTGGATAAAATTGAGAGAGAGAGATTGAGAGGGGGGGGGGGGGGGGGGGGCTGTAAATTAGTCTGTAATTGAACTATTCCATTACGCTTGTTCAAGTAATTCCCAACTAATTAATGGGGATTCTTTTTCGCTTTTATCTCTCAAATGTGTCCATTATGCTTGTTCAAGTGAATGACTCTGCACATGCTCAGTCCATTTTTTATTGTTGGGAATTACTGAAATTACCATATGTTCATCCTTGCTTTATTCTCTCAATTAGATTCATCTATACTATATTTATTTTACACCTTATAAATGTACAGTTTCATGTAGTTATTAAATGACTTATAGTTAAATTTCTGTATACATCTGGGTGGCCCCAGATTTATCCATTGTTATTAACCTCAACCCCTTAAAATTTAGCGACACGAGAGATATTGGCTACTTTGAACTGAACTTTTTATATGTCGCCTGAGCCAGTTTTACCTTAGAAAAAAAATGTGCGGCAAAACTACTTAGGGAGACTCCTTAAATGTGATTCGATGGTTAAAAGGATCGTATAGTCATCCATGGAGATTTGATAAGTATTTCGTTGCATTGTTTTACAGGATTGGCTCATCTGCTATAGCTTTTCAACACGTGAGAACATCTCCTAGAGAGGGATGGAGTTTCTAAAGAATCTTTAGCATTATTTGATTCTTTCCTCCATGAGATGTTGTAATTTTGTGGTCTTAGCATTTTGATGCAAATAATAGGCTAATAAGTGGCATATTTACCCATTAGGATTTATATTTCCATGTTATTTAGTTTAGAAATTTATTTTTCATGTTATTTTAGTTTTTAGGAATTTTATTTCAATATTTACTTTTTAGGGATTCTTAAATTAGGAAATAAGGACTTCTAATTGCCTATATATATGCCTTATGTAGTAGCGATTATAAACTTTGATTGATATTGAATAAAGATTTTTCTCCCTCTAATTCTGGTTTTCTTCTTCCCTCTTCTGATTTCTTCTCCTCTCCCTAAATTCGTCTATTCTTCTATTCTTCTTCTACTTCTCCCTAAAGTCGTCTCTTCTTCAGGTTATTTTTGTCTCTTCTTCCCCTATTCTTCTATTTCTCTCCCCTTTCCTCAATTTCTCTTCACGGTCCTACAAGTAAATGTAAGTGTAGATCAAACACCCCTATTATTACCTTGGACACCCCTTTTTTTTATAAAAGTCTACTCATTCCCACCCCCCTTCTTTCCTTGGGCAACTCCCCTATTTTTACTTATGTTTTCACGTGAGTCTTAACCCCCCCCCCCAAAAAAAAAAAAAAAAAAGAAGAAGCAGAAATTGAATTTTCTTTTTCTTTTTCTCTTCTCATTCTCTCTCTACACTTTCTCTCTCCTCTCTCCATCACATTTTATCTCTCCTAATCCGAGCTATTTCCACTCAAAATTGGCCCTCGACCTCAACACGAAAGTTGTTCGTGACAACTTTTAGAGCGCATTCAGCCTATTTTCAGCAGCGGACCGTAGTCTTCCGCACAGTTTCAGGACCCATCTCAGCTATTGATTGCACCTATTCTTCCGATCATCAGCTTTCACTCGTCCGATTTGAGATACGAGACAGGTGTTGTGTTCCTTTCGACATGACAAACAAATCAGACGGTTGATTTCAGTTTTTGACGCCGATCCCAATAGCTCCGCCCTATGTTCCATATTTTGATGGGTACGACGAAAGCTATTGGAATGGCCGCACTTACTTTCGCTATTATGAGGATACATGTTTACGTTGGATTGATGCTCTAGACGCATATCATGAGTACAATGGCCATGATCACTGCCAGACTATCTACTGGGCTAAAGAAACTTTGCGACGACAAGCCCGATGCTCATGGAGCCACATTGAAACGAACCGTTGTAGAAGACGTGAGTAGCCAATCTGTCGTTGGGAGGATGTTCGTGATGCGTTTATGAATATTTGTGCGCTTGACTATTTGAATCAACGGAGATTGAATCGTGAGCAAGAATATAGAGTGTTGTGTAGTCTTGAAAGTAAAGTCGAAGCCCTCCTTAAACGACTAAAAGAAGACCGTCATTATATATGCGAAGCTAAAATTATAGCTGAAAATTCAGTGTGTTGTATACATGAGCAGAGACAACTTCACACTTCTAAGGCAGATATTGTAGTAGATCCATGTGAGGCTTTTCCCTTGGCAGAGTTGATTGAGCATCGTCCTGAGTCAGAGCCGAGTGACATGACTGTTGATCCATTACCTGAGACAGATGATCGCGAGCATATTACAGATGATTGCCCTATATTTACGCTGATTGATCAGATTGCCGAGACTTGTGCCGATACAGATGAACTTGTTCCGCAGATTGATCATGAGGTCCATCAGCCTGACATCACTGCCCAAGCTTCAGTCCTAGACTTTGATTTTATCATTGATTCTACTGAGTCTGATGAGATAATAGCGGATGACTTCCATGTAAATTCTCCTGTGCCTACTGAGTTACTAGTTGATGTTGATTATGTGGAGGATGTTCCCCGATTGGTACCACCCATGGCTGTTTTGCCGATCACGCCGATCCAGGACGAGTACATTGCCATCTTCCCAGCTTCCCTGATTCTCACGAAAGGCGTGTATTTTGATGATTTTGTATGGATGCTTTCTTCCATATTTCGCCGCCAGCCTTTCAGATCACTTTCATTGCTGTCTCGAGCATTAGCCATCAGGATTGCTTCAGATGGATTGCGCCTCATTCTGTTTCATTGGATTATTTTCATATTTGACCCAGGCGGACGAGAACTCGAGGGCGAGTTCTTTTCAACAGGGGGAGAATGATGCAGATAATACAATAAGTGGCATATTTGTCCATTAGGATTTATATTTCCATGTTATTTAGTTTAGGAATTTATTTTCCATGTTATTTTAGTTTCTAGAAATTTTATTTCAATATTTACTTTTTAGGGATTCTTAAATTAGGCAGTTTCCTTATTTTAAGGACTTTTAATTAATTGCCTATATATAGGCCTTATGTAGTAGAGATTATAAACTTTGATTGATATTGAATAAAGATTCTTCTCCCTTTAATTCTGGTTTTCTTCTTCTCTCTTCTGATTTCTTCTCCTCTTCCTAAATTCATCTATTCTTCTTCTACTTCTCCCTAAATTCGTCTCTTCTTCAGGTTATTTTTGTCTCTTCTTCCCCTATTCTTATATTTCTCTTCACGGTCCTACATCACATTTTCTTCTTGTTCTTTTGTACTTTGATCATTTCGGTCTTTTTTAATAATATTTTTTTGGCTATCATTCGGAAAAATAAAATAAAAGTATAAGTTAGGGTCACTTTGCTCAATGGTTAAAACCATTTATTTGTTAGACTTTGCTGTGGATGATTTATGACTTGAAAGTCTCTTTCTCCCTCAAGGAGATACAACCGGGACCCTTTCTGCTCACCCGGTAAATGATTTGTGGGCATAGGTGGCCTGGTTGCATTACTCATACTTGAAACCCATCAAATTCTATTTTAGGCTTACTTTTATACTAAATTTTTTATTTCGAAAAATGATGTATACGATCGAACTTTGCAATTGAAATTTCAATTGGTGACCCCACCCCATTATAATTAGGTGGAAGTATAATTGCCGTCTTTTCCTATTGGAAGTGTCACTGCTCCTTTTGTATTCATTTTGTAGGAAAATGATAAATGAGTGCTCCCTCGTTTTGATAATAGCACTCACTATTCAGACTCGTTGAGAGCATCTTGGAAATTATAAGTGCCTTTGAAAGGTGATTAGAAAAGGACAATGAAATGATTGAAGTGAAGGCCGATTAGAGTAGTACCAAACAAGGATAAGTGACATTATATACTAATTTGCAGACAACTGACTCTTGCTGCTATTCTGTTATTGAGAAAAGTGTTTCTGCACACGTGTCCAGGGAGTTCCCTGCGCACAAGCGGCTTAAAAAGCTACCGATTGGTCGCTTTTTGTGGACCCCGCAGAGGTGGACCTGCCATACGAACAATCGGTGGCTTTTTAAGCCACTTGTGAGCAGTGAGCTCCCTGCGCACGTGTGCAGAAACACTTTCCTCTCTGTTATTAGATATTTGTTTGAAGATTTATAGACTCAAGCAAAAGAAAAACGAGATATCACATTACATATTATTTGACAGAGGCATACACTTCCCACCCACAATCTTTCCTTGTCTTATTTAATGAAAGAAAAAGGCCAATCCAAATAGAGGAAAAGCAGAAAGTAGTAGGCCTTATGTTTCGTTATTTCTCGTCTGAAGGAGAGATGGTATTTAGGAAATGAGGATAATGCCTTGGACGAGGAGGGAGTCTGCTAACTGCTGGTTTGCGGCCTGAGATGGGTGGACACTGTCCCAAAACACATATTCTGTAGCATTAGAACATGTACCTATTGACTTGGGGTTGCATAACACGGATGTCTCCACCGTCCCTGTTCCACAGCAACCTCTCCGAGCTTCGGCGAAACCTGTACACCATAACCAGATGATGATTTTACTAACTTCAAATGGAAAAACAAATTAAAGGGTTTTGTAGTTGTTCATTCATTGTCTCAGACTAGGAGAAGAGAACATGCTAAGATGGGTTTGCTTTGTGATTGCGGCAGTAAATTGCGGTTTTGAGTGTCGTGTGTCGACACGGACACGAAGTGTCGGACACGGCGAACCCCCAAAATTTAGAAACGGGGACACCGCTAAAATAGAAAGTGTACAGAATCTTGATTTGTGTATATAGATTTGTGTGCTAAGCTTCGACACGGATATGGGGTGTCTGACAAGGGTAGCCCTTTAAAATCTAGAAATAGCGGCACGTCCATACACGTAAATACATATAAAGTTACCTGCACTTGTAGCAGACATTGAAAAGTGTCTAAAAGAGTGTTGACACGTGTGGACACCGGTGTCGTGTCAGACATGACACAACACGTGTCAACAATAAATTCAAAGTGTTGGCCAAATCATAGATTAACAGCCATTAAACGAGTTGAAGAGGGAGGGATGGTAGGCCCACTTATGGGTGTAAAATAGTGATCCTCACCATATGCATGGGTTTGGTGGCCCTACTATATCAAAACATGGTGTCAAATGATGGGCCTCAATGGGCCTTGCAAAACATGTGTTGTAAAATGATGAGCCCACCCATCCACCATAGAAAAAACTCAGATAAAATGTTCCATGAGAAAAGTTTTCCAATAAATGTTTCTATGGAAAGAAAACGAATGACATAGGAAAGAAACACTTTTAATATATGTATGACAGAGAAATTATATGATGCCCGACCGTCAAGTCACGTGATGGTGGTACTTCAAAAGTACCACCCTTGATATTTGATCCAACATCAGCTTCTTAAGAAGTGGGTAGCTGTTGGATCAAATATCAAGGGGGGTACTTTTGAAGTACCACCATATAAAAACTCTGTATGATATAGGGGATTTCCTTGGCAGTTTTGCATAAAGCCATTTCGCGGCTCACTTTTTTCAGGTGTAAACAGCCAACTCAGAAGAATTAAATGAAAAAGACAAAATCTGCCACAAGATTTCTGTTCTATCATGATAAAGTTATCTGCGAAATGGTTCCTGAGAAATTGCCTAAGAATTAAATGAATACAGAAATGGGATTGATATCTACTCTACTATATTTTGATAATGACACTAACTTTCTTTTATGCTTTTTTAATTAGCTTTTCACGGTTCTTACATTACTAAAAAAGTCAAAATGCTATCAACGTCCAATCAAAAAGTGTAAAATAGAGTGAGCAGTGCCACCATCAAAATATGAGACATGCAATGGTTGATGGTTGAGGGTATTAAATGAAAAACTTAGAGTTAACGCAGACAGACGTGGCATTCTTATCCACATATCAAACAGCTGCTTCATGTATTCTGCATCATCTAATAACACTAAATTTCACTAATGCTCAACATTGGTATCAAAGTTGAAAACAAAACCCATTTTTAAATTAACCATCACAAAAAGAGATAGCATAAAAGTATAATCTTTTGTGTCATGTATAAAGGGATTGAATAATGGAAATGACTAATTTAAGAAGTTTAATATCTTTGGATACTAATTTTCTCTGAATTTATTGGTTGATATTTCCCCTGTTTTCTTTCTTAATTTTATTTGTATACTTGTTTGTTGTATTACACAATCGATTACAAAAAGAGAAAGAGCTACATATCTCTTGATTAATTAGGGTCATAGTCTATAATCTATAGAGGAATTTGATCAACTTTTTTATCCAAAGATCACACCATATTTGCTGGAAAAACAGAACCTTGACAATAGAACTATGGGATATCAGAAGGCCATGTGAAACTGTGTAGTAGTATTTAGTGTTCTTTTAGTATAATTATTACCATTTTTGGAAGAACCCTTTAGTAAGTTGTAGAGTTGCTAACATAAAAAATAAAATTATGTGAAATATGTAAACGGACTAAAGAATGGAAATGACCAATTTAAGAGTCTAATACCTTTGGATACTTAATATTAAAAAAAGTACCTTTGGATACTTGATTTTCCCTTAATTTTATTTGTATATTTGCTTGGTGTATTACACAATGGAATACCACAAGAGAAAGAGCTACATATCTCTTGATTAATTAGGTTCCTAATCTGTAATCTGTGGAGAAATTTTGATCAATTTTTTTACATAAAGATCGCATCATTTTTGCACAAAAAATAAGAACAGAACCTTGACAATTGAACAGTAGGATATCAGAAGATCAAGTAAGATTGTTACAATGGTAACTTCCACAACTATGACACTAAAACGATCATGGAATTGGGCATATGAATGATTAAAAGGCTTCTGTTTAGTAGAAATTATTGCTCTATTACTATAATTATTACCATATTTGGAAGGACTTTTGATGATGTTGTAGAGGGGTGTGTAGATGTCAAAGATGGCGATTTTGAGTCCTGAAAGCTGTTCCTGTAGCTGGTTTGCTGCTGAAGTGACCTTCTTATTGAAGTTTTGGGCATCGCTGTTGAGCCTGGAGACACAACCATTGCTTCCAAATCCAAAGAGGGTGATTGCCGCCGGTAAGCACCCAAATGGAGGAAGTGATGTTACACCTATCCTTCTTGCTCCCAACCCATAGAGTTCCTGTTGTGCACCAAATTATATCCATCAGAATTACATTTTGGGTCCCTTTGGATACCACTAAAATTGGTCATTACTTGCAAATTAGATTATTTTAATTTGATCTTATTTGCAAATGCATCATTAAGGCTTCTTTGAAATCCATTAACTATACCATTTTTGCCTTCTTTGAAATCCATTAAATATACCATTTCTAAACATGATCAAATATATTTTAATTTAATCTTATTTGCAAATGGGACATTAAGGACTCTTTAACTATAGGAATTCTAAACATGATCAAATCTATCATTTAATCCAAGATATAGATACATATTCTCAAACTATGATCATACCTATCATCAAATTTAAGAAATTCAGTGACAAATGCTGGTTCAAGTCTATATATACTTCAGGGAGATCAAACAGAGTGAAATTGGGAGGCTTCTGATTTGGGACCATAAGCCCAATTTTTTGGGGCCTTCACAATTCTACTTTTTTTTTCACTTGATAAAAAAAATGAAACTATAACCTATGATCAAATCCCTCCAGAGTAGGAGAAACATAACAAATCACCAGAAAATTGAATCCATGATTGAATCACTCCAGAGTGGTAGAAACAGAATAAATCACTAAGGAAGGCAAGCATACATTAATGAAGCTTGAGAACCTCTGGATTAGTATATTCGAGAACTCATCTGGACTGTAAACTTTGTAAAGGAAAGGATCGATGTAGTAGTTCTGCACAAAATCACTGCTTCCAGCACTTAATATATACAGGGCTCCTGAGATTATCGACGATGCTTTGCTGCTTCCCGCCAAGTTAGCTAATTTAGACTTGTATTCCTTAAAATACTCCAGCTGTTGTGGCAACGAAAGCGCATGCTGCCCAAACAAAAATTAAAAAACCATAATTAAGATCCCAGAAATTTAACAAAATTCATTTGAAGACACATTATTGATCCATACATATAAGTACGCAGTTTTGTCATAGTAACCAGATGCGGCAGAAGCAAAATTGGCTCCAATGAGAAGGTTGTTCCCTGATGCCTGAGGGCTAAGATACGCAGGAGCGAAGTTGGTGAAACCCAGAGTCTCAGCTGCAAGAACAACATAAATTACAAGTGAAATTTTCAGTTAAGCAAGTGATTAGTGATAATCAACAATTGAAAAAGAATTAATAATGATTATCTTGCCTGTAAAATCTGTAGCTAGTTTCCCATTGCAGAACCTTCCAGTGGGTGTGTGGGAGACAAAATCCCTCCCATAAGGAGGGAAATCTGCTTTGAAGATTGTAGGAAGATAGTTATTATTCCCCACATCGACGGCTGAATCGCCGAATGTTATAATGGCAGGAACTAAGGGCTGAGCATCTGTAAGAAGAAATGTAGAGAAGAAGAGCAATGACACTACCACCACCACCATTGACACAGATGTTTCTTGGCTATTAAACTTAGAACACCCCATCGTCTTTCTCTTCTTCCTGTCCTCTTTCTTGTGTGATTATAATGTGCAATGTTTTATTTATATGGACACCTCCTAGAAGTGAAGATAAAGATCCAAGTACAGGGTGCAATTATGAGAGCTTCTTCCTTGGTCTTTGAGGTTGTTAAAACAGCATTCAGAGCATATATGGACATTACCTAAAGTCATGCAAATAGATAAAATTTAGAGAGAGAGAGAGAGAGTAATACCCGGTAAAAATAACAGTTATTATGCATAAAAACTATTCACATGTTACTATTTCCCTCATTTTTTTCGTTGATCGTTTTTATCTTCAAGGTCAAGCATCTTCAAATTCCCACTTCTCCCTGATCGTTGTCATCTTCAAGGTCAAGCATCTTTAATTTCACACTTCTCAGGTTTGATAAGGCAGGTGATAGCTAAACTCGACTTGTATCTTTTCTCAATGAAAGTGACGGGGATATGATTATATGTTATTTTGATATTTCTTATCTGTTTTACAGTTTGATTTTGGTAAAATGGTAAAATCAGGTTTGATTCAAAAATATAAAATGTTCTTGAAAATGAAACGAAATGTTGGATTTCATATGCACGAAAAGTTTGAACGAAAATGAGAAAAGAAAGAAATGGAAGAAGTAAATGTGCGACAATATATCTCTCGTGTACGTGTTTGTACTTCTGAGCCGTCGACTTACCCAAAAGCGGAAGCGGGCCAAGGCCAAAGCGGACAATACGTGGAGGAGGCTAATCGTTACAGGAAACATCGGAAATGGAAACTGTTGGAAACTATTGGCTTTCAATTGGTTTGTTTTTCCACTATCTGGTTTGATTGTTTCTACCAAAAATACTGTTAGTATTAGTTTTGACCCCTTTTTTTTAGACAAAATACTCCATATTTTTGTAGAATTGTCTCTTATTATTGATTTCAGCCACTTGTTGAAGCTTCTATATACCTGCTCTCCTAACCCACTTTTTCCCACCAGGATTTGAAAATTTGGATGCGGGAGTATTTGTCAATGAGGAACCTTAGTTATGAGAAGTGTGAAAGCCACTTGAGGAAATACGGAAATGATGAACCTAGTCAATCTCCTCAGATGTAAAAAGATTTTAAATATGTCATACTTGAGATTTTTGTAAATTCAGGATGTACTTTAACTTTCCACTGCATAATTACAGGAATAAATATGTTTTGTTGCCCGTAGCGATCCATGCAGTAAAAATTCGGGTCATTACAGAGAGTCTGTCTTTCTCTTTCCCTCTCCCTCTCTCTCTCTCTCCGAGTTGTTTCTTAATTAAGGAACTTCAGCTGCCCCTTTGCTTAGTTATAAATGCCTCCACTCCCACCAGCATTTTGCTTTTTTAAGTTTGCAAGCAGCAATAAGAGCCATAGGCACTCCATTATGCAAATAGTCGGTGCAATACTAAAATAAACCCATTGCATTAATTAGATAATCCATGACTTTTTCTTTAGGCAACTGCTCTCCCTTGTTAGTGAGCCATGAGAATGATAACGACATACTTCTGCCATTTATTAGAACATGGAAAATCAACTATAATTTTTTAAAGCATAACTGTAAATGAACTCAAATTGGTAAATATTCCAAAAAATGAAGAAAGGTATTTGCTAGCCACCTTCGCAGAAGCTACTTCGCGCCCTGTCTTTTGCATGTGATGACAGCCAGGACATGGGTAGCAAATCCCTTAAAAGTTAAAGGACTTTATTTTTAAGGTCACTTTCAGAGCAAAATGGGTATGGATTTTTGAGGATCTATCATAAATACGTTTGTGATTTGGAAATCTAATGGAATGATGGTATAAACATTCAAATTAGTATGCAAATTTGATCAGTGGTGGTATGGAAATATAGTATGTATGGATATAAGTTTGCAAATTGTAATCTAGGGGAAGAGTTACAATGGGTAGATAGTTGCTTGTTATATAATGAAATGTGAGTTTCTGAAATCAGTGGTGTTATTTAGCTGGCACAACTGCACATGGAATGTAGAGGGGGAGAAAGGGATGGACAGGGATTAGAATGGTTGAAAATTAACTTCTACGAGTGAGACAATTCGGAATAAATGCAAACTGATTTTTTAGTATATGGGAAATTTGGACCCAAATGCTCTAAAATTAATTGGACAAGACTTGGGTATAGTGGGCAACATCTGTTGAAACTTATTCTAATCCATATCCTAAGGCTTGAATTCGTACTGGATCGGCCCCAAACATAACCAAAGGATTATCCAAAATCGGGTTTGGATGTCACTTGATCAAAGAGTTACTGGTAATTCCACGGTCCAATAGGAGTGTGGGCCTGATCAATTGCTCTCGATGGGCATCAAAATAGCATTCGGATTATACTTGCAAAAGGGGCCTTTTTCAAGAATAACTATTCCTCTCCCTCTCCTTCTTCTTGTCTTCTATATCAGCAAACATTAGAATCCAAACATATATCCTAAAGGCCATGGCCCAATGGGAACTAAGCCCTTTTTCACATCAACTACTAAAAGAATAAAATGAAAACAGATTTAGCCTTATCCTTGAATCCTAAGAATTCTCTTCATAATTCTTTTAATCTAGCAACACCCAGCCTTGGACGTTTCCTAAGTGGGAAAAATGCCATATTTTTTCTCTCCATTTCAAACAATCCAAATGGGCCCACGCTAAGCCACGATCGAGCGTCCTAGATCCGATTTGAGGCTGATAATGTATGAAAGTATCATTCTTATTGTAAATGACAGAGAATCACGGAATTTTCCAAATAATATAATTTTGAGCTTCATCCCAAATCAAGAAGAAAGCGAAAGCAAACTACATTTTTACTTTTACTAGGAAAATGAAATTATTTTACTTTCTTTCTACTTCTACTTAACGTGCATCCAAACGCAGCCAAAGAAGCCATTGATAAGAGGTGAAAACATTATTTAGTAGGTCAATGAAAGAAGATTAGGGGGATGATCTCATTGTGATGAGAAATTGGTGTCACTTGATCACAGAGCTTGTCCCCAAGAACTCAAAATCATTAGGGCCTACTTCTCATCACTGTCTGATCTTTAATGGGTCAGTGATCAGATTCACCCTCAGCGGAGTGTAGTCACAGATGTTCCACGCTAGATCATTTTCACATTCAGGATATGCTGTTGTGAAGTCCCTGAAGTGCACCTGTAATCTGTTCTTATTTAACTAGTAAGAAATGCACGTGCGACTAAGGTATTTTACATGGTTTAACATACCTACGAAAGACACTTTTTTTCATGAAAATCATCATTTTATTAACCAACTAAAAGGACAACTACTATATAAACTAATGTAACATATAGTAGTTATAATCCAAACACTACCAAAAACGCAGTGGGCCCACATTGTTTGGATGATCCAAAGCATTCATTTGATGGGCCCTGACATAAATAGGGTGTGCCCAAAAAATCAGCTCCATAGGATCATCCCAACCCTTCAATATGTGGACGAACCGTCAACTGAGGGGGTCTACCTTATAGAAATTGAAACCACAGGGGGTCTACTTGTAACTTTTTAAACATTAGGGGTTAAGTTGAATGTGTCAGAAACCACAGGGGGTCTAAGTGTAGTTTTCCCTAAACTAATTCATGTGACTTCAATATCTACATTTACGTTGAAGGTATATGAGGAATTATATGTATTCACTCTTGAAATGGAATCAGCTGAGAAGGAAAAGAAAAAAAAGAGGGCATAAGGAGAATTTCAAAACAGAAAAAGTGTCGACGGTATATGAGGAATTATATGTATTCACTCTTGAAATGGAATCAACTGAGAAGGAAGCAAAAAAAAGAGGGCATAAGGAGAATTTCAAAGCAGAGAAGTGTGAATTCAATCAAAGTTATGATGACGAAAGAAACCTATTGACTGATAAAAAGGTGAAGACCTGGATCAAATTTCGACCGTTTCTGCCACAAGAAAAGGTGGGGAGAACTCAATTATCAGATGAAAAGAAGCTTTGTAAAATCAGACAAAACCAATCTGAATTAGGGATTGGGTCTGTAGTTCAATGGTTGAGGCTCACTATCTCAACCTTGAGTTCGCAAGTTCGAGCCCAGCTTAACTACCAATAAAAAAACCACTCTGAATTGGTTAGTCTTGGTTTTTACGTAAACCACCAATCTCACCATAAATTTATTATTGATCGAAAAATTATATTAGGTTTTAGGGGGAAAGAAAAGAAATCCCGATGCCCAACAGCCAATAATAATAGAACTGAATTATGACAAAAAAAACCTGTAGAAGGAGAAAGAAAGAAATCCCAATACTCAATCATGAGAATGCCCAACATCAAATAACAATAGAACTGAATTACAACAAACGAAAGCTGTAGAACTAATCTTTAATTAAAGCACCATCATAGAGAAAGATCGCACAAAGAAGCTTCATTTCAATGAAATGAGAAAGTTGTGCATAGAAATAATAATGGAAGAAGTCAACTATTATATCCTACTATTATATTTGACTGTTGGTTATTTTTCCATAAAGCAAAGAGAGGGGTTTTCAATGCCCCGGCAGAACCAACCCTCGGACGAAGCTAGCTTATATCGTCTTTGTGAAGGAGCTAGGGTCCTCCTTATATTGTTGTTGAGCTCCCTAATCACCTCTACATTTCGGCATAGATTGTTTAGGATATTTGACATTTGACTTGTGGTCCTGGTTAATCTCATTGATCATCTAAGATGTTTTGGACTTTGAACAAAGCTCTTCTGAAAGGTCTGTAACACCTTGTTATCCATTTGGGTTCCATTGCCAAGGCCTAAAAATGTATCCCTTTCTATTTTTCCAAGTGAAAGTCAATCCAATCAAAACCAATCCTGCATGAATAAAAAATAAAAGAGTGGAAAAAAGGTTAGAAATAAGGAAAAATGGAAGTTGCTCAGTCAGCTTTGCAGTGGGTACCCCTCATTTTATCAGTAGAAATTGAACAAAACAATTAAACTATATTAGTTACAGAAACTCTTTATCCCTGTAAAATAACAACAATAACAACAACAACTAAATAACAACAAGAACGGGAACAAAAAAAAACGAATAACAACAACAGCCCCCACATAAAAAAACCAAAGAAAATTGCTTAGAAAGGGGCTTTACCAAAACAAAGCCATGGTTTTTTTTTTTACTCATTTGAGGTTTTTTCTTTTCTCCTCAGGAATACAATTTTTGTTCACAGTTGTCCTCCGTTTTACTAAATTGAAGCCATGATTTTTTTAACGAATTTGAGATGCTTTTGCTTCTTTTCTCAGGTAGACAATTTCTGTTTGCATTTATTCGTTTCTCAGCCAGACAATTTCTGTTCACAGTTTTTCAACCATCTTCCATTGTCTTTTTCCTCGTTCAATTTCTTTTTAAGAAGAGAAGAACGTGAAGAAGTGAATGAAATAAATAAAGCCCAATAGAAGGTGGGAAGAAATCCTAAGTGACAACTTTCATGAAAGAGTAGGACAATAGAGCGATGTGCGAGGAGGAGGAGAGTTGGAGCATAGGAAAGGATATTAATGTTTTTATCACTTTTTACATTATCCTAAGAACTTTCCAAGATGATCAAGAATGTGATATGGTTATCGCATCAAGTCCAGTATTTTATAAAAAATAGTGGAGCTCACTTCATAGGATGATCTATATACGGTTCATTTGTTGGGCCACAAAGTAATAGGCAGCACCAGAAGATAATTTCGATAAGATGATCCTAACACGCCGATCTATAGGCTTCAGTCCCTCTACATACCGGAGGATTAGGATCATCCTATTGAAATTATCTAGGGATGCAGCTGTAAGTGGCCCAACAAACGAACGGCTTGGATCATCCTATGAAATGCGCCCCACTGCATGTTTTTGAAAAATACCGAACTTCATGCGCAAACAACATTTAAAAATTCTACTTATCAATACTAATTGGTGATAAAAATAAAATAATAATATTTCTAACCAATTTTTTGCAGTTTAAATATGTACTTAGGTGGGGCACTTAGCTAAATTTGTTCATAGATAACAATTTAAAATTTTCTATTTAACCCATGATGTACAAATTTAAATTGCAATAATGGATTTGTTGGATTAGTAGGACGAAAATCCAGTAAATTTGATTTATCCATATTAACTGGGCCCCACTTTTGCATTATTTACACAATTAGATCTGTTGATCGAAAGGGAATCATAAGTCGAACCAAATGCGGTTTAGAACACCTTGATTGGATTATCATAATTAAGCCCTCATTTGGGTTCCCCTAAGAAATGTTAAACTGTTGATTTTTGTAATCATTTATCTCACACATGGGATGTCCGTTCAGGATGGGACGAAGATTATGTGGGGCGGCGCATGATGCTCTACAAGATCGACGGTGTTGATTTCACATACATGTCATTTATGAACTAAAAACTGCTTTCTTACCATTGATCGTAATTCATGACTTTTGTGTAGCCCTTTCTTTCCAAATTATCACGCAAACTTTAATTAGATAATCCACATCTCAGTTTCACCACGGGCATAAAAATTAGCCCCTAATTTTATGATAAAACACCATCATTCATGTTGAGGTAGAAAAACCAAGTGAGCCTCTAAGTCCAGTAATTTTCAAAAAAAGTTCAGTAGGGCTGACTTCATAGGATGATCTCCAAGCTATTCATTTGTTGGGGCTATTCATTATAGAAACATCTATAGATCGGAAGGTTAAGATCCTCCTATGGATATGATCACGGGCTGCAGTCTATTTACGCCGTGGCCTAACAAATGAACAGTTTGGATCATCCTATGAAGTGGCCCCACTGTACTTTTTTGAAAAATACTGGATCCCAAGAAAAATACTTCAAATTATAATACTTAAATCTGTCACCAAGAAATTCACCCCTTTGAAAGAAGAATACACTCCCCGGGAAAGAAGAATACAGGGGGGCTGTATTCTTCTTTCAAGGGGCGAATTTATCACTGTGTATATTATTGAAAGAACGTTGAAGAAAGACAGAAAGAAGAACGGTTCCTTGACTTATTGAGCTGTGCACAGTTTGTACTATTATCTTTTCTGACGCAATTTTGGCTCTCTCTTTTCCCCTTCGGTAATAAAAACGCGTGGCATGGGGAGGATTACATGTGGCGGGAATTCTGCAGATATTTGTAGGAAGCGAAATGGCTAATATGCCCTCGAGAAATTGGACATTGTGGGAAGACATAAGAAGCAAGGGTAAGGAATTTCAGACGAACTTTCGATGGTTTTTCCTTTTAGTAGTAAAGGATTTGTTCTCATCACTCCTGTCACATCCAACAACACATCCGCGAAATGCCTTCTGCGATGGACGCTAGCAATCCCTAATAAAATTTCTGCCTCCATCCAAATCCCAAAAAAATAGGCTACTGATATTGAAACTACCATGTGTTAATAATAATTGCTGCGACTCTTTTATTAATTAAACAGAGCTGCAAATGTTATTGCAGTTCCCAAAAAGCTCTGAGAAGCCAATTAAAACAGAAAAGACAAATTGAATTTGTGCAATTATTAGAACATTGTCGTACCAAAACCAGTAGCCCTGAAAACGATATGCGGTTGTGAAGAGAACCAACAGGTCTGAAATACCCATATCATCTAGCTATGGGTGTCCCACATGAGATATCTTTTCTCTTACAGTACAAGTGGAATGCTATTGTGAAGAGAACAATCAGGTCTGAAACACCCATATCTAAATTTGGCTATGGGTGTCCCACATGAGATATATTTTCTCTCAGTAGAAGTAGAATTTCACCAGAAAGAACCAAACCTCCCAAGCAAACAAAACCAAGCTTTAAACACAAAGCAAAATTGCCAATTCAAAATCAAATGGAAGCTAATCTAAAATGAAAATCAATTGATCAACCATTCTTCTGTTGTTGTTGATGTTGTATTTTCTGTTTTCTTTTGTTGCTGCTTGTTGAGAACAACCCAAATACAACACCAAACACCAACAAGAGATTGGTAAGACTAAAAAACTAACAGGTATACACGTATGAGTTAATTGAGTCAGGAATTTCACCAAAAGTACTAAAATCTTCCAAGCAAACAAAACCAAGCTTCCCAAATACAACACCAAACACCAACAAGAGACTGGTAAGACTCAAAAACAAACAGGTATACATGTATGAGTTAATTGAGTAAGGAATTTCACCAAAAGGACTCAAATCTTCCAAGCAAACAAAACCAAGCTTCAAACACAAACAAAATAACCAATTCAACATCAAATGGATGGTACTCTACAATAAAAATCAATCAACCAACCATTCTTTTGTTGTTGTTGATGTTGTATTTTCTGTTTTCTTGTGTTGCTGCTTGCTGAGAACAACCAAAATACAACACCATACACCAACAAGAGATTGGTAAGACTCAAAACAAACAGGTACAAAAATATGAGTTAACTGAGTCAGTGACATGTATGGAAAGTAGAGGAAGTATTGGCTTCTCTCTTTTGCATCAGGGGAGGACCATGGAGCAATTGCGCCGTACCTGGCCTTGCGAACCAGACAGCACATTGAGCCCGGAAAGCTTGATCATGACTCGTCCAAAGTCCCTTCGAAAGGCCGAGCTATCAGATGCGTAGGCCTTCACTAATTCAGCAGTCTTCTCGTGCGCCATTAGCTGTTGATCTGCAAATAGGATCCCTCTTCCTTGCAGTAAGCTCCTGAAGTAATGTGTGTCAAAACCAGATGGCTGCCTCTCCTCATCCATGTTCATACCTGGCTCGGTATCATCTTCAGGCAGCGCCGATGTGTTGATGTTGTTCCTCTTCTCCATACATCTTTTTCTTATGAATAAGAGAAAACCAGGGTCAATTGAATTGTCTGGCATTCCGCTCTTCCTGAAATCGTATAGCCGGTCCTTGAAGAACTTGCAGTGAACAGTTCCGATGCTGTGACCGCCTGCAAGAAAAAAAGATCAGACCGACTAAAAGAAGGTGAATTCAGCTTCAGAATATGAGAGTTGCAGTTAAATGGAATGCTTTTTATCTTTTCTGCTGGGTAAGCAGAAATCAATTGAAGGGAGGAAATGATACAGTAAGAAGGGACAAATTTTGATACAGTAAAGATGAAAATATGAGAAATTTGTGTGAAACAACCAATTACTCCAACAGCTTAATGTTACGAACCCAAATCTGTGATTGGTCTTCCCAGAGGGAAGACCAGTCTCTCAACCCACTACAAGGGAAGGGTCAGTTCTCCTTCTAGGTGCAAAAACACAATTTCCAGGGTAAATTTCTTCATTAATTTGAAAAATACTACTTACATGTTATTTATACCAAATAGAAAATCCACTCGACCACTTCTCCTATCCATACTAAACAACTAGAGAGGACAATCCACGCGATCTAGGCGTAACACTTGAGCTGTTAGAGTTAGTGTTATTAAATCATTTATACTTCAACAATTAGACAGAACAAAATTGAGAGAATCCTTCAGCACTCTCATCCTTGAACATTCTCATTTATCTTCAGCTTAAGATATTGATATGACTAATATTCAGCTTCAGAATATTAGAGTTGCAGTTAAATGGAATGCTCTTTTCTTTTCTGTTGGGTAAGCAGTGTTTAGATATAAATAATTAAATAACACCAACTCTTAACAGCTTAAGCTTTTTAAGTAGTTGGTTGTTTTCACATGATATCAGAGCTATTGTCTCAGCGGGTCCTGGCTTCAAAACCCAATAACTCCTTCATATTAAAATCCATGTGCAAGGAGTGTGTTGAAGTATAAATGATTAAATAACACCATCTCTGACAGCTTAAGATATTGGAGTAATTGGTTGTTACACACTAAGAGACAAAATTCGATACAGAAGGAGCATGGAGGAGATCCTAATTATGGAAATATGTGAAATTAGACAAAACAAAATTGAGAGAATCCTGAAGCATTCCCATCCAAATATCAATTAATTTTTGCTCAGGAGAGGAAAACATGTGTAATGGAATGTGAAGAAAAGATCTCTCACCAAATAGGCTGACAGTTTCTCGTTCATTGAATCCCCTTTTTCCGAAAGAGGCAAGGGTCTGGCTGATATTGTGACTGGGAGAAGGAAGCTCGTTTGTGGCAAGATCCCAGAAATACTTTGTGCTGTCTCTTCGTCCAGTAAACAGAGGATAGAAAGGGCCACCGGCCTGCAATCCGAAGAATTCAAAAAACCAGGAAAGGGAATTAAAAGAACAGAACACAATTGAGAGGTAGAAAGAGGTACCAGAACGATGCCTTCTCTGGCAGCCAGGACGACAATGTCTGCGCAGGAAACGGTCACGGGGCATGCTTCTTCGAGCTTGGCTTTGATGATGTCAATAAAATCAAAGCCTTTGAGTGACTTGTTTGGAATTGCGTCCTTCTCGGAATTATCTCCTTTCACTTTGTCCAAAAGAACTGATGCATCGCATCCCTGAAAATAACAGAGTATAAAAAAGACCCAAAAGAAGAAATTCATGAATCGTTATCACAGAATTATAATTCAATTAAAACAAAAATGAAACTCAAATCGTGAATCAAAATCAGAAACAGGGGAAAACAGAATCAAAATTAGAAAGAAAGAAAGAAAATACCCTGAAAGAATATTCAGTTACAGTAAAGATTGAGAAAGAGAAAAGGACCCAAAAGAAGAAATTCATGGATCAATGTCACAAAATAAGAATTCAATTAAAACAAAGATGAAAATTAAAACCATGATTCAAAACCAGAGATAGGAGAAAAAGAGAATCAAAATTAGAAAGAAGTAAAGAAAGAAAAGAAATGCCCTCAAAGGATATTCAGTTATAGAAAAGACAGAGAGAAGGAAGAATTCTATTAAAACAAGACCCAAGAAGAAGAAAACCATCATTCAAAAGAAGAAAAAAATCATTCAACATTTGAAACAGAGAAAGACCCAAAACAGAATAAGAACCCTAAATGAAATTAAAAAGAAAGAAAAGAAAGATCCATAAAGAATATTCAATCAAAGGAAAGACCCATAAAGAGAAAAAGTAATAAACCAAAATCAGAACAAGAAACCCATAACAAAAAATTCAATCAGTAATATACCCAGAAACTAGAAGAAAGAATTCGATTAGTCCAAGACCCAATAAAAAGAAAATCACCATTGAACATTTTTTTTGAAAAGGACCATTGAACATTTGAAACAGAGGAGGACCCAAAAAAGAAAAAGAACACTAATTGAAATTAGAAAGAAAGAAAAGAAAGATCCAAGAATTTTCAATCAGAGAAACGACCCAGAAAGAGAAAAAAAGTAATAAACCAAAACCCATAACGAAGAATTCAATCAGTAAAAAACCCAGAAAGTAAAAAAGAGAATCAATGTCAGGAAAGATCAGAAAAGAAGGATTTAACTATGAAAAGACAGAAAGAAACAAGAACATCAGAAAGAAAGAAGAGATATTACCTGAATGAAGCAATCATGGAAGACGAGGCGCAAGAGGGCCGGAGCGATGCTGGGACGATCAGAGAAGAGCTGCCTCATGGTGGAACGAACAATCTGCTCTGCGTGTGGGCATTTTTCACGGTAGAAATCATATTCAAGAGAAGAGGAGTGTTGTGAGGGCAACTGATCTCTGATGGAGAACAGAAAGGGCTGAAACCATGGCAATGGCGAAGGTGACTGATAAGACGAATTCCCTTTCTTTGTTTCTCCTCTTGGGTTTCCGAAAGATAGCACCACAGACACTGTCAGCACCAAAATTCCCAATTTCCTCGCTAATTCCCACATCTTTTTCTTCTTCTTCGTCTTCTTCTTCTTCTACTTTCTTTCTTTCTTCTGATTCTTTTTCTCTTCTTCTGCACTTTTTCTTCTTTTCTTGGAAAGTAAGACAAATGGAAAAGCTCTGCAGATATCTGAAATGGGTCTCGTTTTCTTGGAAAATACAAATTAAAAAAAAAGGTGTAGAGAAATAGAGCAGGGAAGGGTATCTATAGACTGTTTTTAGTTTGAACTTCTTTAAGATAGCGGGAGAGAAGGGGAGCTAATGACGAAATTACCCTTTATAATATGATGCAATCAACATGCCGATAATAATCTGAACGTCCAATCATCAATCTGGATCGTTCATTTAGCGGGTTCCACCTTGGATTGCCTCTGGCTAAATATCCAATCTAATTCGATGTTTCTAACTATCATAGCAGTTGCTTTGCTTTGTGATCAGGCAAGGATGGGATTCTAAGGCCCTATTCACAGGTCAGGTTTAGGCCAACCCGAGATGGCATTCCCTCAACGGCTCAACCCTAACATGAGCCTTTGGGTCGAGGATGGTCAACCCTAACCCAACCTGACTAACCTGTGTTTTTTTCCAAATCGTGTCGGCTGAGTTGGATTGGGTTCGTGTTAGCCTAGGACCAAACATAAAAATACTAAAAAAACACAAACACAAACACAACCCTAAGAAATCACCATAAAATTAGAGGATGGAGGTCGGGTTCGAATCTGGTCGGGTTCCCAAGGCCTCAACCCTAACCAGCAAGAAATTAAATCGGGTTGGCGTTTCCCTTTACTAACACAGCGGGAAAGAAAAAACTTTTTTTGTTAGAAATTCTTTATTTTCTGTTGCTTGATCATACATGAAAAAAATAACTCGAACGAACAGCTTATTCCTAGAGGATGATGATATATCCCTTAAAAATAAGTCTTAACCATATCATTTTCCTCCAAATTGTGGAAATGAAAAAAAATATGTTGCCATAAGATTGCCTTTGGTTTGCTGGATTTAGGAATTGGAGAATCACATATATTTTCAATTTCTATTCCAATTCCCCACTAAAGGGAATGTAAAAAAAAATTCTAACAAAATTTTTATTCTGACCGAGGCAGAATCAGAATACCATCTATTGTGGCGGGAAACAGACTCCCAACACTTTTCTCCCTTCAATTCTACCACCTTGTTTTAAGGATCTTCCTTTCTTTTCATGGTAGGCTAGTCGACATGAAAATAGAATGGAAAGAGAGAACACCCACCAGACAAGCAAACAAACCATAAGAAGAGATGTTATAAGGACCCTTGATATTTGACCCAACAGGAGCACAGTTTTTATTTGAGATCATCTGTACAAAGTGCGAGGAGAAAGCATCTACATCTTGGATCTTTGTGAGATCCCTTTCTTCGGAATTAAAACGTGAGTTGATTCAAACCCTTCTCGTTTTCGATCTCTTATCTCGCTTCCATTACTAGGGTTTCTCGGATGGGTGGTTTAGGGCTTATTTAGGGAGCCTTTGTGGAATTTTTTGTTTCGAAAATTCGAAAAGGGATTAGGGTTTTTAGTGTTCTCATAATGCAGTAGGATTTTCGGGTCTTTGTGTATTCCATTGCATTTGTGTGTTTGATGAGGAATGGATGCATATTTCATGTTTCAGGTGTTTAAGAGTTGAATTAGGGTTAGTTTTTCGTTTAGAAACAAGGATCTTATTTCATTGGTTGACCTCTTATTGGTTTAGCATTAGCTTTTCTTCGCGAATATGGTAATTTTCATATAAATTCTTGCTATTTAAGATTTTGTAATTGGGATCCCTCTTTCTGGAAAATTTATTTGAACTCATCGTTTTTGTTTATTTGAAAATTTATGCATGTTGATTACTTTCTGATATGCTTATTAGAAAACCGTGATCCAACTGTGGCTGCATCAGAGAATGGAACCCAGAAATATATCTGTGGATGTTGAAGGATCCAAAAGACTTCAGAGTGACGAGAGGCACCCTGAATCCCTCGCTTCACAAATACTCGAAGATATCAAGATTGCACAAGCAGGAGATAGTGGAGATGGATTTTGGTTCCAGGATGATGCCATATCTAATGCTACATTGCCAATATCGTCCGATCGTCTTTCCATTGATGCTATCTTGGATTCAAGAGACAAAACTCACAGTAGCCAATCCTCGAAGGATAATCATAAAAGGATTCCTCGATCATTGGAGTGTGTTTCGCGATATACTCATTTAGCAGTTTTTGGAATTATGGGGGTGTTTGCAAGGTACTTATTGCAAAAACTGTTCGGACCTAGTTTTGTTGGTAACACAAGTGACCGAAACTTTCTCTATCTTGACCTCCCCTCTAACATGGTGGGATCATTCTTAATGGGGTGGTTGGGCATTGTGTTCAAAGCAGACATAAACCATGTGTCCGACCTGTTAGCCGTTGGTCTAACCGTCGGATTCTTGGGCAGTCTCACCACATTCAGTGGCTGGAATCAGAAAATGCTCGACCTCTCTACCAAGGGCCACTGGGTATTTTCCATGCTTGGTCTGCTCATAGGCATGTTTTTTGCTTATATATCGATCTGGCTGGGGGTCTGGACTGCCACACGTTTCAGACGTCTTCTCGATCGACGCGGCATGTTGAGCTCTAGCACTTGGACAATGGATAGTTGCAGGCGACAGATGTGGGCTTTAGTGGTGTTGGTGTTGATGTTGTGCCTAATGTGGGGTATCAGTGTGGTATTGGTTTGGACCAAGCTGGAGAGTGACCATATGAGTGCTGAACTATGGTTGGCTTGCTTGGTGGCCCCCTCCGGCGTCTGGCTTAGGTGGGTCTTGGCCCGACTCAATGGCCGAGGTTTAGGAAGGGAGGGTTTGATGAAGTGGGTTCCATTCGGGACTCTAGTCGCTAATGTCTTTGCAGCTTGTCTTATGGCAGCCCTAGCCACAATAAAAAAAGTGGTTGACACAAAGCGGTGCGATATCGTTGTGACCGGCATTCAGTTGGGGTTCTTAGGGTGTTTGAGTACAGTTTCTACCTTTGTTGCAGAGGTTCATGCTATGTGGCAAAGAAAGCATTCATGGAGGGCGTGTGTCTATTCAATGGTTACAATCATTCCCTCCTTCACCTTGGGTACTTTGATATACTCTGTGCCCATGTGGACAAAAGATTATCAGTAAAAAGTCTTCTCTCTATAAATTCTTGGGTTCATTCATTGGCTTGAAGACTTGATTTCCGTCATTGGAGTTGCTGGTTGTTTTCACATGGTATCAGAGCTCTTACCTCATGGCAGGTCCCGGGTTCAAAACTAACAACTCCTCGATATTTTTGAGGTTGGAGGTACCAGTGATGATGGAAAATTTATTTACTGTAAAATTCCTCAATGGATGTTATTCCTTATTATTCTCTTATTACAAACTGTTTTTCGGAATATCCAGAGCAGACTGAATTTTTCTATTTTCGGTTCTCAAGGAGGAAGAAGGAACTTTTTCCTTGTTTATCCCTAGGTGGAAAGTTTGATGTAAGGAGTAAAAGAATATGTTCTTAAGCGTGATGGGGATAATTCCACCATCACTAATTCACCTACTTAAATTGTTAAAAGCCAAATGGAGGCATTTTACAAGCTACACTGTTTTAATTTTTTTTTTTTTTTTTTTTTTGAGTGGTGAGTGGTACTGTTTTGAGTATGTTAAAAGATTACTTTTGGATGTTCATTTGTTGGGCATGCTACTTTGTGAGATTGACTGGTTCTATTTAAGTTTGCAGTTTGAAATATGAACGATACTCATCCATTAAGTATCGTCATTTATATTAATCACTGAAATTCAAATTTGGAACTGTATACCAAAATATCCATGTTGCAAGGAAGGAAAGCTTTTGGGCAAACTCACCATGTAATGTTGCCAATTAACTCCTTAGGGGATATTTTAGAAGTTTATTATCCTTGATTTAAAATGTGTGCAGAAACCTAGTGAATTACTATAGGTTGACATATCTCTTTCACTGCACTATTTGGAGAATCCCCAAGTGGTGTTTATTGAAAGCATTTAAAGTAAAATGCATGAATGCATGTGTTATTCAGACTTGTGGTGTCTGCAGCAAGGTACAATCTGCCTAATAACCTTGAAATATTAGGTTTTCAAAAGTAGATATATTGAAAGCATTTCCTTGACCAATATATCTACTTTTCAACAGTTATGGTTCTATAATGGCAATTCTGTGTTGCTGTATTTTGGGTCTGAACAGTATGTAACCTTGCCCCTTAATATCAGAATAGTACATTTGTTTGGTCATTCCTATATATGTTTAGAGTCCTCATAACCTTGAATATTCGCATGTTTGGACCTCATTTATCTTTTCATGAATATCAGTCGAGAGGTGTTTTTATCTTTCACATGTGCTGGAAAGTGCAACAAACCTTTGTAGGAGCTAAATCTCTGGGAGTCGTTTAACTTCCTCAGCATGGTCCTTCTATGGTTATTGTCACAAGGCTCACATTTTGGCATATTTTGGTGGAGATAGGCCCCACCCATCAAAACATGCAGTGTAATCTGGCGGACCCCACTGTGGGTGTAAAATAGTGAGTCTCAGCCCATCAAAAAAATGAGGTCTAAAACGGTAGGCTCTCAATGCTATGTAGGGCTGCAACAGGGTCGGGTTTTTCAAAACGCTAGCCCAACCCTGGATCCCATTATCTCGGCTCTGACCCGCCCTGACCCTGAGTCAGGGCCGATAAACCTCAACCCATGGCCCGCCCTACAGGGCTCAGTGCTGGCCCTGGCCCGCCCTGATTGGGTAGGGCCGGGCCGGCCCTAATTAACCCTAGTGCAAATACCTGTTAAGAGTGCCAAAAATAAAGCAATCGCTTATCATATAGAACAAAATGATCTATAAACAGAGAAAATGAACAAAATAAGACAATATGAATTCAATAACATGACGGGCAACAGAGACAATTAATAATAATAATCTAAAGAAACACCAATCCAAGATAATAGAAAACATTAGCAAAAGAAACATGCATAGATGGTTCAATTCTATAATAGAAAACTTAATGTCGGGCCGGGTCAGGGTACCCGAGGCATTAACCTAGAACCCGACCTGACCTGAGTCAGGGTCTAAGAAAATGAACCCTGACCCGCCCTCAGGGTTGGAAAATCCAGATCTGACCCTGTTCGGGCTCAGGACGGGTCAGGGCTGACAGGGCCAAACTTGCATCCCTGATGCTATGCATGTAAAATGGTGGCACCACTTCATCAAAACATGAAGTAAACTGGTGGGCCCCACTCGATGTACGGGTTTGAGTGGAGTTGGTGTGACCCACTCCATCAAAACATATTATAAATGGTGGCCCCACCTTATGGATGGGTTTGGACGGGGATATTGCCCCCCACCTAAAATGATGGGCTCTACAATATAAAAAGGCTACTAATGGCACTGTCATGTTTTGATAATTGCACTAAACTGTCTTGTCTTTCATTATTTAAACCGCTGTCAAAGGTTACTTACGTTCCCAAAAAGCCATCAGATTCCAATTTAAAAAGAAACGACAAGCTGCATTTGTGCAATTATTAAATCGTGGCAGTGTCAAAATAAATTAGGAACCTATGAAAATGAGGTGTAAAATGGTGGGCCCCACGCATCAGACTGTGTGCCTAAGGTGTAAAAAATCAGGGAACACCCTTAACCCTTTCCCTACTTCCAAACAGCTCATTGGCTGAAATTTCAAAGGACAGAGTAGAAACCTCTAGGAGGGTTAGGATCATCTTATGGGGGGGCCAATGAATGAATGGCTTAGATCTTCCAAATAGGTGGGCCCAACATATTATAATATAAAATCTCAAACTACAGACCCATATATGTAGTTCCTTCCCCCACCCAACAAAAACGAAGGGCAGAGGGATTTGGAAATAGCAAGAGAAAATGGGGTTTGTGATGGAATTTGCAGAGAATCTGATCCTTCGTATGATGGAGGACCCAAAAGAGAGAGATCGAAAGAATAGGGAACGCATATACGCTGTGAAAGAGCGCTGCAATAAAACTAAGGAGATGTGGAGTCTCCCCCTCCGTCCTTACGGTTTCTGGACTTTCGAACGCCACAACGCACAGCTTTCATGGGATGCCCAGATCAGCCAAGTCCCTGGTCGCAGAGACCCTTATGACGACCTCATCCAAGACCACAACACCAAATAAATCCAATCAGCAATCAGGTCATTTTCACCCTTTTTATTGATCTATTCTGGCTTAAAAATTACTCTTTGGAACATGGGTCTGTGTAATTTATTGCTACCACTTTAATTTAGCCTTCTATATTGCTCTTTCATGTGAATTTTATTGATTTTTCAATTGCTTGTGTTGGATTTTTTTTTGGGTCTTTGGTGGAGAATTACCTGACATTAGATACATAATTCAATTGAAATAGACCTTTACCTGCCCAATTCGTGACACCCACTTTGCTTAAGTTGTGATGGATGTGTGGTTTTGACTTTTGACTGATGAATGCGTAGGAACCATTAGTAGCTCAGTCATGGGTTCATAAATTATGTTACTGGGCTTTGATTCTATTTGTATTTTGGAAGGTTATTGAGACTTGCAAGTTGATAGTGGTTGTATGTAAAGCTTTCTTTGTCATAATAATTAAGCAAACATACTATGTTAACAAGTTCTGTTTAAACCCAGGCTTATAATCTTTCTCAAAAGTAAATTTTTATGTCTCTAGAAATTGATGTTTTAATGGTGGGATGGATTTGGTAATCTGATATATATATATATATATATATATATATATATATATATATTGGGTTTTTTCTTGTGATGATTGAGTTACTCTTAGTCTTTCTTTGAGAAAGGGGACTAGCACTTTTAATCCCTAGTTATCATCAGGGTGGGGATATTTCCGCCCTTTGCAGCATGTGCAGCTCAAAGGAGGAGTTAGTAAATCACTTGTTTATCCACTGCAGGTTTAGAATGGATATTTGGGCATTCATCTTTGAACTTTTAAGGGTGTTTTGGGTGTTGCCTAGCTGTATTGTAGATTTATTTGAGGCTTAATCTTTTGCCCCTTGGCCTACAAAAGGGCAAAAGCAGTGTTATCTTTCTCTTCCTGCGGTATTGTTGCTGTTCTAGAAGGAAAAGAATCACTAACATCAAGGTTGCAACTATTTGGGTCCTCTCGATGGAGAGGAATGCTCGCATATTCAAAAAACTCTTCTAGAGGACCACAATACTGTACTACATCTTCATGAATATTATTTTGCATACTATCATGTCGGTGAAGTCCTTGCCTTGTTTTAAGCATGGTTTAAAATTTCGGTTTCGGTACCGGTTTCGGACCCCTGAAATTTCGAAATTTCGGCCAAAATCCGGCGAAACAAAGAAAATAATATTTTATTCAATATTAAAAATTTCGGTAATTTTGGTCGAAATTTCGGTGAAATATTAAATTAATTAAAAAAACAGGTTTTTTGGGTGAAATTTCGTAAATCAAAATTTCCACCAAAATTCCGAAATTTCGGCCGAAATAAAATACCGTTTCGGGTTTTCGAGATTTCGGTGTCTGTCTCCACCGAAATCCATGGTTTTAAAACCATCGAAATTTAAAACCATGGTTTTAAGTATATTTCTGGTTGCGACTTAAGGGCAATGCTGGAGAGAGATTTGTTTTATTGAAGAGAAGGTGGAGGTGCCTTCACCCCAATGGTCCCCTCCGGATCCAGGCATGGTTAAGATAAAACTTCGACGGCTCAAGCATTGGTAATCCTTGACCTGCTGGAGTAGGGGGAGTCCTTAGAGACAAGACCAGGTCTATTAGGTGGGCCTTCTCTAGCCCCATCGGCATGAAGGATTCCAATGAGGCGGAAGTGAGGGTGATTATGAATTGCATCAGGCTCAGTGAGAGCAAGGTGGATAGGTTGGACCGTTAAGGGATGAAATCCAGGATCAAGTAGAGGGTCACTCGGTTCAATTCTGAGTGCATGGATCAAAGGAATCCTCACACCTAGAGGTTTGCAGATGCTATTGAAGAAATCCAGGATCGAGTAGATGGTCACTGATAGGCCTTATGTTAGACCTCCGATCGCTGTCCTGAGCTTCTTGGATAGGAAATTGATATCTGCACTCCCTTGTTTCACTACTGACAATCCACTCCTTTGTACTTTATTAATTAGCTTTTGAAAGCTTTTACAATTCTCCAGATGCTCTCCGCAGCCAATCAGAAAAGTTGTCAATATCAACTCTCATTGGATATTAGGATTTTCATTGGCATGATTTTGGGCCCACCAGGCATCCCATTCAGGTATCCATCCCATCAGATGGATGGTCCGGATCAACCAAAAGTTGGGCTCACTAGAAAAAATAGTGGGTGTGCCTTACTGTTTTACGGTTTTAAGTTGTAGGCACTAAAGCATTTCTCATACTTCTACGGAAAGCACTTCACCCTTGGACCGTTTGAAAGCCCAAGTAAGCAGACCACCTTGGGCTGACTTTAGATTTAGTAGGGCTGGGCTTGGGCCTATTTCTCAATGCTCGCTTTATGTACCATATTTCTAATTGGTTATTGAGAGCATCTTTGAAATTCTAACACCATTTAAAAGCAAATTAAAAATTGTAAATATAAGATTTTAGTGTTATTATTGTTGCAAGGGAGTGTGGATATCAAACCCATGTCTATTTCTATGATGACCAATTTAGAGCTGTCCATGGTTTTAAATTTTGACCGAAATCCGAAATTTCGGCTTTCGGTAGGGACCGACATCGAAACTTATCATATCCGAAATGGTATTTTATTTCGTCCGAAATTTCGGAATTTCGGTCGGAATTTTGTTTTTTCCGAAAATTCTGAAATTTCACCCAAAAACCTGTTTTGTTTTTTTAAAAAATAATTTAATATTTTACCGAAATTTCGGCCGATTTTTTTTTTTTTGAAAGTTAACTTTTATTAATAACAAAACAGTACAAGCTGGCAGGGACAAGATGTCCCAGAAAAGAAAAAATTACAATGTCTTCACAGGAGGCCTTCAGTACCCGACTCGATTTGAATTACGAATCGAGTATCGGGTAGATGTGCCCCATCTTTAGCCAGGACATCCGCTACAGTGTTTACCGTTCTCCGACAGTGTTGCAGTGATGGATGAACCTCTCGCACTTTTGGCCGAAATTTGGTATAAAAAAAAATAATGTTTTTATTGTTTTACCAGATTTCAGTGGGGTCCTAAACTGGTACCGAAACTGAAATTTAAAACAATGGATCTGTCCATAAACCTATGCATAAATAAATACGGAAAATCAATCAATTTGCATATTTAAAAAAAGAGGAATGATAGATGCAAGGGCCCTCATTATGGAAGGGCTGGAGAAGGGCCCATGAATAGAACCACATCATTATTAAAATTAGTTGAGAAACTGAAGTTGGTGGCACTTAATGTCGTGGATCTATTCAAGGGCCCTTCTTTAGCTCTTAAGTAAAGAGCATCTATCATCCCTCGTAAAAAAATTCAATAGCGACAAATTTAGATCTATGTACGTATGTCTTTAATTTAGATCTATTTACTGTTTATTTTCTTTGGCATATGGGCACCCGAATAGGTTTAATGCCTGTATCCGGCCCATGTTTTGAGAACTGGGCTTTGGTTAAAATTTACGCCCATTTTTACACTAAAAAATGACAAAAAATTTGTTTTACATCCATCGAAAGAAATGGAGATCAAATGCGCGTAGCAGTAATGATGCAAGATAGAGTAGATGTATGTTAGATTGTGTGGCCGTCAACCTTCGATCAGAGATCCATAAAAATCCCCAGTATCAAAAATAAAAACCTCGACTTGAAATTCCCATAGGAAAATAGAATCCTATGATTTGAGCACTCTCACGAATTTTGATGATGAGTATCCCTTGATGTTATAGTATTGTGATGTTGTTGATGAAACGCCGCTTGTTAATATGCCGCCAAGAGGGCTTATAAAAGCCAATGGATCATAGATTCTAGAGAAGACTCAAGCCTCGATGGGCAAGTAATAATGAGTCACTATGGACCAATGCCGGAATGGGCAAGAAATGGTGGGTCACTATGGACTGATGCCGGAATGGGTAAGAAAATGGTAGGTCACTATAGACCGATGCAGGAATGGGCAAGAAATGGTGGGTCACTATGGATCGATGCCAGAATTGGCAAGAAAATGGTCACTATGGACCAATGCCAGAATGTGCAAGATTGCCGGAATGGGCAAGAAATGTGTCACTATGGACCAATACCGAAATGGGCAAGAAATGGGTCCTTATGGACCAATGCCGGAAGAAATGAGTCACGATGGACCAGTGTCGGACCATGGACAAAAGCCGAAATGGGCAGCAAAGAAGAGAAAAAAAGAAGAAGAGATCGGTGGCAATTAATGGCTTGCGGCAAATACGAAACTCTGCGACCATGCCCTGATACCATGTAAAATAATAGAAAATTATATTAATCTTGGATGCTTACAAAGAGAATCCATTGGTGCCTAATCTCCCACAAGAAGATCTAACGGTGAGATCTACACCTAATCCAACGGTGGATCTCACATATTCTAACAACATGAAAGCTAAATAACCTAAAACGTAGGTAATGGAGGAGAAAAGATATAGTCACTATGTGTGTTGCTCTGTATATCCTGCAAGTATCAGATAAAACTTGAAATCCATAGCATCCGAGTGAACAGATCACAATTCGAATCTTCAATATTTGAGTTAAGTACCATGCAAGCAAATCAGAAGCCAAAAAAAAAAAAAAATAGTAAAAAAAAGACCAAGTAGAAAAGTGGAAAGGCCACAATCATGTTTTGATAATAGGCACAAATTCAGCTTGGCCCGTATGCTTTAACCTCACAACTTTTTGAGAATTGTAACAGCAGGTTAAGCATACAGGACAAGGTGAGTTCACCCCCTATTATGAAAACACGGTTGTGTCATATCTAGGATTAAATTATCCTAATTGTTGGATCGATGGATCTTTTCCCTGTTAAATTGGGGCGTGTCAAGCCTTGTTTAATCGAAAAGCTTAACCTTTGATTTTGTATCTTACGGATGTCATATTTGTGGGACCAAGTTCATGTGTGTGACCGCATGATGATCTACAAGATCAACCGTCCCGATTGCACATTCCTGTCCATGTGGGGCCCAAAACTTGACTGTTATGATTGGTGCCCACAGTGACTGTTTAGTTACTGAAACACTCTTAATAAAGCATTGTAGCAATCTTTTAGTTGTGTCCAGTGTCACCATAAGAAAATAAATGATTGCCACAATACTTCCATAAATAACCCTATAAATCCTCGTATATACCATAATGAATAGACAATTACCTAGAGAGCCATGTTCTCTGTTAAGGACTTTTCATCAAATAAGTATTCCCTTGTAATGGTATGATACGCCCTCCAAATTCTATGATTATGTACAAATACTATAGTTACCACATGATACAGGGGATGTATTCGCACCCCTTCCTTTTAAATTGGGATCCCTCTCTTTTAGTCGTTAACATCTAATAATTAGGAATTGAAACAACAATGCAGAATAGTTTAAAATAAAAAGAGGGGTGCGAATATCAATTCCCTAGATAATAATTTATGCCAATGAAATGCTAAGAAACTAGAAAGAGCTGTTAGGATCCAACTTCCCACATGTTGTAGTAAAAGGTTAAAACCCTCAATCCTTCATGTGGGCATTTTTGCTTCTCACAAATGTGAAGACCCACAAAGTATCCCATCGCCCACTGGAAAGAATAGCAGTATTGAAAACAGCTTTCAAAACCAATGGCAAAACAGAGCAGAAGCACTGACTGTAACTAGTAAATGAAGACTGAGGAAAACAAAGCATGGAGCAACGAATGGTAGATGATGGAGAGAAGATGTATTCATGCACTTGACAGTCTTGTTACATTTCCCATACAACAGATGCAAAAACACAGACAAAAAGCCACAGTAGCAGAAGCAGATAACAATGACAAGAGAGGAGGGGGGTTGAACTGTTTAAGTTGCCATGTTATGAATCAATGCAAGGACTGACTTTAACATAGAAAAGAAGCCAACCCGCATCCCATGGCAATGGTGAAGTACAGTTAGACAGGTTTCTTTTACAGACCTACCTGTTCTCTTCTGCTCTTCTCAAGGTGCTCTGCCTAACAAGGAAGAACAATAGTAGTATAAATAGATCAGAATCTGGACTTGGAGAACATAGGCATCTGCTAGTTTACAACATAAGTACATACTTATAGTTAAGGAATCTAGTTCAGTAATAGTAGAAACTTGATATGGAAATTCCAGTCATGGACCTTGATGGGCTTGACGGCACGAAGAGGGGAGAAACCATGGTGCTTCTGCAAGAGGCCTGTGAAAAGTGGGGATTTTTTCAGGTATTTAGGAAGTTGCTGATTTAGGTATAGAAGGAATGATTTGCAATTATAGTGAAAGTTCCACTCTCAGTAAACCTTATCACCATCCAATCCGAAAATTGGACGGTGATAAGAGGTTGGTCCCACTTGATTGCACCATGACCCAGAAAGTAGAAGCCAAGTGAAACCAACTTCTCATAAACATCCTATTTTTTATTAGTACAGTGATGAGATTCACTGAGCAAAGTTTCACTGTAAGTATTTCACATCAGATAATTCCCCTATTGTAATATGATCACATCATTCATGGGTGAGTAATATTTACAGGTTGCAAACCATGGAGTGGATGAAGGATTGATGGAGAAGCTCAAGGGACTAGTTAACTTGCACTACGAGGAGCGCATCAAGGAAAGCTTCTACAAGTCGGAGATGGCCAAAGGCTTCTTAGAAGAGTGCCCAAAGCCGTGGACTGCCTCAGATGTGGACTGGGAAAGCACATTCTCCGTGCGTTATCTGCCTACATCCAACATCGATGACTTAACAAGCCTCACAGAAGAATTGCGGTAACTAGTGTCACTGGAATCATAATTAAAAGTACTAATGCCAATAGGTTATGAGTTACGACTTACGACTTACGACTAACAAACATCATATGCATTTTCAGGGAAGCAATACAAGAGTACATTAAGCAAGTGATTAAACTGGCAGAGAGGCTGTTAGAACTCATGTCTGAGAATCTGGGGCTAGAGAAGGGATACTTGAAGAACAAATTCTTGGGAGATGATGGAAGGCCTTATGTGGGGACCAAGTTGGCAAAGTACCCAGAGTGTTCTCAACCGGAGCTGGTGAAGGGACTCCGATCACATACTGATGCTGGTGGAATCATCCTTCTGCTCCAAGATGATCAGGTGCCGGGTCTTCAATTCCTCAAGGACGAGGAATGGGTGGACATACCAGCAACCCCTTCTTTGGGAGGCAAGAGCACCATCTTTGTAAACACGGGTGACCAGTTGGAGGTGCTGAGCAATGGTAGGTACAAGAGCACTTTGCATCGTGTCCTTGCCAATAAGGAGGGGAGCAGGCTATCTATTGCTACCTTCTACAACCCTGCAGCTGAAGCCCTTATTTCCCCAGCTCCTGACCTTCTATATCCTGACAGCTTCCGTTTCCAAGACTACCTCAATTTGTATGCCACTACTAAGTTCTCAGACAAGGGCCCCAGGTTCCATGCCATGAAGAAGATGTCTCCCTCTAGTTCTTCTCTTCTTGTCTAAAGAAAAGTATAAATCTTAGAAGGTCGCATTCCCAATCAAATGAACGTAACAGTAATGACGCAAGATAGAGAAGATGTGTTGTTTTTTGGTGTGTTTCGTCGTTCTCTAAAGTACTCAAGTGACAGTTATGTTTCTGTGTTAGTAGGCCGCATTCCTAATCAAATGGACTAACTGTAATGATGCAAGATAGAGTAGATGCGCATATTTTTTTGGTGTGTGTAATTGTTCTCTAAATTACTAAAGTGACAGTTATGTTTCTTCTTGTTATTCTTCTTGTTATCCCTTTAAGAACTCTTATAAATGTACTCCAACTCCTTGTTGTACCACGATGATGAGGATGTAAGAAACATGATGCTTGGACTTGTTTTACCTTTTCTGCATCAACTTATTTTTTTATAATAGCGATTCTCACTGTATTAAACACGTTTCTTTCTTCTTCTTCTTCTTCTTCTTTTTTTTTTTTTGAAAAAGATCACAAATTACATTAAAAACTGAGATTAAAAGTGCACGTCAAAGGGTAGAAGATACCCAGAATACAAGTCTCTAGTAGCGCCCGATTTGGCCAAGCGATGGGCCAAAGCACTAGCACTCATGGGAACAAGGATTAAAAAATGGAAAAAAATCTGATCATGTCTCTGCTGACGTCGATGTACCTGGGAACAAGGGCTTGGGGCAATTCACGTCCCAAGTTAGTAATCTCTAAACCTTCAGATTTTTCCAAGAGTCCTTTTTGTTCCACAAACTACCTCTTTCCTTGTCTAGTTTCTTACATTTAATATCTTTAATGAAGGCATCATAAGTTTCAACTGTGACATACAGATAGCTGCCCACCCAAAGCCCCTCATCAAGAGCAGCCTAAAACAATTATGGAACTCCTGCCGTCAGCACACATTACGTTTCATGCAGGTACTACATGAGATAAACATCAGGATCAAGCACATCACCCCTCTAAAAACTAGTGTCGCTGCTGCGAATCTATGCTCATCTACATATGTTGGAAACCAGATCAGCGAACTCAAGATTCACTTAAGCTACCAGAAGCACACACACAAACCACTTATAAACTCAAGCATGCACCCAAATAACGGCAGTTGGCAATGCACCGTCAACTCTATTTTGAGAACATGACACGAACATCCTTTGCAGTCACACCAACAACTGCACGAATGGTGAGGAAGTTTACGAGTGAAGGCACAGGGAGCTGTCCAATGGGTGTCTAGTGAAAGGTACTGATTCTTTATACCCATCTCTGAAAGTCTGAACTCATATGCAGGGTATGGTAAGCATAAAGAGAGGCCTATGCTTGATCACCATTAGGTATGTCATGGGGTAACCCCATAAGAATTTCACAGGCTAACACTGACCACAGGTGAAATACATGCTTCCCTAACTCCCACATGATGGAATGTGCTGGTCTGGAGAGCCCCTGGTGATAGTTACACTGACATTTAGGACAAACCTAAAAACTTGTACTATCTAAACACATCAGCCATACAATATCTTAACACATCAGCCATACACATTCCTGGAATCATATATCCTGGATAAACTAATGCAAGTTCTAGATAATTAATGAGGAAGTTACAAGAAAGTACTACCCTAAAAATAAATATATCAAGTTTGAAGAGACTTAAGAGAGCCAAGTCAAGTCCAGGCTACACTAGGTTTTGCAGCCCCAATTGACCAAGCATAATAAACTTGAGAGTCAAGACTCAACAAGTTCACTAAGAGGGGAAATACTCAGTCAAACAGGGAACAATGTCTCCATTAGTGCTATAATGTATAAATTGATCTCTCCAAACAGATGAGATGGAACTATAATACATTGACAAGAACAGGTGGTCCTGATGAAACCAGTATTCGCAATAAGCAAAAACTACGTGTGTCGAGTATATAACCACATAAAAAAAAAAAAAAAAAAAACATGGGACCAAATCAAGCAGAGCTGTGATGAAACATAAGGCTACATCAATCTTCAGAGGAACATGAAAGAGTGAATGAGTCAAATCAATGAATATGGCATAAGTTACTGGGTACCCAGTTTTGATAATGTAGATTTAGTCATGAAAGTATTGGTCCCCTCAGCCACTTTCATAAGTGTAATCTTCTGGACCTTTGATAAAGGAGCACATTTGTTCACCAAACATAACAAAAAATTCCCAAACTTCAACGATTTTGAAAACCTACTGACCAGTTCAACAAGCCTAGAGATGAGACAATCAACCGGATCCGAAGTCAAATAAACATTCTGATTCAAGATATTCTGAAACAAAACAATGCTTCAGTCCATACCAACTCCTCAGATAATAAGCATCGGTGGCGGGGCAAGCACATGAATCTCCTTGCCCCTTCCTCCCCACAGAGAAGCTTCTGTAAGAATTCCGAAATGTGAGCTGGGTGCAAGCATTCCCTAACTATCCTAGTGAGGACATCACACAGTGGGGTGTTGATCCCTTCCCTGTGAAGGACCAAAGGAAACAAGAGCGAGTCCACCGCCGCTCTCTGATGGACTTTGCAGTACTCAATTGTCGCAGTCACCAGCACTCGAGACGCTGGTTCGTGCAGAATCAACAACTTGGGCAGTATGACTGAGCACAGAACCTGACCAGACCATGGAAATTCTTTAGTCCTAGCTGAAAGACGAGTTAACAGAATTGATGCCGTCTCATCATCTGCTTCCCAAGGTTCAATGAGACCCAGAACTGCTAACTGATCACCCACTTCCAAGTCGCGGCACAAATTGAGATGGTGTATTTCATTAGCCAGTGATATAGTTTTAGACGCAGAATCAAATCTTCTTCTTCATCATCACTTTTAATGACCGGAATTTCCACTATGCTACCGTCTAAAAAATTACTACATTGGGAATTTGTGTGTAAATCTCTGTGAGAGAGAGGGAGCAAGGAAGAGTAGGGAATCGGTGGGGGTAAGACTACGGAGCCAATTGGGTAATGCCTCAATTTCTTCTTCTTTTTCTTCCTCTTCTTCTTCTTCAGAAGAACTTAGAATTGGATTTCTGGAGCGGGTTTTCGGGAGAGACGGCATCGAGCAGGTTGTGGGCGGCTTTCTGAACCCAGAAATCATGTTGTCCCGATTTCAAAATGTTGGTGGCCGTCAATTGGAGGGTTTGGGCGCAGAATCTCTGGTTCTCGATGGTGATGAAGGAGATGATTCGAGACTGAATGGAATGTGGGAGTGTCTCTATCCACATGCGTCTGGATTAAATTATAATGAGGGTCATGAATGAAAGCAAGAAATGTAGAGAAAGGAAAGAGGAGTGTGATAATGTTGGTCTCTTACGTCTTCATAATCTGTTTGGGTGATGATGAAGGCGAAGAAGAGGAGAGAGCAATGTTTGAAGGTTTGATGAGGTGAGAGAGAAGAGAGGAAGTAGAGTGATGGGGTACGAAAAGTCACCACCAATTAGCTGTCGACATGTGCCCCCGGAGGGCCCGCTAAGAAGTTGGCACCAATCTCAGGGGTAGCTAGGTAATCTACCAAGGGCAGGTAAAATTAGGCCCACACATGGGCTGACACTTGTCCTGAGGTAGGTAATTCAACTACCCAAGGCTCTCGCTATAAACAGCCTTCACAAATTCCAAGGTAAAGGACCGGATCCCTAAGAAAAGTTACAATCCCATGTTTAGCTTCTCTCCTATTCATACTGACTTGAGTGTCGAAGAGCCTATCCGGAGCTACCACTCCGGGTTGGTCTTCTGACCTTGTGCGCTCTTGCGCAGGATAACTCTTGAGTCAACCGCTGGGACCTGCCGGATCAGCTCTTCTGTCACTGTCATATCTATTACTAGACCTGGCAAAAGCGACCCGTGCCCGCGGGTCGACCCGACCCACCCGCAAATTTGCGGACACGGGTCGGGTCGGGTCAACCTGCGGGCACCCGCATTTTTACAGTATTTTTTAATTTTTTTGAGAATGTTATCATCACTACTGTTTTTTATGAGGGAACTCCTCACTTATAAAAAGTACGGTATGGCCTGCACCATAGGATTATCCAAACCGTCCATTAGATGGGCCATAGCCAAAATAGGTTATGCCCCAAAATTATTTCCATTGGTTGATTCTAACCCTCCGATCTATAGAGGGTTAGGATCAACCCTCTAACTTTCAGATTGGAGGGTTAGGATCATCCTATATAAATGATTTTTGGAGCATAACCTATTTAGGCTATGGCCCATCTAATGGACGGTTTGGATCATCCTATGGTGTGGGCCATACCATACTTTTAATAAAGTGAGAGTGCGCTCATAAGAAACAGTAGTGTTGATAACATTTCCATCTGTTTTTTATTTTATAAGAATTTGCTACCAAGTTTCTCCTATGGCAATTTCTCGGCAAGTGGTCATCGTGGTGCAAAGATGCTCACATGGCGAATGTTGCTAGCAAACAAACGAAAAAAAGTAATCATTACACAAAAAAAGTAAAATAGCTAAAGTTATAAAGTTACCTAAAAATGGTTATAAAATTGTAAAATTACGAAAAAAATACCATATAGAAGGTTATGACAATTACGGAAAAAACAGATGCGGTCAAATCAGAATAATTATTACAATCCCCATATTTGCGGCATATTTGCGGGTGACCCGCGGGTTTACCCAGCCCACCCGCGGGCCGCGCGGGTCACCTAAATTTTGACCCGCAAAAAAGCGGGTCATTTCCTCACCCGACCTGTGGACCCGCACCCGCATCACCCTCGGGTTGACCCGGCCCGACGCACCCGTTTGCCAGGTCTATCTGTTACCAATTTTGGGCCTAACATAGAGTGCTTATGCTTTTGCAACCAAAGGGAAGCCTCTCCTTCTGGACATGGGGAGTTGAGAAAAATTTCTTGGAGGGAAACCCAATCTTCCATGATTCCGCCCCGCCCTTTCTCTCCAAAACAGATGTGCCCAAATTATTTTTTTCTCATCTTTTGCTCATATTTCATATACCAAGAATGAAAGAAACAAGATAGGCGTTTTGGGATGAACCTAGCACTCATATACATTATAGAGATGAACAGTTTGGATCATCCAATGTAGTGAGCCCCACTGTTTTAACCCAGAATTTATCTAAGAACCCGGGGTAACACCAAATTTTATTGATAGAAATAACAAAAGTACAAAAGCAAGACTTGCCTTCGAAACCTAAACAAAATATTAAAGAACCCACACCACCATATAAAGTACTTATCTAACTTGAACATTAGTAATACATAGCGCTAATCAATTCTAACCGCCCTTCTCGTGTCTCTTGGTAGATCCATGATCCATCAAGTTCCAAAAGATTTCATTAAGCCTGATAGAACAAGCATGATTAGCAAATGAATATGCAGCACAATTTCCTTCTCTGTACTTGCTTTTATAATTGAATTTTTGTGAGGTAAAAATAGCAGTAGAGCTTAAAGATGTAAGGTATTTTCATGAGGTAAAAATAGCAGTAAAGCTTATAGAAATGTATTTTTAAGATACAAAACAATTAAAAGAAGGGATTTGCTAGCCAATTTCGCGGAAGGCCATTTTGCGGCTGGCTTTTGCATGTGAGAACAGCCACATCAGATGAATTAAATGCATAAGACAAAATATGCCCAGAAGTCCACATATGGGGTTGTTCTCACATGTAACAGCCAGGTGCGAAATGGTTTTCTATGAAATTGCCTAGCAAGTCCCATATATATAAAGCCAAGCTCTCCTACATTACAAATCAGATTGTCCGTCGGAAAGTCATAGGCCTTATGGTACACACTTAGGCGTCAGGGTTAAAGGAAGGAAGAGAAGAAACTAGAGAGATAGATAAAAACGAAAAGTGGGAAAACAATATTTGAGTGGTTTTGAGTAGGGTTTTTTAATGTTACAAAAATACCCCTCATGAATAGACTAATAAATGAAAATATGAGGAGTATTTTTGTACATTGGCACCCTCCATTCAGATCTAGAACAGTCCATCAGATTCAGTGGCCATGACTGGGTCACAATTCGAGATAGCTCTAAACCTTAGGATATGGATCCAATGGGCACGGCTCAGATATACCCTTTGTGCCCAAATCATGTCAATTAATGTTCGGATCCTTTAGACCCATTGGACCATTAGGAATTTTATAGAGTTGGAATAATGTTTTACACGTTTACCTGATAGTACTGAGTCGTCTTCTCCTTTATCGCCGTCGTAACACTTGAAACCATGCCACAATTCCTAATCCTACTCCATAGCCCAATCCCATCGGTATGAACGACCATTCCCTATTTGATCGTGAAGCCACATCTTCAGAAGATGGCGATGGTGATGGCTCTAGCACTTTGCTATTTTCACATTTCCTTGACAACGGAGTCCCACATAAACCGGGGTTTCCTTCAAAGGATGAATTCTCAAATGTAGAAAATTGGCGGTCTTGAGGTATTCTTCCCACAAGGAAGTTCTTTGAGAGGTCCAACATTGAGAGGAATGTAAGACTTGTCAGTTCCTGAGGAATCTCCCCTGAAAGCTTATTCCGAGATAGGTCTAATGACTCGAGCTGCGATAAATTCCCAAATGATTTAGGAATCTGTCCCGTAAAATTGTTGCCGGACATGTTGAGCATGTGGAGAAAGTTTAGTTCCCCAATTGCTTCAGGAATGTCCCCATGGAATTGGTTCTGGGAGAGATCCAGGGATTTGAAGACCGTTAGGATCTTCGGTAGTTCCATATTTTGCCCTTTGTTAGTCACCGTTGTTGTAAATTGATAGTACATGTCGTTTACTACGTCACCAGATCCAAAGTAGTATCCTGTATATGCAAATCCAAATCCAAGGATATGGTTATCATCCTCATTTATCGTTGTAGTCATTAATTTCCAGCTCTTGAAGAATTCCGAAGGTAAATTCCCCGTGAAACCGTTGGAAGATAGGTCAATGATTTGCAGCATTTGGAAGGCGTAATTGGTTCTGTCATCTCCAATAGGGCCATAGAATCTATTGTTTCGTAGAATAAGAACAGCCAAAGTGGACATATTCCATAACCAGGAAGGGAAGGTATCGCTTATCATATTGTTTCCAAGGTCTAAAACCTGTAGCTCCCTACACTTGCCCAGAGAAGTTGGCACATGCCCTTCTAATTGGTTTTCATTCAGGTTGAGTATTCGTAGATTACAGCTGTCTGCAAAAGTTTGAGGAATTGTGCCACTGAAGAAGTTTCCCCCTAGATTCAGTACATGGAGATCAACAGAGCGTCCAACCAAACACTGCGGAATTGAGCCATTCAAGCCGTTGTTAGAAAGATCAAGGTCTACCAATAGCATGGCATCGCAGAATGATGGAGGGATTTCTCCTGTAAGATTATTTCGCGAGAGTGAAAAGAAGAAGCCAGAGGTGATGTAAGAACCAATGTCAGATGGGATGACAGATGTGAAATTGTTGTTCGAGTAATCGAGAATGAAAGTGTTGGGTGGTGGCAGTGGAATTGACCCTTGTAGCATGTTGGAATGGAGGTCGAGAACTTCCAACTGAGTTGAGGAAATATTGTACGGCTCAATACCTGTCAGCATGTTGTGAGAGAGATTCAAAGAGAAATTTGGGATATTCCATATCCATGTGGGTATTTCACCACGGATTTTGTTGTTTGAAAGGTCTAGAAAAACCAATTGATTCTGATTTCTCAGGAAATACGGGAATTCGCTTAGGTTGCAAGAACCCAACTTTAGTTCCAAAAACTGTGGAAAGAAGGAAGAATTGTCCACGCCAATGTCGATTGACAGGCTATTTCCTGAAAGATCAAGACTCAAAAGTTTCTTGTGATTCCCGTACATGGTGAGATTCCCGTACATGCCGTTGAAGTTGTTGGAAGAAAGCCGGAGTTGTTCAAGCCTTGGGAGTTGAAGGAGCGACATTGGAATAGGGCCTTGAAGCTTATTGTTGCTCAAATCGACTTCCTCCAGCAATGAAGAGAATGCATTAGGGAACTCACTGAGTTGGCCATCGAGTTGGTTGTCACTTAAAACTAACGTATGTAATGATGGAAGCGTGAACAGAGATGACGAGATGGCACCCGTGAAATGATTATAATCAAGGTACACCTCCATGATTTTCTCCAACTGAGGTAGAAACGGGAGCTCGCCGCTGAAATTGTTGTCTGAAAGCTCCAAATGAACAAGTTGTGTAAGGTTTGCCAGCCATGACGCAGAACCCGTGAAATTATTAGAGGCCATGTCCAAGTAAACGAGTTGTGTAAGATTTGCCAGCCATGACGTAGAACCCGTGAAATTATTAGAGGACAGGTCCAAGTAAACGAGTTGTATAAGATTTGCCAGCCATGACGTAGAACCCGTGAAATTATTAGAGGACAGGTCCAAGTGAACGAGTTGTGTAAGATTCTCCAGTGTATATGGGATCGATCCAGAGAGATTGCAGTAACCTAGCTGCAATTTGACCAACGACTTGAGATTTCCAATCGAAACAGGTAATTCCCCAGATAATTGTGTTCCTGTAAGCACCAAAACTTGAAAAGCTGAGTCCTTAGAAAATTCTGGCAAATAGACTGAGAGGAGTCGATTGTACGATATGTCAAGGGTCTGTAACTTGTGCAGATTGAAAATGCTTGCAGGGAATTCCCCCTGCAGTCCGCAAGATCTGAGATCGAGGGTGACCAAAGAAGAAAAGTTTGCCAAGAAAGAAAGTTCGTGACCTTGCGCTGAGGTGTTTACACGAGAGAGAGAGAGATCCTTTAAATTTGATAGGTTTTGAATGAGCTGTTTTAGGTTTGGGTTTTGGAGTACTAAAGGACAGAGGACATACTTTCGGTCAAAAAAGAGTACAAGATCCGTCGAAAGATCAAGAGAAATCAAGCTCTTCATACGTGAGATTTCCTCTGGAATTTGGCCTATGAAACCCGAATATGAAAGATTGAGGTGGGTCAGTTTCGAGAGGTGGTCAAGCCCTGAAGGGATAGGAATGGAATTGAATTTGTTGTAAGAGAGATTGAGAATTCTGAGATTGGAAAGGCCGATGAGAGCGGTGGAATTGATTGTGCCATTAATGGAGAGGCTACTGAGGTCGAGGCCAATCACGTGAACCCCGGATTCGTCGCACGTGACTCCTTCCCAATTGCAGCAATCCGTCCCCCATTTCCAATTCCATGACACTGCTACCTGCAGTCCTGAATCAGTAGAAATATAAAACCCCCTCTTCAATTGGAGCAACGAAGCACTCTCATCTTCGTTGCATTTGCCTGAAACCCCAAATTCAGAGATTTGAGAGTGGAAGAGAAGGAAGGAGAGAAGGGGGAGTAGCAGAAATCTCATAATTGCAGGAGATTTGGTTGTACAAAACGATGATCCCATGAAGAAAGCATTGCGGGAGAGAGGTTGTTACTAAGTAGGATGAGAAAAGGTGGGATGAACCAATACCATTGATGGTGGGTCTAAGTCCTTCTAAGTAAACACCCTTTGTTTTTATGTGTAGACTTTAAATTGATTGGATACAAGACTTTTTGGGTCATGAGGCTGTGTAGAAAGACCTTTGCTTGTGGGCCACCATGTGGACTTACGAAGACTTACCCATAGTCTATCACCTAGAAGACTTACGAGGGTTAAGCAAACGTGTGGAATCAACTAGTTGCTTCTCAGTTCTCACAGCTTTTATGGAACTGTATTAATATTTGACAGCTGTTTAAATAAGGGAGATGATTTTTTCGCCCCCCCGGGACGATTATGCGCCCCCTGTTAACATTGAATCAAAAAGCTTAACCGTTGATTTTTGCAGTTTGTATCTTACGTATGGGATATTCGTTGGACCAGGATCATGTGCCAACAACTGTCCCGATTGAGCATTCCTGTCCTTGTGGGGCCGAAGAATTGACTGTTGCCTGTTGGGATTGATACCCACAGTGACCGTCCAGTTACCGAAACACTAGTAATAAAGCATTGTAACAAGCTTTTTGGGTGTCACCATATAACCTTATAAATCCAGATACCATAATGATTAAACAATTACCTAGAGAATTACCTACTTTTATTCCGTTGTTCCGGCATTTATCATTAACCTGGATTTTGCGTCCCCTATAGTTACCACATAATACAGGGAATGATATTCTCACCCCTTTCTTTGCAAATTGGTATACTTGAAACAGCCGTCCAGAAAACGTTTAAAAGGAAGAGGGCTGCGAATATCAATTCCCTATATAATATCTTAGGACAATGACAATGTTAAGAAACTGGTGAGAGCTGTTAGGATCCAACTTCCCACACGTTGTAGTAAAGGTTAAAACCCTCAATCCTTCATGTGAGCATTTTAATTTGAAGACCCACCCATGATCCATCGCCCACTGGAAAGAATAGCAGTATTGATAACAGCTTTCAAAACCAATGGCAAAACAAAGCAGAAGCACTGACTGTAACTGGTAAATGAAGACTGAGGAAAACAGAGCATGGAGCAACGAATAGTAGATGATGGAGAAAAGTTGTAATCATGCACTTGACAGTCTTGTTACATTTCCCATACAACAGAAGCAAAAAAACAGACAAAGAGCCACAGTAGCAGAAGCAGATAACAATGACAAGAGAGGAGGGGGGTTGAACTGTTTAAGTTGCCATGTTATGAATCAATGCAAGGACTGACTTTACCATAGAAAAGAAGCCAACCCGCATCCCATGGCAATGGTGAAGTGCAGTTAGACAGGTTTTTTTTCAGACCCACCTGTTCTCTTCTGCTCTTCTCAAGGTGCTCTGCCTAACAAGGAAGAACAATAGTAGTATAAATAGATCAGAATCTGGACTTGGATAACATAGGCATCAGCTAGTTTCTAATATAAGTACCTGCTTATAGTTAAGGAATCTAGTTCAGTAATAGTAGAAAGTTGATATGGGAATTCCTGTTGTTAGGTCTAAAATTGGTAACAGGTTATGGTAGGGCCGGAAAGGCTGATCTGTGCCCGAAGGGCTGATATGTGCTTGAAGGGCTGATCTGGGCCTGAAGGGCTGATCTGGGCCTGAAGGACTGATGGAGTCCTGCGCTGCACAAGGGCACAGACAAGAAGAGAAAGGGTCAGAAGACCAACCCGGAGTGGTGCTCCGGACGGGCGCTTCGACACTCAAGTCAGTATGAGCAGGAGTGCAGAGCAATGTCAGAGCAAAAGCTTAGGGTTTTGATTTTCAGATCCCTCACCTTAGCACAAGTGAAGGCTATTTATAGTGATTCTGAGCCACCTGTCCAGGACAAGTGGTAGTTCTGAGCCACCTGTCCAGGACAGGTGGTGGCCTCTGTATGGACCAGGTCTCATACCTAGGAGGGGCAGGTGGAAGTCCCTGATTGGTCCAGGTGTCACACCTAGCAGGGACAGGTGTTGGCTTTGCAGCGGTCCCTGTGAGGGCCGCGCGTCAACAGCCAATTGGTTGCTGAGTTCGGACCCATCAGTGCTGAGTTCGGACCCCTCAGTGCTGAGTTCGAACCCCATCAGTTGCCCCCTGGTTCTCCGAGTCGTGATAGCGGCTAGGGGAAGCAAAAAGAGGGTTAAAACAGCATCTGGCCGGCCTTAAGGCCTCTGGGCAGTTGAGGCCGGCCTCAGGCAGGGGCCAGAAAAAACCGCGGCGGCCAGGGGCCTCTGGGCGGCCTGGTCTGAAGGAGCACGGCCGGGCAAGAGCCCCTGTGCAATCCAGTCCGACCGAAATTTGAACCAGAAGTCTGGCCGGCCAAACTTCCTGGGCGTCGTGTCCGGGCAGATCTCCTGGACGGGGCGGCTAGGCAGGACAGGTCCTCTGTCGCCTAGTGAGTGCGCCGTATCCTGTCCGGCTTCGGCTAAGCCTTCTGGACGGCTAGGTCGGGCAGAATTTGCACTGGAGGTCTGCCCGTCTAAGCCTTCTAGGCGGCTCGGCCGGGCAGAAGTTGCACTGGAGGTCTGTCCGGCCGAGCCCTTCTGGCGAACGCGTCATATCCTGTCCGGCTAAGCCTTCTGGGCGGCTATGCCGGGCAGGTCTTTTGTCTCGTAGCGGTTGCGCCATATCCTGTCCGGCTTCGGCGAAGACGTTGGACGGCTAGGCCGGACAGGTCTTTTGTCTTCTGGCGAACGCGTCATATCCTGTCCGGCTAAGCCTTCTGGGCGGCTAGGCCGGGCAGGTCTTTTATCGCGTAGAGGTTGCGCCATATCCTGTCCGGCTTCGGCGAAGACGTTGGACGGCCAGGCCGGACAGGTCTTTTGTCTTCTGGCAAACGCGTCATATCCTGTCCGGCTAAGCCTTCTGGGCGGCTAGGCCGGGCAGGTCTTTTGTCGCGTAGCGGTTGCGCCATATCCTGTCCGGCTTCGGCGAAGACGTTGGACGGCCAGGCCGGACAGGTCTTTTGTCTTCTGGCGAACGCGTCATATCCTGTCCGGCTAAGCCTTCTGGACGGCCAGGCCGGACAGATTTTTTTGTCTTCTACAGATGACCAGATTTTCTGGTCGGCCTGAGATGACCTCATTTTCTGGTCGGCCTGAGACCACCTCATTTTCTGGTCGGCTTGTGATGACCTCAGTTTCTGGTCGGCCTGGGATGACCTTATTTTCTGGTCGGCCTGAGACCTCATTTTCTGGTCGGCCTGAGATGACCTCATTTTCTGGTCGGCCTGAGACCTCATTTTCTTGGCGGCCTGAGATGACCTCATTTTCTGGTCGGCCTGTGATGACCTCAGTTTCTGGTCGGCCTGAGATGACCTCATTTTCTGGTCGGCCTGAGACCTCATTTTCTGGTCGGCCTGAGATGACCTCATTTTCTGGTCAGTCCGAGATGACCAGGAAAAATATCCTGTCCGGCCATAGTATTGGACCGGAGTGAACTAAGCGGCTCCTTAACCCCAGTTTAAGAACTTGGATTTCATTGTGGGTGGTTTTTGGCCCCCTACTCTCCTGGCCGGGAGTTGGCTCACAGCCATTTAGAGGCGAACCGAGGTGAACCACCAATGCAGGATCCCATTTTTCTGAACTCGGATTTTAGGTGGTTTTCCACGGGTGGTCCCTGGCCGGAATTGGGTTCCAAGCCATTTCGGGACGGACCGGAGTGAACCACTGCTTGGATCCAAGTCTTCAGAACTTGGGCTTTATAAGGTGGTTTTTCACTGGGTGTCCTTGGCCGGAACTGGTCTCCAAGCCATTGCGGACGTGCCGGAGTGTACCACCGCTGAGCTACAGAGGTCTAAGTCTGCAAACACTGCAAACACTTAGAGCTGAGCTGAGGAGGTCTAAGTCTGCAAACACTTAGACTGAGAGCTAAGTCTACAAACACTTAGAATCTTCAAGGTGGGTTTTCACTGGGGCGGGTCCTTGGTTGGAACTGATCTCCAAGCCATTGCGGACGTGCCAGAGTGTACCACCGCTGGGCTGCAGAGGTCTAAGTCTGCAGACAGGTTCTACACTCGGGGGGCCCGTGGCTGGAACTGACCTCCAAGCCATTGCGGACCGGCCGGAGTGAACCTCTGCACCGCTGCTGAGTCTGCGCTGCAAACAGGTTCTACACTCGGGGGGCCCTTGGCTGGAACTGACCTCCAAGCCATTGCGGACCGGCCGGAGTGAACCTCTGCACCGCTGCTGAGTCTGCGCTGCAAACAGGTTCTACACTCGGGGGGCCCTTGGCTGGAACTGACTTCCAAGCCATTGCGGACCGGCCGAAGTGAACCTCTGCTGAGTCTGAGCTGCAAACAGGTTCCACACTTGGGGGGCCCTTGGCTGGAACTGACCTCCAAGCCATTGCGGACCGGCCGGAGTGAACCTCTGCACCGCTGCTGAGTCTGCGCTGCAAACAGGTTCTACACTCGGGGGGCCCTTGGCTGGAACTGACCTCCAAGCCATTGCGGACCGGCCGGAGTGAACCTCTGCACCGCTGATGAGTCTGCGCTGCAAACAGGTTCTACACTCGGGGGGCCCTTGGCTGGAACTGACCTCCAAGCCATTGCGGACCGGCCGGAGTGAACCTCTGCACCGCTGCTGCTCTCTAAGTCTGCAAACACTTAGGCTGAGAGCTAAGTCTGCAAACACTTAGAGTTTGATTGGAGGAGCTGTCATATATTAGTGACTCAAAAGTGAGGGACACAGTTTAGTGACAACTCCACTTTATTTCTTTTTGAAATTTCATTACAGAGATTCTTTACAGGCCTTCAAGCATTGGCTCTGAGGAACTCAACAAGATCCTGCTGCGCGGCCTCTGACAAGGCAGAGCCGATCCGGACAAGCCTCTAGTCGTCATCGCTGTAGAAAGGGATCTGGGCTTCATCCCTTAGATCAAACAGTTCGATTGGCAGAGACTCGGACGCATTCTTCCCTTTCAGTGCCGCTGCATAGCACCGCCTCGACTGGGGCTGATCCCCTCTGATTTCCCATATACCTCCTGGTGTAGTAAACTTCATCTTCTGATGATAGGCGGAGGGAACAGCTAGGAGGAGATTCTGGCCGGGGCCTCCCAGGATCGCATTGTAGGCCGACTTGGTCCTTACCACCAAGAAGTTCACCATGGCGAAGGACTAGCAGGGCGGCTCCCCGATAAGAACTGGAAGCTCGATCTGCCCTTCAACTTTGACAACTTCTCCGGAGAACCCGAACAGATCAGAGTTGGCCGGCTTCAGACGGTCAGTTCCGATCAGCATCCGCTCGAAGGCGTGATAATAGAGGATGTCTGCGGAGCTCCCGTTGTCGACCAAGATCTTCTTCATTTTCCAGTTCGCCACCAGCATGGTGATGACCAGGGCATCATCATGCGGGAGGATCAGGCCGTCGAGATCTGCATCTGAAAAGGATATCACGTTCTCTAGCCTGGCCTTATTGCTGCAAGTATGGACGGCGTTGACCTGCCGGGCATAAGTCCTGCGGGCTGATGAAGAGGTTCCTCCTGCGGTCGGCCCTCCTGAAATGGTACCAATAACACCATGAGGTTGAGGTTGAGGTACCTGAGGAGGGGGGCTGGCCAGGGCAGGAGCTTGGATGTGGTCGCCCAGAGGTTGAGCGCCCCGGGGGCTTCTGTCTCTGGGCCTCGGCTTGTCCTTGCGCTCTCTTCTGTTGTCATCATTTTTTAAGTACCTTCCGAGGTACCCTCTGCTGATCAGCTGCTCGATCTCCTCCTTCAAATGAAGGCACGCATTGGTGTCGTGACCGTGGTCATTGTGAAACCTGCAGTACTGCGACATGTTTCTTTTTGCCGACGAGGTCTGCCTCTCCGGCCACCGGATGAAATCCTCTTCCCGAATGGCTGCCAGGATACGTGCTCTGGACGCGGTCAGCCGCGTGTAATGCTCTCTTGGGTGGGGGCTTCTCTCCTTCTTCTGAGATTTATCATCCCTACGCTGCTTGGTAGGGTTCTTCTCCTCAGGCCTTCTCTTGCTAGCAGAGTCCAGGGCGGCGAGAGTTTCCTCTACCGAGATGTACTCCTCCGCCCCGGCCATCAGGTCTGCGAGAGACTGCGGATTGCGCCGGGCCACTGCTCGTCTGAAGTCAGTTGATCGGGCGCCGGCCAGAAGGGCATTCGTGGCTGCGGAGGGATCCAGGTTGGGAACCTGGAGGGCTTCCCTATTAAAGCGACCAACGAACACTTTTAAGGCCTCATCATCTCCCTGCCTGAGGGCCATCAGCGAAGCCGTCGTCTTCCTGGGTCTTCTGCTGCTCATGAAGTGACGGGCCAGGTCGTCCCCAAAATCATCAAAATTGTCCACGGACCTGGGTTTGAGCCGCGAGTACCAGTCCCTCGCTGCTCCAGTCAACGTGGTGGGGAATGCTCGACAAAGGAATCCATCCGACGCCCCGTGGAGGAGCATTGTGGTCCTGAAAGTCTCCAAGTGGTCCACGGGGTCGGTGGTCCCGTCATACTGCGAAATCTGCGGCATCTTCCAGCCCGCGGGGGCCTCCGCGCTGAGCACAATGTCCGAAAATGGTTGGGCGCTTGTGAAGATCCGGGAGGCAGGCCGGCCCTGCTCTCTGGCGAGCTCTTCGATCCGGTGGTCGATCTGCTGGATCCTTCGCAACACCGGGTCCTCTCTTTCCTCAGCCCGGTGGACAGGCCTTTCTCTCCTTGCTGGCAGGCTCATAGCCGATCCGGACTGACTGGCCGGACTCCTTCGCCGGTGCCGCGATCCCTCTCCGTGCGTGGCGTCTCTCTTGCTGCCATGCCTTTGTACGGAGGGAGATCGTGACCGGTGATGTAGGCGAGGCTCGGGGCGCACATGCTTGCCCCGGGAGAGGTGATCTCGTCTTGTGGAGTGACGAGTCTGCTCCCGGGGCGGGGGCGTGTGCTCTCTGCGGGAGCTTCCCCTCCTCTGAGTGGGCTGAGAGGCCTCGGCTGGGTGCTGCGGGAGTGCGGTGGCCGGATTCCTGAACTGCGCAATCACAGCAGTCATTTCTTGGAAAAGGGCCCGCATCTCCCTCGGGGTCGGGGTAGGGTCTGAGCGGTCCGAGTGAGTCGGGCTTCGCTCTCCTACCGCCCCGACCTCTATCTGCGAGGCCAGTCGCTCGCTTCTTCCTTCGCGGGGGGCTGTAGCCCGGGTCGTCCGGGAGGTTGGCACATGCTTTCCGTTTTTCCCTACCATTGCTTGAGTGAGGTTCCGAACAGATTTTTGTTGCGGGGTCCCACGGATGGCGCCAAATCTGTTAGGTCTAAAATTGGTAACAGGTTATGGTAGGGCCGGAAAGGCTGATCTGTGCCTGAAGGGCTGATCTGGGCCTGAAGGGCTGATCTGTGCCTGAAGGGCTGATCTGGGCCTGAAGGGCTGATCTGGGCCTAAAGGGCTGATCTGTGCCTGAAGGGCTGATCTGGGCCTGAAGGACTGATGGAGTCCTGCGCTGCACAAGGGCACAGACAAGAAGAGAAAGGGTCAGAAGACCAACCCGGAGTGGTGCTCCGGACGGGCGCTTCGACACTCAAGTCAGTATGAGCAGGAGTGCAGAGCAATGTCAGAGCAAAAGCTTAGGGTTTTGATTTTCAGATCCCTCACTGTGGAACCAGATCCGAGGACGGGCGTGAGGGGACGGGCCCCCGCGCGAGTCTCTCTAGATCGTCCACGTGAAGGAGAGCCCCACCAAGGAACTCTCGAAAGAGTGCCCCTCACAGCATGAGCGGCGATGTAAGGGAGATACCTCTCGATTCGAGGACTAGCCCGGATTCGAGACGCACCTCGAACAAAGAAAGAGTCGCCATCCAAGGAAGTGGGCCCTGGATCCCATGCTGTGCTCTGTTGCAACGGATAACCAGAGATATAAAATAGGGTTCGTGCCTGATGACGAATGGGGAAGGGATTAGGCGCCCCCAATTCGCCCAAGTGCTAGCACCTGGTCTCTTATGCCATTTATTATTAATTTTGAAGAGTTTTGGGCGAAAATCATGCGAAATGGGAACGAATATCTCCGAGATAACGTCTAGCTAATCATGCATGTCTCGGAGATGAATAAGAAGCACACACAAACGAAATGAAAGATATGTCGCCTAAGAATAGCTAGGTTATGAGTGCCATGCCTAATTGGTGTCTAAGTTCTGGTGGACAAGCACATGCATGTTACAGCTAAAGGTATAAGATCTGTACATAAAAATAAGAAAACACAGCAAAACACACAACACAACACGACTCGACACACGACCCGACACGACAAACCCTAGACTCTAATGCAATACTTGACTCGGACCAGGATGGCCATCCATCCTGGCTGCACTACGTATCCCGGCCTCGGGAAGAATCAGAGCCAACGTAGTTCGGTGCCCTATTCTAAACTACGATGCCTAAAACTCTAGGACCGCTATCCTAGACTCGATCCACTAGACTCGACTGATATTTAAAGCTTTTTGTGCGATTGCTTAAATTCAAGTGGATTGTAATTTTTAGGACTCTATATGTCCTAACTAATGCAAGTTGATTAGCCTTAAGCTAATGCAGGTGGGCCCTATATCCTATGTGTATCTAGGCTGTGCATTCTAAGGAAAACCATGGGTTGACTATATGCTTCCTAGTCTAGCCATCGGTTCGACTAAATGTCTAACCGATCGACTTGAGGCCTCCTAACTCTAGGGACACTCACACGACAGGACACACCACATCAATACAAATCAGGACCGACTCCTAACTCTAAAACACCCTAAATATCTAGGACGGACTCCTAACTCTAGGGGAAGATCTTTTTGAAAAGGTTTTGAAGTTTTTTGTATTTTTGGAAATATTTGAAATGTTTATTTTTAAAGGTTTGAAAGCTTATGGAAGTTTTGAAGTTTTTTGTATTTTTGGGAATATTTGAAATGTTTATTTTTAAAGGTTTGGCTGGACCTGGGATGTGAACCCCAAGCTGCACTACGTACCCTGTTGAAAGGGATCAAGCCAACGTAGTTCGGACTGAATTCCTAACTACTCTGCACATGACTCAAGATTTTTTGAAATTTTGATTTTTAAAATGTTTTTGGATTTTGAATTGTTTTTGAGATGTTTTTGAATTTTCAAGTGTTTTTTGGAATGTTTTTGTTGTTTTCAAGTATTTTTGAAATGTTTTTGTTGTTTTTTTGACACCAGAGAATAAAATCCTATCATCATAAGGGTAGGGAGACTTCTGGAATCCCGCAAAGGTTGGACATCATCCTATACTTTGCGGGGGAACGAACAGGAAAATAACTCGGCAAGGGTTGGACAGCATCCTATACCTTGCCGGAGCGGGTAAAGATCACGACTTGATGAGAGGATGGACAGAATCCTAACCCCTATGATGATAGGAAAAACTCCTGGACTGACTGAATGACTGACTCCTGTGCTGAAGACTGTTATAATTACTATTTATAATTACTATACAAGATTACTATTCATAATTACTATTCAAAAATACTATTCATAATTACTATTTATAAGTACTATTCAAAACTACTATTCAAAACTACTATTCAAAGCTACTATTTATAAGTACTATTCAAAGCTACTATTCAAAACTACTATTCAAAACTACTATTCAAAACTACTATTCAAAACTACTATTCAAAACTACTATTCACAGTAGGACCTACCAAGTACTATTCATACATCGGCGGGCCCCACACAAGCGGGTCCCACACAAGCGGGTCCCACACAAGCGGGTCCCACATCGGCGGGTCTCACATCGGCGGGCCCCACACAAGCGGGCCCCACACAAGCGGTCCCACATCGGCGGGCCCCACATCAGCGGGTCCCACATCAGCGGGTCCCACATCAGCGGGTCCCTCGGTAATTGGAAACGAAATAACAATTAAATATTCCACCGAAAGAAAAATAATAATACTTAATTAATAGTAATCATCTCGGTCAAAAAAATTAATAATTTAATAATATTAATAACCGACAAAAATAATAATTTAAATAAAATAATCATTACGGTCAAAAAAACAATAATTACTCACCGACAAAAATAATAATTTAATAATATTAATCGACGAAAATAATAATTTAATAATATTAATCGACCTGGTACTGTTCACGCAACCTTTACTATTCACGAAAATAAAAATTTAATCCTATTACTATTCAAACAGCTGTTACTATTCTCGATAATTTAATATTAATAATCAACGAACAGTCAAACATGCAATGATGAAACGACAAAAAAAAATTAAAAATAAATAAATAAATAAACATAAAAAATGAAAATACCTGAGCGTAAGGGTGGCCGGAGTTGGGGCCGGATTCCGTCACAGCCGGTCGGAGGTGGTGATGATCGGACTCCGACGAAATTTCTGTCGGAGAAGAAGATCCTTCTCTCTCTCTCTCTTTTCTCTCTGCAGATCTCTCCTTCTTTTTTTTTTCTTTTCTTTTTTTTAAAAATAAAAAAAAAAAATAAAATAAAATGAAGAAGAAGAAGTTGGAAGTGGGGTGGAGGAGATGGTGGTAGGGCTGGAAATGGCCGAATAGTGGTGGTTTGGGTTTTGCAGAGGAGAAAAGGGGAAAATGAAGGAGAAGGTGGAGATGGTTCGACGGTGGTGATCGGATTCCGGCAAGCTTGCCGGAATCAATGGAGGTGGTGGCTGTTGGTGGTTGTGATTGGGTGAAAGCTCGATCGGAGGTGGTGATGAGGGAAAATATGGGCGGCTCCGGTGGGATGTGGTCGGAGGAGTTGGGTTGCAGAAATAGGATGGAGGCAAAGATGAGGTGGTGGCCGATCCGATCGGAGCTCCGGCACCGTTGCCGGAGGAGAAGCTCTCTCTCTCTATCTTTTTTTGTCTTTTACCAATGAGCTCCCCCCTCCCCTTTCGTTTTGATTTTTTTTTATATGTTAAAATAACCTGTTGATATCCGCACCCCCATTTGATGGGCGCACAAAAATGGATGAGTCGCGCCCGCCATTTTTGTCTTATTCGGCCTGGGCGTGACCATCACAGGATAACTCACCCCCCTCTTCAACTGGATATCCCATTCTTCAGATAATTCACCCCCCTTTGGATTTGTACTATGCACCCTCTCCCGGCTCGTCTTATTTGACAAATCAGCTCGGATCTTGATGAAATTTTACGGGGACCTATGGGGGACCCTAACCTAGCTTAGGGTGCAATTCGGGATCCTAACTTGGTGATTAGATGGGGCTTCGCCCAAGCACAGCAAACTTGGGTCTGGTCAAAATGGGGTGTCTACAGATGCCCCTCTTTGGCAGAGCGTGTGTAACACGCGAATGGCAAAGCTGAACAGACAACGCATTTTGATCGACCCGAAAACAAAAGAAATTTTTTTGGGATTTTTCGGTTCTAAGAACGATACTTACAAGGATAAAATGGATTTTGGTTTTGAAATTCAACACTCAACATGACTTATGAGTAATTTGGTAAAAGGCGGGACACATAACTCAGCATTCAAAACATATTGGTGAGATAGCCTCCCACCAGAGAAATAACTCGAGTAACACATCGGTCACACTCGAGTAACACATCGGTCACACAGGTATTCCTGACTCCGCACTTGGGTGACGGCACACTGTGGAACGACGGACCATGACTTGACAACAAAATAACTAGAGAGAGTTGTTGTCCAGCTTTTCACCAAATTAGACAAGGAAGAACAACAGTTGAATGAAAATTTTGATCAGGGGTCCATGGTAATAAGCCATGAAGAGCCTTGCAGAAAACGAGGGTCCACGGTGGTGAACCGTGAAGAGCCAAGCAAACGGGAATCGAGGGTCCATGGTAGTAAGCCACGAAGAGCCTCGCGGAACGAAATTTATTTATATTTTTTTATTTTTAGGAAACTAGAAATCGAGGGTCCACGGCAACAAACCGCGAAGAGCCAAGCCATAATCCGGGGTCCGTGGTAATAAGCCACGAAGAACCTTGCAAGAAAGATATTGAGTGATTAATGGATTAGAAAAACTGAGAATCAAGGGTTCATAGCCATAAGCTATGAAGAGCCAAGAAGTAATCGAGGGTCCATGGTGACCAGCCGTGAAGAGCCACGCAATGAATCTAGGGTCCATGGCAAGAAACCATGAAGAGCCCAGCAGAAAGGAATTTAGGGTCCACGGCAATACTCCGTGAAGAGCCAAACATTGAATTTGGGGTCCATGACAATAAGCCATGAAGAGCCCAACATGCAGAAACAAATGATATGTAAAAGATATGAATGGAATGACTATGAATAGTGGGTCCATGATATTTCTGGAAGGACATATCACGAAGAGCCAATCGGGGAGCATGGGTCCATAGTATACCTGAATGGTAGACCATGAAGAGCCAAGAAGTAATCGAGGGTCCACGGCAACAAACCGTGAAGAGCCACGCAATGAATCTAAGGTCCATGGCAAGAAACCATGAAGAGCCCAGCAGAAAGGAATCAAGGGTCCACGGCAATACTCCGTGAAGAGCCAAACATTGAATTTGGGGTCCATGACAATAAGCCATGAAGAGCCCAACATGCAGAAACAAATGACATGTAAAAGATATGAATGGAATGACTATGAATAGTGGGTCCATGATATTTCTGGAAGGACATATCACGAAGAGCCAATCGGGGAGCATGGGTCCATAGTATACCTGAATGGTAGACCATGAAGAGCCAAGAAGTAATCGAGGGTCCACGGCAACAAACCGTGAAGAGCCACGCAATGAATCTAAGGTCCATGGCAAGAAACCATGAAGAGCCCAGCAGAAAGGAATCAAGGGTCCACGGCAATACTCCGTGAAGAGCCAAACATTGAATTTGGGGTCCATGACAATAAGCCATGAAGAGCCCAACATGCAGAAACAAATGACATGTAAAAGATATGAATGGAATGACTATGAATAGTGGGTCCATGATATTTCTGGAAGGACATATCACGAAGAGCCAATCGGGGAGCATGGGTCCGTAGTATACCTGAATGGTAGACCATGAAGAGCCAAGAAGTAATCGAGGGTCCACGGCAACAAACCGTGAAGAGCCACGCAATGAATCTAAGGTCCATGGCAAGAAACCATGAAGAGCCCAGCAGAAAGGAATCAAGGGTCCACGGCAATACTCCGTGAAGAGCCAAACATTGAATTTGGGGTCCATGACAATAAGCCATGAAGAGCCCAACATGCAGAAACAAATGACATGTAAAAGATATGAATGGAATGACTATGAATAGTGGGTCCATGATATTTCTGGAAGGACATATCACGAAGAGCCAATCGGGGAGCATGGGTCCATGATGTGCCTGCCTGACAAACCACGAAGAGCCTTGGAAGGACAGTGATATTGCTGAGAATTGATTGATTTCGAATGATGATTTTTTTTTTTTAGACTGATTGCCTCTTGCCGAGGAAATTGGGAGTATGAGTTCCTTGCTGAGAATTGGACTCAGATAACTTGCAGGGATTTGGATATTGACCATTTTTTCTGATTTTGCCGGGGATTGAAGGCTGCGCGAGCAAATTCTAGACTCCGCTTGGGAAACTGATTTTCTTAGAGAATTGACTCTTCTGAAGAGAGGACTCAACTGAGGAGTTTAGAGGTTAGGCTTGAGATGTGCTTGTACCCCTCTTATCCTTACTTGCTTGAGACATTGTTACTGATTGCCTTTGTGCGCTTGACATCTTTTATGACGCAAGTCATAAAAGATGCCCCTAGTATATTGTGTTTCCATGACAGGAGTTTTAAGAAGGCAAGACAATGATGGTTGAAGAAAAGATGTTTCGTTTCATGAAGGCTTGAGGATGCAAAGTTTTTTTGTATGGAGAGAATAGGACAATAACCATGATGGCTGAGTCTGGAAATCTCTTCTTTCGCATGGCTCACTTTTGGAGGCTTAAGGTCTCGGGTAGGTTTGAACAAGATGTCTCCCGCCCCTTCTGATACCTAAACCAGGATTTACTCTGAATTTTCTTCGCATTTTGGAGGACACAGTCCCATTCTTCCAGCATCTGACAGTTTGGACTTCGCAAGGAGAGGGAACACAAATATGAAGGATGAACAGATTTCTAAGGACTCAATCAAAGAAGATTCTCATTGTTCCAAGGACTCGACTCGCTTTTGACTCACTCTTGGATCTGATGTGTCATTTTTTAAGGGTATGGCTTAGCCACTCTTAGAGTATTTCGAAGACCGTGTCAAGATGCACAACTCTCCTTTTTCGGTGTTTATGTCATGGTTATTATCCCTTTTGGATTGCTCGGTTTCGATGCCCTCAGTTTAGAGGAATGTTAAAGTAAGCTTGCTGGCACTACTTGGACTCCGAGATTTTACCCTGGTTGAAGACTGTTTCTCCACCTCAATGATTCACTTTTTGCTGGAAGTCATTGCCATTGACCAGATTGCCTTTTCAGGTTTTCAATCTGACGGACCGCTTGCCCTAACTTTTGCCTGGTTCGCCCTTTCGGGTTTTCAATCCAGCGGGCTCGATACCCTAACTTTTGCCTAAGCTGACTTTTCAGTTGTCAACTTAGCGGGTGAATGACCCTAAATTTTGCCTAGACCGCCCTCCCGGGTTTTCAGCCTAGCGGGTCTTCAGATTCCATCGTTTTTTGTTCTTGACTTTGAACCTCTGCTTGTTCACCAGAAGGACTTTCTAAGTGGGCTAGGGTTCAAAACGGTTGGATATTTCTTTTGGATTTCAAAGTTTCGACTAGACTTGGATTGGCCAGGTTGCCTAAGTACCCCAACAATGGAGGATCAGGTTCGAGTGGTTCGCTGAGGTTTGGAACAGAATGATTTGGCTTTTAAGCTCAAAGGTTGAAAGGGAATAATTTGACTTTTATCCCAAAGGTTGAAAGGGAATAATTTGACTTTTATCTCAAAGGTTGAAAGGGAATAATTTGACTTTTATCCCAAAGGTTGAAAGGGAATAATTTGATTTTTATCCCAAAGGTTGACCGAACCTGAATTGATCAGGTTGCCTACGTACCCCCGAAGAGTTGGGGATCAGGTCAGACGTAGTTCGGGCCGAAATGCCCCTAATTTGCGGGTGTTTGAAAAGAATGTTTGATTTTGTTGAGGCTCGAAGGTGTTCGCAAAAGGATTTTTTTTTTTTGAACTTGGGATTTTTGGCGTTTAAGGCTCAGGCGTCCAAGGATGGCCTTCTGATGTTTTGGCATACAAGCTTCTTGAATGGCTAAGGTTCAATGGCTTTGAACTTTTTTCCTTTCTCTTTTTTTTTGAGGAGTCTGGCGGCATTTCCTGGCAAGACTTCATCTGCACTGTGCAAGCTAGACTGATTGAATTCCCACTTTTTCTTTGGGATCTCGCACTGATATTCGGGATTCTACGGCTCTGGGTCTTCTATGAATGCTGAAGATGATTTTGAAATTTTCAATCCATTTATCGACTCTGCTTCCTGCGATTCTGACGTTCTTGAGGAGTTGACGTGGGGCATGCTCCCTTCTCCTTTCTTCTCTGGATTCTATCTTATTTTTCTTTGTTCATTCTGATTTTTATTTTTTTGCTTGGATGTGGGGAATGCCCCTACACCTGGAATGTTTTAACTTGAAATTCCATCGGAATGTATAGCCTAAGTATTCTTTTTGGGGTTCATGTTCTATGCTCATGACTTTGTTGTCCGAAAGTCTTCTCTTAATTTTTCATTAACTTCACTTGATGTCTGGTATTCTTCGTTTGAAATTTTTGCTTTTTCGACCCGATGTCTAAAGCTGAGGGTGACTCACGTTGAACAGTGTCAAGATACGCTTCCGGTTTATCCTCATATGACCAAGCAACACTTATTTGAACCCTCTAAATAGGTTTATCGATTCTTTGCGCTCTTCGGGAGATTTTGCCAATCCTTATTTCCCGAGTTTTGGATTTGGATACCACTATCCACGGTATCGATTTCATCTTCAAGTGGCTTTGCTCGACGCTCTTCCTCTCGTCTGATCATCTTTCAAATCTCGAGGAAAATTTCATCGGCATCCTCGTCCGATGAGGGTGTCTTAATTTGTTTATTAACATTAGATCCAAGAGTGAACATATACAAGAATACTGACGACACTGGAATCAAATGTTCGTTGCATTGAATGTTTGAAGTACATACAATGATTCTTGACGCGCCACGATAGGCTCTCCATCAAATTCAACAAAAGATTGGACATTGGCTCACAATGAGAGAGACCAATAAACACAACATACCTAGAATTGATGTTGACATGGCTAGACTTACCAACTTTGACAGGAGGGTTGGTATACACACTTCAAAACAAATTTCAAAGATGAGACACTTTATCGGAGGCAACGGATTGGCGCTGAAGGTTCAAGGACAACGTGCCTTCATTAATGATGATAATGATTGGAGAGAACAATCCTGGAGTTAGAATCTCAAAAGGGAGGGTCTCTTCGGTTTCTGTTGACCCAGCTCAAATTGTTCTTTGGCACCTGACAATGGCAAGGCTTTCTCTGGTATGATATTTTTCTTTTCTCTTCCCAATCATTTTCCAGCCCAGAGGTGGTACAGGTAAAGGTGGTAAGATATATGAAGGGTTGAATGGGTGAAATGGTTCCCATGGTGGGTGTAGGAGGTGCAACACGGTTAGGTGTAGGGTTCTTGGAAGCACTTGAGTTCAAGAAGAATGAGGGGATCCCTGTCTATCAGGTCTTGAATGTCATCATCGTCTCTCTCATTTCTGTCAAGATGAGATTTTCAGTGTACTCGGCCATCTGGGCAATGTGAGAGGAAAAAGGTACAGCAGACTGGCTAGACCAAGCGAGTTTAGAAATGAAAGCTCTTTTGGGGTTGATGGCAGACGAGTGACTAAGACTCCTTTCATGGACACCACAAACACTAAGCTCAATGAGAATTAATCACATGGCAATGCAATGCGCAAGTTGAGACAAAAGGTAGCACCAATACATCCTTCCGTTGGGTAAAATCCGACAGCATAACAACTGTACGTAAAGATGTGGTACGGCAAGTACATGGTTTGTCAACAAGCCAAAAAGGATGATGATCACACTCAAGGTATTTGGAAGAAAATCGGCAGCATGACGGCTATACTAGGAGGGTCTCAGCAACTAAACATGAAGAGTATGCCGTCATGGTCAAGATAAAGCAGGGCTCTCAGCAAGAACACACACTCCGGTAATGATGATGGCAAGATAGACTCATAATCGACATGCGGAGTGATCTGATCAGGATCGATCAAATGATCAGGCTTACGGAAAACAGATCATGACTAAAAGAGCCAAGAATCTGATGATAATCCACAGAATGGATAGATGGGGAAAAATTGATTAGATTAGAAGGAAACCTAACTAAGAAGCAAGCCCTAATCTAATAATAAATATATACATATATATACATCCTAACCAGGGGCACCAACCCTAGTCTAATCTAGCGCAGCCAAGAAAATCTTGACCCAGAAGTGTCTGTGAGTGTACTAGATAACGCGGCGGGTAACCACGGTGTGACTTACCCTTCTACACTACATGGGTAGGCTGACTTCTATCCTAGGCTTACATATGCTGGTCGCACATGTTCGTCCTATATGAGTACATATATATAGTGTCCTAGCAAGGGTTCCCTAATTTTGGTTCTAAAGGGAGAAACTAATATATATACATAATATAATGAAATAAAAGTAGGGCCCGGGCATTTCTGCAGGGTACTATGCTTATGACCATACCCTTGATGTATAACGCCAGCACACCCAGCATTATACAAAGTATGTTCATTGCTCATCGGCTGCTGTAGAACACCAGCACACCCAGTGTCTACGGCTGCAGCTCTGGCGCATAGCTCGGAAATAGATACAACGGCTCCCATCTGGTGCGCGTCATATCTATTCCCTGAGGCCAATAATGAAAATAATGAAAGAAATAAAGAATATGACAATGCATGATGTGCAGTGTGTGAATCCCTTGTTTTATTTACGCACCTAATTGGTGCCCCTGGATTTCTAACGATAAAGTTCCCATTTAACTTGGTTTTGACCCAAATTTCTTCAAAATTAATAAAAATGGCATTTTTACAGAGTTAGGCAATGTTCCAAGAAATCCCCAGCAGAGTCGCCAGTCTGTGGAACCAGATCCGAGGACGGGCGTGAGGGGACGGGCCCCCGCGCGAGTCTCTCTAGATCGTCCACGTGAAGGAGAGCCCCACCAAGGAACTCTCGAAAGAGTGCCCCTCACAGCATGAGCGGCGATGTAAGGGAGATACCTCTCGATTCGAGGACTAGCCCGGATTCGAGACGCACCTCGAACAAAGAAAGAGTCGCCATCCAAGGAAGTGGGCCCTGGATCCCATGCTGTGCTCTGTTGCAACGGATAACCAGAGATATAAAATAGGGTTCGTGCCTGATGACGAATGGGGAAGGGATTAGGCGCCCCCAATTCGCCCAAGTGCTAGCACCTGGTCTCTTATGCCATTTATTATTAATTTTGAAGAGTTTTGGGCGAAAATCATGCGAAATGGGAACGAATATCTCCGAGATAACGTCTAGCTAATCATGCATGTCTCGGAGATGAATAAGAAGCACACACAAACGAAATGAAAGATATGTCGCCTAAGAATAGCTAGGTTATGAGTGCCATGCCTAATTGGTGTCTAAGTTCTGGTGGACAAGCACATGCATGTTACAGCTAAAGGTATAAGATCTGTACATAAAAATAAGAAAACACAGCAAAACACACAACACAACACGACTCGACACACGACCCGACACGACAAACCCTAGACTCTAATGCAATACTTGACTCGGACCAGGATGGCCATCCATCCTGGCTGCACTACGTATCCCGGCCTCGGGAAGAATCAGAGCCAACGTAGTTCGGTGCCCTATTCTAAACTACGATGCCTAAAACTCTAGGACCGCTATCCTAGACTCGATCCACTAGACTCGACTGATATTTAAAGCTTTTTGTGCGATTGCTTAAATTCAAGTGGATTGTAATTTTTAGGACTCTATATGTCCTAACTAATGCAAGTTGATTAGCCTTAAGCTAATGCAGGTGGGCCCTATATCCTATGTGTATCTAGGCTGTGCATTCTAAGGAAAACCATGGGTTGACTATATGCTTCCTAGTCTAGCCATCGGTTCGACTAAATGTCTAACCGATCGACTTGAGGCCTCCTAACTCTAGGGACACTCACACGACAGGACACACCACATCAATACAAATCAGGACCGACTCCTAACTCTAAAACACCCTAAATATCTAGGACGGACTCCTAACTCTAGGGGAAGATCTTTTTGAAAAGGTTTTGAAGTTTTTTGTATTTTTGGAAATATTTGAAATGTTTATTTTTAAAGGTTTGAAAGCTTATGGAAGTTTTGAAGTTTTTTGTATTTTTGGGAATATTTGAAATGTTTATTTTTAAAGGTTTGGCTGGACCTGGGATGTGAACCCCAAGCTGCACTACGTACCCTGTTGAAAGGGATCAAGCCAACGTAGTTCGGACTGAATTCCTAACTACTCTGCACATGACTCAAGATTTTTTGAAATTTTGATTTTTAAAATGTTTTTGGATTTTGAATTGTTTTTGAGATGTTTTTGAATTTTCAAGTGTTTTTTGGAATGTTTTTGTTGTTTTCAAGTATTTTTGAAATGTTTTTGTTGTTTTTTTGACACCAGAGAATAAAATCCTATCATCATAAGGGTAGGGAGACTTCTGGAATCCCGCAAAGGTTGGACATCATCCTATACTTTGCGGGGGAACGAACAGGAAAATAACTCGGCAAGGGTTGGACAGCATCCTATACCTTGCCGGAGCGGGTAAAGATCACGACTTGATGAGAGGATGGACAGAATCCTAACCCCTATGATGATAGGAAAAACTCCTGGACTGACTGAATGACTGACTCCTGTGCTGAAGACTGTTATAATTACTATTTATAATTACTATACAAGATTACTATTCATAATTACTATTCAAAAATACTATTCATAATTACTATTTATAAGTACTATTCAAAACTACTATTCAAAACTACTATTCAAAGCTACTATTTATAAGTACTATTCAAAGCTACTATTCAAAACTACTATTCAAAACTACTATTCAAAACTACTATTCAAAACTACTATTCAAAACTACTATTCACAGTAGGACCTACCAAGTACTATTCATACATCGGCGGGCCCCACACAAGCGGGTCCCACACAAGCGGGTCCCACATCGGCGGGTCTCACATCGGCGGGCCCCACACAAGCGGGCCCCACACAAGCGGTCCCACATCGGCGGGCCCCACATCAGCGGGTCCCACATCAGCGGGTCCCACATCAGCGGGTCCCTCGGTAATTGGAAACGAAATAACAATTAAATATTCCACCGAAAGAAAAATAATAATACTTAATTAATAGTAATCATCTCGGTCAAAAAAATTAATAATTTAATAATATTAATAACCGACAAAAATAATAATTTAAATAAAATAATCATTACGGTCAAAAAAACAATAATTACTCACCGACAAAAATAATAATTTAATAATATTAATCGACGAAAATAATAATTTAATAATATTAATCGACCTGGTACTGTTCACGCAACCTTTACTATTCACGAAAATAAAAATTTAATCCTATTACTATTCAAACAGCTGTTACTATTCTCGATAATTTAATATTAATAATCAACGAACAGTCAAACATGCAATGATGAAACGACAAAAAAAAATTAAAAATAAATAAATAAATAAACATAAAAAATGAAAATACCTGAGCGTAAGGGTGGCCGGAGTTGGGGCCGGATTCCGTCACAGCCGGTCGGAGGTGGTGATGATCGGACTCCGACGAAATTTCTGTCGGAGAAGAAGATCCTTCTCTCTCTCTCTCTTTTCTCTCTGCAGATCTCTCCTTCTTTTTTTTTTCTTTTCTTTTTTTTAAAAATAAAAAAAAAAAATAAAATAAAATGAAGAAGAAGAAGTTGGAAGTGGGGTGGAGGAGATGGTGGTAGGGCTGGAAATGGCCGAATAGTGGTGGTTTGGGTTTTGCAGAGGAGAAAAGGGGAAAATGAAGGAGAAGGTGGAGATGGTTCGACGGTGGTGATCGGATTCCGGCAAGCTTGCCGGAATCAATGGAGGTGGTGGCTGTTGGTGGTTGTGATTGGGTGAAAGCTCGATCGGAGGTGGTGATGAGGGAAAATATGGGCGGCTCCGGTGGGATGTGGTCGGAGGAGTTGGGTTGCAGAAATAGGATGGAGGCAAAGATGAGGTGGTGGCCGATCCGATCGGAGCTCCGGCACCGTTGCCGGAGGAGAAGCTCTCTCTCTCTATCTTTTTTTGTCTTTTACCAATGAGCTCCCCCCTCCCCTTTCGTTTTGATTTTTTTTTATATGTTAAAATAACCTGTTGATATCCGCACCCCCATTTGATGGGCGCACAAAAATGGATGAGTCGCGCCCGCCATTTTTGTCTTATTCGGCCTGGGCGTGACCATCACAGGATAACTCACCCCCCTCTTCAACTGGATATCCCATTCTTCAGATAATTCACCCCCCTTTGGATTTGTACTATGCACCCTCTCCCGGCTCGTCTTATTTGACAAATCAGCTCGGATCTTGATGAAATTTTACGGGGACCTATGGGGGACCCTAACCTAGCTTAGGGTGCAATTCGGGATCCTAACTTGGTGATTAGATGGGGCTTCGCCCAAGCACAGCAAACTTGGGTCTGGTCAAAATGGGGTGTCTACACTCACCTTAGCACAAGTGAAGGCTATTTATAGTGATTCTGAGCCACCTGTCCAGGACAGGTGGTAGTTCTGAGCCACCTGTCCAGGACAGGTGGTGGCCTCTGTATGGACCAGGTCTCATACCTAGGAGGGGCAGGTGGAAGTCCCTGATTGGTCCAGGTGTCACACCTAGCAGGGACAGGTGTTGGCTTTGCAGCGGTCCCTATGAGGGCCGCGCGTCAACAGCCAATTGGTTGCTGAGTTCGGACCCATCAGTGCTGAGTTCGGACCCCATCACCTGTCATTGACCTTGATGGGCTTGATGGCGAGAAGAGGGGAGGAGAAACCACGGTGCTTCTGCAAGGGGCCTGTGAAAAGTGTGGATTTTTTCAGGAATTTAGGAAGTGGCTGATTTATGTACCGAAGGAATGATTTGCAATTATAGTGAAAGTTCCACTCTTGGTCCATAGAACCTTACCACCATCTGATCAAAAGATTGGACGGTGATGAGATCATAAGAGGTTGGTCCCACTTGATTCCACCATAATCCAGAGAGTAGAAAGCAAGTGGAACCAACTTCTAATCAACATCCTATCATTGATTATGACAGTGATGAGATTCACTGAGCAAAGTTTCACCACTGTTAAGTATTTCACCCCAGTAAACTACATGTATCATTCATCGGAGACTGATATTTACAGGTTGCAAACCATGGAGTGGATGAAGGATTGATGGAGAAGCTCAAGGGACTAGTGAACTTGCACTACGAGGAGCGAATGAAGGAAAGCTTCTACAAGTCAGAGATGGCCAAAGGCTTCTTAGAAGAGTGCCCAAAAAGGTGGACTGCCTCAGATGTGGACTGGGAAAGCACATTCTCTGTTTGCTATCTACCAACATCCAACATTGATGACTTAACAAGCCTCACGGAAGAATTGCAGTAAGTATTGTCTATGGAAACATAACTAACAATACTAATCCTAATAGGTTCTGACTAACAAACATCATATGCATTTTCAGGGAAGCAATACAAGAGTACATTAAGCAAGTGATTAAACTGGCAGAGAGGCTGTTAGAACTCATGTCTGAGAATCTGGGGCTAGAGAAGGGATACTTGAAGAAACAATTCTTGGGAGATGATGGAAGGCCTTATGTGGGGACCAAGTTGGCAAAGTACCCCCAGTGTCCTCAACCAGAGCTGGTGAAGGGACTCCAATCACATACTGACGCTGGTGGGGTCATCCTACTGCTCCAGGATGATCAAGTGCTAGGCCTTCAATTCCTCTAGGATGAGGAATGTGTGGGCATACCAGCAACCCCTTCTTTGGGAGGGAAAAGCACCGTCTTTGTAAACACGGGCAACCAGTTGGAAGTGCTGAGCAATGGTAGGTACAAGAGCACTTTGCTCCGCGTCCTTGCCAACAAGGAAGGGTGTAGGCTCTGTGTTGATGGGATTTAATTCATTGGTCCGACCCACAAGTCTAACTAAATTAATGACGTTGATAATACCTTGATCAGATGTTCCTAGCCTATTGATCCATTAAGCCTTGTTTAGGATTCTACCTGGTTGATTTCTATAATACTTTTTATCATATGCATTGAACCAGTTTGGATTGAAGGAATTTTTTTTTGAAAAGTTTAGAAAAGAAAAACTTTTTCAAAGTTTATTAATTTTCCATTGTTTAATTACACATGAAGAAATTAACTAAAACCACTACAGTTCAGATTTTATCTAGAGGGATTAGCTAGGGGCCATTTCATAAAAGGCATTTCGCGGTTGGCTGTTGCATGTGAGAGCAACCACATAGGCTCACTTTTCAGCAGATTTTGTCTTATTCATTTAATTCATCTAAGGTGCTCTCACATGCAACAACCAGCCGCGAAATGCTTTTAAGATCTTTGGATCTCACAAGTCACAACACAGAGACAACCAATACAATGGCTGGGCCAAATCTTATAGTTATATCATCTCCACATGTTTACAGGACTAATTATGTTATTACTCTGAGTGGTCATGGTTAGGATGAAGCCTAGGGTCAACATTAAGTTCCACATATGGTCAGGGGTGTAATCAAGACCGTTGATCATGTTGACCATCATGAGGCAACCCATATTGTCCAAGTCTTATGCCTAATAACCTAGTGAATTACTATAGACTGACATATTACTATTTGGAGAATCCCCAAGTGGTGTTTATTGAAAGCATTTAAAGTAAAATGCATGAATGCATTTTTTTCAATATATCTACTTTTCAACAGTTATGGTTCTATAATGGCAATTCTGTGTTGCTGTATTTTGGGTCTGAACAGTATGTAACCTTGCCCCTTAATATCAGAATAGTACATGCATGTTTGGTCATTCCTATATATGTTTAGAGTCCTCATAACCTTGAATATTCGCATGTTTGGACCTCATTTATCTTTTCATGAATATCAGTCGAGAGGTGTTTTTATCTTTCACGTGTGCTGGAAAGTGCAACAAACCTTTGTAGGAGCTAAATCTCTGGGAGTTGTTTAACTTCCTCAGCATGGTCCTTCTATGGTTATTGTCACAAGGCTCACTTTTTGGCATATTTTGGTGGAGATAGGAGATAGGCCCCACCCATCAAAACATGCTGTGTAATCTGGCAGACCCCACTGTGGGTGTAACTCTCAGGCTCAGCCCATCAAAAAATGAGGTCTAAAACGGTAGGCTCTCAATGCTATGCATGTAAAATGGTGGCACCACTTCATCAAAACATGAAGTAAACTGGTGGGCACCACTCGATGTACGGGTTTGGGTGGAGTTGGTGTGACCCACTCCATCAAAACATATTATAAATGGTGGCCCCACCTTATGGATGGGTTTGGACGGGGATATTGCCCCCCACCTAAAATGATGGGCTCTACAATATAAAAAGGCTGCTAATGGCACTGCCATGTTTTGATAACTGCACTAAACTGTCTTGTCTTTCATTATTTAAACAGCTGTCAGAGGTTACTACGTTCCCAAAAAGCCATCAGATTCCAATTTAAAAAGAAACGACAAGCTGCATTTGTGCAATTATTAAATCGTGGCAGTGTCAAAATAAATTAGGAACCTATGAAAATGAGGTGTAAAATGGTGGGCCCCACGCATCAGACTGTATGCCTAAGGTGTAAAAAATCAGGGAACACCCTTTCCCTACTTCCAAACAGCTCCTTGGATGAAATTTCAAAGGACAGAATAGAAACCTCTAGGAGGGTTAGGATCATCTTATGGGGGGGCCAATGAATGAATGGCTTAGATCATCCAAATAGGTGGGCCCAGCATATTATAATATAAAATCTGAAACTACAGACCCATATATGCAGTTCCTTCCCCCACCCAACAAAAACGAATGGGCAGAGGGATTTGGAAATAGCAAGAGAAAATGGGGTTTGTGATGGATTTTGCAGAGAATCTGATCCTTCGTATGATGGAGGACCCAAAAGAGAGATATCGAAAGAATAGGGAACACATATACGCTGTGAAAGAGCGCTGCAATAAAACTAAGGAGATGTGGAGTCTCCCCCTCCGTCCTTAACGGTTTCTGGACTTTCGAACGCCACAACGCACAGCTTTCATGGGATGCCCAGATCAGCCAAGTCCCTGGTCGCAGAGACCCTTATGACGACCTCATCGAAGACCACAACACCAAATAAATCCAATCAGCAATCAGGTCATTTTCACCCTTTTTATTGATCTATTCTGGCTTAAAAATTACTCTTTGGAACATGGGTCTGTGTAATTTATTGCTACCACTTTAATTTAGCCTTCTATATTGCTCTTTCATGTGAATTTTATTGATTTTTCAATTGCTTGTGTTGGATTTTTTTTTTCGGTCTTTGGTGGAGAATTACCTGACATTAGATACATAATTCAATTGAAATAGACCTTTACCTGCCCAATTCGTGACACCCACTTTGCTTAAGTTGTGATGGATGTGTGGTTTTGACTTTTGACTGATGAATGCGTAGGAACCATTAGTAGCTCAGTCATGGGTTCATAAATTATGTTACTGGGCTTTTATTCTATTTGTATTTTGGAAGGTTATTGAGACTTGCAAGTTGATAGTGGTTTTATGTGAAGCTTTCTTTGTCATAATAATTAAGCAAACATACTATGTTAACCAGTTCTGTTTAAACCCAGGCTTATAAGCTTTCTCAAAAGTAAATTTTTATGTCTCTAGAAATTGATGTTTTAATGAATGGTGGGATGGATTTGGTAATCTGATATATATATTGGGTTTTTTCTTGTGATGATTGAGTTACTCTAGTCTTTCTTTGAGAAAGGGGACTAGCACTTTTAATCCCTAGTTATCATCAGGGTGGGGATATTTCCGCCCTTTGCAGCATGTGCAGCTCAAAGGAGGAGTTAGTAAATCACTTGTTTATCCACTGCAGGTTTAGAATGGATATTTGGGCATTCATCTTTGAACTTTTAAGGGTGTTTTGGGTGTTGCCTAGCTGTAATGTAGATTTATTTGAGGCTTAATATTTTGCCCCTTGGCCTACAAAAGGGCAAAAGCAGTGTTATCTTTCTCTTCCTGTGGTGTTGTTGCTGTTCTAGAAGGAAAAGAATCACTAACGTCAAGGTTGCAACTACTTGGGTCCTCTCGATGGAGAGGAATGCTCGCATATTCAAAAAACTCTTCTAGAGGACCACAATACTGTACTACATCTTCATGAACATTATTTTGCTTACTATCATGTCGGTGAAGTCCTTACCTTGTTTTAAGCATGGTTTAAAATTTCAGTTTCGGTACCGGTTTCAGACCCCTGAAATTTCGAAATTTCGGCCAAAATCCGGCGAAACAAAGAAAAGAATATTTTATTCAATATTAAAAATTTCGGTAATTTCGGTCAAAATTTCGTTGAAATAGTAAATTAATTAAAAAAACAGGTTTTTTGGGTGAAATTTCAGAAAAATCAAAATTTCGACCGAAATTCCGAAATTTCGGCTGAAATAAAATATCGTTTCGGGTTTTCGTGATTTCGGTGTCTGTCTCCACCGAAATCCATGGTTTTAAAACCATCGAAATTTAAAACCATCTCCATCGAAATTTAAAACCATGGTTTTAAGTATATTTCTGGTTGCGACTTAAGGGCAATGCTGGAGAGAGATTTGTTTTATTGAAGAGAAGGTGGAGGTGCCTTCACCCCAATGGTCCCCTCCGGATCCAGGCATGGTTAAGATAAAACTTCGATGGCTCAAGCATTGGTAATCCTTGACCTGCTGGAGTAGGGGGAGTCGTTAGAGACAAGACCGGGTCTATTAGGTGGGCCTTCTCTAGCCCCATCGGCATGAAGGATTCCAATGAGGCGGAAGTGAGGGTGATTATGAATTGCATCAGGCTCAGTGAGAGCAAGGTGGATAGGTTGGACCCTTAAGGGATGAAATCCAGGATCAAGTAGAGGGTCACTCGGTTCAATTCTGAGTGGTTGGATCAAGGACCCCTATATTGAAGAAATCCAGGATCGAGTAGATGGTCACTCGGGTCAATTATGGGATATGAGGAGATCAGCCAATAGGTATCAATCTGATGGGATGGATACCTAAATGGATGGTCTAGATCACGTTGAAAGCTCAATCATGTTTCAATCTCATATTTTGGTGGATCACATAGTATCATTTCTAGTGCAAGTTTTTAGGCTTCTGGTTTATGTGATTGAGTCATTTCAATCCCATTTCGCCTTCTGTGTTACAGTAAGAAATACTAATATGAGGAATGCTTAAGTAGGGCGTGCTCACCGTTAGATTGTATTTCCCTTTTTGGTTCATCGTGGCCGTCCATCTGATAGGCCTTGTGTTAGACCTCCGATCGCTGTCCTGAGCTTCTTGGATAGGAAATTGATATCTGCACTCCCTTGTTTCACTACTGACAATCCACTCCTCTGTACTTTATTAATTAGCTTTTGAAAGCTTTTTACAATTCTCCAGATGCTCTCCGCAGCCAATCAGAAAAGTTGTCAATATCAACTCTCATTGGATATTAGGATTTTCATTGGCATGATTTTGGGCCCACCAGGCATCCCATTCAGGTATCCATCCCATCAGATTGATGGTCCGGATCAACCAAAAGTTGGGCTCACTAGAAAAAATAGTGGGTGTGCCTTTACTGTTTTACGGTTTTAAGTTGTAGGCACTAAAGCATTTCTCATACATCTACGGAAAGCACTTCACCATTGGACCGTTTGAAAGCCCAAGTAAGCAGACCACCTTGGGCTGACTTTAGATTTAGTAGGGCTGGGCTTGGGCCTATTTCTCAATGCTCGCTTTATGTACCATGTTTCTAATTGGTTATTGAGGGCATCTTGGAAATTCTAACACCCTTTAAAAGCAAATTAAAAATTGTAAATATAAGATTTTAGTGTTATTATTGTTGCAAGGGAGTGTGGATATCAAACCCATGTTTATTTCTATGATGACCAATTTAGAGCTGTCCATGGTTTTAAATTTCGACCGAAATCTGAAATTTCGGCTTTCGGTAGGGACCGACACCGAAACTTATCATACCCGAAATGGTATTTTATTTCGTCCGAAATTTCGTCCAAAATTCTGAAATTTCACCCAAAAACCTGTTTTTAAAAAAAATAAATTAATTTAATACTTTACCGAATTTTCGGCCGGTTTTTCTTTTTTTTTTTGAAAGTCAACTTTTATTAATAACAAAACAGTACAAGCAGGCAGGGACAAGATGTCCCAGAAAAGAAAAAATTACAATGTTTTCACAGGAGGCCTTCAGTACCCGACTCGATTTGAATTACGAATCGAGTATCGGGTAGATGTGCCCCATCTTTAGCTAGGACATCCGCTACAGTGTTTGCCGTTCTCCGACAGTGTTGCAGTGATGGATGAACCTCTCGCACTTTTGGCCGAAATCTGGTATCAAATAAAATAATGTTTTTATTGTTTTACCAGATTTCAGCCGAAATTTTGATTTCAGTGGGGTCCTAAACTGGTACCGAAACTGAAATTTAAAACAATCGATCTGTCCTAAACCTATGCATAAATAAATACGGAAAATCAATCAATTTGCATATTTAAAAAAAGAGGAATGATAGATGCAAGGGCCCTCATTATGGAAGGGCTGGAGAAGGGCCCATGAATAGAACCACATCATTATTAAAATTAGTTGAGAAACTGAAGTTGGTGGCACTTAATGTCGTGGATCTATTCAAGGGCCCTTCTTTAGCTCTTAAGTAAAGAGCATCTATCATCCCTCGTAAAAAAAATTCAATAGCGACAAATTTAGATCTATGTACGTATGTCTTTAATTGTAGTTTGAAATTGAATACTTACAATATTACATCCATACTTCTATATTTACTGTTTATTTTCTTTGGCATATGGGCACCCGAATAGGTTTAATGCCTGTTCCGGCCCATGTTTTGAGAACTGGGCTTTGGTTAAAATTTACGCCCATTTTTACACTAAAAAATGACAAAAAATTTGATTCAAAAACGTATCAAATTTGATTCAAAAAATTTGATTCAAAAAGTTTGAAATTCCCATAGGAAAATAGAATCCTATGATTTGAGCACGCTCACGAATTTTGATGATGAATATCCCTATGATTTGAGCACGCTCCGTATTGTGATGTTGTTGATGAAACGCCGCTTGTTAATATGCCGCCAAGAGGGCTTATAAAAGCCAATGGATCATAGATTCTAGAGAAGACTCAAGCCTCGATGGGCGAGTAATAATGAGTCACTATGGACCAATGCCGGAATAGGCAAGAAATGGTGGGTCACTATGGACTGATGCCGGAATGGGTAAGAAAATGGTGGGTCACTATAGACCGATGCAGGAATGGGCAAGAAATGGTGGGTCACTATGGATCGATGCCGGAATGGCAAGAAATGGTCACTATGGACCAATGCCAGAATGTGCAAGATTGCCGGAATGGGCAAGAAATGTGTCACTATGGACCAATACCGAAATGGGCAAGAAATGGGTCCTTATGGACCAATGCCGGAAGAAATGGGTCACGATGGACCAGTGTCGGACCATGGACAAAAGCCGAAATGGGCAGCAAAGAAGAGAAAAAAAGAAGAAGAGATCGGTGGCAATTAATGGCTTGCGGCAAATACGAAACTCTGCGACCATGCCCTGATACCATGTAAAATAATAGAAAATTATATTAATCTTGGATGCTTACAAAGAGAATCCATTGGTGCCTAATCTCCCACAAGAAGATCTAACGGTGAGATCTACACCTAATCCAACGGTGGATCTCACATATTCTAACAACATGAAAGCTAAATAACCTAAAACGTAGGTAATGGAGGAGAAAAGATATAGTCACTATGTGTGTTGCTCTGTATATCCTGCAAGTATCAGATAAAACTTGAAATCCATAGCATCCGAGTGAACAGATCACAATTCGAATCTTCAATATTTGAGTTAAGTTCCATGCAAGCAAATCAGAAGCCAAAAAAAAAAATATAGTAAAAAAAGGACCAAGTAGAAAAGTGGAAAGGCCACAATCATGTTTTGATAATAGGCACAAATTCAGCTTGGCCCGTATGCTTTAACCTCACAACTTTTTGAGAATTGTAACAGCAGGTTAAGCATACAGGACAAGGTGAGTTCACCCCCTATTATGAAAATTATCCTAATTGTTGGATCGATGGATCTTTCCCTGTTAAATTGGGGCGTGTCAAGCCTTGTTTAATCGAAAAGCTTAACCTTTGATTTTGTATCTTACGGATGTCATATTTGTGGGACCAAGTTCATGTGTGTGACCACATGATGATCTACAAGATCAACCGTCCCGATTGCACATTCCTGTCCATGTGGGGCCCAAAACTTGACTGTTATGATTGGTGCCCACAGTGACTGTTTAGTTACTGAAACACTCTTAATAAAGCATTGTAGCAATCTTTTAGTTGTGTCCAGTGTCACCGTAAGAAAATAAATGATTGCCACGATACTTCCATAAATAACCCTATAAATCCTCATATATACCATAATGAATAGACAATTACAGGGGATGATATTCGCACGCCTTCCTTTTAAATTGGGATCCCTCTCTTTTAGTCGTTAACATCTAATAATTAGGAATTGAAACGACAATGCAGAATAGTTTAAAATAAAAGGAGGGGTGCGAATATCAATTCCCTAGATAATAATTTATGCCAATGTAATGCTAAGAAACTAGAAAGAGCTGTTAGGATCCAACTTCCCACATGTTGTAGTAAAAGGTTAAAACCCTCAATCCTTCATGTGGGCATTTTGCTTCTCACAAATGTGAAGACCCACAAAGTATCCCATCGCCCACTGGAAAGAATAGCAGTATTGAAAACAACTCTCAAAACCAATGGCAAAACAAAGCAGAAGCACTGACTGTAACTAGTAAATGAAGACTGAGGAAAACAAAGCATGGAGCAACGAATGGTAGATGATGGAGAGAAGATGTATTCATGCACTTGACAGTCTTGTTACATTTCCCATACAACAGATGCAAAAACACAGACAAACAGCCACAGTAGCAGAAGCAGATAACAATGACAAGAGAGGAGGGGGGTTGAACTGTTTAAGTTGCCATGTTATGAATCAATGCAAGGACTGACTTTAACATAGAAAAGAAGCCAACCCGCATCCCATGGCAATGGTGAAGTACAGTTAGACAGGTTTCTTTTACAGACCTACCTGTTCTCTTCTGCTCTTCTCAAGGTGCTCTGCCTAACAAGGATATAAATAGATCAGAATCTGGACTTGGAGAACATAGGCATCTGCTAGTTTATAATATAAGTACATACTTATAGTTAAGGAATCTAGTTCAGTAATAGTAGAAACTTGATATGGAAATTCCAGTCATGGACCTTGATGGGCTTGACGGCACGAAGAGGGGAGAAACCATGGTGCTTCTGCAAGAGGCCTGTGAAAAGTGGGGATTTTTTCAGGTATTTAGGAAGTTGCTGATTTAGGTATAGAAGGAATGATTTGCAATTATAGTGAAAGTTCCACTCTCAGTAAACCTTATCACCATCCAATCCGAAAATTGGACGGTGATAAGAGGTTGGTCCCACTTGATTGCACCATGACCCAGAAAGTAGAAGCCAAGTGAAACCAACTTCTCATAAACATCCTATTTTTTATTAGTACAGTGATGAGATTCACTGAGCAAAGTTTCACTGTAACTATTTCACATCCGATAATTCCCCTATTGTAATATGATCACATCATTCATGGGTGAGTAATATTTACAGGTTGCAAACCATGGAGTGGATGAAGGATTGATGGAGAAGCTCAAGGGACTAGTTAACTTGCACTACGAGGAGCGCATGAAGGAAAGCTTCTACAAGTCGGAGATGGCCAAAGGCTTCTTAGAAGAGTGCCCAAAGCCGTGGACTGCCTCAGATGTGGACTCGGAAAGCACATTCTCCGTGCGTTATCTGCCTACATCCAACATCGATGACTTAACAAGCCTCACAGAAGAATTGCGGTAACTAGTGTCACTGGAATCATAATTAAAAGTACTAATGCCAATAGGTTATGAGTTACGACTTACGACTAACAAACATCATATGCATTTTCAGGGAAGCAATACAAGAGTACATTAAGCAAGTTATTAAACTGGCAGAGAGGCTGTTAGAACTCATGTCTGAGAATCTGGGGCTAGAGAAGGGATACTTGAAGAACAAATTCTTGGGAGATGATGGAAGGCCTTATGTGGGGACCAAGTTGGCAAAGTACCCAGAGTGTTCTCAACCGGAGCTGGTGAAGGGACTCCGATCACATACTGATGCTGGTGGAATCATCCTTCTGCTCCAAGATGATCAGGTGCCAGGTCTTCAATTCCTCAAGGACGAGGAATGGGTGGACATACCAGCAACCCCTTCTTTGGGAGGCAAGAGCACCATCTTTGTAAACACGGGTGACCAGTTGGAGGTGCTGAGCAATGGTAGGTACAAGAGCACTTTGCATCGTGTCCTTGCCAATAAGGAGGGGAGCAGGCTACCTATTGCTACCTTCTACAACCCTGCAGCTGAAGCCCTTATTTCCCCAGCTCCTGACCTTCTATATCCTGACAGCTTCCGTTTCCAAGACTACCTCAATTTGTATGCCACTACTAAGTTCTCAGACAAGGGCCCCAGGTTCCAAGCCATGAAGAAGATGTCTCCCTCTAGTTCTTCTCTTCTTGTCTAAAGAAAAGTATAAATCTTAGAAGGTCGCATTCCCAATCAAATGAACGTAACAGTAATGACGCAAGATAGAGAAGATGTGTTGTTTTTTGGTGTGTTTCGTCGTTCTCTAAAGTACTCAAGTGACAGTTATGTTTCTGTGTTAGTAGGCCGCATTCCTAATCAAATGGACTAACTGTAATGATGCAAGATAGAGTAGATGCGCATTGTTTTTTGGTGTGTGTAATTGTTCTCTAAATTACTAAAGTGACAGTTATGTTTCTTCTTGTTATTCTTCTTGTTATCCCTTTAAGAACTCTTATAAATGTACTCCCAACTCCTTGTTGTACCACGATGATGAGGATGTAATAAACATGATGCTTGGACTTGTTTTACCTTTTCTGCATCAACTTATTTTTTTATAATAGCGATTCTCACTGTATTAAACACGTTTCTTTCTTCTTCTTCTTCTTCTTCTTCTTTTTTGAAAAAGATCACAAATTACATTAAAAACTGAGATTAAAAGTGCACGTCAAAGGGTAGAAGATACCCAGAATACAAGTCTCTAGTAGCGCCCGATTTGGCCAAGCGATGGGCCAAAGCACTAGCACTCATGGGAACAAGGATTAAAAAATGGAAAAAAATCTGATCATGTCTCTGCTGACGTCGATGTACCTGGGAACAAGGGCTTGGGGCAATTCACGTCCCAAGTTAGTAATCTCTAAACCTTCAGATTTTTCCAAGAGTCCTTTTTGTTCCACAAACTACCTCTTTCCTTGTCTAGTTTCTTACATTTAATATCTTTAATGAAGCCATCATAAGTTTCAACTGTGACATACAGATAGCTGCCCACCCAAAGCCCCTCATCAAGAGCAGCCTAAAACAATTATGGAACTCCTGCCGTCAGCACACATTACGTTTCATGCAGGTACTACATGAGATAAACATAAGTAGAGATATATCTGGGGAGACACATTCTGTGGCTGATCTTCTTTCAAAAAGGGACTACCCCTGTAAGAGTCTGAATATTCCTCTTCAATGTATTCCGAATTATCTGAGGGATTCCATAAGTAGAGATATATCTGGGGAGATGTATTTACGTTTGTAATGTTTTTTTGACTTTCCCTTATTGTTGAGCTCACGCTCTTGTTTGGCTCATGGAGCCCGAGCCATTGAGTTAGTTGTCCTTTGACAACTTCTCCTCCTTTCATGTAATTTTCTTTTTGGTTCAATATATCTGGTGGGGGTCTTGCCCAACCCCAGCTTAACCATCAAAAAAAAAAAAAAAAAAAAAAAAAAAAAAGCACATCACCCCTCTAAAAACTAGTGTCGCTGCTGCGAATCTATACTCATCTACATATGTTGGAAACCAGATCAGCGAACTCAAGATTCACTTAAGCTACCAGAAGCACACACACAAACCACTTATAAACTCAAGCATGCACCCAAATAACGGCAGTTGGCAATGCACCGTCAACTCTATTTTGACAACATGACACGAACATCCTTTGCAGTCACACCAACAACTGCACGAATGGTGAGGAAGTTTACGAGTGAAGGCACAGGGAGCTGTCCAATGGGTGTCTAGTGAAAGGTACTGATTCTTTATACCCATCTCTGAAAGTCTGAACTCATATGCAGGGTATGGTAAGCATAAAGAGAGGCCTATGCTTGATCACCATTAGGTATGTCATGGGGTAACCCCATAAGAATTTCACAGGCTAACACTGACCACAGGTGAAATACATGCTTCCCTAACTCCCACATGATGGAATGTGCTGGTCTGGAGAGCCCCTGGTGATAGTTACACTGACATTTAGGACAAACCTAAAAACTTGTACTATCTAAACACATCAGCCATACAATATCTTAACACATCAGCCATACACATTCCTGGAATCATATATCCTGGATAAACTAATGCAAGTTCTAGATAATAAATGAGGAAGTTACAAGAAAGTACTACCCTAAAAATAAATATATCAAGTTTGAAGAGACTTAAGAGAGCCAAGTCAAGTCTAGGCTACACTAGGTTTTGCAGCCCCAATTGACCAAGCATAATAAACTTGAGAGTCAAGACTCAACAAGTTCACTAAGAGGGGAAATACTCAGTCAAACAGGGAACAATGTCTCCATTAGTGCTATAATGTATAAATTGATCTCTCCAAACAGATGAGATGGAACTATAATACATTGACAAGAACAGGTGGTCCTGATGAAACCAGTATTCGCAATAAGCAAAAACTACGTGTGTCGAGTATATAACCACATAAAAAAAAAAAAAAAAAACATGGGACCAAATCAAGCAGAGCTGTGATGAAACATAAGGCTACATCAATCTTCAGAGGAACATGAAAGAGTGAATGAGTCAAATCAATGAATATGGCATAAGTTACTGGGTACCCAGTTTTGATAATGTAGATTTAGTCATGAAAGTATTGGTCCCCTCAGCCACTTTCATAAGTGTAATCTTCTGGACCTTTGATAAAGGAGCACATTTGTTCACCAAACATAACAAAAAATTCCCAAACTTCAACGATTTTGAAAACCTACTGACCAGTTCAACAAGCCTAGAGATGAGACAATCAACCGAATCCGAAGTCAAATAAACATTCTGATTCAAGATATTCTGAAACAACGTAAACAATGCTTCAGTCCATACCAACTCCTCAGATAATAAGCATCGGTGGTGGGGCAAGCACATGAATCTCCTTGCCCCTTCCTCCCCACAGAGAAGCTTCTGTAAGAATTCCGAAATGTGAGCTGGGTGCAAGCATTCCCTAACTATCCTAGTGAGGACATCACACAGTGGGGTGTTGATCCCTTCCCTGTGAAGGACCAAAGGAAACAAGAGCGAGTCCACCGCCGCTCTCTGATGGACTTTGCAGTACTCAATTGTCGCAGTCACCAGCACTCGAGACGCTGGTTCGCGCAGAATCAACAACTTGGGCAGTATGACTGAGCACAGAACCTGACCAGACCATGGAAATTCTTTAGTCCTAGCTGAAAGACGAGTTAACAGAATTGATGCCGTCTCATCATCTGCTTCCCAAGGTTCAATGAGACCCAGAACTGCTAACTGATCACCCACTTCCAAGTCGCGGCACAAATTGAGATGGTGTATTTCATTAGCCAGTGATATAGTTTTAGACGCAGAATCAAATGTCAAGAACTGGGTTTTCAAAGCAACTGCTCTGTTTTCAATTTCAGGGTCAAGAATAGCAACACAATTTGATTCAAACCCCATTGGAACAGTCACAATTGCAGCTGATTGGATCAAATCTTCTTCTTCATCATCACTTTTAATGACCGGAATTTCCACTATGCTACCGTCTAAAAAATTACTACATTGGGAATTTGTGTGTAAATCTCTGTGAGAGAGAGGGAGCAAGGAAGAGTAGGGAATCGGTGGGGTACGACTACGGAGCCAATTGGGTAATGCCTCAATTTCTTCTTCTTTTTCTTCCTCTTCTTCTTCTTCAGAAGAACTTAGAATTGGATTTCTGGAGCGGGTTTTCGGAAGAGACGGCATCGAGCAGGTTGTGGGCGGCTTTCTGAACCCAGAAATCATGTTGTCCCGATTTCAAAATGTTGGTGGCCGTCAATTGGAGGGTTTGGGCGCAGAATCTCTGGTTCTCGATGCTGATGAAGGAGATGATTCGAGACTGAATGGAATGTGGGAGTGTCTCTATCCACATGCGTCTGGATTAAATAATAATGAGGGTCATGAATGAAAGCAAGAAATGTAGAGAAAGGAAAGAGGAGTGTGATAATGTTGGTGTCTTACGTCTTCATAATCTGTTTGGGTGATGATGAAGGCGAAGAAGAGGAGAGAGCAATGTTTGAAGGTTTGATGAGGTGAGAGGTGAGAGGTGAGAGGTGAGAGAGGAAGTAGAGTGATGGGGTACGAAAAGTCACCACCAAGACATGTGGCCCCCGGAGGGCCCGCTAAGAAGTTGGCACCAATCTCAGGGGTAGCTAGGTAATCTACCAAGGGCAGGTAAAATTAGGCCCACACATGGGCTGACACCTGTCCTGAGGTAGGTAATTCAACTACCCAAGGCTCTCGCTATAAACAGCCTTCACAAATTCCAAGGTAAAGGACCGGATCCCTAAGAAAAGTTACAATCCCATGTTTGGCTTCTCTCCTATTCATACTGACTTGAGTGTCGAAGAGCCTATCCGGAGCTACCACTCCGGGTTGGTCTTCTGACCTTGTGCGCTCCTGCGCAGGATAACTCTTGAGTCAACCGCTGGGACCCGCCGGATCAGCTCTTCTGTCACTGTCATATCTGTTACTAGACATCGCAAAAGCGACCCGTGCCCGCGGGTCGACTTGACCCACCCGCAAATTTGCGGGCACGGGTCTAAGTTTTAGTGACCCGTCAAAAACTAACCCGCGGGTGACCCAACCCGCACAAACACGGGTCGGGTCGGGTCAACCTGCGGGCACCCGCATTTTTACAGTATTTTTTAATTTTTTTGAGAATGTTATCATCACTACTGTTTTTTATGAGGGAACTCCTCACTTTATAAAAAGTACGGTATGGCCTGCACCATAGGATTATCCAAACCGTCCATTAGATGGGCCATAGCCAAAATAGGTTATGCCCCAAAATTATTTCCATTGGTTGATTCTAACCCTCCGATCTATAGAGGGTTAGGATCAACCCTCTAACATTCAGATTGGAGGGTTAGGATCATCCTATGGAAATGATTTTTGGAGCATAACCTATTTAGGCTATGGCCCATCTAATGGACGGTTTGGATCATCCTATGGTGTGGGCCATACCATACTTTTAATAAAGTGAGAGTGCGCTCATAAGAAACAGTAGTGTTGATAACATTTCCATCTGTTTTTTATTTTATAAGAATTTGCTACCAAGTTTCTCCTATGGCAATTTCTCGGCAAGTGGCCATCGTGGTGCAAAGATGCGCCGTGGCGAATGTTGCTAGCAAACGAAAAAAAGTAATCATTACACAAAAAAAGTAAAATAGCTAAAGTTATAAAGTTTTAAATGAAAAATTACCTAAAAATGGTTATAAAATTGTAAAATTACGAAAAAAATACCATATAGAAGGTTATGACAATTCCGCAAAAAAGCGGGTCATTTCCTCACCCGACCTGTGGACCCGCACCCGCATCACCCGCGGGTTGACCCGGCCCGACCCACCCGTTTGCCAGGTCCATCTGTTACCGATTTTGGGCCTAACATAGAGTGCTTATGCTTTTGCAACCAAAGGGAAGCCTCTCCTTCTGGACATGGGGAGTTGAGAAAAATTTCTAGGAGGGAAACCCAATCTTCCATGATTCCGTCCCGCCCTTTCTCTCCAAAACAGATGTGCCCAAATTATTTTTTTCTCATCTTTTGCTCATATTTCATATACCAAGAATGAAAGAAACAAGATAGGCGTTTTGGGATGATCCTAGCACTCATATACATTATAGAGATGAACAGTTTGGATCATCCAATGTAGTGAGCCCCACTGTTTTAACCCAGAATTTATCTAAGAACCCGGGGTAACACCAAATTTTATTGATAGAAAAAACAAAAGTACAAAAGCAAGACTTGCCTTCGAAACCTAAACAAAATATTAAAGAACCCACACCACCATATAAAGTACTTATCTAACTTGAACATTAGTAATACATAGCGCTAATCAATTCTAACCGCCCTTCTCGTGTCTCTTGGTAGATCCATGATCCATCAAGTTTCAAAAGATTTCATTAAGCCTGATAGAACAAGCATGATTAGCAAATGAATATGCAGCACAATTTCCTTCTCTGTACTTGCTTTTATAATTGAATTTTTGTGAGGTAAAATAGCAGTAGAGCTTAAAGATGTAAGGTATTTTCATAGGTAAAAATAGCAGTAAAGCTTATAGAAATGTATTTTTAAGATACAAAACAATTAAAAGAAGGGATTTGCTAGCCAATTTCGCGGAAGGCCATTTTGCGGCTGGCTTTTGCATGTGAGAACAGCCACATCAGATGAATAAAATGCATAAGACAAAATATGCCCAGAAGTCCACATATGGGGTTGTTCTCACATGTAACAGCCAGGTGCGAAATGGTTTTCTATGAAATTGCCTAGCAAGTCCCATATATATAAAGCCAAGCTCTCCTACATTACAAATCAGATTGTCCGTCGGAAAGTCATAGGCCTTATGGTACACACTTAGGCGTCAGGGTTAAAGGAAGGAAGAGAAGAAACTAGAGAGATAGATTAAAACGAAAAGTGGGAAGACGATATTTGAGTGGTTTTGAGTAGGGCTGCAACTCGAGCCGGGTTTTACCCGACCCGCATCGACCCGACCCGAAAATAACCTGGGTCGGGTTCAGGTTTCATGGGTTTTGGGTCGAGCCGGGTTGAGCATTCAAAAGCCCGCATGAATCTCGGGTCGAGCCGGGTTTGAAGGGGCCCGACCCGACCCGACCCGAGTTACATAAGTTATAGTATGTACATTTTTTTCTATTGTTAGTTACAAGTTAAAAGTGAAAACCCACACACCCACTGTTATTGTATGTGAGTGTAATTTCTGCTTCTATGAGTTGAGTTGATTCAAGCGTTTGATTTAGCATTGTTTGATTGTAATTACAACATTGTTTGATTACGGCATTGTTTGATTCAAGTGTAATGTGAGTGTAATTACATAATTGTTTGATTCAAGTGTAATGTGAGTGTAATTTCTACTTCTATGAGTTGAGTTGCCTTGCCAAACAAGAATTTTCCTTAAAAAATTGCGTCAACGTGAAAAAACCCGACCCGAGATTTATCATGGGTAGGGCCGGGTTTGGGAATCGTGGGTTTTCCGAAAAAAAACCCGACCCGACCCGACCCGAGATATTTCTCGGGTAGGGTTGGGTTCTCCAAAACCCGACCCGCCCGACCCGAGTTGCAGCCCTAGTTTTGAGTAGGGTTTTTGAATTTTACAAAAATACCCCTCATGAATAGACAAATAAATGAAAATATGAGGAGTATTTTTGTACATTGGCACCCTCCATTCAGATCTAGAACAGTCCATCAGATTTAGTGGCCATGTTTGGGTCACAATTCGAAATAGCTCTAAACCTTAGGATGTGGATCCAATGGGCACGGCTCAGATATACCCTTTGTGCCAAATCATGTCAATTAATGTTCGGATCCTTTAGACCCATTGGACCATTAGGAATTTTATAGAGTTGAATAATGTTTTACACTTTTACCTGATAGTACTGAGTCGTCTTCTCCTTTATCTCCGTCGTAACACTTGAAACCATGCCACAATTCCTAATCCTACTCCATAGCCCAATCCCATCGATATGAGCGACCATTCCCTATTTGATCGTGAAGCCACATCTTCAGAAGATGGCGATGGTGGTGGCTCTAGCACTTTGCTATTTTCACATTTTCTTGACAACGGAGTCCCACATAAACCGGGGTTTCCTTCAAAGGATGAATTCTCAAATGTAGAAAATTGGCGGTCTTGAGGTATTCTTCCCACAAGGAAGTTCTTTGAGAAGTCCAACACTGAGAGGAATGTAAGACTTGTCAGTTCCTGAGGAATCTTCCCTGAAAGCTTATTCCGAGACAGGTCTAATGACTCGAGCTGCGATAAATTCCCAAATGATTTAGGAATCTGTCCCGTAAAATTGTTGCCTGACATGTTGAGCACGTGGAGAAGGTTTAGTTCCCCAATTGCTTCAGGAATGTCCCCATGGAATTGGTTGTGGGAGATATCGAGGGATCTGAAGACGATTAGGATCTTTATTAGTTCCATATTTTGCCCTTTGTTAGTCACCATGACCGTAACTTTATAGTACCAGCTGGGTCTATGGATTCCAAGGATTTGGTTATCATCCTCATTTATTGTTGTAGTCATTGATTTCCATCTCTTGAAGAATTCCCAAGGTAACTTCCCCGTGAAACCGTTGGAAGATAGATCAATGATTTGCAGCATTTGGAAGGTGTAATTGGTTCCGTCATCTCCAATAGGGCCATAGAATCTATTGTTTCGTAGAACAAGAACAGCTAAGTTGGACATTTTCCATAACCAGAAAGGGAAGTTATCACTTATCATGTTGTTTCCAAGGTTTAAAACCTCTAGCTCCCTACACTTGCCCAAAGATCTTGGCACCTGCTCTTCTAATTGGTTTCCATTGAGGTCGAGGATCTGTAGACTACATTTGTCTGTAAAAGTATTAGGAATTGGGCCACTGAAGAAGTTTCCTCGTAGACTCAGTACAATGAGATTATTAGCGGTTTCAACCAAGCACTGTGGAATTGAGCCATTCAAGCTGTTGTGCGAAAGATCAAGGACTTCCAAATCCCCAGCATCGCAGAATGATGGAGAGATTTCTCCTGTAAGATTATTTCGCGAGAGTGAAAAGAAGAATAAAGAGGTGAGGTTAGAGGCAATGTTAGATGGGATGACAGATGTGAAATTGTTGTTCGAGTAATCGAGAATGTAAGTGTTGGGTGGTGGTAGTGGAATTGACCCTTGTAGCATGTTGGAATGGAGGTCGAGAACTCGCAACTGAGTTGAGGAAATATTGTACGGCTCAATACCTGTCAGCATGTTGTGAGAGAGATTCAAAAAGAGATTTGGGATATTCCATATCCATGTGGGTATTTCACCACGGATTTTGTTGTTTGAAAGGTCTAGATCAAACAATTGATTCTGGTTTCTCAGGAAATACGGGAATTCGCTTAGGTTGCAAGAACCCAACAGCAGTTCCCGAAACTGTGGAAAGAAGGAAGAATTGTCCACGCCAATGTCGACTGACAGGCTATTTCCTGAAAGATCAAGAAGGAAAAGTTTCTTGAGATTCCTGAACATGGTGAATCGGATGGTGCCGTTGAAGTTGTTGGAAGAAAGCCTGAGTTGTTCAAGCCTTGGGAGTTGAAGTAGCGACATTGGAATAGGGCCTTGAAGCTTATTGTTGCTCAAATCGACTTCCTCCAGCAATGAAGAGGATGCATTAGGGAACTCACTGAGTTGGCCATCGAGTTGGTTGTCACTTAAAACTAACGTATGTAATGATGGAAGCGTGAACAGAGATGACGAGATGGCACCCGTGAAATGATTATAATCAAGGTATACCTCCATGATTTTCTCCAACTGAGGTAGAAACGGGAGCTCGCCGCTGAAATTGTTGTCTGAAAGCTCCAAATGAACAAGTTGTGTAAGATTTGCCAGCCATGACGTAGAACCCACGAAATTATTAGAGGACAGGTCCAAGTAAACGAGTTGTATAAGATTTGCCAGCCATGACGTAGAACCCGTGAAATTATTAAAGGACAGGTCCAAGTGAACGAGTTGTGTAAGATTCTCCAGTGTATATGGGATCGATCCAGAGAGATTGCAGTCACCTAGCTGCAATTTGACCAACGACTTGAGATTTCCAATCGAAACAGGTAATTCCCCAGATAATTGTGTTTGTGTAAACACCAAAACTTGAAAAGCTGAGTCCTTAGAAAATTCTGGCAAATAGACTGAGAGGAGTAGATTGAACGATATGTCAAGGGTCTGTAACTTGTGCAGATTGAAAATGCTTGCAGGGAATTCCCCCCTCAGTCCGCAAAAACTGAGATCGAGGGTGACTAAAGAAGAAAAGTTTGCCAAGAAAGAAAGTTGGTGACCTTGCGCTTGCGCTGAGGTGTCTACTCTAGAGAGAGAAAGTTCCTTCAAATTTGACAGGTTTTGAATGAGCTGTTTCAGGTTTGGGGCTTGGAGCTGCTTGCTGAAACTCGAAAGATCAAGAGAAATCAAGTTCTTCATACGTGAGATTTCCACTGGAATTTGGCCTATGAAACCCGAATATGAAAGATTGAGGTGGGTCAGTTTCGAGAGGTGGTCAAGCCCTGAAGGGATAGGAATGGAATTGAATTTGTTGTGAGAGAGATTGAGAATTCTGAGATTGGAAAGGCGGATGAGAGCGGTGGAATTGATTGTGCCATTAATGGAGAGCCTACTGAGGTCGAGGCCAATCACGTGAACCCCGGATTCGTCGCACGTGACTCCTTCCCAATTGCAGCAATCCGTCCCCCATTTCCAATTCCAAGACACTGCTACCTGCAGTCCTGAATGAGTAGAAATATAAAACCCCCTCTTCAATTGGAGCAACGAAGCACTCTCATCATCGTTGCATTTGCCTGAAACCCCAAATTCAGAGATTTGAGAGTGGAAGAGAAGGAAGGAGAGAAGGGGGAGTAGCAGAAATCTCATAATTGCAGGAGATTTGGTTGTACAAAACGATGATCCCATGAAGAAAGCATTGCGGGAGAGAGGTTGTTACTAAGTAGGAGGAGAAAAGGTGGGATGAACCATTGAATATTGATGGTGGGTCTAAGTTAGGGCTGCAACTCGAGCCGGGTTTTACCCGACCCGCATCGACCCGACCCGAAAATAGCCTGGGTTGGGTTCAGGTTTCATGGGTTTCGGGTCGAGCCGGGTTGAGCATTCAAAAGCCCGCATGAATCTCGGGTCGAGCCGGGTTTGAAGGGGCCCAACCCGACCCGACCCGAGTTACATAAGTCATAGTATGTACATTTTTTTCTATTGTTAGTTAAAAGTTAAAAGTGAAAACCCACATACCCACTGTTATTGCGTGTGAGTGTAATTTCTGCTTCTATGAGTTGAGTTGATTCAAGTGTTTGATTCAGTATTGTTTGATTGTAATTACAACATTGTTTGATTACAACATTGTTTGATTCAAGTGTAATGTGAGTGTAATTACATCATTGTTTGATTCAAGTGTAATGTGAGTGTAATTTCTGCTTCTATGAGTTGAGTTGCCTTGCCAAACAAGAATTTTCCTTAAAAAATTGCGTCAACGTGAAAAAACCCGACCGACCCGAGATTTATCATGGGTAGGGCCGGGTTTGGGAATCATGGGTTTTCCGAAAAAAAACCCGACCCGAGATATTTCTCGGGTAGGGTTGGGTTCTCCAAAACCCGACCCGCCCGACCCGTGTTGCAGCCCTAGTCTAAGTCCAACAAGAGCATCTTCCAATTAAACACCCTTTGTTTTTATGTGTAGACTTTAAATTGATTGGATACAAGACTCATTGGTCATGAGGCTGTGTAGAAAAAAAATCATCAAGACCTTTGCTTGTGGGCCACCATGTGGACTTACGAAGACTTATCCATAGTCTATCACCTAGAAGACTTACGAGGGTTAAGCAAACGTGTGGAATCAACTAGTTGCTTTTAGGACTTTAGGTTTGATAAAATCCAACGAAAAGTCCCATGGCCTCTTCTCAGTTCTCACAGCTTTTATGGAACTGTATTAATATTTGACAGCTGTTTAAATAAGGGAGATGATTTTTTCGCCCCCCTTACGATTATGCGCCCCCTGTTAACATTGAATCAAAAAGCTTAACCGTTGATTTTTGCAGTTTGTATCTTACGTATGGGATATTCGTTGGACCAGGATCATGTAGACCTGGCAAACGGGTGGGTCGGGCCGGGTCAACCCGCGGGTGATGCGGGTGCGGGTCCATGGGTCGGGTGAGAAAATGACCCGCATTTTGGTGGGTCAAAATTTACGTGACCCGCGCGGCCCGCGGGTGGGCCGGGTCAACCCGCGGGTCACCCGCAAATATGCCGCAAATATGGGATTGTAATAATTATTTTGATTTGACAGCCTCTATTTTTCCCGTAATTGTCATAACCTCGGAGATGTGATTTGGTATTTTTTTCGTAATTTTAAAATTTTATAACCCTTTCTAGGTAATTTTTCATTCAAAACTTTATAATTTAGCTAATTTACTTTTTGTGGTGTAATGATCCTTTTTTACATTTTCTAGGAACATTTTAGCAACATTTGGATGCGCGCATCTTTGCATACACAAAGGCCACTTGCCGAGAAATTGCCAAAGGAGAAGCTTGATAGCAAATTCTAATAAAATAAAAACCACATTTAAATGCTATCAACACTACTGGGCACTCTCACTTTATGTATGGCCCACACCATAGGATGATCCAAACCGTCCATTAGTTGGGCCATAGCCTAAATAGGTTATGCTCCAAAAATCATTTCCATAGGATGATCATATCCCTCCAATCTGAATATTAGAGGGTTGATCCTAACCCTCTATAGATCGGAGGGTTAGAATCAACCGATGGAAATAATTTTGGGGCATAACCTATTTAGGGTATGGCCCATCTAATGGACGGTTTGGAACTTTGGACATACCGTACTTTTTATAAAGTGAGGAGTTACTCATAAAAAACAAACAGCAGTGATGATAACATTCTCAAAAAGATTAAAAAATACTGTAAAAATGCGGGTGCCCGCGGGTTGACCCGACCCGACCCGTGTTTTTGCGGGTTGGGTCACCCGCGGGTTGGTTTTTGACGGGTCACGGAAACTTAGGCCCGTGCCCGCAAATTTGCGGGTGGGCCGGGTCGACCCGCGGGCACGGGTCACTTTTGCCAGGTCTAGGATCATGTGCCAACAACTGTCCCGATTGAGCATTCCTGTCCATGTGGGGCCGCAGAATTGACTGTTGCCTGTTGGGATTGATACCCACAGTGACCGTCCAGTTACCCAAACACTAGTAATAAAGCATTGTAACAAGCTTTTTGGGTGTCACCATATAACCTTATAAATCCTGATAGATACCATAATGATTAAACAATTACCTAGAGAATTACCTACTTTTAATCCGTTGTTCCGGCATTTATCATTAACCTGGATTTTTCGTCCCCTATAGTTACCACATAATACAGGGAATGATATTCTCACCCCTTTCTTTGCAAATTGGTATACTTGAAACAGCCATCCAGAAAACGTTTAAAAGGAAGGGGGTGCGAATATCAATTCCCTATATAATATCTTAGGACAATGACAATGTTAAGAAACTGGTTGGAGCTGTTAGGATCCAACTTCCCACACGTTGTAGTAAAGGTTAAAACCCTCAATCCATTTTCTTCACACTAATTTGAAGACCCACCCATGATCCATCGCCCACTGGAAAGAATAGCAGTATTGATAACAGCTTTCAAAACCAATGGCAAAACAAAGCAGAAGCACTGACTGTAACTAGTAAATGAAGACTGAGGAAAACAAAGCATGGAGCAACGAATAGTAGATGATGGAGAGAAGTTGTAATCATGCACTTGACAGTCTTGTTACATTTCCCATACAACAGAAGCAAAAAAACAGACAAAGAGCCACAGTAGCAGAAGCAGATAACAATGACAAGAGAGGAGGGGGGTTGAACTGTTTAAGTTGCCATGTTATGAATCAATGCAAGGACTGACTTTACCATAGAAAAGAAGCCAACCCGCATCCCATGGCAATGGTGAAGTGCAGTTAGACAGGTTTTTTTTCAGACCCACCTGTTCTCTTCTGCTCTTCTCAAGGTGCTCTGCCTAACAAGGAAGAACAATAGTAGTATAAATAGATCAGAATCTGGACTTGGATAACATAGGCATCTGCTAGTTTCTAATATAAGTACATGCTTATAGTTAAGGAATCTAGTTCAGTAATAGTAGAAAGTTGATATGGGAATTCCTGTCATTGACCTTGATGGGCTTGATGGCGAGAAGAGGGGAGGAGAAACCACGGTGCTTCTACAAGGTGCCTGTGAAAAGTGTGGATTTTTTCAGGAATTTAGGAAGTGGCTGATTTATGTACCGAAGGAATGATTTGCAATTATAGTGAAAGTTCCACTCTTGGTCCGGAGAACCTTACCACCATCTGATCAAAAGATTGGACGGTGATGAGATCATAAGAGGTTGGTCCCACTTGATTCCACCATAATCCAGAGAGTAGAAAGCAAGTGGAACCAACTTCTAATCAACATCCTATCATTGATTATGACAGTGATGAGATTCACTGAGCAAAGTTTCACCACTGTTAAGTATTTCACGCCAGTAAACTACATGTATCATTCATCGGAGAGTGATATTTACAGGTTGCAAACCATGGAGTGGATGAAGGATTGATGGAGAAGCTCAAGGGACTAGTGAACTTGCACTACGAGGAGCGAATGAAGGAAAGCTTCTACAAGTCAGAGATGGCCAAAGGCTTCTTAGAAGAGTGCCCAAAACGGTGGACTGCCTCAGATGTGGACTGGGAAAGCACATTCTCTGTGCGCTATCTACCAACATCCAACATTGATGACTTAACAAGCCTCACGGAAGAATTGCAGTAAGTAGTGTCTATGGAAACATAACTAACAATACTAATCCTAATAGGTTCTGACTAACGAACATCATATGCATTTTCAGGGAAGCAATACAAGAGTACATTAAGCAAGTGATTAAACTGGCAGAGAGGCTGTTAGAACTCATGTCTGAGAATCTGGGGCTAGAGAAGGGATACTTGAAGAAACAATTCTTGGGAGATGATGGAAGGCCTTATGTGGGGACCAAGTTGGCAAAGTACCCCCAGTGTCCTCAACCAGAGCTGGTGAAGGGACTCCAATCACATACTGACGCTGGTGGGGTCATCCTACTGCTCCAGGATGATCAAGTGCTAGGCCTTCAATTCCTCTAGGATGAGGAATGTGTGGGCATACCAGCAACCCCTTCTTTGGGAGGCAAAAGCACCGTCTTTGTAAACACGGGCAACCTTGGAAGTGCTGAGCAATGGTACGTACAAGAGCACTTTGCACGGCGTCCTTGCCAACAAGGAAGGGAGTAGGCTCTGTGTTGATGCGATTTAATTCATTGGTCCGACCCACAAGTCTAACTAAATTAATGACGTTGATAATACCTTGATCAGATGTTCCTAGCCTATTGATGCATTAAGCCTTGTTTAGGATTCTACCTGGTTGATTTCTATAATTCTTTTTATCATTTGCATTGAACCAGTTTGGATTGAAGGAATTTTTTTTTGAAAAGTTTAGAAAAGAAAAACTTTTTCAAAGTTTATTAATTTTCCATTGTTTAATTACACATGAAGTAATTAACTAAAACCACTACAGTTCAGATTTTATCTAGAGGGATTAGCTAGGGGCCATTCCATAAAGGCATTTCGCGGTTGGCTGTTGCATGTGAGAGCAACCACATAGGCTCACTTTTCAGCAGATTTTGTCTTATTCATTTAATTCATCTAAGGTGCTCTCACATGCAACAACCAGCCGCGAAATGCTTTTAAGATCTTTGGATCTCACAAGTCACAACACAGAGACAACCAATACAATGGCTGGGCCAAATCTTATAGTTATATCATCTCCACATGTTTACAGGACTAATTATGTTATTACTCTGAGTGGTCATGGTTAGGATGAAGCCTAGGGTCAACATTAAGTTCCACATATGGTCAGGGGTGTAATCAAGACCGTTGATCATGTTGACCATCATGAGGCAACCCATATTGTCCAAGTCTTATGCCTAATAACCTAGTGAATTACTATAGACTGACATATCTCTTTCACTGCACTATTTGGAGAATCCCCAAGTGGTGTTTATTGAAAGCATTTAAAGTAAAATGCATGAATGCATTTTTTTCAATATATCTACTTTTCAACAGTTATGGTTCTATAATGGCAATTCTGTGTTGCTGTATTTTGGGTCTGAACAGTATGTAACCTTGCCCCTTAATATCAGAATAGTACATGCATGTTTGGTCATTCCTATATATGTTTAGAGTCCTCATAACCTTGAATATTCGCATGTTTGGACCTCATTTATCTTTTCATGAATATCAGTCGAGAGGTGTTTTTATCTTTCACGTGTGCTGGAAAGTGCAACAAACCTTTGTAGGAGCTAAATCTCTGGGAGTTGTTTAACTTCCTCAGCATGGTCCTTCTATGGTTATTGTCACAAGGCTCACTTTTTGGCATATTTTGGTGGAGATAGGAGATAGGCCCCACCCATCAAAACATGCTGTGTAATCTGGCAGACCCCACTGTGGGTGTAACTCTCAGGCTCAGCCCATCAAAAAATGAGGTCTAAAACGGTAGGCTCTCAATGCTATGCATGTAAAATGGTGGCACCACTTCATCAAAACATGAAGTAAACTGGTGGGCACCACTCGATGTACGGGTTTGGGTGGAGTTGGTGTGACCCACTCCATCAAAACATATTATAAATGGTGGCCCCACCTTATGGATGGGTTTGGACGGGGATATTGCCCCCCACCTAAAATGATGGGCTCTACAATATAAAAAGGCTGCTAATGGCACTGCCATGTTTTGATAACTGCACTAAACTGTCTTGTCTTTCATTATTTAAACAGCTGTCAGAGGTTACTACGTTCCCAAAAAGCCATCAGATTCCAATTTAAAAAGAAACGACAAGCTGCATTTGTGCAATTATTAAATCGTGGCAGTGTCAAAATAAATTAGGAACCTATGAAAATGAGGTGTAAAATGGTGGGCCCCACGCATCAGACTGTATGCCTAAGGTGTAAAAAATCAGGGAACACCCTTTCCCTACTTCCAAACAGCTCCTTGGATGAAATTTCAAAGGACAGAATAGAAACCTCTAGGAGGGTTAGGATCATCTTATGGGGGGGCCAATGAATGAATGGCTTAGATCATCCAAATAGGTGGGCCCAACATATTATAATATAAAATCTCACTACAGTCCCATATATGCAGTTCCTTCCCCCACCCAACAAAAACGAAAGGGCAGAGGGATTTGGAAATAGCAAGAGAAAATGGGGTTTGTGATGGAATTTGCAGAGAATCTGATCCTTCGTATGATGGAGGACCCAAAAGAAAGAGATCGAAAGAATAGGGAACACATATACGCTGTGAAAGAGCGCTGCAGTAAAACTAAGGAGATGTGGAGTCTCCCCCTCCGTCCTTACGGTTTCTGGACTTTCGAACGCCACAACGCACAGCTTTCATGGGATGCCCAGATCAGCCAAGTCCCTGGTCGCAGAGACCCTTATGACGACCTCATCCAAGACCACAACACCAAATAAATCCAATCAGCAATCAGGTCATTTTCACCCTTTTTATTGATCTATTCTGGCTTAAAAATTACTCTTTGGACCATGGGTCTGTGTAATTTATTGCTACCACTTTAATTTAGCCTTCTATATTGCTCTTTCATGTGAATTTTATTGATTTTTCAATTGCTTGTTTTGGATTTTTTTTTGGGTCTTTGGTGGAGAATTACCTGACATTAGATACATAATTCAATTGAAATAGACCTTTACCTGCCCAATTCGTGACACCCACTTTGCTTAAGTTGTGATGGATATGGTTTTGACTTTTGACTGATGAATGCGTAGGAACCATTAGTAGCTCAGTCATGGGTTCATAAATTATGTTACTGGGTTTTGATTCTATTTGTATTTTGGAAGGTTATTGAGACTTGCAAGTTGATAGTGGTTGTATGTAAAGCTTTCTTTGTCATAATAATTAAGCAAACATACTATGTTAACAAGTTCTGTTTAAACCCAGGCTTATAAGCTTTCTCAAAAGTAAATTTTTATGTCTCTAGAAATTGATGTTTTAATGGTGGGATGGATTTGGTAATCTGATATATATACTGGGTTTTTTTCTTGTGATGATTGAGTTACTCTTAGTCTTTCTTTGAGAAAGGGGACTAGCACTTTTAATCCCTAGTTATCATCAGGGTGGGGATATTTCCGCCCTTTGCAGCATGTGCAGCTCAAAGGAGGAGTTAGTAAATCACTTGTTTATCCACTGCAGGTTTAGAATGGATATTTGGGCATTCATCTTTGAACTTTTAAGGGTGTTTTGGGTGTTGCCTAGCTGTATTGTAGATTTATTTGAGGCTTAATCTTTTGCTCCTTGGCCTACAAAAGGGCAAAAGCAGTGTTATCTTTCTCTTCCTGCGGTATTGTTGCTGTTCTAGAAGGAAAAGAATCACTAACATCAAGGTTGCAACTATTTGGGTCCTCTCGATGGAGAGGAATGCTCGCATATTAAAAAAACTCTTCTAGAGGACCACAATACTGTACTACATCTTCATGAACATTATTTTGCGTACTATCATGTCGGTGAAGTCCTTGCCTTGTTTTAAGCATGGTTTAAAATTTCGGTTTCGGTACCGGTTTCGGACCCCTGAAATTTTGAAATTTCGGCCAAAATCTGCGAAACAAAGAAAATAATATTTTATTCAATATTAAAAATTTCGGTAATTTTGGTTGAAATTTCGGTGAAATATTAAATTAATTAAAAAAACAGGTTTTTTGGGTGAAATTTCGTAAATCAAAATTTCCACCGAAATTCCGAAATTTCGGCCGAAATAAAATACCGTTTCGGGTTTTCGAGATTTCGGTGTCTGTCTCCACCGAAATCCATGGTTTTAAAACCATCGAAATTTAAAACCATCTCCATCGAAATTTAAAACCATGGTTTTAAGTATATTTCTGGTTGCGACTTAAGGGCAATGCTGGAGAGAGATTTGTTTTATTGAAGAGAAGGTGGAGGTGCCTTCACCCCAATGGTCCCCTCCGGATCCAGGCATGGTTAAGATAAAACTTCGACGGCTCAAGCATTGGTAATCCTTGACCTGCTGGAGTAGGGGGAGTCCTTAGAGACAAGACCGGGTCTATTAGGTGGGCCTTCTCTAGCCCCATCGGCATGAAGGATTCCAAATGAGGCGGAAGTGAGGGTGATTATGAATTGCATCAGGCTCAGTGATAGCAAGGTGGATAGGTTGGACCGTTAAGGGATGAAATCCAGGATCAAGTAGAGGGTCACTCGGTTCAATTCTGAGTGGATGGATCAAAGGAATCCTCACCCCTAGAGGTTTGCAGATGCTATTGAAGAAATCCAGGATCGAGTAGATGGTCACTGGGGTCAATTATGGGATATGAGGAGATCAGCCAATAGTAAGGCAGATAGGTTGGACCGTTCAGGGGCTGAAAGGACTTGTCTAGAGATTTTCGACTACCTCCCCCCATTGATGTATTTTGTTTATAGCTTGTAATGTTTCTGTACTTCTTTCTTGATTGCACTGGCCACATCGGTCGTGAGGTTTCTCCCCTTTTTCTCTATCAATTTACTTTTTTACCAATTAAAAGAAAAAGATAGAAGATGCTGAATATTCGAATCTAACAGTAGCTATTCAGCACCATTACTCATAGATCATGGGCTATGTCTTGGAAAGTTTCTATGCCCCTCGAGTTGAAGCTTTCTGTTGGACAGTCATTGAAGTTAACATTAATACCTGTGATATGCGCAATGAAAAAAGGAAAGCAGGCTACAGATGTATGATGTGCTGGAAGGGTACAGTATCTTCTATGCAGCTATTTATACACTGCAGAACTGCCCAGGCTATTTGGTTTGCAATTCTCAGATATTTCAGGGGAGAGTGGATTTTCCGGGAAACTGTGGGCGATCTTTTATACAGCCAAAGGCTGAGGAAAATTGCAGACATGTTGAACTTCTCTTTGAACAGCTCCTTACACAGTTATGTGAGGAATTTGGAAGGAACAAGGTGCAAGATTTTTTGATGGAAAAATAAGCTATTTGGGATCCCTCATCACTAACATCATGATTGCGGCTAGTCGGTGGGTAAAAACACATTATCCTAATTGGTCTTTTTCAGTTCCAGTACTCTTAGAAAATGGAATGAAGTGGCATGGGACAGATCTGCTGAGTCGGAAAAACAGGTCAGATGGATTCTCCCCCCAATTCGGCGAAGCTTAATTTTGATGGAAGTTCGAGAGGTAATCCAGTTTTGGCTGGGACGCCTCCTAAGAAATGAATTCAGGGGCATCCTTTTCTCATACCCCAACCCAATCGGAATTGCTGACTCTAATGAGGCAGAAATAAAAGGCTTTTCTGGAAGGATTAATGATTATTTCGGATCTCGAGAGGTCATATATGGATCGAGGAAAATTCAGCAAACATTATTCCATGGGATCTTGGAAAAGCTTACGGACCATGGAGATTTGCAGACCAGATTCTGCAAATTAGAGACTTCCTCTCAGTAATAGAGGCTAGCTTTATCCGTATTCCTCAATCAGCTAATAGCATAGCTGATGACCTGGCGAAAAGAAGCTATTAGGGAGAATCTGATTATTTTGTACATGTATTCGATCCCTAAGCTGGATTTGTTTACGCTCTGCACTTTTATTGTGTTTTGCTTTCTCTTCTTTTTAATAAAAGTTTTGCCTTATTAAAAAAAGGGTGTTCATTCGTTTAAATATATCCAGTGGCAGGCTAATACGCAGAAGTATTTATAGGTTGGAGGTATCAGTGATGAGGGTAAATTTATTCACTGTAAAATTCTTCAAAGGATGTTACTCCTTATTCTCATATTGCAAGCTGTTTTCCGGAATATCCAGAGGAGAATTAATTTTTCTATTTTCGGTAGTCAAGGAGGAACAAGGAAGTTTTCCTTGTTTATCCCTAGGTGGAAAGTTTGATGTTGATGAGTAAAAGAATATGAGCTTAAGAGTAATGAGGATAATTCCAGCCTAACTAATTCACTTATTTAAATCGTCGAACCCAATTGGAGGCATTTCCTTAAAAAGTTACACTGCTTCGAGCTTGTAAAAAGATTGCTTTTGGATGTTCATTTGTTGGACATGCGACTATATGCATCTGGTTCAAGTTACCAAAATATGCAAGGAAGTAAAGCTTGTGGGAAAACTCATTATTTAAGGTTGCCAATTAACTCCCTTAGAGGATATCTTAGAAGGTTATTATCCCTGATTTTAAATGGGTGCAGAAAATAGCGACTTACTATAGATTGACATATCTCAACAGTTAGGTTCTATAATGGCAGTTCTGTGTTGTTGTATTCTGGTTCTGAATGTACAAACATGTGAGATAGTATGCAACCTTGTTTCATAAAATCAGAATAGCACATTTGTTTTGTCATTGGTATGCATGCTTATAATCCTCATAACCTTGAAAATATTTGGAGTGATGTGTATATTATGGAACATATCTGTTATCTTTTCATGAATGCTTTTTCTTTCACCTGTGCAGGAAAGTAACCTTTGTAGGAACTAAATCACTGGAAGTTGTTTAACTTCCTCAGCATCGTCCTTCCATGGTTATTATCCAAGTTGTTGCGTGTCATAAATTGAACAAACTTACTTAATTGTCTGGTATTTTTCAACATTTTTTCCTTGACTCTCTCTCTCTCTCTCTCTCTCTTTCTTGAATAAATATGCGATGTACTGGTGGTTATGAAGATAATTGTTGGCTGAACATTTACTGGTAGTGTGTTATTGCTCAATGGGAATTCTGTTGATTTCCAATCTGCTGAACTGTAGATTATCCACCAAAATTCATGCTAAACTGATGGAAAAGAGAAAAAATAAATAAATTGGGTTGCTGGAGAGTCTGCCACAAGTGGTAATATTGTGTTCATTTCATCATGAAAAGTTGGTATAACTGATCAGTAGGTTAGTATCATCTGACGTGTGTGATTTTTAGGCTGTGGCAAAGAAGGGTCCACTAAATGGATGGTCTAGATCACGTTGAAAGCTCAATCATGTTTCAATCTCATATTTTGGTGGATCACATAGTATCATTTCTAGTGCAAGTTTTTAGGCTTCTGGTTTATGTGATGAGTCATTTCAATCCCATTTCGCCTTGTGTGTTACAGTAAGAAATACTAATATGAGGAATGCTCAAGTAGGGCGTGCTCACCGTTAGATTGTATTTCCCTTTTTGGTTCATCGTGGCCGTCCATCTGATAGGCCTTATGTTAGACCTCCGATCGCTGTCCTGAGCTTCTTGGATAGGAAATTGATATCTGCACTCCCTTGTTTCACTACTGACAATCCACTCCTTTGTACTTTATTAATTAGCTTTTGAAAGCTTTTACAATTCTCCAGATGCTCTCCGCAGCCAATCAGAAAAGTTGTCAATATCAACTCTCATTGGATATTAGGATTTCCATTGGCATGATTTTGGGCCCACCAGGCATCCCATTCAGGTATCCAACCCATCAGATGGATGGTCCGGATCAACCAAAAGTTGGGCTCACTAGAAAAAATAGTGGGTGTGCCTTTACTGTTTTACGGTTTTAAGTTGTAGGCACTAAAGCATTTCTCATACATCTACGGAAAGCACTTCACCCTTGGACCGTTTGAAAGCCCAAGTAAGCAGACCACCTTGGGCTGACTTTAGCTTTAGTAGGGCTGGGCTTGGGCCTATTTCTCAATGCTCGCTTTATGTACCATATTTCTAATTGGTTATTGAGAGCATCTTTGAAATTCTAACACCCTTTAAAAGCAAATTAAAAATTGTAAATATAAGATTTTAGTGTTATTATTGTTGCAAGGGAGTGTGGATATCAAACCCATGTTTATTTCTATGATGACCAATTTAGAGCTGTCCATGGTTTTAAATTTCGACCGAAATCCGAAATTTCGGTTGGGAGGTACACCGAAACTTATCATATCCGAAATGGTATTTTATTTCGTCCGAAATTTCGGAATTTCGGTCGGAATTTTGTTTTTTCCGAAATTTCGTCCAAAATTCTGAAATTTCACCCAAAAACCTGTTTTTTAAAAAAAAAAAATTAATGTAATATTTTACCGAAATTTTGGCCGATTTTTTTTTTTTTAAAAGTTAACTTTTATTAATAACAAAACAGTACAAGCAGGCAGGGACAAGATGTCCCAGAAAAGAAAAAATTACAATGTTTTCACAGGAGGCCTTCAGTACCCGACTCGATTTGAATTACGAATCGAGTATCGGGTAGATGTGCCCCATCTTTAGCCAGGACATCCGCTACAGTGTTTGCCGTTCTCCGACAGTGTTGCAGTGATGGATGAACCTCTCGCACTTTTGGCCGAAATCTGGTATCAAATAAAATAATGTTTTTATTGTTTTACCAGATTTCAGCCGAAATTTTGATTTCAGTGGGGACCTAAACTGGTACCGAAACTGAAATTTAAAACAAAGGATCTGTCCATAAACCTATGCATAAATAAATACGGAAAATCAATCAATTTGCATATTTAAAATAAGAGGAATGATAGATGCAAGGCCCTCATTATGGAAGGGCTGGAGAAGGGCCCATGAATAGAACCACATCATTATTAAAATCAGTTGAGAAACTGAAGTTGGTGGCACTTAATGTCGTGGATCTATTCAAGGGCCCTTCTTTAGCCCTTGAGTAAAGAGGGCCCTTGCATCTATCATCCCTCGTAAAAAAAATTCAATAGCGACAAATTTAGATCTATGTACGTATGTCTTTAATTGTAGTTTGAAATTGAATACTTGCAATATTACATCCACACTTCCATATTTACTGTTTATTTTCTTTGGCATATGGGCACCCGAATGGGCTAAATATGGGTACTCGGATTGGCTAATTATAGGCACCCAAATAGGTTTAATGCCTGTATCCGGCCCATGTTCTTTTCTTGGGCTGGATTGGATATGGGAAAAGTTTCTATATTTTGACATGGATTGGGTTTGTGTGCAGTTACTTGAACTTAAAAATAAAGGGCGGAGAGAGACAAACCCTCTCTCCCTTGATTTTTAATCGAAGGAGTGCATCGTTTTTTACTTTTCATTGGTTCAAAAACCAAGGCAGCAGGTTTTGTCTCTTTCCTTTATTTCTTAAAGCTCTGTATCTTTCGACTCAAAATAAGAGTAAAAACAAAATTTACGCCCATTTTTACACTAAAAAATGACAAGATAAGAGTAGATGTTTGTTAGATTGTGTGGCCGTCAACCTTCGATCAGAGATCCATAATGATCTGGGCATGTTCATCACGTGACAAAGCCCAAAACATATTGAGCATTCTCACATGCATTTATTTTCAAAGTATATTTATATTAATTATTTTTGTATAAAAATTATAATTTTATAAAGCAGGAGGGCATGTGGGCATTTTGCTTCACACTAATTAATTAAACAGGTGGTTGATAAATATCTCATTTAGTTTAAGAGCGTAGTTACCTTCATTGTACGTGTGTGATTAGTGGAGACAATGAGCCTTGATCATAATCCTTGACATGTGTAAAATTAGGAGAAGATTTCACTAATTCTTGGATTATTTACAATAGAGCTCAAGGTGTGCTTATATTGAGCACATACATGATAAACATAGAAAGAGATCAAGCAGACTATGGAAAGAGATAATGATGGAATATTCTCATCTAATCTACTTACTAATTAAATCTAGCTGCCTATTCTAGTGGGTTGCCTCATTAACCAACTTGCCTAATCTCCCACAAGAAGATCTAACGGTGAGATCTACACCTAATCCAACGGTGGATCTCATATATTCTAACAACATGAAAGCTAAATAACCTAAAACGTAGGTAATGGAGGAGAAAAGATATAGTCACTATGTGTGTTGCTCTGTATATCCTGCAAGTATCAGATAAAACTTGAAATCCATAGCATCCGAGTGAACAGATCACAATTCGAATCTTCAATATTTGAGTTAAGTACCATGCAAGCAAATCAGAAGCCAAAAAAAAAAAAAAATAGTAAAAAAAAGACCAAGTAGAAAAGTGGAAAGGCCACAATCATGTTTTGATAATAGGCACAAATTCAGCTTGGCCCGTATGCTTTAACCTCACAACTTTTTGAGAATTGTAACAGCAGGTTAAGCATACAGGACAAGGTGAGTTCACCCCCTATTATGAAAACACGGTTGTGTCATATCTAGGATTAAATTATCCTAATTGTTGGATCGATGGATCTTTTCCCTGTTAAATTGGGGCGTGTCAAGCCTTGTTTAATCGAAAAGCTTAACCTTTGATTTTGTATCTTACGCATGATGATCTACAAGATCAACCGTCCCGATTGCACATTCCTGTCTATGTGGGGCCCAAAACTTGACTGTTATGATTGGTGCCCACAGTGACTGTTTAGTTACTGAAACACTCTTAATAAAGCATTGTAGCAATCTTTTAGTTGTGTCCAGTGTCACCATAAGAAAATAAATGATTGCCACAATACTTCCATAAATAACCCTATAAATCCTCGTATATACCATAATGAATAGACAATTACCTAGAGAGCCATGTTCTCTGTTAAGGACTTTTCATCAAATAAGTATTCCCTTGTAATGGTATGATACGCCCTCCAAATTCTATGATTATGTACAAATACTATAGTTACCACATGATACAGGGGATGTATTCGCACCCCTTCCTTTTAAATTGGGATCCCTCTCTTTTAGTCGTTAACATCTAATAATTAGGAATTGAAACAACAATGCAGAATAGTTTAAAATAAAAAGAGGGGTGCGAATATCAATTCCCTAGATAATAATTTATGCCAATGAAATGCTAAGAAACTAGAAAGAGCTGTTAGGATCCAACTTCCCACATGTTGTAGTAAAAGGTTAAAACCCTCAATCCTTCATGTGGGCATTTTTGCTTCTCACAAATGTGAAGACCCACAAAGTATCCCATCGCCCACTGGAAAGAATAGCAGTATTGAAAACAGCTTTCAAAACCAATGGCAAAACAGAGCAGAAGCACTGACTGTAACTAGTAAATGAAGACTGAGGAAAACAAAGCATGGAGCAACGAATGGTAGATGATGGAGAGAAGATGTATTCATGCACTTGACAGTCTTGTTACATTTCCCATACAACAGATGCAAAAACACAGACAAAAAGCCACAGTAGCAGAAGCAGATAACAATGACAAGAGAGGAGGGGGGTTGAACTGTTTAAGTTGCCATGTTATGAATCAATGCAAGGACGGACTTTAACATAGAAAAGAAGCCAACCCGCATCCCATGGCAATGGTGAAGTACAGTTAGACAGGTTTCTTTTACAGACCTACCTGTTCTCTTCTGCTCTTCTCAAGGTGCTCTGCCTAACAAGGAAGAACAATAGTAGTATAAATAGATCAGAATCTGGACTTGGAGAACATAGGCATCTGCTAGTTTACAACATAAGTACATACTTATAGTTAAGGAATCTAGTTCAGTAATAGTAGAAACTTGATATGGAAATTCCAGTCATGGACCTTGATGGGCTTGACGGCACGAAGAGGGGAGAAACCATGGTGCTTCTGCAAGAGGCCTGTGAAAAGTGGGGATTTTTTCAGGTATTTAGGAAGTTGCTGATTTAGGTATAGAAGGAATGATTTGCAATTATAGTGAAAGTTCCACTCTCAGTAAACCTTATCACCATCCAATCCGAAAATTGGACGGTGATAAGAGGTTGGTCCCACTTGATTGCACCATGACCCAGAAAGTAGAAGCCAAGTGAAACCAACTTCTCATAAACATCCTATTTTTTATTAGTACAGTGATGAGATTCACTGAGCAAAGTTTCACTGTAAGTATTTCACATCAGATAATTCCCCTATTGTAATATGATCACATCATTCATGGGTGAGTAATATTTACAGGTTGCAAACCATGGAGTGGATGAAGGATTGATGGAGAAGCTCAAGGGACTAGTTAACTTGCACTACGAGGAGCGCATCAAGGAAAGCTTCTACAAGTCGGAGATGGCCAAAGGCTTCTTAGAAGAGTGCCCAAAGCCGTGGACTGCCTCAGATGTGGACTGGGAAAGCACATTCTCCGTGCGTTATCTGCCTACATCCAACATCGATGACTTAACAAGCCTCACAGAAGAATTGCGGTAACTAGTGTCACTGGAATCATAATTAAAAGTACTAATGCCAATAGGTTATGAGTTACGACTTACGACTTACGACTAACAAACATCATATGCATTTTCAGGGAAGCAATACAAGAGTACATTAAGCAAGTGATTAAACTGGCAGAGAGGCTGTTAGAACTCATGTCTGAGAATCTGGGGCTAGAGAAGGGATACTTGAAGAACAAATTCTTGGGAGATGATGGAAGGCCTTATGTGGGGACCAAGTTGGCAAAGTACCCAGAGTGTTCTCAACCGGAGCTGGTGAAGGGACTCCGATCACATACTGATGCTGGTGGAATCATCCTTCTGCTCCAAGATGATCAGGTGCCGGGTCTTCAATTCCTCAAGGACGAGGAATGGGTGGACATACCAGCAACCCCTTCTTTGGGAGGCAAGAGCACCATCTTTGTAAACACGGGTGACCAGTTGGAGGTGCTGAGCAATGGTAGGTACAAGAGCACTTTGCATCGTGTCCTTGCCAATAAGGAGGGGAGCAGGCTATCTATTGCTACCTTCTACAACCCTGCAGCTGAAGCCCTTATTTCCCCAGCTCCTGACCTTCTATATCCTGACAGCTTCCGTTTCCAAGACTACCTCAATTTGTATGCCACTACTAAGTTCTCAGACAAGGGCCCCAGGTTCCATGCCATGAAGAAGATGTCTCCCTCTAGTTCTTCTCTTCTTGTCTAAAGAAAAGTATAAATCTTAGAAGGTCGCATTCCCAATCAAATGAACGTAACAGTAATGACGCAAGATAGAGAAGATGTGTTGTTTTTTGGTGTGTTTCGTCGTTCTCTAAAGTACTCAAGTGACAGTTATGTTTCTGTGTTAGTAGGCCGCATTCCTAATCAAATGGACTAACTGTAATGATGCAAGATAGAGTAGATGCGCATATTTTTTTGGTGTGTGTAATTGTTCTCTAAATTACTAAAGTGACAGTTATGTTTCTTCTTGTTATTCTTCTTGTTATCCCTTTAAGAACTCTTATAAATGTACTCCAACTCCTTGTTGTACCACGATGATGAGGATGTAAGAAACATGATGCTTGGACTTGTTTTACCTTTTCTGCATCAACTTATTTTTTTATAATAGCGATTCTCACTGTATTAAACACGTTTCTTTCTTCTTCTTCTTCTTCTTCTTTTTTTTTTTTTGAAAAAGATCACAAATTACATTAAAAACTGAGATTAAAAGTGCACGTCAAAGGGTAGAAGATACCCAGAATACAAGTCTCTAGTAGCGCCCGATTTGGCCAAGCGATGGGCCAAAGCACTAGCACTCATGGGAACAAGGATTAAAAAATGGAAAAAAATCTGATCATGTCTCTGCTGACGTCGATGTACCTGGGAACAAGGGCTTGGGGCAATTCACGTCCCAAGTTAGTAATCTCTAAACCTTCAGATTTTTCCAAGAGTCCTTTTTGTTCCACAAACTACCTCTTTCCTTGTCTAGTTTCTTACATTTAATATCTTTAATGAAGGCATCATAAGTTTCAACTGTGACATACAGATAGCTGCCCACCCAAAGCCCCTCATCAAGAGCAGCCTAAAACAATTATGGAACTCCTGCCGTCAGCACACATTACGTTTCATGCAGGTACTACATGAGATAAACATCAGGATCAAGCACATCACCCCTCTAAAAACTAGTGTCGCTGCTGCGAATCTATGCTCATCTACATATGTTGGAAACCAGATCAGCGAACTCAAGATTCACTTAAGCTACCAGAAGCACACACACAAACCACTTATAAACTCAAGCATGCACCCAAATAACGGCAGTTGGCAATGCACCGTCAACTCTATTTTGAGAACATGACACGAACATCCTTTGCAGTCACACCAACAACTGCACGAATGGTGAGGAAGTTTACGAGTGAAGGCACAGGGAGCTGTCCAATGGGTGTCTAGTGAAAGGTACTGATTCTTTATACCCATCTCTGAAAGTCTGAACTCATATGCAGGGTATGGTAAGCATAAAGAGAGGCCTATGCTTGATCACCATTAGGTATGTCATGGGGTAACCCCATAAGAATTTCACAGGCTAACACTGACCACAGGTGAAATACATGCTTCCCTAACTCCCACATGATGGAATGTGCTGGTCTGGAGAGCCCCTGGTGATAGTTACACTGACATTTAGGACAAACCTAAAAACTTGTACTATCTAAACACATCAGCCATACAATATCTTAACACATCAGCCATACACATTCCTGGAATCATATATCCTGGATAAACTAATGCAAGTTCTAGATAATTAATGAGGAAGTTACAAGAAAGTACTACCCTAAAAATAAATATATCAAGTTTGAAGAGACTTAAGAGAGCCAAGTCAAGTCCAGGCTACACTAGGTTTTGCAGCCCCAATTGACCAAGCATAATAAACTTGAGAGTCAAGACTCAACAAGTTCACTAAGAGGGGAAATACTCAGTCAAACAGGGAACAATGTCTCCATTAGTGCTATAATGTATAAATTGATCTCTCCAAACAGATGAGATGGAACTATAATACATTGACAAGAACAGGTGGTCCTGATGAAACCAGTATTCGCAATAAGCAAAAACTACGTGTGTCGAGTATATAACCACATAAAAAAAAAAAAAAAAAAAACATGGGACCAAATCAAGCAGAGCTGTGATGAAACATAAGGCTACATCAATCTTCAGAGGAACATGAAAGAGTGAATGAGTCAAATCAATGAATATGGCATAAGTTACTGGGTACCCAGTTTTGATAATGTAGATTTAGTCATGAAAGTATTGGTCCCCTCAGCCACTTTCATAAGTGTAATCTTCTGGACCTTTGATAAAGGAGCACATTTGTTCACCAAACATAACAAAAAATTCCCAAACTTCAACGATTTTGAAAACCTACTGACCAGTTCAACAAGCCTAGAGATGAGACAATCAACCGGATCCGAAGTCAAATAAACATTCTGATTCAAGATATTCTGAAACAAAACAATGCTTCAGTCCATACCAACTCCTCAGATAATAAGCATCGGTGGCGGGGCAAGCACATGAATCTCCTTGCCCCTTCCTCCCCACAGAGAAGCTTCTGTAAGAATTCCGAAATGTGAGCTGGGTGCAAGCATTCCCTAACTATCCTAGTGAGGACATCACACAGTGGGGTGTTGATCCCTTCCCTGTGAAGGACCAAAGGAAACAAGAGCGAGTCCACCGCCGCTCTCTGATGGACTTTGCAGTACTCAATTGTCGCAGTCACCAGCACTCGAGACGCTGGTTCGTGCAGAATCAACAACTTGGGCAGTATGACTGAGCACAGAACCTGACCAGACCATGGAAATTCTTTAGTCCTAGCTGAAAGACGAGTTAACAGAATTGATGCCGTCTCATCATCTGCTTCCCAAGGTTCAATGAGACCCAGAACTGCTAACTGATCACCCACTTCCAAGTCGCGGCACAAATTGAGATGGTGTATTTCATTAGCCAGTGATATAGTTTTAGACGCAGAATCAAATCTTCTTCTTCATCATCACTTTTAATGACCGGAATTTCCACTATGCTACCGTCTAAAAAATTACTACATTGGGAATTTGTGTGTAAATCTCTGTGAGAGAGAGGGAGCAAGGAAGAGTAGGGAATCGGTGGGGGTAAGACTACGGAGCCAATTGGGTAATGCCTCAATTTCTTCTTCTTTTTCTTCCTCTTCTTCTTCTTCAGAAGAACTTAGAATTGGATTTCTGGAGCGGGTTTTCGGGAGAGACGGCATCGAGCAGGTTGTGGGCGGCTTTCTGAACCCAGAAATCATGTTGTCCCGATTTCAAAATGTTGGTGGCCGTCAATTGGAGGGTTTGGGCGCAGAATCTCTGGTTCTCGATGGTGATGAAGGAGATGATTCGAGACTGAATGGAATGTGGGAGTGTCTCTATCCACATGCGTCTGGATTAAATTATAATGAGGGTCATGAATGAAAGCAAGAAATGTAGAGAAAGGAAAGAGGAGTGTGATAATGTTGGTCTCTTACGTCTTCATAATCTGTTTGGGTGATGATGAAGGCGAAGAAGAGGAGAGAGCAATGTTTGAAGGTTTGATGAGGTGAGAGAGAAGAGAGGAAGTAGAGTGATGGGGTACGAAAAGTCACCACCAATTAGCTGTCGACATGTGCCCCCGGAGGGCCCGCTAAGAAGTTGGCACCAATCTCAGGGGTAGCTAGGTAATCTACCAAGGGCAGGTAAAATTAGGCCCACACATGGGCTGACACTTGTCCTGAGGTAGGTAATTCAACTACCCAAGGCTCTCGCTATAAACAGCCTTCACAAATTCCAAGGTAAAGGACCGGATCCCTAAGAAAAGTTACAATCCCATGTTTAGCTTCTCTCCTATTCATACTGACTTGAGTGTCGAAGAGCCTATCCGGAGCTACCACTCCGGGTTGGTCTTCTGACCTTGTGCGCTCTTGCGCAGGATAACTCTTGAGTCAACCGCTGGGACCTGCCGGATCAGCTCTTCTGTCACTGTCATATCTATTACTAGACCTGGCAAAAGCGACCCGTGCCCGCGGGTCGACCCGACCCACCCGCAAATTTGCGGACACGGGTCGGGTCGGGTCAACCTGCGGGCACCCGCATTTTTACAGTATTTTTTAATTTTTTTGAGAATGTTATCATCACTACTGTTTTTTATGAGGGAACTCCTCACTTATAAAAAGTACGGTATGGCCTGCACCATAGGATTATCCAAACCGTCCATTAGATGGGCCATAGCCAAAATAGGTTATGCCCCAAAATTATTTCCATTGGTTGATTCTAACCCTCCGATCTATAGAGGGTTAGGATCAACCCTCTAACTTTCAGATTGGAGGGTTAGGATCATCCTATATAAATGATTTTTGGAGCATAACCTATTTAGGCTATGGCCCATCTAATGGACGGTTTGGATCATCCTATGGTGTGGGCCATACCATACTTTTAATAAAGTGAGAGTGCGCTCATAAGAAACAGTAGTGTTGATAACATTTCCATCTGTTTTTTATTTTATAAGAATTTGCTACCAAGTTTCTCCTATGGCAATTTCTCGGCAAGTGGTCATCGTGGTGCAAAGATGCTCACATGGCGAATGTTGCTAGCAAACAAACGAAAAAAAGTAATCATTACACAAAAAAAGTAAAATAGCTAAAGTTATAAAGTTACCTAAAAATGGTTATAAAATTGTAAAATTACGAAAAAAATACCATATAGAAGGTTATGACAATTACGGAAAAAACAGATGCGGTCAAATCAGAATAATTATTACAATCCCCATATTTGCGGCATATTTGCGGGTGACCCGCGGGTTTACCCAGCCCACCCGCGGGCCGCGCGGGTCACCTAAATTTTGACCCGCAAAAAAGCGGGTCATTTCCTCACCCGACCTGTGGACCCGCACCCGCATCACCCTCGGGTTGACCCGGCCCGACGCACCCGTTTGCCAGGTCTATCTGTTACCAATTTTGGGCCTAACATAGAGTGCTTATGCTTTTGCAACCAAAGGGAAGCCTCTCCTTCTGGACATGGGGAGTTGAGGAAAATTTCTTGGAGGGAAACCCAATCTTCCATGATTCCGTCCCGCCCTTTCTCTCCAAAACAGATGTGCCCAAATTATTTTTTTCTCATCTTTTGCTCATATTTCATATACCAAGAATGAAAGAAACAAGATAGGCGTTTTGGGATGAACCTAGCACTCATATACATTATAGAGATGAACAGTTTGGATCATCCAATGTAGTGAGCCCCACTGTTTTAACCCAGAATTTATCTAAGAACCCGGGGTAACACCAAATTTTATTGATAGAAATAACAAAAGTACAAAAGCAAGACTAGCCTTCGAAACCTAAACAAAATATTAAAGAACCCACACCACCATATAAAGTACTTATCTAACTTGAACATTAGTAATACATAGCGCTAATCAATTCTAACCGCCCTTCTCGTGTCTCTTGGTAGATCCATGATCCATCAAGTTCCAAAAGATTTCATTAAGCCTGATAGAACAAGCATGATTAGCAAATGAATATGCAGCACAATTTCCTTCTCTGTACTTGCTTTTATAATTGAATTTTTGTGAGGTAAAAATAGCAGTAGAGCTTAAAGATGTAAGGTATTTTCATGAGGTAAAAATAGCAGTAAAGCTTATAGAAATGTATTTTTAAGATACAAAACAATTAAAAGAAGGGATTTGCTAGCCAATTTCGCGGAAGGCCATTTTGCGGCTGGCTTTTGCATGTGAGAACAGCCACATCAGATGAATTAAATGCATAAGACAAAATATGCCCAGAAGTCCACATATGGGGTTGTTCTCACATGTAACAGCCAGGTGCGAAATGGTTTTCTATGAAATTGCCTAGCAAGTCCCATATATATAAAGCCAAGCTCTCCTACATTACAAATCAGATTGTCCGTCGGAAAGTCATAGGCCTTATGGTACACACTTAGGCGTCAGGGTTAAAGGAAGGAAGAGAAGAAACTAGAGAGATAGATAAAAACGAAAAGTGGGAAAACAATATTTGAGTGGTTTTGAGTAGGGTTTTTGAATGTTACAAAAATACCCCTCATGAATAGACTAATAAATGAAAATATGAGGAGTATTTTTGTACATTGGCACCCTCCATTCAGATCTAGAACAGTCCATCAGATTTAGTGGCCATGTTTGGGTCACAATTCGAAATAGCTCTAAACCTTAGGATATGGATCCAATGGGCAAGGCTCAGATATACCCTTTGTGCCCAAATCATGTCAATTAATGTTCGGATCCTTTAGACCCATTGGACCATTAGGAATTTTATAGAGTTGGAATAATGTTTTACACGTTTACCTGATAGTACTGAGTCGTCTTCTCCTTTATCGCCGTCGTAACACTTGAAACCATGCCACAATTCCTAATCCTACTCCATAGCCCAATCCCATCGGTATGAACGACCATTCCCTATTTGATCGTGAAGCCACATCTTCAGAAGATGGCGATGGTGATGGCTCTAGCACTTTGCTATTTTCACATTTCCTTGACAACGGAGTCCCACATAAACCGGGGTTTCCTTCAAAGGATGAATTCTCAAATGTAGAAAATTGGCGGTCTTGAGGTATTCTTCCCACAAGGAAGTTCTTTGAGAGGTCCAACATTGAGAGGAATGTAAGACTTGTCAGTTCCTGAGGAATCTCCCCTGAAAGCTTATTCCGAGATAGGTCTAATGACTCGAGCTGCGATAAATTCCCAAATGATTTAGGAATCTGTCCCGTAAAATTGTTGCCTGACATGTTGAGCATGTGGAGAAAGTTTAGTTCCCCAATTGCTTCAGGAATGTCCCCATGGAATTGGTTCTGGGAGAGATCCAGGGATTTGAAGACCGTTAGGATCTTCGGTAGTTCCATATTTTGCCCTTTGTTAGTCACCGTTGTTGTAAATTGATAGTACATGTCGTTTACTACGTCACCAGATCCAAAGTAGTATCCTGGATATGCAAATCCAAATCCAAGGATATGGTTATCATCCTCATTTATCGTTGTAGTCATTAATTTCCAGCTCTTGAAGAATTCCGAAGGTAAATTCCCCGTGAAACCGTTGGAAGATAGGTCAATGATTTGCAGCATTTGGAAGGCGTAATTGGTTCTGTCATCTCCAATAGGGCCATAGAATCTATTGTTTCGTAGAATAAGAACAGCCAAAGTGGACATATTCCATAACCAGGAAGGGAAGGTATCGCTTATCATATTGTTTCCAAGGTCTAAAACCTGTAGCTCCCTACACTTGCCCAGAGAAGTTGGCACATGCCCTTCTAATTGGTTTTCATTCAGGTTGAGTATTCGTAGATTACAGCTGTCTGCAAAAGTTTGAGGAATTGTGCCACTGAAGAAGTTTCCCCCTAGATTCAGTACATGGAGATCAACAGAGCGTCCAACCAAACACTGCGGAATTGAGCCATTCAAGCCGTTGTTAGAAAGATCAAGGTCTACCAATAGCATGGCATCGCAGAATGATGGAGGGATTTCTCCTGTAAGATTATTTCGCGAGAGTGAAAAGAAGAAGCCAGAGGTGATGTAAGAACCAATGTCAGATGGGATGACAGATGTGAAATTGTTGTTCGAGTAATCGAGAATGAAAGTGTTGGGTGGTGGCAGTGGAATTGACCCTTGTAGCATGTTGGAATGGAGGTCGAGAACTTCCAACTGAGTTGAGGAAATATTGTACGGCTCAATACCTGTCAGCATGTTGTGAGAGAGATTCAAAGAGAAATTTGGGATATTCCATATCCATGTGGGTATTTCACCACGGATTTTGTTGTTTGAAAGGTCTAGAAAAACCAATTGATTCTGATTTCTCAGGAAATACGGGAATTCGCTTAGGTTGCAAGAACCCAACTTTAGTTCCAAAAACTGTGGAAAGAAGGAAGAATTGTCCACGCCAATGTCGATTGACAGGCTATTTCCTGAAAGATCAAGACTCAAAAGTTTCTTGTGATTCCCGTACATGGTGAGATTCCCGTACATGCCGTTGAAGTTGTTGGAAGAAAGCCGGAGTTGTTCAAGCCTTGGGAGTTGAAGGAGCGACATTGGAATAGGGCCTTGAAGCTTATTGTTGCTCAAATCGACTTCCTCCAGCAATGAAGAGAATGCATTAGGGAACTCACTGAGTTGGCCATCGAGTTGGTTGTCACTTAAAACTAACGTATGTAATGATGGAAGCGTGAACAGAGATGACGAGATGGCACCCGTGAAATGATTATAATCAAGGTACACCTCCATGATTTTCTCCAACTGAGGTAGAAACGGGAGCTCGCCGCTGAAATTGTTGTCTGAAAGCTCCAAATGAACAAGTTGTGTAAGGTTTGCCAGCCATGACGCAGAACCCGTGAAATTATTAGAGGCCATGTCCAAGTAAACGAGTTGTGTAAGATTTGCCAGCCATGACGTAGAACCCGTGAAATTATTAGAGGACAGGTCCAAGTAAACGAGTTGTATAAGATTTGCCAGCCATGACGTAGAACCCGTGAAATTATTAGAGGACAGGTCCAAGTGAACGAGTTGTGTAAGATTCTCCAGTGTATATGGGATCGATCCAGAGAGATTGCAGTAACCTAGCTGCAATTTGACCAACGACTTGAGATTTCCAATCGAAACAGGTAATTCCCCAGATAATTGTGTTCCTGTAAGCACCAAAACTTGAAAAGCTGAGTCCTTAGAAAATTCTGGCAAATAGACTGAGAGGAGTCGATTGTACGATATGTCAAGGGTCTGTAACTTGTGCAGATTGAAAATGCTTGCAGGGAATTCCCCCTGCAGTCCGCAAGATCTGAGATCGAGGGTGACCAAAGAAGAAAAGTTTGCCAAGAAAGAAAGTTCGTGACCTTGCGCTGAGGTGTTTACACGAGAGAGAGAGAGATCCTTTAAATTTGATAGGTTTTGAATGAGCTGTTTTAGGTTTGGGTTTTGGAGTACTAAAGGACAGAGGACATACTTTCGGTCAAAAAAGAGTACAAGATCCGTCGAAAGATCAAGAGAAATCAAGCTCTTCATACGTGAGATTTCCTCTGGAATTTGGCCTATGAAACCCGAATATGAAAGATTGAGGTGGGTCAGTTTCGAGAGGTGGTCAAGCCCTGAAGGGATAGGAATGGAATTGAATTTGTTGTAAGAGAGATTGAGAATTCTGAGATTGGAAAGGCCGATGAGAGCGGTGGAATTGATTGTGCCATTAATGGAGAGGCTACTGAGGTCGAGGCCAATCACGTGAACCCCGGATTCGTCGCACGTGACTCCTTCCCAATTGCAGCAATCCGTCCCCCATTTCCAATTCCATGACACTGCTACCTGCAGTCCTGAATCAGTAGAAATATAAAACCCCCTCTTCAATTGGAGCAACGAAGCACTCTCATCTTCGTTGCATTTGCCTGAAACCCCAAATTCAGAGATTTGAGAGTGGAAGAGAAGGAAGGAGAGAAGGGGGAGTAGCAGAAATCTCATAATTGCAGGAGATTTGGTTGTACAAAACGATGATCCCATGAAGAAAGCATTGCGGGAGAGAGGTTGTTACTAAGTAGGATGAGAAAAGGTGGGATGAACCAATACCATTGATGGTGGGTCTAAGTCCTTCTAAGTAAACACCCTTTGTTTTTATGTGTAGACTTTAAATTGATTGGATACAAGACTTTTTGGGTCATGAGGCTGTGTAGAAAGACCTTTGCTTGTGGGCCACCATGTGGACTTACGAAGACTTACCCATAGTCTATCACCTAGAAGACTTACGAGGGTTAAGCAAACGTGTGGAATCAACTAGTTGCTTCTCAGTTCTCACAGCTTTTATGGAACTGTATTAATATTTGACAGCTGTTTAAATAAGGGAGATGATTTTTTCGCCCCCCCGGGACGATTATGCGCCCCCTGTTAACATTGAATCAAAAAGCTTAACCGTTGATTTTTGCAGTTTGTATCTTACGTATGGGATATTCGTTGGACCAGGATCATGTGCCAACAACTGTCCCGATTGAGCATTCCTGTCCTTGTGGGGCCGAAGAATTGACTGTTGCCTGTTGGGATTGATACCCACAGTGACCGTCCAGTTACCGAAACACTAGTAATAAAGCATTGTAACAAGCTTTTTGGGTGTCACCATATAACCTTATAAATCCAGATACCATAATGATTAAACAATTACCTAGAGAATTACCTACTTTTATTCCGTTGTTCCGGCATTTATCATTAACCTGGATTTTGCGTCCCCTATAGTTACCACATAATACAGGGAATGATATTCTCACCCCTTTCTTTGCAAATTGGTATACTTGAAACAGCCGTCCAGAAAACGTTTAAAAGGAAGAGGGCTGCGAATATCAATTCCCTATATAATATCTTAGGACAATGACAATGTTAAGAAACTGGTGAGAGCTGTTAGGATCCAACTTCCCACACGTTGTAGTAAAGGTTAAAACCCTCAATCCTTCATGTGAGCATTTTAATTTGAAGACCCACCCATGATCCATCGCCCACTGGAAAGAATAGCAGTATTGATAACAGCTTTCAAAACCAATGGCAAAACAAAGCAGAAGCACTGACTGTAACTGGTAAATGAAGACTGAGGAAAACAGAGCATGGAGCAACGAATAGTAGATGATGGAGAAAAGTTGTAATCATGCACTTGACAGTCTTGTTACATTTCCCATACAACAGAAGCAAAAAAACAGACAAAGAGCCACAGTAGCAGAAGCAGATAACAATGACAAGAGAGGAGGGGGGTTGAACTGTTTAAGTTGCCATGTTATGAATCAATGCAAGGACTGACTTTACCATAGAAAAGAAGCCAACCCGCATCCCATGGCAATGGTGAAGTGCAGTTAGACAGGTTTTTTTTCAGACCCACCTGTTCTCTTCTGCTCTTCTCAAGGTGCTCTGCCTAACAAGGAAGAACAATAGTAGTATAAATAGATCAGAATCTGGACTTGGATAACATAGGCATCAGCTAGTTTCTAATATAAGTACCTGCTTATAGTTAAGGAATCTAGTTCAGTAATAGTAGAAAGTTGATATGGGAATTCCTGTTGTTAGGTCTAAAATTGGTAACAGGTTATGGTAGGGCCGGAAAGGCTGATCTGTGCCCGAAGGGCTGATCTGTGCTTGAAGGGCTGATCTGGGCCTGAAGGGCTGATCTGGGCCTGAAGGACTGATGGAGTCCTGCGCTGCACAAGGGCACAGACAAGAAGAGAAAGGGTCAGAAGACCAACCCGGAGTGGTGCTCCGGACGGGCGCTTCGACACTCAAGTCAGTATGAGCAGGAGTGCAGAGCAATGTCAGAGCAAAAGCTTAGGGTTTTGATTTTCAGATCCCTCACCTTAGCACAAGTGAAGGCTATTTATAGTGATTCTGAGCCACCTGTCCAGGACAAGTGGTAGTTCTGAGCCACCTGTCCAGGACAGGTGGTGGCCTCTGTATGGACCAGGTCTCATACCTAGGAGGGGCAGGTGGAAGTCCCTGATTGGTCCAGGTGTCACACCTAGCAGGGACAGGTGTTGGCTTTGCAGCGGTCCCTGTGAGGGCCGCGCGTCAACAGCCAATTGGTTGCTGAGTTCGGACCCATCAGTGCTGAGTTCGGACCCCTCAGTGCTGAGTTCGGACCCCATCAGTTGCCCCCTGGTTCTCCGAGTCGTGATAGCGGCTAGGGGAAGCAAAAAGAGGGTTAAAACAGCATCTGGCCGGCCTTAAGGCCTCTGGGTAGCTGAGGCCGGCCTCAGGCAGGGGCCAGAAAAAACCGCGGCGGCCAGGGGCCTCTGGGCGGCCTGGTCTGAAGGAGCACGGCCGGGCAAGAGCCCCTGTGCAATCCAGTCCGACCGAAATTTGAACCAGAAGTCTGGCCGGCCAAACTTCCTGGGCGTCGTGTCCGGGCAGATCTCCTGGACGGGGCGGCTAGGCAGGACAGGTCCTCTGTCGCCTAGTGAGTGCGCCGTATCCTGTCCGGCTTCGGCTAAGCCTTCTGGACGGCTAGGTCGGGCAGAATTTGCACTGGAGGTCTGCCCGTCTAAGCCTTCTAGGCGGCTCGGCCGGGCAGAAGTTGCACTGGAGGTCTGTCCGGCCGAGCCCTTCTGGCGAACGCGTCATATCCTGTCCGGCTAAGCCTTCTGGGCGGCTATGCCGGGCAGGTCTTTTGTCTCGTAGCGGTTGCGCCATATCCTGTCCGGCTTCGGCGAAGACGTTGGACGGCTAGGCCGGACAGGTCTTTTGTCTTCTGGCGAACGCGTCATATCCTGTCCGGCTAAGCCTTCTGGGCGGCTAGGCCGGGCAGGTCTTTTATCGCGTAGAGGTTGCGCCATATCCTGTCCGGCTTCGGCGAAGACGTTGGACGGCCAGGCCGGACAGGTCTTTTGTCTTCTGGCAAACGCGTCATATCCTGTCCGGCTAAGCCTTCTGGGCGGCTAGGCCGGGCAGGTCTTTTGTCGCGTAGCGGTTGCGCCATATCCTGTCCGGCTTCGGCGAAGACGTTGGACGGCCAGGCCGGACAGGTCTTTTGTCTTCTGGCGAACGCGTCATATCCTGTCCGGCTAAGCCTTCTGGACGGCCAGGCCGGACAGATTTTTTTGTCTTCTACAGATGACCAGATTTTCTGGTCGGCCTGAGATGACCTCATTTTCTGGTCGGCCTGAGACCACCTCATTTTCTGGTCGGCTTGTGATGACCTCAGTTTCTGGTCGGCCTGGGATGACCTTATTTTCTGGTCGGCCTGAGACCTCATTTTCTGGTCGGCCTGAGATGACCTCATTTTCTGGTCGGCCTGAGACCTCATTTTCTTGGCGGCCTGAGATGACCTCATTTTCTGGTCGGCCTGTGATGACCTCAGTTTCTGGTCGGCCTGAGATGACCTCATTTTCTGGTCGGCCTGAAACCTCATTTTCTGGTCGGCCTGAGATGACCTCATTTTCTGGTCAGTCCGAGATGACCAGGAAAAATATCCTGTCCGGCCATAGTATTGGACCGGAGTGAACTAAGCGGCTCCTTAACCCCAGTTTAAGAACTTGGATTTCATTGTGGGTGGTTTTTGGCCCCCTACTCTCCTGGCCGGGAGTTGGCTCACAGCCATTTAGAGGCGAACCGAGGTGAACCACCAATGCAGGATCCCATTTTTCTGAACTCGGATTTTAGGTGGTTTTCCACGGGTGGTCCCTGGCCGGAATTGGGTTCCAAGCCATTTCGGGACGGACCGGAGTGAACCACTGCTTGGATCCAAGTCTTCAGAACTTGGGCTTTATAAGGTGGTTTTTCACTGGGTGTCCTTGGCCGGAACTGGTCTCCAAGCCATTGCGGACGTGCCGGAGTGTACCACCGCTGAGCTACAGAGGTCTAAGTCTGCAAACACTGCAAACACTTAGAGCTGAGCTGAGGAGGTCTAAGTCTGCAAACACTTAGACTGAGAGCTAAGTCTACAAACACTTAGAATCTTCAAGGTGGGTTTTCACTGGGGCGGGTCCTTGGTTGGAACTGATCTCCAAGCCATTGCGGACGTGCCAGAGTGTACCACCGCTGGGCTGCAGAGGTCTAAGTCTGCAGACAGGTTCTACACTCGGGGGGCCCGTGGCTGGAACTGACCTCCAAGCCATTGCGGACCGGCCGGAGTGAACCTCTGCACCGCTGCTGAGTCTGCGCTGCAAACAGGTTCTACACTCGGGGGGCCCTTGGCTGGAACTGACCTCCAAGCCATTGCGGACCGGCCGGAGTGAACCTCTGCACCGCTGCTGAGTCTGCGCTGCAAACAGGTTCTACACTCGGGGGGCCCTTGGCTGGAACTGACTTCCAAGCCATTGCGGACCGGCCGAAGTGAACCTCTGCACCGCTGCTGAGTCTGCGCTGCAAACAGGTTCCACACTTGGGGGGCCCTTGGCTGGAACTGACCTCCAAGCCATTGCGGACCGGCCGGAGTGAACCTCTGCACCGCTGCTGAGTCTGCGCTGCAAACAAGTTCTACACTCGGGGGGCCCTTGGCTGGAACTGACCTCCAAGCCATTGCGGACCGGCCGGAGTGAACCTCTGCACCGCTGATGAGTCTGCGCTGCAAACAGGTTCTACACTCGGGGGGCCCTTGGCTGGAACTGACCTCCAAGCCATTGCGGACCGGCCGGAGTGAACCTCTGCACCGCTGCTGCTCTCTAAGTCTGCAAACACTTAGGCTGAGAGCTAAGTCTGCAAACACTTAGAGTTTGATTGGAGGAGCTGTCATATATTAGTGACTCAAAAGTGAAGGACACAGTTTAGTGACAACTCCACTTTATTTCTTTTTGAAATTTCATTACAGAGATTCTTTACAGGCCTTCAAGCATTGGCTCTGAGGAACTCAACAAGATCCTGCTGCGCGGCCTCTGACAAGGCAGAGCCGATCCGGACAAGCCTCTGGTCGTCATCGCTGTAGAAAGGGATCTGGGCTTCATCCCTTAGATCAAACAGTTCGATTGGCAGAGACTCGGACGCATTCTTCCCTTTCAGTGCCGCTGCATAGCACCGCCTCGACTGGGGCTGATCCCCTCTGATTTCCCATATACCTCCTGGTGTAGTAAACTTCATCTTCTGATGATAGGCGGAGGGAACAGCTAGGAGGAGATTCTGGCCGGGGCCTCCCAGGATCGCATTGTAGGCCGACTTGGTCCTTACCACCAAGAAGTTCACCATGGCGAAGGACTAGCAGGGCGGCTCCCCGATAAGAACTGGAAGCTCGATCTGCCCTTCAACTTTGACAACTTCTCCGGAGAACCCGAACAGATCAGAGTTGGCCGGCTTCAGACGGTCAGTTCCGATCAGCATCCGCTCGAAGGCGTGATAATAGAGGATGTCTGCGGAGCTCCCGTTGTCGACCAAGATCTTCTTCATTTTCCAGTTCGCCACCAGCATGGTGATGACCAGGGCATCATCATGCGGGAGGATCAGGCCGTCGAGATCTGCATCTGAAAAGGATATCACGTTCTCTAGCCTGGCCTTATTGCTGCAAGTATGGACGGCGTTGACCTGCCGGGCATAAGTCCTGCGGGCGGATGAAGAGGTTCCTCCTGCGGTCGGCCCTCCTGAAATGGTACCAATAACACCATGAGGTTGAGGTTGAGGTACCTGAGGAGGGGGGCTGGCCAGGGCAGGAGCTTGGATGTGGTCGCCCAGAGGTTGAGCGCCCCGGGGGCTTCTGCCTCTGGGCCTCGGCTTGTCCTTGCGCTCTCTTCTGTTGTCATCATTTTTTAAGTACCTTCCGAGGTACCCTCTGCTGATCAGCTGCTCGATCTCCTCCTTCAAATGAAGGCACGCATTGGTGTCGTGACCGTGGTCATTGTGAAACCTGCAGTACTGCGACATGTTTCTTTTTGCCGACGAGGTCTGCCTCTCCGGCCACCGGATGAAATCCTCTTCCCGAATGGCTGCCAGGATACGTGCTCTGGACGCGGTCAGCCGCGTGTAATGCTCTCTTGGGTGGGGGCTTCTCTCCTTCTTCTGAGATTTATCATCCCTACGCTGCTTGGTAGGGTTCTTCTCCTCAGGCCTTCTCTTGCTAGCAGAGTCCAGGGCGGCGAGAGTTTCCTCTACCGAGATGTACTCCTCCGCCCCGGCCATCAGGTCTGCGAGAGACTGCGGATTGCGCCGGGCCACTGCTCGTCTGAAGTCAGTTGATCGGGCGCCGGCCAGAAGGGCATTCGTGGCTGCGGAGGGATCCAGGTTGGGAACCTGGAGGGCTTCCCTATTAAAGTGACCAACGAACACTTTTAAGGCCTCATCATCTCCCTGCCTGAGGGCCATCAGCGAAGCCGTCGTCTTCCTGGGTCTTCTGCTGCTCATGAAGTGACGGGCCAGGTCGTCCCCAAAATCATCAAAATTGTCCACGGACCTGGGTTTGAGCCGCGAGTACCAGTCCCTCGCTGCTCCAGTCAACGTGGTGGGGAATGCTCGACAAAGGAATCCATCCGACGCCCCGTGGAGGAGCATTGTGGTCCTGAAAGTCTCCAAGTGGTCCACGGGGTCGGTGGTCCCGTCATACTGCGAAATCTGCGGCATCTTCCAGCCCGCGGGGGCCTCCGCGCTGAGCACAATGTCCGAAAATGGTTGGGCGCTTGTGAAGATCCGGGAGGCAGGCCGGCCCTGCTCTCTGGCGAGCTCTTCGATCCGGTGGTCGATCTGCTGGATCCTTCGCAACACCGGGTCCTCTCTTTCCTCAGCCCGGTGGACAGGCCTTTCTCTCCTTGCTGGCAGGCTCATAGCCGATCCGGACTGACTGGCCGGACTCCTTCGCCGGTGCCGCGATCCCTCTCCGTGCGTGGCGTCTCTCTTGCTGCCATGCCTTTGTACGGAGGGAGATCGTGACCGGTGATGTAGGCGAGGCTCGGGGTGCACATGCTTGCCCCGGGAGAGGTGATCTCGTCTTGTGGAGTGACGAGTCTGCTCCCGGGGCGGGGCCGTGTGCTCTCTGCGGGAGCTTCCCCTCCTCTGAGTGGGCTGAGAGGCCTCGGCTGGGTGCTGCGGGAGTGCGGTGGCCGGATTCCTGAACTGCGCAATCACAGCAGTCATTTCTTGGAAAAGGGCCCGCATCTCCCTCGGGGTCGGGGTAGGGTCTGAGCGGTCTGAGTGAGTCGGGCTTCGCTCTCCTACCGCCCCGACCTCTATCTGCGAGGCCAGTCGCTCGCTTCTTCCTTCGCGGGGGGCTGTAGCCCGGGTCGTCCGGGAGGTTGGCACATGCTTTCCGTTTTTCCCTACCATTGCTTGAGTGAGGTTCCGAACAGCTTTTTGTTGCGGGGTCCCACGGATGGCGCCAAATCTGTTAGGTCTAAAATTGGTAACAGGTTATGGTAGGGCCGGAAAGGCTGATCTGTGCCTGAAGGGCTGATCTGGGCCTGAAGGGCTGATCTGTGCCTGAAGGGCTGATCTGGGCCTGAAGGGCTGATCTGTGCCTGAAGGACTGATGGAGTCCTGCGCTGCACAAGGGCACAGACAAGAAGAGAAAGGGTCAGAAGACCAACCCGGAGTGGTGCTCCGGACGGGCGCTTCGACACTCAAGTCAGTATGAGCAGGAGTGCAGAGCAATGTCAGAGCAAAAGCTTAGGGTTTTGATTTTCAGATCCCTCACCTTAGCACAAGTGAAGGCTATTTATAGTGATTCTGAGCCACCTGTCCAGGACAGGTGGTAGTTCTGAGCCACCTGTCCAGGACAGGTGGTGGCCTCTGTATGGACCAGGTCTCATACCTAGGAGGGGCAGGTGGAAGTCCCTGATTGGTCCAGGTGTCACACCTAGCAGGGACAGGTGTTGGCTTTGCAGCGGTCCCTATGAGGGCCGCGCGTCAACAGCCAATTGGTTGCTGAGTTCGGACCCATCAGTGCTGAGTTCGGACCCATCAGTGCTGAGTTCGGACCCCATCACCTGTCATTGACCTTGATGGGCTTGATGGCGAGAAGAGGGGAGGAGAAACCACGGTGCTTCTGCAAGGGGCCTGTGAAAAGTGTGGATTTTTTCAGGAATTTAGGAAGTGGCTGATTTATGTACCGAAGGAATGATTTGCAATTATAGTGAAAGTTCCACTCTTGGTCCGGAGAACCTTACCACCATCTGATCAAAAGATTGGACGGTGATGAGATCATAAGAGGTTGGTCCCACTTGATTCCACCATAATCCAGAGAGTAGAAAGCAAGTGGAACCAACTTCTAATCAACATCCTATCATTGATTATGACAGTGATGAGATTCACTGAGCAAAGTTTCACCACTGTTAAGTATTTCACCCCAGTAAACTACATGTATCATTCATCGGAGACTGATATTTACAGGTTGCAAACCATGGAGTGGATGAAGGATTGATGGAGAAGCTCAAGGGACTAGTGAACTTGCACTACGAGGAGCGAATGAAGGAAAGCTTCTACAAGTCAGAGATGGCCAAAGGCTTCTTAGAAGAGTGCCCAAAAAGGTGGACTGCCTCAGATGTGGACTGGGAAAGCACATTCTCTGTTTGCTATCTACCAACATCCAACATTGATGACTTAACAAGCCTCACGGAAGAATTGCAGTAAGTATTGTCTATGGAAACATAACTAACAATACTAATCCTAATAGGTTCTGACTAACAAACATCATATGCATTTTCAGGGAAGCAATACAAGAGTACATTAAGCAAGTGATTAAACTGGCAGAGAGGCTGTTAGAACTCATGTCTGAGAATCTGGGGCTAGAGAAGGGATACTTGAAGAAACAATTCTTGGGAGATGATGGAAGGCCTTATGTGGGGACCAAGTTGGCAAAGTACCCCCAGTGTCCTCAACCAGAGCTGGTGAAGGGACTCCAATCACATACTGACGCTGGTGGGGTCATCCTACTGCTCCAGGATGATCAAGTGCTAGGCCTTCAATTCCTCTAGGATGAGGAATGTGTGGGCATACCAGCAACCCCTTCTTTGGGAGGGAAAAGCACCGTCTTTGTAAACACGGGCAACCAGTTGGAAGTGCTGAGCAATGGTAGGTACAAGAGCACTTTGCTCCGCGTCCTTGCCAACAAGGAAGGGTGTAGGCTCTGTGTTGATGGGATTTAATTCATTGGTCCGACCCACAAGTCTAACTAAATTAATGACGTTGATAATACCTTGATCAGATGTTCCTAGCCTATTGATCCATTAAGCCTTGTTTAGGATTCTACCTGGTTGATTTCTATAATACTTTTTATCATATGCATTGAACCAGTTTGGATTGAAGGAATTTTTTTTTGAAAAGTTTAGAAAAGAAAAACTTTTTCAAAGTTTATTAATTTTCCATTGTTTAATTACACATGAAGAAATTAACTAAAACCACTACAGTTCAGATTTTATCTAGAGGGATTAGATAGGGGCCATTTCATAAAAGGCATTTCGCGGTTGGCTGTTGCATGTGAGAGCAACCACATAGGCTCACTTTTCAGCAGATTTTGTCTTATTCATTTAATTCATCTAAGGTGCTCTCACATGCAACAACCAGCCGCGAAATGCTTTTAAGATCTTTGGATCTCACAAGTCACAACACAGAGACAACCAATACAATGGCTGGGCCAAATCTTATAGTTATATCATCTCCACATGTTTACAGGACTAATTATGTTATTACTCTGAGTGGTCATGGTTAGGATGAAGCCTAGGGTCAACATTAAGTTCCACATATGGTCAGGGGTGTAATCAAGACCGTTGATCATGTTGACCATCATGAGGCAACCCATATTGTCCAAGTCTTATGCCTAACTGAGATCTCATTTGTCAGATTAAGGCAATTCTGTGTTGCTGTATTTTGGGTCTGAACAGTATGTAACCTTGCCCCTTAATATCAGAATAGTACATTTGTTTGGTCATTCCTATATATGTTTAGAGTCCTCATAACCTTGAATATTCGCATATTTGGACCTCATTTATCTTTTCATGAATATCAGTCGAGAGGTGTTTTTATCTTTCACATGTGCTGGAAAGTGCAACAAACCTTTGTAGGAGCTAAATCTCTGGGAGTTGTTTAACTTCCTCAGCATGGTCCTTCTATGGTTATTGTCACAAGGCTCACTTTTTGGCATATTTTGGTGGAGATAGGAGATAGGCCCCACCCATCAAAACATGCTGTGTAATCTGGCAGACCCCACTGTGGGTGTAACTCTCAGGCTCAGCCCATCAAAAAATGAGGTCTAAAACGGTAGGCTCTCAATGCTATGCATGTAAAATGGTGGCACCACTTCATCAAAACATGAAGTAAACTGGTGGGCCCCACTCGATGTACGGGTTTGGGTGGAGTTGGTGTGACCCACTCCATCAAAACATATTATAAATGGTGGCCCCACCTTATGGATGGGTTTGGACGGGGATATTGCCCCCCACCTAAAATGATGGGCTCTACAATATAAAAAGGCTGCTAATGGCACTGCCATGTTTTGATAACTGCACTAAACTGTCTTGTCTTTCATTATTTAAACAGCTGTCAGAGGTTACTACGTTCCCAAAAAGCCATCAGATTCCAATTTAAAAAGAAACGACAAGCAGCATTTGTGCAATTATTAAATCGTGGCAGTGTCAAAATAAATTAGGAACCTATGAAAATGAGGTGTAAAATGGTGGGCCCCACGCATCAGACTGTATGCCTAAGGTGTAAAAAATCAGGGAACACCCTTTCCCTACTTCCAAACAGCTCCTTGGATGAAATTTCAAAGGACAGAATAGAAACCTCTAGGAGGGTTAGGATCATCTTATGGGGGGGCCAATGAATGAATGGCTTAGATCATCCAAATAGGTGGGCCCAACATATTATAATATAAAATCTCACTACAGTCCCATATATGCAGTTCCTTCCCCCACCCAACAAAAACGAAAGGGCAGAGGGATTTGGAAATAGCAAGAGAAAATGGGGTTTGTGATGGAATTTGCAGAGAATCTGATCCTTCGTATGATGGAGGACCCAAAAGAAAGAGATCGAAAGAATAGGGAACACATATACGCTGTGAAAGAGCGCTGCAGTAAAACTAAGGAGATGTGGAGTCTCCCCCTCCGTCCTTACGGTTTCTGGACTTTCGAACGCCACAACGCACAGCTTTCATGGGATGCCCAGATCAGCCAAATCCCTGGTCGCAGAGACCCTTATGACGACCTCATCCAAGACCACAACACCAAATAAATCCAATCAGCAATCAGGTCATTTTCACCCTTTTTATTGATCTATTCTGGCTTAAAAATTACTCTTTGGAACATGGGTCTGTGTAATTTATTGCTACCACTTTAATTTAGCCTTCTATATTGCTCTTTCATGTGAATTTTATTGATTTTTCAATTGCTTGTGTTGGATTTTTTTTTTCGGTCTTTGGTGGAGAATTACCTGACATTAGATACATAATTCAATTGAAATAGACCTTTACCTGCCCAATTCGTGACACCCACTTTGCTTAAGTTGTGATGGATGTGTGGTTTTGACTTTTGACTGATGAATGCGTAGGAACCATTAGTAGCTCAGTCATGGGTTCATAAATTATGTTACTGGGCTTTGATTCTATTTGTATTTTGGAAGGTTATTGAGACTTGCAAGTTGATAGTGGTTGTATGTAAAGCTTTCTTTGTCATAATAATTAAGCAAACATACTATGTTAGCCAGTTCTGTTTAAACCCAGGCTTATAAGCTTTCTCAAAAGTAAATTTTTATGTCTCTAGAAATTGATGTTTTAATGAATGGTGGGATGGATTTGGTAATCTGATATATATATTGGGTTTTTTCTTGTGATGATTGAGTTACTCTTAGTCTTTCTTTGAGAAAGGGGACTAGCACTTTTAATCCCTAGTTATCATCAGGGTGCGGATATTTCCGCCCTTTGCAGCATGTGCAGCTCAAAGGAGGAGTTTGTAAATCACTTGTTTATCCACTGCAGGTTTAGAATGGATATTTGGGCATTCATCTTTGAACTTTTAAGGGTGTTTTGGGAGTTGCCTAGCTGTATTGTAGATTTATTTGAGGCTTAATCTTTTGCCCCTTGGCCTACAAAAGGGCAAAAGCAGTGTTATCTTTCTCTTCCTGCGGTATTGTTGCTGTTCTAGAAGGAAAAGAATCACTAACATCAAGGTTGCAACTATTTGGGTCCTCTTGATGGAGAGGAATGCTCGCATATTCAAAAAACTCTTCTAGAGGACCACAATACTGTACTACATCTTCATGAACATTATTTTGCTTACTATCATGTCGGTGAAGTCGTTGCCTTGTTTTAAGCATGGTTTAAAATTTCGGTTTCAGTACCGGTTTCAAACCCCTGAAATTTTGAAATTTCGGCCAAAATCCGGCGAAACAAAGAAAAGAATATTTTATTCAATATTAAAATTTTCGGTAATTTCGGTCGAAATTTCGGTGAAATATTAAATTAATTAAAAAAACAGGTTTTTTGGGTGAAATTTCGGAAAAATCAAAATTTCGACCGAAATTCCGAAATTTCGGCCGAAATAAAATATCGTTTCGGGTTTTCGTGATTTCGGTGTCTGTCTCCACCGAAATCCATGGTTTTAAGTATATTTCTGGTTGCGACTTAAGGGCAATGCTGGAGAGAGATTTGTTTTATTGAAGAGAAGGTGGAGGAGGTGCCTTCACCCCAATGGTCCCCTCCGGATCCAGGCATGGTTAAGATAAAACTTCGACGGCTCAAGCATTGGTAATCCTTGACCTGCTGGAGTAGGGGGAGTCCTTAGAGACAAGACTGGGTCTATTAGGTGGGCCTTCTCTAGCCCCATCGGCATGAAGGATTCCAATGAGGCGGAAGTGAGGGTGATTATGAATTGCATCAGGCTCAGTGAGAGCAAGGTGGATAGGTTGGACCGTTAAGAGATGAAATCCAGGATCATGTAGAGGGTCACTCGGTTCAGTTCTGAGTGGATGGATCAAAGGAATCCTCACCCCTAGAGGTTTGCAGATGCTATTGAAGAAATCCAGGATCGAGTAGATGGTCACTCGGGTCAATTATGGGATATGAGGAGATCAGCCAATAGTAAGGCAGATAGGTTGGACCGTTCAGGGGCTGAAAGGACGTGTCTAGAGATTTTCGACTACCTCCCCCCCATTGATGTATTTTGTTTATAGCTTGTAATGTTTCTGTACTTCTTTCTTGATTGCACTGGCCACATCGGTCGTGAGGTTTCTCCCCTTTTTCTCTATCAATTTACTTTTTTACCAATTAAAAGAAAAAGATAGAAGATGCTGAATATTCGAATCTAACCGTAGCTATTCAGCACCATTACTCATAGATCATGGGCTATATCTTGGAAAGTTTCTATGCCCCTCGAGTTGAAGCTTTCTGTTGGACAGTCATTGAAGTTAACATTAATACCTGTGATATGCGCAATGAAAAAAGGAAGGCAGGCTACAGATGTATGATGTGCTGGAAGGGTACAGTATCTTCTATGCAGCTATTTATACACTGCAGAACTGCCCAGGCTATTTGGTTGGCAATTCTCAGATATTTCAGGGTAGAGTGGATTTTCCTGGAAACTATGGGCGATCTTTTATACAGCCAAAGGCTGAGGAAAATTGCAGACATGTTGAACTTCTCTTTGAACAGCTCCTTACACAGCTATGTGAGGAATTTGGAAGGAACAAGGTGCAAGATTTTTTGATGGAAAAATAAGCTATTTGGGATCCCTCATCACTAACATCATGATTGCGGCTAGTCAGTGGGTAAAAACACATTATCCTAATTGGTCTTTTTCAGTTCCAGTACTATTAGAAAATGGAATGAAGTGGCATGGGACAGATCTGCTGAGTCGGAAAAACAGGTCAGATGGATTCTCCCCCCAATTCGCGAAGCTTAATTTTGATGGAAGTTCGAGAGGTAATCCAGTTTTGGCTGGGACGCCTCCTAAGAAATGAATTCAGGGGCATCCTTTTCTCATATCCCAACCCAATCGGAATTGCTGACTCTAATGAGGCAGAAATAAAAGGCTTTTCTAGAAGGATTAATGATTATTTCGGATCTCGAGAGGTCATATATGGATAGAGGAAAATTCAGCAAACATTATTCCATGGGATCTTGGAAAAGCTTACGGACCATGGAGATTTGCAGACCAGATTCTGCAAATTAGAGACTTCCTCTCAGTAATAGAGGCTAGCTTTATCCGTATTTCTCAATCAGCTAATAGCATAGCTGATGACCTGGCGAAAAGAAGCGATTAGGGAGAATCTGATTATTTTGTACATGTATTCGATCCCTAAGCTGGATTTGTTTACACTCTAAACTTTTATTGTGTTTTGCTTTCTCTTCTTTTTAATAAAAGTTTTGCCTTATTAAAAAAAGGGTGTTCATTCGTTTAAATATATCCAGTGGTAGGCTAATACGCAGAAGTATTTAGAGGTTGGAGGTATCAGTGATGAGGGTAAATTTATTCACTGTAAAATTCCTCAAAGGATGTTACTCCTTATTCTCGTATTGCAAACTGTTTTCCGGAATATCCAGAGGAGAATTAATTTTTCTATTTTCGGTAGTCAAGGAGGAACAAAGAAGTTTTCCTTGTTTATCCCTAGGTGATGTTGATGAGTAAAAGAATATGATCTTAAAAGTAATGAGGATAATTCCACCCTAACTAATTAACTTATTTAAATCGTCGAACCCAATTGGAGGCATTTCCTTAAAAAGTTTCACTGCTTCGAGCTTGTAAAAAGATTGCTTTTGGATGTTCATTTGTTGGACATGCTACTTAGTTAGGTTGACCGGTTTTAGTTAAGTTGGCAGTTGGAAATTTTTTTCTTCGTTCATGAAGTATTTTCATTTCTAATAATCACTGAAATTGAAATTTAGAAATCTATGCGACTATATGCATCTGGTTCAAGTTACCAAAATATGCAAGGAAGTAAAGCTTGTGGGAAAACTCATTATTTAAGGTTGCCAATTAACTCCCTTAGAGGATATCTTAGAAGGTTCTATAATGGCAGTTCTGTGTTGCTGTTTTCTGGTTCTGAATGTACAAACATGTGAGATAGTATGCAACCTTGTTTCATAAAATCAGAATAGCACATTTGTTTTGTCATTGGTATACATGCTTATAATCCTCATAACCTTGAAAATATTTGGAGTGATGTGTATATTATGGAACATATCTGTTATCTTTTCATGAATATCAGTTGTGAGGTGCTTTATCTTTCACCTGTGCAGGAAAGTGCAACAAACCTTTGTAGGAACTAAATCACTGGAAGTTGTTTAACTTCCTCAGCATCGTCCTTCCATGGCTATTATCCAAGTTGTTGCGTCTCATAAATTGAACAAACTTAATTGTCGGGTATTTTTCAACATTTTTTTCTTGACTCTCTCTCTCTCTCTTTCTTGAATAAATATGCTATGTGCTGGTGGTTATGAAGATAATTGTTGGCTGAACATTTACTGGTGGTGTGTTATTGCTCAATGGGAATTCTGTTGATTTCCAATCTGCTGAACTGTAGATTATCCACCAAAATTCATGCTAAACTGACGGAAAAGAGAAAAAATAAATAAATTGGGTTGCTGGAGAGTCTGCCACAAGTGGTAATATTGTGTTCATTTCATCATGAAAAGTTGGTATAACTGATCAGTCGGTCAGTATCATCTGACGTGTGTGATCTTTAGGCTGTGGCAAAGAAGGGTCCACTAAATGGATGGTCTAGATCACGTTGAACGCTCAATCATGTATCAATCTCATATTTTGGTGGATCACATAGTATCATTTCTAGTGCGAGTTTTTAGGCTTCTGGTTTATGTGATTGAGCCATTTGAATCCCATTTCGCCTTCTATGTTACAGTAAGAAATACTAATATGAGGAATGCTTAACTAGGGCGTGCTCACCGTTAGATTGTATTTCCCTTTTTGGTTCATCGTGGCCGTCCATCTGATAGGCCTTATGTTAGACCTCCGATCGCTGTCCTGAGCTTCTTGGATAGGAAATTGATATCTGCACTCCCTTGAATCACTACTGACAATCCACTCCTTTGTACTTTATTAATTAGCTTTTGAAAGCTTTTACAATTCTCCAGATGCTCTCCGCAGCCAATCAGAAAAGTTGTCAATATCAACTCTCATTGGATATTAGGATTTTCATTGGCATGATTTTGGGCCCACCAGGCATCCCATTCAGGTATCCATCCCATCAGATGGATGGTCCGGATCAACCAAAAGTTGGGCTCACTAGAAAAAATAGTGGGTGTGCCTTACTGTTTTACGGTTTTAAGTTGTAGGCACTAAAGCATTTCTCATACATCTACGGAAAGCACTTCACCCTTGGACCGTTTGAAAGCCGAAGTAAGCAGACCACCTTGGGCTGACTTTAGATTTAGTAGGGCTGGGCTTGGGCCTATTTCTCAATGCTCGCTTAATGCACCATGTTTCTAATTGGTTATTGAGAGCATCTTGGAAATTCTAACACCCTTTAAAAGCAACTTAAAAATTGTAAATATAAGATTTTAGTGTTATTATTGTGGATATCAAACCCATGTCTATTTCTATGATGGCCAATTTAGAGCTGTCCATGGTTTTAAATTTCAACCGAAATCCGAAATTTCGGCTTTCGGTAGGGAGCGACACCGAAACTTATCATACCCGAAATGGTATTTTATTTCGTTCGAAATTTCGGAATTTCGGTCGGAATTTTGTTTTTTCCGAAATTTCGTCCAAAATTCTGAAATTTCACCCAAAAACCTGTTTTTTTTTAAAAAAAAAATTAATGTAATATTTTACCGAAATTTTGGCCGATTTTTTTTTTTTAAGTTAACTTTTATGAATAACAAAACAGTACAAGCAGGCAGGGACAAGATGTCCCAGAAAAGAAAAAATTACAATGTTTTCACAGGAGGCCTTCAGTACCCGACTCGATTTGAATTACGAATCGAGTATCGGGTAGATGTGCCCCATCTTTAGCCAGGACAACTGCTACAGTGTTTGCCGTTCTCCGACGGTGTTGCAGTGATGGATGAACCTCTCGCACTTTTGGCCGAAATTTGGTATCAAATAAAATAATGTTTTTATTGTTTTACCAGATTTCAGCCGAAATTTTGATTTCAGTGGGGTCTTAAGCTGGTACCGAAACTAAAATTTAAAACAATGGATCTGTCCATAAACCTATGCATAAATAAATACGGAAAATCAATCAATTTGCATATTTAAAAAAAGAGGAATGATAGATGCAAGGGCCCTCTTTATGCAAGGGCTGGAGAAGGGGCATGAACAGAACCACATCATTATTAAAATCAGTTGAGAAACTGAAGTTGGTGGCACTTAATGTCGTGGATCTATTCAAGGGCTCTTGCATCTATCATCCCTCGTAAAAAAATGCAATAGCGACAAATTTATATCTATGTACGTATGTCTTTCATTGTAGTTTGAAATTGAATACTTGCAATATTACATCCATACTTCTATATTTACTGTTTATTTTCTTTGGCATATGGGCAGCCGAATGGGCTAAATATGGGTACTCGGATTGGCTAATTATAGGCACCCAAATAGGTTTAATGCCTGTATCCGGCCCATGTTCTTTTCTTGGGCTGGATTGGATATGGGAAAAGTTTCTATATTTTGACATGGATTGGGTTTGTGTGCAGTTACTTGAGCTTAAAAATAAAGGGCGGAGAGAGACAAACCCTCTCTCCCTTGATTTTTAATCCAAGGAGTGCATCGTTTTTTACTTTTCAGTGGTTCAAAAACCAAGGCAGCAGGTTTTGTATCTTTCGACTCAAAATAAGAGTAAAAACAAAATTTACGCCCATTTTTACACTAAAAATGACAAAAAAATTGTTTTACATCCATCGAAAGAAATGGAGATCAAATGCGCGTAGCAGTAATGACGCAGATAGAGTAGATGTATGTTAGATTGTGTGGCCGTCAACCTTCGATCAGAGATCCATAATGATCTGGGCATGTTCATCACGTGACAAAGCCCAAAACATATTGAGCATTCTCGCATGCATTCTCATTTAGTTTAAAAGCGTAATTACCTTCATTGTACGTGTGTGATTAGTGGAGACAATGAGCCTTGATCATAATCCTTGACATGTGTAAAATTAGGAGAAGATTTCACTAATTCTTGGATTATTTACAATAGAGCTCAAGGTGTGCTTATATTGAGCACATACATGATAAACATAGAAAGAGATCAAGCAGACTATGGAAAGAGATAATGATGGAATATTCTAATCTAATCTACTTACTAATTAAGTCTAGCTGTCTATTCTAGTGGGTTGCCTCATTAACAAACTTGTCTAATCTCCCACAAGAAGATCTAACGGTGAGATCTACACCTAATCCAACGGTGGATCTCACATATTCTAACAACATGAAAGCTAAATAACCTAAAACGTAGGTAATGGAGGAGAAAAGATATAGTCACTATGTGTGTTGCTCTGTATATCCTGCAAGTATCAGATAAAACTTGAAATCCATAGCATCCGAGTGAACAGATCACAATTCGAATCTTCAATATTTGAGTTAAGTACCATGCAAGCAAATCAGAAGCCAAAAAAAAAAAAAATAGTAAAAAAAAGACCAAGTAGAAAAGTGGAAAGGCCACAATCATGTTTTGATAATAGGCACAAATTCAGCTTGGCCCGTATGCTTTAACCTCACAAGTTTTTGAGAATTGTAACAGCAGGTTAAGCATACAGGACAAGGTGAGTTCACCCCCTATTATGAAAATTATCCTAATTGTTGGATGGATGGATCTTTCCCTGTTAAATTGGGGCGTGTCAAGCCTTGTTTAATCGAAAAGCTTAACCTTTGATTTTGTATCTTACGGATGTCATATTTGTGGGACCAAGTTCATGTGTGTGACCGCATGATGATCTACAAGATCAACCGTCCCGATTGCACATTCCTGTCCATGTGGGGCCCAAAACTTGACTGTTATGATTGGTGCCCACAGTGACTGTTTAGTTACTGAAACACTCTTAATAAAGCATTGTAGCAATCTTTTAGTTGTGTCCAGTGTCACCATAAGAAAATAAATGATTGCCACAAGACTTCCTCGTATATACCATAATGAATAGACAATTACCTAGAGAGTAACGGTGTCAATTTTGGCTCGGGCTCGGAAGCTCGCTCGAGCTCGGCTCGAAAAAAGCTCGGCTCTAGCTCGGCTCGAATCCTTAACGAGCCGAGCCCGAGTTAGGCCAGGCTCGGCTCGGCTCAGCTCGTTAAAGCTCGTTAAGAATTTAATATATTTAAATATATATTATATATTAATATATACATTAAAAGGGTTGTCCATGGAGTGAAAGGGGGGGGGGGAATATGTCACGTCATTTTTGGAACCCCATTTGTTACTAGTACCACCCCCCATAGTGTAAAAAAAGTAGTCAAATTACACTAGTAGGGCTGTCCAGGGAAGATGAGGGGTGTGAACATAATATAACCCGAGCTCGGTAAGGCTCGCGAGCCTGGCCGAGCCTGACCGAGCCGAGCCTGGTTCGAGCCCGAGCCTGAGCCGAGCCTCACTTGTGAGCTTAACGAGCCGAACCGAGCCTGGCCAAGCTCGGCTCGGCTCGTTTACACCCCTACTAGAGAGCCATGTTCTCTGTTAAGGACTTTTCATCAAATAAGTATTCCCTTGTAATGGTGTTTACCATTATGCTGATTCTTACACCCCCTTGTTTTGGTATGATACGCCCTCCAAATTCTATGATTATGTACAAATAGTATAGTTACCACATAATACAGGGGATGATATTCGCACCCCTTCCTTTTAAATTGCTATCCCTCTCTGTTAGTCGTTAACATCTAATAACTAGGAATTGAAACAACAATGCAGAATAGTTTAAAATAAAAGGAGGGGTGCGAATATCAATTCCCTAGATAATAATTTATGCCAATGAAATGCTAAGAAACTAGAAAGAGCTGTTAGGATCCAACTTCCCACATGTTGTAGTAAAAGGTTACAACCCTCAATCCTTCATGTGGGCATTTTGCTTCTCACAAATGTGAAGACCCACAAAGTATCCCATCGCCCACTGGAAAGAATAGCAGTATTGAAAACAACTTTCAAAACCAATGGCAAAACAAAGCAGAAGCACTGACTGTAACTAGTAAATGAAGACTGAGGAAAACAAAGCATGGAGCAACGAATGGTAGATGATGGAGAGAAGATGTATTCATGCACTTGACAGTCTTGTTACATTTCCCATACAACAGAAGCAAAAAAACAGACAAAAAGCCACAGTAGCAGAAGCAGATAACAATGACAAGAGAGGAGGGGGGTTGAACTGTTTAAGTTGCCATGTTATGAATCAATGCAAGGACTGACTTTAGCATAGAAAAGAAGCCACCCCGCATCCCATGGCAATGGTGAAGTACAGTTAGACAGGTTTCTTTTACAGACCTACCTGTTCTCTTCTGCTCTTCTCAAGGTGCTCTGCCTAACAAGGAAGAACAATAGTAGTATAAATAGATCAGAATCTGGACTTGGAGAACATAGGCATCTGCTTGTTTATAATATAAGTACATACTTATAGTTAAGGAATCTAGTTCAGTAATAGTAGAAACTTGATATGGAAATTCCAGTCATAGACCTTGATGGGCTTGACGGCACGAAGAGGGGAGAAACCATGGTGCTTCTGCAAGAGGCCTGTGAAAAGTGGGGATTTTTTCAGGTATTTAGGAAGTTGCTGATTTATGTATAGAAGGAATGATTTGCAATTATAGTGAAAGTTCCATTCTCAGTAAACCTTATCACCATCCAATCCGAAAATTGGACGGTGATAAGAGGTACCACTTGATTGCCCCATGACCCAGAAAGTAGAAGCCAAGTGAAACCAACTTCTCATAAACATCCTATTTTTTATTAGTACAGTGATGAGATTCACTGAGCAAAGTTTCACTGTAAGTATTTCACATCAGATAATTCCCCTATTGTAATATGATCATATCATTCATGGGTGAGTAATATTTACAGGTTGCAAACCATGGAGTGGATGAAGGATTGATGGAGAAGCTCAAGGGACTAGTTAACTTGCACTACAAGGAGCGCATGAAGGAAAGGTTCTACAAGTCGGAGATGGCCAAAGGCTTCTTAGAAGAGTGCCCAAAGCCGTGGACTGCCTCAGATGTGGACTGGGAAAGCACATTCTCCGTGCGTTATCTGCCTACATCCAACATCGATGACTTAACAAGCCTCACAGAAAAATTGCGGTAACTAGTGTCACTGGAATCATAATTAAAAGTACTAATGCCAATAGGTTATGAGTTACGACTTACGACTTACGACTAACAAACATCATATGCATTTTCAGGGAAGCAATACAAGAGTACATTAAGCAAGTGATTAAACTGGCAGAGAGGCTGTTAGAACTCATGTCTGAGAATCTGGGGCTAGAGAAGGGATACTTGAAGAACAAATTCTTGGGAGATGATGGAAGGCCTTATGTGGGGACCAAGTTGGCAAAGTACCCAGAGTGTCCTCAACCGGAGCTGGTGAAGGGACTCCGATCACATACTGATGCTGGTGGAATCATCCTCCTGCTCCAAGATGATCAGGTGCCGGGTCTTCAATTCCTCAAGGACGAGGAATGGGCGGACATACCAGCAACCCCTTCTTTGGGAGGCAAGAGCACCATCTTTGTAAACACGGGTGACCAGTTGGAGGTGCTAAGCAATGGTAGGTACAAGAGCGCTTTGCATCGTGTCCTTGCCAATAAGGAGGGGAGCAGGCTATCTATTGCTACCTTCTACAACCCTGCAGCTGAAGCCCTTATTTCCCCAGCTCCTGACCTTCTATATCCTGACAGCTTCCGTTTCCAAGACTACCTCAATTTGTATGCCACTACTAAGTTCTCAGACAAGGGCCCCAGGTTCCAAGCCATGAAGAAGATGTCTCCTTCTAGTTCTTCTCTTCTTGTCTAAAGAAAAGTATAAATCTTTGAAGGTCGCATTCCCAATCAAATGAACTAAACAGTAATGACGCAAGATAGAGAAGATGTGTTGTTTTTTGGTGTGTTTCGTGGTTCTCTGAAGTACTCAAGTGACAGTTATGTTTCTGTGTTAGTAGGCCGCATTCCTAATCAAATGGACTAACTGTAATGATGCAAGATAGAGTAGATGCGCATTGTTTTTTGGTGTGTGTAATCGTTCTCTAAATTACTAAAGTGACAGTTATGTTTCTTCTTGTTATCCCTTTAAGAACTCTTATAAATGTACTCCAACTCCTTGTTGTACCCCGATGATGAGGATGTAATAAACATGATGCTTGGACTTGTTTTACCTTTTCTGCATCAACTTATTTTTTTATAATAGCAATTCTTACTGTATTAAACACGTTTCTTTCTTCTTCTTCTTTTTTTTTTTGAAAAAGATCACAAATTACATTAAAAACTGAGATTAAAAGTGCACGTCAAAGGGTAGAAGATACCCAGAATACAAGTCTCTAGTAGCGCCCGATTTGGCCAAGCGATGGGCCAAAGCACTAGCACTCCTGGGAACAAGGATTAAAAAATGGAAAAAATCTGATCATGTCTCTGCTGACGTCGATGTACCTGGGAACAAGGCCTTGGGGCAATTCACGTCCCAAGTTAGTAATCTCTAAACCTTCAGATTTTTCCAAGAGTCCTCTTTGTTCCACAAACTACCTCTTTCCTTGTCTAGTTTCTTACATTTAATATCTTTAATGAAGGCATCATAAGTTTCAACTGTGACATACAGATAGCTGCCCACCCAAAGCCCCTCATCAAGAGCAGCCTAAAACAATTATGGAACTTCTGCCGTCAGCACACATTACGTTTCATGCAGGTACTACATGAGATAAACATCAGGATCAAGCACATCACCGGATCCCTAAGAAAAGTTACAATCCCATGTTTGGCTTCTCTCCTATTCATACTGACTCGAGTGTCGAAGAGCCTATCCGGAGCTACCACTCCGGGTTGGTCTTCTGACCTTGTGCGCTCCTGCGCAGGATAACTCTTGAGTCAACCGCTGGGAGCCGCCGGATCAGCTCTTCTGTCACTGTCATATCTGTTACCAATTTTGGGCCTAACATAGAGTGCTTATGCTTTTGCAACCAAAGGGAAGCCTCTCCTTCTAGACATGGGGAGTTGAGAAAAATTTCTAGGAGGGAAACCCAATCTTCCATGATTCCGTCCCGCCCTTTCTCTCCAAAACAGATGTGCCCAAATTATTTTTTTCTCATCTTTCGCTCATATTTCATATACCAAGAAAGAAACAAACAAGATAGGCGTTTTGGGATGATCCTAATACTCATATACATTATAGAGATGAAGAGTTTGGATCATCCAATGTAGTGAGCCCCGCTGTTTTAACCCAGAATTTATCTAAGAACCCGAGGTAACACCAAATTTTATTGATAGAAATAACAAAAGTACAAAAGCAAGACTTGCCTTCGAAACCTAAACAAAATATTAAAGAACCCACACCACCATATAAAGTACTTATCTAACTTGAACATTAGTAATACATAGCGCTAATCAATTCTAACCGCCCTTCTCGTGTCTCTTGGTAGATCCATGATCCATCAAGTTCCAAAAGATTTCATTAAGCCTGATAGAACAAGCATGATTAGCAAATGAATATGCAGCACAATTTCCTTCTCTATACTTGCTTTTATAATTGAATTTTTGTGAGGTAAAAATAGCAGTAGAGCTTAAAGATGAAAGGTATTTTCATGAGGTAAAAATAGCAGTAAAGCTTAAAGAAATGTATTTTTAAGATACAAAACAATTAAAAGAACGGATTTGCTAGCCAATTTCGCGGAAGGCCATTTTGCGGCTGGCTTTTGCATGTGAGAACAGCCACATCAGATGAATTAAATGCATAAGACAAAATATGCCCAGAAGTCCACATATGGGGTTGTTCTCACATGTAACAGCCAGGTGCGAAATGGTTTTCTATGAAATTGCCTAGCAGTCCCATATATATATATATATATATAAAGCCAAGCTCTCCTGCATTTCAAATCAGATTGTCCGTCGGAAAGTCATAGGCCTTATGGTACACACTTAGGCGTCAGGGTTAAAGGAAGGAAGAGAAGAAACTAGAGAGATAGATAAAAACGAAAAGTGGGAAAACAATATTTGAGTGGTTTTGAGTAGGGTTTTTGAATGTTACAAAAATACCCCTCATGAATAGACTAATAAATGAAAATATGAGGAGTATTTTTGTACATTGGCACCCTCCATTCAGATCTAGAACAGTCCATCAGATTCAGTGGCCATGACTGGGTCACAATTCGAGATAGCTCTAAACCTTAGGATATGGATCCAATGGGCACGGCTCAGATATACCCTTTGTGCCCAAATCATGTCAATTAATGTTCGGATCCTTTAGACCCATTGGACCATTAGGAATTTTATAGAGTTGGAATAATGTTTTACACGTTTACCTGATAGTACTGAGTCGTCTTCTCCTTTATCGCCGTCGTAACACTTGAAACCATGCCACAATTCCTAATCCTACTCCATAGCCCAATCCCATCGGTATGAACGACCATTCCCTATTTGATCGTGAAGCCACATCTTCAGAAGATGGCGATGGTGATGGCTCTAGCACTTTGCTATTTTCACATTTCCTTGACAACGGAGTCCCACATAAACCGGGGTTTCCTTCAAAGGATGAATTCTCAAATGTAGAAAATTGGCGGTCTTGAGGTATTCTTCCCACAAGGAAGTTCTTTGAGAGGTCCAACACTGAGAGGAATGTAAGACTTGTCAGTTCCTGAGGAATCTCCCCTGAAAGCTTATTCCGAGATAGGTCTAATGACTCGAGCTGCGATAAATTCCCAAATGATTTAGGAATCTGTCCCGTAAAATTGTTGCCTGACATGTTGAGCATGTGGAGAAAGTTTAGTTCCCCAATTGCTTCAGGAATGTCCCCATGGAATTGGTTCTGGGAGAGATCCAGGGATTTGAAGACCGTTAGGATCTTCGGTAGTTCCATATTTTGCCCTTTGTTAGTCACCGTGGTTGTAAATTGATAGTACATGTCGTTTTCTACGTCACTAGATCCAAAGTAGTATCCTGTATATGCAAATCCAAATCCAAGGATATGGTTATCATCCTCATTTATCGTTGTAGTCATTAATTTCCAGCTCTTGAAGAATTCCGAAGGTAAATTCCCCGTGAAACCGTTGGAAGATAGGTCAATGATTTGCAGCATTTGGAAGGCGTAATTGGTTCTGTCATCTCCAATAGGGCCATAGAATCTATTGTTTCGTAGAATAAGAACAGCCAAAGTGGACATATTCCATAACCAGGAAGGGAAGGTATCGCTTATCATATTGTTTCCAAGGTCTAAAACCTGTAGCTCCCTACACTTGCCCAGAGAAGTTGGCACATGCCCTTCTAATTGGTTTTCATTCAGGTTGAGTATTCGTAGATTACAGCTGTCTGCAAAAGTTTGAGGAATTGTGCCACTGAAGAAGTTTCCCCCTAGATTCAGTACATTGAGTTCAACAGGGGGTCCAACCAAACACTGCGGAATTGAGCCATTCAAGCCGTTGTTAGAAAGATCAAGGTCTGCCAATAGTTTGGCATCGCAGAATGATGTAGGGATTTCTCCTGTAAGATTATTTCGCGAGAGTGAAAAGAAGAAGCCAGTGGTGATGTAAGAACCAATGTCAGATGGGATGACAGATGTGAAATTGTTGTTCGAGTAATCGAGAATGAGAGTGTTGGGTGGTGGCAGTGGAATTGACCCTTGTAGCATGTTGGAATGGAGGTCCAGAACTTCTAACTGAGTTGAGGAAATATTGTACGGCTCAATACCTGTCAGCATGTTGTGAGAGAGATTCAAAGAGAAATTTGAGATATTCCATATCCATGTGGGTATTTCACCACGGATTTTGTTGTTTGAAAGGTCTAGATAAGCCAATTGATTCTGATTTCTCAGGAAATACGGGAATTCGCTTAGGTTGCAAGAACCCAACTTTAGTTCCCAAAACTGTGGAAAGAAGGAAGAATTGTCCACGCCAATGTCGATTGACAGGCTATTTCCTGAAAGATCAAGACTCAAAAGTTTCTTGTGATTCCCGTACATGGTGAGATTCCCGTACATGCCGTTGAAGTTGTTGGAAGAAAGCCGGAGTTGTTCAAGCCTTGGGAGTTGAAGGAGCGACATTGGAATAGGGCCTTGAAGCTTATTGTTGCTCAAATCGACACTCTCCAGCAATGAAGAGGATGCATTAGGGAACTCGCTAAGTTGACCCGTGAAATGATTATAATCAAGGTATACCTCCATGATTTTCTCCAACTGAGGTAGAAACGGGAGCTCGCCGCTGAAACTGTTGTATGAAAGCTTCAAATGAACAAGTTGTGTAAGGTTTGCCAGCCATGACGCAGAACCCGTGAAATTATTAAAGGACAGGTTCAAGTAAACGAGTTGTGTAAGATTTGCCAGCCATGACGTAGAACCCACGAAATTATTAGAGGACAGGTCCAAGTAAACGAGTTGTATAAGATTTGCCAGCCATGACGTAGAACCCGTGAAATTATTAAAGGACAGGTCCAAGTGAACGAGTTGTGTAAGATTCTCCAGTGTATATGGGATCGATCCAGAGAGATTGCAGTAACCTAGCTGCAATTTGACCAACGACTTGAGATTTCCAATCGAAACAGGTAATTCCCCAGATAATTGTGTTTGTGTAAACACCAAAACTTGAAAAGCTGAGTCCTTAGAAAATTCTGGCAAATAGACTGAGAGGAGTAGATTGAACGATATGTCAAGGGTCTGTAACTTGTGCAGATTGAAAATGCTTGCAGGGAATTCCCCCCTCAGTCCGCAAAAACTGAGATCGAGGGTGACTAAAGAAGAAAAGTTTGCCAAGAAAGAAAGTTGGTGACCTTGCGCTTGCGCTGAGGTGTCTACTCTAGAGAGAGAAAGTTCCTTCAAATTTGACAGGTTTTGAATGAGCTGTTTCAGGTTTGGGGCTTGGAGCTGCTTGCTGAAACTCGAAAGATCAAGAGAAATCAAGTTCTTCATACGTGAGATTTCCACTGGAATTTGGCCTATGAAACCCGAATATGAAAGATTGAGGTGGGTCAGTTTCGAGAGGTGGTCAAGCCCTGAAGGGATAGGAATGGAATTGAATTTGTTGTGAGAGAGATTGAGAATTCTGAGATTGGAAAGGCGGATGAGAGCGGTGGAATTGATTGTGCCATTAATGGAGAGCCTACTGAGGTCGAGGCCAATCACGTGAACCCCGGATTCGTCGCACGTGACTCCTTCCCAATTGCAGCAATCCGTCCCCCATTTCCAATTCCAAGACACTGCTACCTGCAGTCCTGAATCAGTAGAAATATCAAATCCCTTCTTCAATTGGAGCAACGAAGCACTCTCATCATCGTTGCATTTGCCTGAAACCCCAAATTCAGAGATTTGAGAGTGGAAGAGAAGGAAGGAGAGAAGGGGGAGTAGCAGAAATCTCATAATTGCAGGAGATTTGGTTGTACAAAACGATGATCCCATGAAGAAAGCATTGCGGGAGAGAGGTTGTTACTAAGTAGGAGGAGAAAAGGTGGGATGAACCATTGAATATTGATGGTGGGTCTAAGTTAGGGCTGCAACTCGAGCCGGGTTTTACCCGACCCGAAAATAGCCTGGGTTGGGTTCAGGTTTCATGGGTTTCGGGTCGAGCCGGGTTGAGCATTCAAAAGCCCGCATGAATCTCGGGTCGAGCCGGGTTTGAAGGGGCCCAACCCGACCCGACCCGAGTTACATAAGTTATAGTATGTACATTTTTTTCTATTGTTAGTTAAAAGTTAAAAGTGAAAACCCACACACCCACTGTTATTGTGTGTGAGTGTAATTTCTGCTTCTATGAGTTGAGTTGATTCAAGTGTTTGATTCAGCATTGTTTGATTGTAATTACAACATTGTTTGATTACAGCATTGTTTGATTACAACATTGTTTGATTCAAGTGTAATGTGAGTGTAATTACATCATTGTTTGATTCAAGTGTAATGTGAGTGTAATTTCTGCTTCTATGAGTTGAGTTGAGTTGCCTTGCCAAACAAGAATTTTCCTTAAAAAATTGCGTCAACGTGAAAAAACCCGACCCGACCCGAGATTTATCATGGGTAGGGCCGGGTTTGGGAATCATGGGTTTTCCGAAAAAAAACCCGACCCGACCCGACCCGAGATATTTCTCGGGTAGGGTTGGGTTCTCCAAAACCCGACCCGCCCGACCCGTGTTGCAGCCCTACTCTAAGTCCAACAAGAGCATCTTCCAAGTAAACACCCACTTTAAATTGATTGGATACAAGACTCTTTGGTCATGAGGCTGTGTAGAAAAAAAATCATCAAGACCTTTGCTTGTGGGCCACCATGTGGACTTACGAAGACTTATCCATAGTCTATCACCTAGAAGACTTACGAGGGTTAAGCAAACGTGTGGAATCAACTAGTTGCTTTTAGGACTTTAGGTTTGATAAAATCCAACGAAAAGTCCCATGGCCTCTTCTCAGTTCTCACAGCTTTTATGGAACTGTATTAATATTTGACAGCTGTTTAAATAAGGGAGATGATTTTTTCGCCCCCCTTACGATTATGCGCCCCCTGTTAACATTGAATCAAAAAGCTTAACCGTTGATTTTTGCAGTTTGTATCTTACGTATGGGATATTCGTTGGACCAGGATCATGTGCCAACAACTGTCCCGATTGAGCATTCCTGTCCATGTGGGGCCGCAGAATTGACTGTTGCCTGTTGGGATTGATACCCACAGTGACAGTCCAGTTACCCAAACACTAGTAATAAAGCATTGTAACAAGCTTTTTGGGTGTCACCATATAACCTTATAAATCCTGATAGATACCATAATGATTAAACAATTACCTACTTTTATTCCGTTGTTCCGGCATTTATCATTAACCTGGATTTTGCGTCCCCTATAGTTACCACATAATACAGGGAATGATATTCTCACCCCTTTCTTTGCAAATTGGTATACTTGAAACAGCCGTCCAGAAAACGTTTAAAAGGAAGAGGGGTGCGAATATCAATTCCCTATATAATATCTTAGGACAATGACAATGTTAAGAAACTGGTGAGAGCTGTTAGGATCCAACTTCCCACACGTTGTAGTAAAGGTTAAAACCCTCAATCCTTCATGTGAGCATTTTACTTCACACTAATTTGAAGACCCACCCATGATCCATCGCCCACTGGAAAGAATAGCAGTATTGATAACAGCTTTCAAAACCAATGGCAAAACAAAGCAGAAGCACTGACTGTAACTGGTAAATGAAGACTGAGGAAAACAAAGTGTTAGGTCTAAAATTGGTAACAGGTTATGGTAGGGCCAGAAGGGCTGATCTGGGCCTGGATCTATGCCTGAAGGGCTGATCTGGGCCTGAAAGGGCCTGAAAGGGCTGATAGAGTCCTGCGCTGTTAGGGCCGGAAGGGCTGATCTGGGCCTGAAGGGCTGATCTGTGCCTGAAGGGCTGATCTGGGCCTGAAGGGCTGGTCTGTGCCTGAAGGGCTGATCTGGGCCTGAAAGGCTGATCTTTGCCTGAAGGGCTGATCTGGACCTGAAGGGCTGATCTGGAGTCCTGCGTTGTACAAGGGCACAGACAAGAAGACAAAGGGTCAGAAGACCAACCCGGAGTGGTGCTCCGGACAGGCGCTTCGACACTCAAGTCAGTATGAGCAGGAGTGCAGAGCAATGTCAGAGCAAAAGCTTAGGGTTTTGATTTCAGATCCCTCACCTTAGCACAAGTGAAGGCTATTTATAGTGATTCTGAGCCACCTGTCTAGGACAGGTGGTAGTTCTAAGCCACCTGTCCAGGACAGGTGGTGGCCTCTGTATGGACCAGGTCTCATACCTAGGAAGAGTAGGTGGAAGTCCCTGATTGGTCCAGGTGTCACACCTAGCAGGGACAGGTGTTGGCTTTGCAGCGGTCCCTGTGAGGGCCACATGTCAACATCCAATTGGTTGCTGAGTTCGGACCTCATCAGTGCTGAGTTCGGATCCATCAGTGCTGAGTCTGGACCCATCAGTGCTGAGTCCGGACCCCATCAGTTGCCCCCTGGTTCTCCGAGTCGTGACAGCGGCTAGGGGAAGCAAAAAGAGGGTTAAAGCAGCATCTGGCCGGCCTTGAGGCCTCTGGGCAGCTGAGGCCGGCCTCAGGCATGGGCCAGAAAAAACCGCGGCGGCCAGGGGCCTCTGGGCGGCCTGGTCTGAAGGAGCACGGCCGGGCAGGAGCCCCTGTGCAATCCAGTCTGACCGAAATTTGAACCAGAAGTCTGGCCGGCCAAACTTCCTGAGCGTCGTGTCCGGGCAGATCTCCTGGACGGGGCGGCTAGGCAGGACAGGTCTTCTGTCGCCTAGTGAGTGCGCCGTATCCTGTCCGGCTTCGGCTAAGCCTTCTGGGCGGCTAGGCCGGGCAGAATTTGCACTGGAGGTCTGTCCGTCTAAGCCTTCTGGGCGGCTCGGCCGGGCAGAATTTGCACTGGAGGTCTGTCCGTCCGAGCCTTCTGGGCGGCTCGGCCGGGCAGAAGTTGCACTGGAGGTCTGTCCGGTCGAGCCCTTCTGGGCGGCTCGGCCGGGCAGAATTTTGTCTTCTAGTGAACGCGTCATATCCTGTCCGGCTCTAGCGAACGCGTCATATCCTGTCCGGCTAAGCCTTCTGGGCGGCTAGGCCGGGCAGGTCTTTTGTCGCGTAGCGGTCGCGTCATATCCTGTTCGGCTTCGGCTAAGGCGTTGGACGGCCAGGCCGGACAGATCTTTTGTCTTCTAGCGAACGCGTCATATCCTGTCCGGCTAAGCCTTCTGGGCGGCTAGGCCGGGCAGGTCTTTTGTCGCGTAGCGGTTGCGTCATATCCTGTCCGGCTTCGGCGAAGACGTTGGACGGCCAGGCCGGATAGGTCTTTTGTCTTCTGGCGAACGCGTCATATCCTGTCCGGCTAAGCCTTCTGGGCGGCTAGGCCGGGCAGGTCTTTTGTCTTCTGGCGAATGCGTCATATCCTGTCCGGCTAAGCCTTCTGGGCGGCTATGCCGGGCAGGTCTTTTGTCGCGTTGCGGTTGCGCCATATCCTGTCCGGCTTCGGCAAAGACGTTGGACGGCCAGGCCGGACAGGTCTTTTGTCTTCTGGCGAACGCGTCATATCCTGTCCGGCTAAGCCTTCTGGGCGGCTATGCCGGGCAGGTCTTTTGTCTTCTGGCGAACGCGTCATATCCTGTCCGGCTAAGCCTTCTGGGCGGCTATGCCGGGCAGGTCTTTTGTCGTGTAGCGGTTGCGCCATATCCTGTCCGGCTTCGGCGAAGACGTTGGACGGCCAGGCCGGACAGGTCTTTTGTCTTCTACAGATGACCAGATTTTCTGGTCGGCCTGAGATGACCTCATTTTCTGGTCGGCCTGTGATGACCAGATTTTTTGGTCGGCTTGAGATGACCTCATTTTCTGGTCGGCCTGAGATGACCTCATTTTCTGGTCGGCCTGTGATGACCAGATTTTCTGGTCGGCCTGAGATGACCTCATTTTCTGGTCGGCCTGAGATGACCTCATTTTCTGGTCTGCCCGGCCAGGAGAGTACGGGGGCCAAAAACCACCCACAATGAAATCCAAGTTCTTAAACTGGGGTTAAGGAGCCGCTTGGTTCACTCCGTACTCTAAGTCTGCAAACACTTAGGCTGAGAGCTAAGTCTGCAAACACTTAGAGTCTTTGAGGTGGTTTTCCACTAGGGCAGGTCCACGGTTGGAACTGATCTCCACACCAAATTGGACGCGCCGGAGTGCACCACTGCCGCTCTCTAAGTCTGCAAACACTTAGGCTGAGAGCTAAGTCTGCAAACACTTAGAGTCTTTGAGGTGGTTTTCCACTAGGGCGGGTCCATGGTTGGAACTGATCTCCACACCAAATTGGACGCGCCGGAGTGCACCACTGCCGCTCTCTAAGTCTGCAAACACTTAGGCTGAGAGCTAAGTCTGCAAACACTTAGAGTCTTTGAGGTGGTTTTCCACTAGGGCAGGTCCACGGTTGGAACTGATCTCCACACCAAATTGGACGCGCCGGAGTGCACCACTGCCGCTCTCTAAGTCTGCAAACACTTAGAGTCTTTGAGGTGGTTTTCCACTAGGGCGGGTCCATGGTTGGAACTGATCTCCACACCAAATTGGACGCGCCGGAGTGCACCACTGCCGCTCTCTAAGTCTGCAAACACTTAGGCTGAGAGCTAAGTCTGCAAACACTTAGAGTCTTTGAGGTGGTTTTCCACTAGGGCGGGTCAATGGTTGGAACTGATCTCCACACCAAATTGGACGCGCCGGAGTGCACCACTGCCGCTCTCTAAGTCTGCAAACACTTAGGCTGAGAGCTAAGTCTGCAAACACTTAGAGTCTTTGAGGTGGTTTTCCACTAGGGCGGGTCCATGGTTGGAACTGATCTCCACACCAAATTGGACGCGCCGGAGTGCACCACTGCCGCTCTCTAAGTCTGCAAACACTTAGGCTGAGAGCTAAGTCTGCAAACACTTAGAGTTTGATTGGAGGAGCTGGCATATATTAGTGACTCAAAAGTGAGGGACACAGTTTAGTGATAACTCCACTTTATTTCTTTTTGAAATTTCATTACAGAGATTCTTTACAGGCCTTCAAGCATTGGCTCTGAGGAACTCAACAAGATCCTGCTGCGCGGCCTCTGACAAGGCAGAGCCGATCCGGACAAGCCTCTGGTCGTCATCGCTGTAGAAAGGGATCTGGGCTTCATCCCTTAGATCAAACAGTTCGATTGGCAGAGACTCAGACGCATTCTTCCCTTTCAGTGCCGCTGCATAGCACCGCCTCGACTGGGGCTGATCCCCTCTGATTTCCCCTATACCTCCTGGTGTAGTAAACTTCATCTTCTGATGATAGGCGGAGGGAACAGCTCAGAGGAGATTCTGGCCGGGGTGTCCCAGGATCGCATTGTAGGCCGACTTGGTCCTTACCACCAAGAAGTTCACCATGGCGAAGGACTGGCAGGGCGGCTCCCCGATAAGAACTGGAAGCTCGATCTGCCCTTCAACTTTGACAACTTCTCCGGAGAACCCGAACAGATCAGAGTTGGCCGGCTTCAGACGGTCAGTTCCGATCAGCATCCGCTCGAAGGCGTGATAATAGAGGATGTCTGCGGAGCTCCCGTTGTTGACCAAGATCTTCTTCATTTCCCAGTTCGCCACCAGCATGGTGATGACCAGGGCATCATCATGCGGGAGGACCAGGCCGTCGAGATCTGCATCTGAAAAGAATATCACGTTCTCTAGCCTGGCCTTATTGCTGCAGGTATGGACGGCGTTGACCTGCCGGGCATAAGTCCTGCGGGCTGATGAAGAGGTTCCTCCTGCGGTCGGCCCTCCTGAAATGGTACCAATAACACCATGAGGTTGAGGTTGAGGTACCTGAGGAGGGGGGCTGGCCAGGGCAGGAGCTTGGATGTGGTCGCCCAGAGGTTGAGCGCCCCGGGGGCTTCTGCCTCTGGGCCTCGGCTTGTCCTTGCGCTCTCTTCTGTTGTCATCATTTTTTAAGTACCTTCCGAGGTACCCTCTGCTGATCAGCTGCTCGATCTCCTCCTTCAAATGAAGGCACGCATTGGTGTCGTGACCGTGGTCCTTGTGGAACCTGCAGTACTGGGACATGTTTCTTTTCGCCGACGAGGTCTGCCTCTCCGGCCACCGGATGAAATCCTCTTCCCGAATGGCTGCAAGGATACGTGCTCTGGACGCGGTCAGCCGCGTGTAATGCTCTCTCGGGTGGGGGCTTCTCTCCTTCTTCTGAGATTTATCATCCCTACGCTGCTTGGTAGGGTTCTTCTCCTCAGGCCTTCTCTTGCTAGGAGAGTCCAGGGCGGCGAGAGTTTCCTCCACTGAGATGTACTCCTCCGCCCCGGCCATCAGGTCTGCGAGGGACTGCGGATTGCGCCGGGCCACTGCTCGTCTGAAGTCAGTAGATCGGGCGCCGGCCAGAAGGGCATTCGTGGCCGCGGAGGGATCCAGGTTGGGAACCTGAAGAGCTTCCCTATTAAAGCGACCAACGAACACTTTCAAGGCCTCATCATCTCCCTGTCTGAGGGCCATCAGCGAAGCCGTCGTCTTCCTGGGTCTTCTGCTGCTCATGAAATGGCGGGCCAGGTCATCCCCAAAATCATCAAAATTGTCCACGGACCTGGGCTTAAGCCGCGAGTACCAGTCCCGCGCTGCTCCGGTTAACGTGGTGGGGAATGCCCGGCAAAGGAATCCATCCGACGCCCCGTGGAGGAGCATTGTGGTCCTGAAAGTCTCCAAGTGGTCCACGGGGTCGGTGGTCCCGTCATACTGCGAAATCTGCGGCATCTTCCAGCCCGCGGGGCCCTCCGCGCTGAGCACTCTGTCCGAAAATGGTTGAGTACTTGTGAAGATCCGGGAGGCAGGCCGGCCCTGCTCTCTGGCGAGCTCTTCGATCCGGTGGTCGATCTGCTGGATTCTTCGCAACACCGGGTCCTCTCTTTCCTCAGCCCGGTGGACGGGCCTCTCTCTCCTTGCTGGCGGGCTCATAGACGATCCGGACTGACTGGCCGGACTCCTTCGCCGGTGCCGCAATCCCTCTCCGTGCGTGGCGTCTCTCTTGCTACCATGCTTTTGTACGGAAGGAGATCGTGACCGGTGATGTAGGCGAGGATCGGGGCGCACATGCTTGTCCCGGGAGAGGTGATCTCGTCTTGTAGAGTGACGAGTCTGCTCCCGGGGCGGGGGCGTGTGCTCTCTGCGGGAGCTTCCCCTCCTCTGGGCGGGCTGAGAGGCTTCGGCTGGGTGCTGCTGGAGTGCGGTGGCCGGATTCCTGAACTGCGCAATCACAGCAGTCATTTCTTGGAAAAGGGCCCGCATCTCCCTCGGGGTCGGGGTAGGGTCTGAACGGTCCGAGCGAGTCGGACTGCGCTCCCCTGCCGCCCCGACCTCTATCTGTGAGGCCAATCGCTCGCTTCTTCCTTCGCGGGGGGCTGTAGCCCTGGTCGTCCGGGAGGTTGGCACATACTTTCCGTTTTTCCCTACCATTGCTTGAGTGAGGTTCCGAACAGCTTTTTGTTCCGGGGTCCCACGGATGGCGCCAAATCTGTTAGGTCTAAAATTGGTAACAGGTTATGGTAGGGCCGGAAGGGCTGATCTGGGCCTGAAAGGGCTGATGGAGTCCTGCGCTGTTAGGGCCAGAAAGGCTGATCTGGGCCTGAAGGGCTGATCTGTGCCTGAAGGGCTGATCTGGGCCTGAAGGGCTGATCTGGGCCTGAAGGGCTGGTCTGTGCCTGAAGGGCTGATCTGGACCTGAAGGGCTGATCTGGAGTCCTGCGCTGCACAAGGGCACAGACAAGAAGACAAAGGGTCAGAAGACCAACCCGGAGTGGTGCTCCGGACGGGCGCTTCGACACTCAAGTCAGTATGAGCAGGAGTGCAGAGCAATGTCAGAGCAAAAGCTTAGGGTTTTGATTTCAGATCCCTCACCTTAGCACAAGTGAAGGCTATTTATAGTGATTCTGAGCCACCTGTCTAGGACAGGTGGTAGTTCTAAGCCACCTGTCCAGGACAGGTGGTGGCCTCTGTATGGACCAGGTCTCATACCTAGGAAGAGTAGGTGGAAGTCCCTGATTGGTCCAGGTGTCACACCTAGCAGGGACAGGTGTTGGCTTTGCAGCGGTCCCTATGAGGGCCACATGTCAACATCCAATTGGTTGCTGAGTTCGGACCTCATCAGTGCTGAGTTCGGACCCATCAGTGCTGAGTCTGGACCCATCAGTGCTGAGTCCGGACCCCATCACAAAGCATGGAGCAACGAATAGTAGATGATGGAGAGAAGTTGTAATCATGCACTTGACAGTCTTGTTACATTTCCCATACAACAGAAGCAAAAAAACAGACAAAGAGCCACAGTAGCAGAAGCAGATAACAATGACAAGAGAGGAGGGGGGTTGAACTGTTTAAGTTGCCATGTTATGAATCAATGCAAGGACTGACTTTACCATAGAAAAGAAGCCAACCCGCATCCCATGGCAATGGTGAAGTGCAGTTAGACAGGTTTTTTTTACAGACCTACCTGTTCTCTTCTGCTCTTCTCAAGGTGCTCTGCCTAACAAGGAAGAACAATAGTAGTATAAATAGATCAGAATCTGGACTTGGAGAACAAAGGCATCTGCTAGTTTCTAATATGACTACATGCTTATAGTTAAGGAATCTAGTTCAGTAATAGTAGAAAGTTGATATGGGAATTCCTGTCGTTGACCTTGATGGGCTTGATGGTGAGAAGAGGGGAGGAGAAACCACGGTGCTTCTGCAAGGGGCCTGTGAAAAGTGTGGATTTTTTCAGGAATTTAGGAAGTGGGTGATTTATGTACCGAAGGAATGATTTGCAATTATAGTGAAAGTTCCACTCTTGGTCCGGAGAACCTTACCACCATCTGATCAAAAGATTGGACGGTGATGAGATCATAAGAGGTTTGTCCCACTTGATTCCACCATAATCCAGAGAGTAGAAAGCAAGTGGAACCAACTCCTAATCAACATCCTATCATTGATTATGACAGTGATGAGATTCACTGAGCAAAGTTTCACCACTGTTAAGTATTTCACGCCAGTAAACTACATGTATCATTCATCGGAGAGTGATATTTACAGGTTGCAAACCATGGAGTGGATGAAGGATTGATGGAGAAGCTCAAGGGACTAGTGAACTTGCACTACGAGGAGCGAATGAAGGAAAGCTTCTACAAGTCAGAGATGGCCAAAGGCTTCTTAGAAGAGTGCCCAAAAAGGTGGACTGCCTCAGATGTGGACTGGGAAAGCACATTCTCTGTTAGCTATCTACCAACATCCAACATTGATGACTTAACAAGCCTCACGGAAGAATTGCAGTAAGTATTGTCTATGGAAACATAACTAACAATACTAATCCTAATAGGTTCTGACTAACAAACATCATATGCATTTTCAGGGAAGCAATACAAGAGTACATTAAGCAAGTGATTAAACTGGCAGAGAGGCTGTAAGAACTCATGTCTGAGAATCTGGGGCTAGAGAAGGGATACTTGAAGAAACAATTCTTGGGAGATGATGGAAGGCCTTATGTGGGGGCCAAGTTGGCAAAGTACCCCCAGTGTCCTCAACCAGAGCTGGGGAAGGGACTCCAATCACATACTGACGCTGGTGGGGTCATCCTACTGCTCCAGGATGATCAAGTGCTAGGCCTTCAATTCCTCTAGGATGAGGAATGTGTGGGCATACCAGCAACCCCTTCTTTGGGAGGCAAAAGCACCGTCTTTGTAAACACGGGCGACCAGTTGGAAGTGCTGAGCAATGGTAGGTACAAGAGCACTTTGCACCGCGTCCTTGCCAACAAGGAAGGTAGTAGGCTCTCTATTGCTACCTTCTACAACCCTGCAGCGGATGCCCTTGTTTCTGCTGACGTCGATGTACCTGGCTAAACTCCATGGGCCATCTCGAGTACTCTTGGCTCAAGAAATGACACCAGAGGAGTCCCCTTCCACCGCAAGAGTGCCACCCGTCATGGTGCAAAAGATACTGATGCCCAAGAGGAGCACACACCTCAACCTTGGAAGAGTCCATCAAACAGATCGGCCCTGGAAAAAAATTGACGTCCTCCCCTTGGTCCCTACAAGCACCAACAATGCAAGCTTTGCTGGGCTGCCAACAGAGCAACAGTCAACATTGGGCTTCAAGACATTGGAAGTGGGATTAAGTCATCTAGCAGACACCCTCAATTTAATAATGTTTCCCTTAATGATCATCTTCCCGCTCCTAAGAATGTTGTGTTAAATTCTAGAGATTTCATTAAACTTGGATACTTTACAAAGAGCCCAATGAGTTACTATATAGAGCACTCAAAGGGTTAAACATAGTAAGAGATAAGCATAAACAAGGCAAGAGATAAATATAAAATTCCTACCTACTAAGATTGGCCTAATTGCTAATTTAATTAAGCTACCTAATCTAGCTAGCTTTCCCATTCAACCCACTTGCCTAATCTACACCAAGATAATCCAACGGTCTAGATTTGACAAATCTTAACACGCCCCCTCAAACGTATATTGATTGAAAATCAATATTCGTTTGCTTACAATAAGAATTCCCAAATTGATTACAATAAAATGTCCCCAACACATTTAGTGGGCATAATGCCAAATCTTCTTGTGTAATACACACCACGCAGATGAAGAAGGTCTTGATTGATGCTTCTTGCCAAATGTACGCCAAAGCTGGTTGCCTAAAGGAAGCCACAATGGGCTAGATGTGACTCAAGGCCTCAATGGGCGAGTCTACATAAAACGGGTCACAATGGACCAATGCCACAATGGGCAAAGAGACGGATCGACTTTTGAGAACGATCCACAAAGAAGTTGAAGACTCTCTCAAGCAAACACTCCATAGGTCCGAGGCATATTACCTCAATGGACTGAAGTCACTCAACTGAGTAGAGTATCTACTATTTCAGGCACGCACCCCAAAGGTCCGAGGCATATACCTCAATGGACTGAAGCACCTCAACTGAAATAGTTTGGAAAAAAATGGAACAAAAAGAAGATAGAGAGAAGAACAGCAACTAGTGGCTTAATGACAATGATTATTGGCAAACATCAATAATCATTCGAAACCTTTTAAAAGGAATTAGCTTTTACAAAAGAGGGGTGATGTTATCAAATAAGGGATAAGAATTTCACATAAGACAATTGAGGGTGACAATATCAATTTTAGCAGCTGATGTTTGGATAAAGATGAAGAGGCCGTGCAATCAGATAAATAGAAATAGAAAAGACATGATTTTATAGCTTAAAAAGCTACATAAACCCTTCTCATTCCTAATTCCCACTCGTCATCCCAAAACCCCATGTAGCACATCAAAGAAACTAAACAAATTTTGGCCCCGTGAAGGAAGAAAAAGATGATAAGATAAGCCAAAACGGCTTAGGTTTCAAGGAGCCAGGTTATATGGAGAAGTCAGTTGACACTTTTGGGGTTCAGAAACAGGGCACTGCAGCCATTCCACCAAAGCTCAAAGAAACTGGCGATCATCTGGCCATCAATGTTGGTAAATTGGCTACCGCATTGAAGGTGCTTGATGAAAAGCCTCAAAGAGTCCTCTCTTTTCTACTGGTTATGGAGATTCATATGGTGATGACAGTGGCCCGGCGGACGGCTATATCGGCCGTCCGCCGGAGAACAAAACTCCGTGCGTTGTGAGATCAAAGATCGGTTGGATCGAATTGCTTTGATACCATGTTAACTTACCAACTTCTCCAGAAGCTTAAGCTGTTGGAAAAAGGTGTTATTTATCTTTTATACTTTGACACTCCCTCGCACGTGTGGCCCACTTAGCAAACACGTGGCACATGTGGTCCCACTTTAGGCCAACCATCTCATGTGGATTTTTGCTATCCGGGAGGTTTGAACTCGAGACCTTTGGCTCTGATACCATGTTAAATTCTAGAGATTTCATTAAACTTGGATACTTTACAAAGAGCCCAATGAGTTACTATATAGAGCACTCAAAGGGTTAAACATAGTAAGAGATAAGCATAAACAAGGCAAGAGATAAATATAAAATTCCTACCTACTAAGATTGGCCTAATTGCTAATTTAATTAAGCTACCTAATCTAGCTAGCTTTCCCATTCAACCCACTTGCCTAATCTACACCAAGATAATCCAACGGTCTAGATTTGACAAATCTTAACATGTTGTCCAATGAGTAGCCCCAGAATCAGAGTGAAATACCGCTCCTCAAAAAATTGCATATTACTCTCCCTCCAAATCTCCTACAATATTGCAAATGGAATAAGATTCCAAAGAATCAAACCCATAGAGCCGAGATCTCTATCGTGCCAGCTAAACATCATCTACCTAATCAATTCTGACAAAACCCAACTAATCTCGAACCAATGTTAAACTGGGTCCCAGATGAAAGATGCGGCTTTACGATGAAGGAAAAGGTGATCAATATTTTCATCCTCCATAGAATACAGAAAACACATGTTCACCATCTGAAGGCACTGTTTCTTGAGTATATTTAGCGTATTGAGCTAGCAGAGGATCACAGTCCAACAAAATGCTTGAATTCTAGTGGGCATAAGAAATTCCAAATAGAAAGCCAAGGAAAGGTGCAGAAAGATAAACAAGGAATCTAAATGAAGATTTGGTCGAGAAAGATCCCCGAGACTCGGTGATCCAAATTCAACAGCCCACCTGAAATTGAACAGTCCTAAAAAAACAAAGGTTAGAAAAACAACCCAGTTCGGACCTTTAGATTTTGCTGGAGAAGATGGATTAAGGAATGCATTTCTATCTCCACATTCTCTATGATTATTAACTGTAGTCCTCAAGGTTTCTTCACCAGCTCTAGAGGTCTTCATCAGGGAGACCCGTTATCTCCTTCCCTCTTCACTATTGGAAGCTCTTAGTCTCTTAGTGTGTAAGGTAGAAAGGACTATTTTGATTGAAGGGGTGAACATTAAGAGTGTGGGACCCATCACTCATCTTCAAATTGTAGATGACACTCATCTTCAAATTGTAGATGACACTCATCTTTTGCAAAGTCAGTTTTTTTTTCTATTTTTTTTTAAAAGCTGACACATTTTATTCCCAGAAAAGATAGATTACATCAAAGGGGACAAGTTGTCCCCAAAAAGAACAGTTACAGAAAAAGAATAAGAATGCCCAACATGGCATTCACAGAAATGGACGATGCTATTGTGCCGAATAAATTAGATATTAAGATTCGCAACCTGAGCAACTTCAAGAGAAATCCTGATAGTTACATCCATCGACTCCAACAGCATGCCATCCTTAGCCAGACGATCCATCATCTCATTTGCCGACTTCTCTTATAACTTGCAAGTTATTTTGAGATGGATCGAGGTGGTTGGTTGTAATGTGGAGCACCCTCCTCTCAAATCTGACTGAAGTGATGGGTTGTTCGATGATCTCTTTATGGATTTCTTGCTTGGGCCTTCCTCTTGGTTTGGGCATCCCATCTGGGTTCTTGTGGAATCCAATCATTGAGAGATCGGAGAAAACACTTCATGGTGTAAAAAATCATTTCTTTCACTGCGTGGGTGGATTACTTTCTTAAGGGGAACTTTGTCCAATTTTCAAGTCTAATTTATGTCCCCTTTTAGAATCCCAATGGGAGTGGCTAGAAAACTTGAAAAGCTTCAAAGGAATTTTATTTGGAAGGCAAAGAGGGTAAGAACCTCAAGCATTTAGCAAATTGGGATCACGTGTGCCTTTCCCAAAAGGAAGAGGGTCTGGGGATTGATAACCTGGTGAGGAAAATTAAATTGCTCCTGGGGAAATGGTTATGGTGTTTTGGAGAGGAGGGGTGGTGGAGGAACATTATTAGGAACAAATACGAGGAAGAAGAAATGCATGGGAGATGGGTAGGTTAGGTAGACTTGTAGAGGTCGAGGTTAGGGGGCATGGAAGCCCATTTTTACTTTGGTCAATGATTTTAATCAAGGCATTAGGTTTAGAGTAGGGAATGGAAAGGAGATGGGGCATTGGAGTGATCTTTAGCTTAGTTTGGATCCTTTTCCCCATAATTTTCTGAGACTCTATGATTGTGAGAAATAAAAATGTCAACGTTTATGAGTGCTACAAATGGGTGGGTGAGGGAGAGAGTGGTTTGGTATTTTGCTATCCTCATCTTATACATTTCATTATAGGCCTCATCTCACTTGGGAGCCCTTACAGTGTATCCTGGTTTACTTAAAACATAAAGATGCCCATGCCTACAAACAAATACAATATAGAGATTCATCTTCTTTCCATTTATTTGATTATTGAATGGTACCTGACCTACTATTTTGAGCATGTGAACAACACCTGCAGGTAAATAACCAGAATTGGGTAGAAAAAATTATGTTTAAGTACGGGAATCATAAGACCTCTAGTTTGTGAAGATGCTAATATCCAGATGAAGACCATGAATCCCAGAGTCCCTGGTGATATTTACACTCACATCCAGGACAAGCCTGAAAACTTTTACTAAGTTAACATATCAACCAAACACATTCATGTAATCATTTATCCTGGATGTTGAACTAATGCAAATTCTAGATAATAACTGATGCAGTTACAATAAAGTACTACCCTAAAAATTTATTAATTTCGAAGAGATTTAAGAGAGCCAAGTCAAGTATGAGCTAGCTTTGCAGCCCCAATTGACCAATGAGACTCAACAAGTTCACTCAGAGGGCAAATACTCTGTGAAACTGGGAACAATGTCTCCATTTGTGCTGTTATGTATAAATTGATATCTTCAAACAGATGAGATGGAACTGTAATATATTGACAAGAAAAGGAGGTCCTGATGAAACTATTATTAGCAATAAGCAAGAATTACAGGTGTTAAGTATTTAACCACCACAAAAACAAACCATGGAACCAAATAAAACAGAGCTGTGATAAAACATAAAAATGCATCAATCTTCAGAGGAGCATACCATTCAAAAAAAAAAAAAAAATCTTCAGAGAAACATGAATGAATGACTCAAATCAAATCAATGAATATGGCATAAGTTACTGGGTACCCAGTTTTGATAATATAGATTTGGTCATGAAAGTATTAGTCCCCTCAGCCACTTTCATAAGTGTAATCTTATGGATCTTTGATAAAGGAGCACATTTGTTCACCAAACATAACAAGAAATTCCCAAACTTCAACGATTTTGAAAATCTACTGGCCATTTCATCAAGCATAGATATGAGACGATCAACTGAATCCGAAGTCAAATAAACATTCTGATTCAAGATATTCTGAAGCAACGTAAACAATGCTTCAGTCCATACCAACACTTCAGATACTAAGCATCGGTGGCATGGAAGGCACATGACTCTCCTTGCCCTTTCTTCCCCACAGAGAAGCTTCTGACAGAATGCCGAAATGTGAGCCGGATGCAAGCATTCCCTAACTATCCTAGTGAGCACATCACACAGTGGGGTGTTGATCCCTTCCTTGTGAAGGACCAAAGGAAACAAGAGCGAGTCCACTGCCGCTCTCTTATGGACATTGCAGTACTCAATTATCGCAGTCACCAGCACTCGAGACGCTGGTTCGTGAAGAATCAACAACTTGGGCAGTATGACTGAGCACAGAACCTCACCTGACCATGGAAATTCTTTAGTCCCACCTGAAAGATGAGTTAACAGAATTGATGCATTCTCATCGTCTGTTTCCCAAGGTTCAGTGAGACCCAGAACTGCTAACCGATCACCCACTTCCAAGTCACGGCAGAGATGGTGTATTTCATTAGCCAGTGATATAGTTTTAGTTGCAGAATCAAATGTCAAGAGCTGGGTTTTAAAAGCAACTGCTCTGTTTTCAATTTCAGGGTCAAGAGTAGCAACACAATTTGATTCAAACCCAATTGGGACAGTCTCAATTTCAGCTGATTGGGTCAAATCTTCTTCTTCATTGTCACTTTTAATGACAGGGATTTCCACTATGCTACCGTCTAAAACATTACTGCATTGGAAATTTGTGCGTAAATCTCTGGGGGAGAGAGGGAGCCAAGGTAGTAGGGAATCCGTGGGGGTAAGACTAGGGAGCCAATTGGGTAATGCCTCAAATTCTTCTTCTTTTTCTTCCTCTTCTTCTTCAGAAGAAGAACTGAGATTGAAATTAAGGATTGAATTGGACTTAGAATTGGATTTCTGGAGCGGGTTTTCGGGAGAGACAGCATCGAGCAGGTTGTGGGCGGCTTTCTGGACCCAGAAATCATGTTGTTCCGATTTCAAAATGTTGGTGGCGAGCAATTGGAGGGTTTGGGAGCAGAATCTCCGGTTCTCGATGGTGAGGAAGGAGATGATGCGAGACTGAATGGAATGTGGGAGTGTCTCTATCAACATGCATCTGGATTAAATAATAATGAGGGTCATGAATGAAAGCAAGGAATGTAGAGAAAGGAAAGAGGAGAGTGATAGTGTTGGTGGTTTACCTCTTCATAACTTGTTTGGGTGATGATGAAGGCGAAGAAGAGGAGAGAGCAATGTTTGAAGGTTTGATGAGGTGAGAGAGGAAAGAGGAAGATTGGTGCTTCTGCTTCTGCAACCAGAGGGAAGCCTCTCCTTCTGGACATGGGGAGTTGAGAAAAATTTCTAGGAGGGAAACCCAATCTTCCATGATTCTGTCCCGCCCTTTCTCTCCAAAACAGATGTGCCCAATTTTGTTGGTGCCCAATTTTGTTTTTTCATATACAAAGAAAGACACAAACGAGATAGGCGTTTTTGTTCGCGGTGACTTCTTAATTTTTTATGTTATGTGCTCATGGAGTCTAGTAACAACTTCACTTCATAGGGTAATCCAAACCGTTCATTTGTTGTGGCACAATGGAAATAGGCCGTACCCAGTAAATCATAATCCTCGGTGCATATATATAGAATTTATAAAGTTTTTTTTTTTTTTTTTTTTTGAGATTTAACCGATTGTATTTATATTCCAACCATATATACATAAAGGCGGGACCAGGAGTCCCAGATAGCTAAAACATAAGATGGCCTAGGAAGTGACATCAGGCCCCCAAAATATTCCTCTATCCCATAACATTACCCATTCCAACCATTAAGTACCTTCTTCATTATCTACCTCGTATGCTATTCGTAAAGAGACCACCAAAAAATTCCTATGTTCTTAAAAATCTGAAAACTAAGCAAGACCACCCTTTTTCCACATAAAAGTTCCTGAGAAAACCACAAGGAGTTTCTCCTCTAGGAAGGGCACTTCTCCAACTCCTCCAAAAGGTGCTGGATTTGATAGTCCGGCATGTCTGTGCGGGGGTCATCTGGTTCCATTTCCTTAAGGCCATGACTCTTTCTACTGGCAATCGTTTCTTCCACCAGTCGAATTCCCACCACCTTATAAAATTGAACAATGTTTTACCTCAAAGTATCGATACGTCCTCTCCTTTGTCTCCATCGTAACACTTGAAACCATGCGACAATTCCTAATCCTACTCCATATCCCAATCCCATTGATAATAATGGCCATTCCCTCTCTGATCGCGAAGCCACTTCTTCAGAAGATGGCGATGGTGGAGGCTGTAGCACTTTGCTATTTTCACATTTCCTTGACAACGGAGTCTCACATAATCAGGGGTTTCCTCGAGGTATTCTTCCCACAAGGAAGTTATGCGAGAGGTCCAACACTGAGAGGAATGTTAGACTTGTCAGTTGTTGAGGAATTTTCCTTGAAAGCTTGTTCCTAGATAGGTCTAATGACTCGAGCTACGATAAATTCGCAAGTGATTTAGAAATCTGTCCCGCAAAATTGTTGCCTGACATGTTGAGCACGTGGAGAAAGTTTAGCTCCCCAATTGCTTCAGGAATGTCCCCATGGAATTGGTTGTGGGAGAGATCCAGGGATCTGAAGACCATTAGGATCTTCGGTAGTTTCATATTTTGCACCTTTGTTAGTCACCATGGCCGTAACTTGATAGTAATGGTTGGATTCTATAAATGAAAATCCAAAGTTGTATTCTAGAAATCCAAATCCAAGGATTTGGTTATCGTCCTCATTTACCATTGTAGTCATTGATTTCCAGCTCTTGAAGACTTCCGAAGGTAAATTCCCCATGAAACCGTTGGAAGATTTGCGGCATTTGGAAGGCGTAATTGGTTTTGTCATCTCCAATAAGGCCATAGAATCTATTGTTTCGTAGAACATGAACAGCCAAGTTGGATATATTCCATAACCAGGAAGGGAAGGTATCACTTATCATACTGTTTCCGAGGTCTAAAACCTGTAGCTCCCTACACTTGCCCAAAGATCCTGGCACCTGCCCTTCTAATTGGTTTTCATTAAGGTTGAGTATTCGTAGATTACATCTGTCTGCAAAAGTCTGAGGAATTGTGTCACTGAAGAAGTTTCCCCTTAGATTCAGTACATCGAGGTAAACAGAGGTTTCAACCAAACACTGCGGAATTGAGCCATTCAAGCTGTTGTTAGAAAGATCAAGGCCTTCCAAATACAAGGTATCGCAGAAGGATGGAGGGATTTCTCCTGTAAGATTATTTCGTGAGAGTGAAAAGAAGATCATGGAGGTGAGGTAAGAGCCAATGTTAGATGGGATGACAGATGTGAAATTGTTGTTCGAGTGATCGAGAATGTAAGTGTTGGGTGGTGGCAATGGAATTGACCCTTGTAGCATGTTGGAATGGAGGTCGAGAAAGTTCAACTGAGTTGAGGATGTAAGTGTTCGATAGAATATGAACACCGGCAACGGATCTTAGCGATTCAACATTGAGAAAATCACATGTAACAATATGGAATAAATTGAAATGAGAAAAAGACATACCGGAAGCCATGAATCTTATTTTTCTTTCTCTTAAGGTTTCTCTTTGCTACACAATAGTCGGTGATGGGGACCGGTTTCCTTTCTCTTCAAGCGTGGATTCTCAAAGTTTGGAAACAAATTCGTTGTGTGCAAATAGGACTCAAGAGTACTTTTTATAAGCGTTTGTGGGAAGAGATGCGACTCCTCATCGCGCCGATCCCTCTCCCCAAACGTCTCTTTACGTTTATACCTTTTCACATAAAGTCTTTTCATTAATGACTTTTCATAAAAGTAATTAACTAACCAAATGATCTTGACTGTCGATCTTGCAAAAGCCACATCCACCATTAGGATTATTTCCTAACATTCTCCCACTTGGCTAGCAAGATCTTTGAGCCAAACATAAGGATCATAACTTAAAATTAGTTAGATAATAAACTCAACATTCCGTTTAGCAAAAACTACCAACAATAAACCATGTAACCATTGGGTCACCAACTCTACCCAATAGCCTACCCCATGATTATATTATTAGTAATTCTTACTAACATGAATGTAAAAGCATACATGCATAAGATGTAAACATGGTCCAAAATAGTCTACAGACATTCTATCTCTTACTCACAATCCATTTACGTAATGTGCACAAAATGGAGCGGTAGAAAATAATATATATCAGAATCATAAAATAAAATGTGATCACAACAGTGTATCTCAATACCTAATGCAGACTCCCACTGTCATAGGCTATCAAAAGTGTCAACCAACCTTATGCGCGCTACATGCTCTCTGAAGAGCTTTGGTGACAAGCCCTCAGTCAAAGGATTTGCCAACATAAGTGCGGTGCTTATGTAATCTTCAGATACACACTGATTCTGAACTTCCTCACGACAATATGTCAATACATTGACCACATTACTTGATTTGTCGTTCTTGGAATTGTAAAACCGCAGCGGAATTATCACAATACATTCTCAGTAACTTGTCGACTATCAACAAGATAAAACCCTGAGATAAAATTCTGCGACTTCAAGGCATAGTACAAGGCCTTGAAGTACACAATAAACTCCGTACCCAAGGTGGAAGCAACTGAGTGTCAATTTGACATTCTTCCACGATTTAGGACTTTCTGCAAAATATATTAGAGCAGAACTCTAGGTGTTCCGACAACAGTCGGAATTAGATTAACCAATCACACTAGGGTTATCTCATTTACTTTATGTGAGCATTAAACCTTTAGTCCCTTACAGACAATATATAACCTTTTGGCAAATTTCCAATGATCCATACACAAATAACATTGGTACTTTCTAAATTTGCCCACCATATAGGTTATACACAGATAGGTGCAGATTTAATTATTCAATAGACCCCAATTGCGGAACTATTATGGAACCTCTTTATCTACTCCTATAATGAATCGATCCTGGGACCTTGGAACTGACTGAATATATCACCCTTAACTATAGGAACACTACAAATTGAGTAATTTATCCATGTTCAATACTTAGGACTTTACCAAGATAGACTTTCTGCAATCTCAGCAATCCTCGAGTCCCAACTAGGTGAATCTAAACTCCTATTATGTAGGATGCTTCACCTGAATTCTTTTGTATGAATATCATTGAACATGGCTAAGTACTACTAGCAAGTAGTATACCATCAACACATAACACGAGGAAAATAATATTACTCCTCCGACCTTAAGATATATCCATTATCTTGTGACAATTCCTTAAAACTTAACATAGAGAATACTTGATGAAACTTTATGTACAATTGTCGAGAAGTCTGCTCTAAACCTTAAGCAGAATCTCTAAGTCTACAGACTATGTGCCTCTTTCCTTAGCCTCAAGGATTGTTCGGTAGTTGTCACCACCAAAACATCTATAATGTGGGTTGTTAACTTATATGTGTCTTTTAATGTTCCAATGAGCATTGGTACCACCTTATCTTGGATCACCAGTACCGGTACTACAATCTGGTTCTCCTTAAAGGTGATTTTACTAAAGACACTACACTCCCACTAAGGTCACCATCCTTTAGAAGTCTTGGCACATTTAATCCCGACAATATACGTACTATGGGTCAATCAACAGAACCTAAAACCCTTAAATACTTTAACATAATCTATGAAATTGCAACTTATGGTCATAGAGCTTAATCACTATATTCGTGGGTTATAAACTTTTGCCTCATGTAAACAACCCAAAGTTGCATGTTTCCCAATTTCAGCTTCCTTATGACCTATAAATCTTAAAGGGTCTTAGGCACAGCCTTACTTGGATCACAAAATACATGGGTGTTTTAAGAGTTTTAACCCACAATCTTAGGCAACAGAGAGTTGCATAAATGACCCTTATTGTTTTGATCGTTTATGTCAAGTTAATTCTCGACTCTTACCTTATAGATCACAAACAAAGATAGGGCCTCTACTTTTGATTAGAGAGACACATTTAAATATGGCTAGAAAATTTAACCAAAAGGGTAACACCTTCCGGCACCAACTGTCAGAGTCCAAAGATCCAAGATGTCATTGTGAATGACCTTTAGTAGATCAATACTCTTGGTAACACCCTAAACCGATTAATCTTTGTATATTTCTCCTTCAATGTACCCCGTATCATTGTTTAAATCGGTAAAATCAAGTGAATCTAGAATTCTTCTTTCACCCAACTATCCTCAGATATGTGGTTAAAAAACTTAACCTACTGATTGGATAAGTTCTTGTTCACGCGATTTCATTTATTTCTAACAATACTGATTATCTTATTCTAATGCAAGGTAGGCCAAGTCTGACCTTGAGAGAAGTGCAATCCAAGTCAATAAGGATTGCCCTGAAGAGAACCAAAATCACTAAATGGGAAATGAAAAACTAGAGAGAATCCATTATACTTCCAAACCTTGATTCATAGCCAAAGGAATCAAGTTTTTCTAGAATAAGATTTCTAGTTCATATGAAACCAAAATTTCAGAAAAGAGTGGCGAGTAATAATGGATTCAACAGCCACCTTTATTCTATTTTCCGATATAATGGTATACTCTCCTCTACTAAGCACCTAACTCGCACCAAGACCTCACATAGAATTCTAAATGTACAATAAGGTTCTGAATCTAAAGCCTTTCAAAGTGTGCTCAAAACTACAACTTTGGTAAATATACTTTAAGGTTATCAAAACACATCATAAGGGTATTTACAAGTGCTTCCAATGATCCTCTAAAATATTCACTAACTACATTCAAGAATTCAAGAACTCCTTTGCATTTTCGAGTCTTAAAAATATCTCGAATTGCATAAAAAATGGAGGTCTACCATTACTAATAGAGTGATACTAACATTGAACTCCCACTATTCATAAGCATCTTTTAGATGTGGGTTTAGTGAGCCTGTCATTCAATGATACATAGTCTAGCCTTTTGTAGTCTTGAATTATGCAGAACTATTCCATCACTTGCTAAGGTTTCTGACCCACTAAAGTACTCAACATAATCGGTATCTAGAAAAGACACTAAGATACCAACAACTTCAATGTCACAGACACAGACTTGCAGTTCCAAACATGCTCACTTCTTATAACACATATTCAGTCCAGAAATGGAGTTTAATTAACTCAATCCACGATTTTAATCAATCCAACTGAAAAGAATGACTAAAATGTATAAAATCATGATGATACATAAGTGTGCTTCTAATTAGATACCATATGTGCCATCGTGGGTCGTCCATTGGACCGTGCCATGATGCAGAATTGGTTTCTAGTTTAGAAAACACAATACCATGATTATGAAAAGACACCGGTGTATCACCGTGGTCGTCCGTTGGGCCGTGCCACGGCACACAATTGGTTCTCACATACAATACTCAATCAATCTATCTTAAGGGAAAATTAGTTAGATTGCCCAGAATCACAAAAAAAAACACAAAAATGTGACCCCGACGAAACATCAGACGTGTCATTGTGCGTCGTCCGTTGGGCCGTGCCACAACACACAAACGATTTTCAATTCAGGAAATCACAATACTGTGATTCTGGAGAGACACCAGGCGTGTCACCGTGGGCCGTCCGTTGGGCCGTGCCACAGCACACAATTGGCTCTCCCATGAGACCAACTAGGGCATGATAACCCTATACTTGAGGCGCACATCACCGTTGGGCAGAAGTATAACCCCAAACCAGGTTGCCCAGGCCTAGCCCTCTCACACCGCCTATTTGTGCAAAACAACAGTCATCCGTTGGGCTAAGTGTTGCTCTTGGACAAATAGTCGCAATTGAAAGTGGTTCATAGTCCATAAATGTGTCATTGTATGCGACACTGTTCTCAAAATTAACCACGTAACCTTAAGCGATTTCGTTTCCCAGTTGGAATCGCAGTTCTTTGTTCATTCATTTAGTGACCAATCATAACAAGATATAGTTCAATTTCAACTAAAAATAATGAACAACGTAATAAACTTGTGTATACAAAACCAACTTTCAAGTTCCATGATCAAACATAATTCAATGTTTTAGGATTTGAAAATACACACTATCAGTTTATTATAACCATACGTTTGGGTTTTAAGCATATCTGGCATGAACTAATGTAGTCACATATATGATTTCAACTAATCATTTTAACCCTTAAGTTATATGCAAAACATAAAGCATATAAACAACATATAGGGGTGCTTAAGTTAAGAATTAGAAACCAAAGGTGTTCATTGACTGAGTTTTAATCATTAAATAACATCAAAACTTTACATAACTGGTTCTCCATGGCATTTAGTTAATTCTTCAAGAGTTTGAAATCAAAATTAAACTCAAGGCCCACTTTAAAAAACTCAAAAGTTATAAAATTACACTGGAATTTTAAAATCCAGACTCCAAACACCAAAACAGACCTTGGAAACGGGTTCATAATGGTCTAAAATCATAGGAATGGTCTAACCCAAGTCCAAAACCCCAAAATATTTGACTTAAAATCAAACTTACAAAACCAAAAGTCTTGATTTTACACTGTAACTATATCATACAGTGCTTAAATACCAAAAATGACCTCAAAAATAGGTCCAAAACGATCTGTAACCTTAGGAACCAATCTAATCCGAGCCCAAAACTCCAAAACTTTTGACTCAAAACCAAATTTATAAAGTCAAAAATGTTAAAAATACACTATAAGTGTATTATACAGTGCTCAAATGGCAAAATGGATAGCAAAAATGATTTCAAAGGGTTGCAAAACGTTCGGAACCAGTTTTACTTGGGCTAAAACCCTAAAATATTTGACTCAAAAACCAAGTTGAAAAATCAAAAGTTTTTGAATTTACACTATACCTATATGATACAGATGCCAAATGCCAAAACTGACCCAAAAAATGGATTCAAAATGGTGCAAAACCTCCAGAACCACTATAATCTGGCCAAAAATCTCACAAAAATGGGCCAAACCGAGTCAAACACAGATTTGGGCCGTTTAGGCCTATGGGCCGGTTCAGGTCAGGTTGGGCCATGCGGTCTGGTGGGCTTAGAGGGTCTTCTGGGCCCTTTTTAATTGAAAAGCCCGTCGCGGATCCTTTAAGGGCCCGCGCGGCCCGGTTCGGCCCGCCAAGCCCGACACTATTCATCGTCTTCTTCATTAAAATAGTGAAAATTCCAGCAAAATCCGAAAAAACACTCAAAGTTCGATTTATTATTGCGGCTTCGTTTGAAGTCCGATTGAAGCTCACAATACGCCGTTGGACTCGTCTCTCAACAAACTTCGCAACCATGCCGGAAAATCTCCGGTTGGACAAGACGGTCGCCGGCGGCACACTATTTTCCGGCAAGGTCCAAAACTTCCCCAAAAGTTAAAATTTTCATCTTTAAATCACCGCCAAACGCAATCCAGACATCGGATCGACGAACCGTTTGTTGCGTTGGATTCATGGGAACACAAGCAACGTTTCACTGCCATTTAATCATCGATCCGACTCCAAAATTGATGGCGGCACTCAAAATACAAGTTTTTACAAACCCTATTTCAATTACTTTTAATGCGATTTTCTCGCCGGAACCGTGGCTCTGATACCACGTGTTAGTGTTCGATAGAATATGAACACCGGCAACGGATCTTAGCGATTCAACATTGAGAAAATCACATGTAACAATATGGAATAAATTGAAATGAGAAAAAGACATACCGGAAGCCATGAATCTTATTTTTCTTTCTCTTAAGGTTTCTCTTTGCTACACAATAGTCGGTGATGGGGACCGGTTTCCTTTCTCTTCAAGCGTGGATTCTCAAAGTTTGGAAACAAATTCGTTGTGTGCAAATAGGACTCAAGAGTACTTTTTATAAGCGTTTGTGGGAAGAGATGCGACTCCTCATCGCGCCGATCCCTCTCCCCAAACGTCTCTTTACGTTTATACCTTTTCACATAAAGTCTTTTCATTAATGACTTTTCATAAAAGTAATTGTAGACACCCCATTTTGACCAGACCCAAGTTTGCGTTGTCTGTGCGAGTCTCGTCAAATCAGTGAGTTGGGGTCCCAAATTGCACCCTGAGCTAGCTTAGGGTCCCACCGAGGTCCCTGTGAAATTTCGTCAAGATCCGACCACGTTTGCCTAGCGAACGAGCTAAGTGTAAACACCCCATTTTGACAGGACCCTAAACCCGCGTATTCGAATGAAATCCCGAGGTCAGGCGGAAAATGAATGAATGTGGGGCCCGCTGATATGGGACCCGCTTGTGTGGGACCCATTTGTGTGGGGCCCGCTTGTGTGGGACCCGTTTGTGTGGGACCCGCCTGTGTGGGACCCGCTTTTGTGGGGCCCGCTTTTGTGGGACCCGCTTGCGTGGGGCCCGCTTGTGTGGGGCCCGCTGTTGTGGGACCCGCTTATGTGGTCAAAGAGAGAATAAGGACAGTCATCATTTTCTTTGTTTTTAAAGTGGGCGTAATGAGTGGTTTTGGTTTTCGCATGGCATCCAATGCCATTTGAAAATTATTTTTTATTTTGTTATTTATTATTTTGCAAAGAAATGGGAAATGGGGGGGGACAAGAGGGGGACAAAAAATAAATGATGATTGCTCTCCTCATGATGAGTCTCCCCACTCAAGAGGAGAGCTCGGTTCTCTCGCAGAGGGGAAGAACCAGAGAGAAAAGGGAGGAGCAAAAAAAGAAAAAGAAAGACAGTGGAAAAAAAAGAAAAAAAAACACAGTGGAAAAAAAAGAGAAAACCAGAGAAAAAAAAGAAAAAAAAAGGAATAACGAGGCAGAAGAAAAAACAAGAGAGAAGAAAAAAAGAAAATCGGCAGAGAGAGAGATCCGGCCAGTCATCTTCTCCGGCGAATTCCTTGCCGGAATCCGATCGCACATCTCTCATTACCAGTCACCTTCTTCATCTCCATCTACGCCACAAGCGTCTCAGATCCGGCGGATCTCCGGCAAATTTCTCCCTTCTTCGGTCAGTATCATCGGATTCCGTCGATTTTTACTACCTCCTGCAATGATTCCATCTCCGGCCAAGATCCGAGGTCTGCAAATCTGAAAGGAGTGAGGATCAAGCTGCTGATTTCAAATCTTTCCGAGCTTTGATCATTTTTTTTAAAACTCGATTAGCAGTCCATGTAAGTAGTTTCTCTTGAATGTTTGTTTTTGTTCTTGAGTTTTATTTGGAGGCTTGAGTTGCTTGTGATTGTAGACACCCCGCTGATGTGTGGGGCCCGCTGATGTGGGACCCGCTGATGTGTGGGACCCGCTGATGTGTGGGGCCCGCTGCTGTGTGGGGCCCGCTGAGTGTGGGGCCTGCTGATATGGGACCCGCTGATGTGTGGGACCCGCTGATGTGTGGGGCCCGCTGATGTGTGGGGCCCGCTGTGTGTGGGGCCCGCTGATGTGTGGGGCCCGCTGATGTGTGGGGCCCGCTGATGTGTGGGGCCCGCTGATGTGTGGGGCCCGCTGTGTGTGGGGCCCGTTGTGTGTGGGACCCGCTGTGTGTGGGACCCGCTGTTGTGTGGGGCCCGCTGTTGTGTGGGGCCTGCTGCTGTGTGGGGCCCGCTGTGTGGGGCCCGCTGTGTGTGGGACCCGCTGTGTGGGGGACCCGCTTGTGTGGGGCCCGCCGATGTATGAATAGTACTTGGTAGGTCCTACTGTGAATAGTAGTTTTGAATAGTAGTTTTGAATAGTAGTTTTGAATAGTAGCTTTGAATAGTACTTATAAATAGTAGCTTTAAATAGTAATTATGAATAGTAGTTTTGAATAGTACTTATAAATAGTAATTATGAATAGTATTTTTGAATAGTAATCTTGTATAGTAATTATAAATAGTAATTATAACACTCTTCAGCACAGGAGTCAGTCCTTCAGTCAGTCCAGGAATTTTTCCTGTCATCATAGGGGTTAGGATTCTGTCCATCCTCCCATCAAGTTGTGATCTTTACCCGCTCCTGCAAGGTATAGGATGCTGTCCAACCCTTGCCGAGTTATTTTCCTGTTCGTTCCCCCGCAAAGTATAGGATGATGTCCAACTTTTGCGGGATTCCAGAAGTCTCCCTACCCTTATGATGATAGGATTTTATTCTCTGGTGTCAAAAAAACAATAAAAACATTTCAAAAATACTTGAAAACAACAAAAATATTCCAAAAACACTTGAAAATTTAAAAACATCTCAAAAACAATTCAAAATCCAAAAACATCTGAAAAAATCAAAAATCTCAAAAATCTCGAGTCATTAGAGTGTAGTTAGGAATTCTGTCCGAACTACGGATGGCTTGATCCCTAGCTGAGGGGTACGTAGGCAGCTCAGGCGTGCTGCTGGCACCCTGAGTTCAGTCACCATTTTTAGACACCATTTTTACACCCTTTCACCATTTTCAGTCACCATTTTTTGTAAATATTTCTCATAACTTTCACCATTTTTCATAACTTCAAAACCTCCAAAAAATACAAAAAACTTCAAAACCTTTTCAAAAAGATCTTCCCCTAGAGTTAGGAGTCTGTCCTAGATATTTAGGGTGTTTTAGAGTTAGGAGTCGGTCTTGATTTGTATTGATGTGGTGTGTCCTGTCGTGTGAGTGTCCCTAGAGTTAGGAGGCCTCGAGTCGATCGGTCAGACACTTAGTCGAACCGATGGCTAGACTAGGAAGCATATAGTCAGCCCATGGTTTTCTTTATGTTGCACAGCCTAGATACACATAGGATGTAGGGCCCACCTGCATTAACTTAAGGCTAAACAACCTGCATTAGTTAGGACATATAGAGAGTCCTAAAAATCACAATCCACTTGAATTTAAGCAATCGCAGAAAAAGCTTTAAAAACTAGTCGAGTCTAGTTGATCGAGTCTAGGATAGCGGTCCTAGAGGTTTAGGCATTGTGGTTTAGCATAGGACACCGAACTACGTTGGCTCTGATTCTTCCCGAGGCCGGGATACGTAGTGCAGCTAGGATGAATGGCCATCCTGGTCCGAGTCAAGTATTGCATTAGAGTCTAGGGTTTGTCGTGTCGGGTCGTGTGTCGAGTCGTGTTGTGTTGTGTGTTATGCTGTGTTTTCTTATTTTTATGTACAGATCCTATACCTTTAGCTGTAACATGCATGTGCTTGTCCACCAGAACTTAGACACCAATTAGGCATGGCACTCATAACCTAGCTATTCTTAGGCGACATATCTTTCATTTCTTTTGTGTGTGCTTCTTATTCATCTCCGAGACATGCATGATTAGCTAGACGTTATCTCGGAGATATTCGTTCCCATTTCGCATGATTTTCGCCCAAAACTCTTCAAAATTAATAATAAATGGCATAAGAGACCAGGTGCTAGCACTTGGGCGAATTGGGGGCGCCTAATCCCTTCCCCATTCGTCATCAGGCACGAACCCTATTTTATATCTCTGGTTATCCGTTGCAACAGAGCACAACATGGGATCCAGGGCCCACTTCCTTGGATGGCGACTCTTCTTTGTTTAAGGTACGCCTCGAATCTGGGCTAGTCCCCGAATCGAGAGGTATCTCACTTTACATCGCCGCTCATGCTGTGAGGGGCACTCTTTCGAGAGTTCCTTGGTGGGGCTCTCCTTCACGTGGACGATCTAGAGAGACTCGCGCGGGGGCCCGTCCCCTCACGCCCGTCCCGGATCTGGTTCCACAGGCTGGCGACTCTGCTGGGGATTTCTTGAAACATTGCCTAACTCTGTAAAAATGCCATTGTTACTAATTTTGAGGAAATTTGGGCCAAAATCGAGTTAAATGGGAACTTTATCGTTAGAAATCCAGGGGCACCAAGTAGGTGCGTAAATAAAACAAGGGATTCACACACTGCACATCATGCATTGTCATATTCTTTATTTCTTTCATTATTTTCCTTATTGGCCTCAGGGAATAGATATGACGCGCACCAGATGGGAGCCGTTGTATCTATTTCCTAGCTATGCGTCGGAGCTGCAGCCGTAGACACTGGGTGTGCTGGTGTTCTACAGCAGCCGATGAGCAATGAACATACTCTGTATAATGCTGGGTGTGCTGGCGTTATACATCAAGGGTATGGTCATAGGCATAGTACCCTGCAGAAATGCCTGGGCCCTACTTTCATTTCATTATATTATGTATATATATTAGTTGCTCCCTTTAGAACCAAAATTAGGGAACCCTTGCTAGGACACTATATATATGTACTCATATAGGACGAACATGTGTTGCTCACACGTGTGGAGCCTAGAGTTAGGAGCTTTGTCCCCTTTGTAGACTAGGGTAGTTCATTTTGACATGGCTACAGCGGTCCTAGTACACTCATCAGTCTGTCTTGAGTCGAGACTTCCTTGACTCCGCTAGTTAGACTAGGGTTGGTGCCCCTGGTTAGGATGTATATATATATATATATATATATATATGTATATATTTATTATTAGATTAGGGCTTGCTTCTTAGTTAGGTTTCCTTCTAATCTAATCAATTTTCCCCATCTATCCATTCTGTGGATTATCATCAGATTCTTGGCTCTTTTAGTCATGATCTGTCTTCCGTGAGCTTGATCATTTGATTGATCCTGATCAGACCGTGTTCCACATGTCGATTGTGAGTCTATCTTGCCATTATCATTATCGGAGTGTGTGTTCTTGCTGAGAACCCTGCTTTATCTTGACCATGACGGCATACTCTTCATGTTTAGTTGCTGAGACCCTCCTAGTATAGCCGTCATGCTGCCAATTTTTTTTAGAACCCTTGAGCGTAATCATTATCCTTTTGGGTTCATTGACAAACCATGTGCTTACCTTACCACATCTCCTGGTATAGCCGTTATGCTGCCGAATTTTCTCCAAATACCTTGAGTGTGGTCATCATCCTTTTAGGCTTGTTGACAAACCATGTACTTGTCGTACCACATCTTCATGCACAACCGTTAAGCTGTCGGATTTTGATCCAAGGGAAGGATGTGTTGGCGCTACCTTTTGTCTCAACTTGCACATTACATTGTCATGCGATTAATTCTCATTGAGCCTAGTGTTTATGATGTCCATGACAGGAGTCTTAGTCACTCGTCTACCATCAACCCCAAAAAAGCTTTCATCTCTAAACTCGCTTGGTCTAGCCCGCTACCTGGTAGACAGGGATTCCCTCATTCTTCTTGAACTCAAATGCTTCTGAGAACCCTGCACATAACCATGTTGCACCTTCTACACCCACCATGGGAACCACTCTACCCTTTCAACCCTTCATGGATCTCGCCACCTTTACCTGTACCACATCTGGGCTGAAAAATGATTGAAAAAAAAATTAAAATAAAAATAAATGTCAGAGCTTGAACTCCTTGAAAACATCATACCAGAGAAAGCCTTGCCATTGTCAGGTGCTAAAGAACAATTTGAGAGGCCCTCCCTTCTGAGATTCTAACTCCAGGATTGCTCTCTCCAATCATCATCATCATTAATGAAGGCACGTTGTCCTTGAACTTTCAGCGCCAATCCGTTGCCTCTGATGAAGTGTCACATCTTTGAAATTTGTTTTGAAGTGTGTATACCAACCCTCCTGTCAAAGTTGGTAAGTCTAACCATGTCAATATCAATTCTAACTATGTTGTGTTTATTGGTCTCTCTCATTGTAAGCCAATATCCAATCTTTTGTTGAATTTGATGGAGAGCCTATCGTGGCGCGTCAAGAATCATTGTATGTACTTCAAACATTCAATGCAACGAACATTTGATTCCAGTGTCGTCAGTATTCTTGTATATGTTCACTCTTGGATCTAATGTTAATAAACAAATTAAGACACCCTCCTCGGACGAGGATGCCGATGAAATTCTCCTCGAGATTTGAAAGATGATCAAACGAGAGGAAGAGTGTTGAGCAAAGCCACTTGAAGATGAAATCGATACCGTGGATAGTGTTATCGAAATCCGAAACTCGGGAAATAAGGATTAGCAAAATCTCCCGAAGAGCGCAAAGAGTCGATAAACCTATTTAGAGGGTTCAAGGAAGTGTTGCTTGGTCCTATGAGGATAAATCAGAAGCGTGCCTTGGCACTGTTCAACGTGAGTCACCCTCAGCTTCAGACATCAGGTCGAAAGAGCAAAAAAATTCAAATGAAGAATACCAAACATCAAATGCAGTGAATGAAAAATTGAGAGAAGACTTTCAGACAACAAAGTCATGAGCATAGAGCATGAACCCCAAAAAGAATACTTGGGCTATACATTGCGATGGAATTTCAAGTTAAAGCATTCCAGGCGTAGGGGCATTCCCCACATCCAAGCAAAAAAATAAAAATCAGAATGAACAAAGAAAAATAAGATAGAATCCAGAGACGAAAGGAGAAGGGAGCATGCCCCACGTCAACTCCTTAGAAATATCAGAATCCCGAGAATTTGAGTCGGTTTTAAAGCATCTTCAGCATATAGAGAAGACCCTGAGTCTTAGAATACTGAGCATCAGTGCAAGATCCCAAAGACAAAGTGGGAATTCAATCAGTCAAGTTTGCGCAGTACAGATGAAGTCTTGCCAGGAAATGCCGCCAGACTCCTAAAAAAAAAAAAAGAGAAAAAAGTTCAAAGCCATTGAACCTTAGCCATTCAAGAAGCTTGTATGCCAAAACATCAGAAGGCCATCCTTGGACGCCTGAGCCTTAAACGCCAAAAATCCCAAGTTCAAAAAAAAATCCTTTTGCGAACACCTTCGAGCCTCAACAAAATCAAACATTCTTTTCAAACACCCGCAAATTAGGGGCAATTCAGCCCGAACTACGTCTGACCTGATCCCCAACTCTTCGGGGGTACGTAGGCAACCTGATCCATCCAGGTTCGGTCCACCTTTGGAATAAAAGTCAAATTATTCCCTTTCAACCTTTGAGCTAAAAACCAAATCATTCTGTGCCAAACCCCAGCAAACTACGCGGACCTGATCCTCCATTTTTGGGGTACTTAGGCAACCTGACCAATCCAGGTTCGGTTGAAACTTTGAAATCCAAAGGAAATATCCAACCCTTTTGAACCCAATCCCGCCTAGAAAGTCCTTCTGATGAACAAGCAAAGGTTCAAAGTCAAAAAAAAAAAAAAAAAAAACGATGGAGTCTGAAGACCCGCTAGGCTGAAAACCCGAGAGGGCAGTCTAGGCAAAATTTAGGGTCATTCACCCGCTAAGTTGACAACTGAAAAGTCGGCTTAGGCAAAAGTTAGGGTATCAAGCCCGCTGGATTGAAAACCCGAAAGGGCGAACCAGGCAAAAGTTAGGGCAAGCGGTCCATCAGATTGAAAACCTGAAAAGGCAATCTGGTCAATGGCAATGACTTCCAACGAAAAAGCGAATCATCAAGATGGAGAAACAGTCTTCAACCAGGGCAAAATCTCGGAGTCCAAGTAGTGCCAGCAAGCTTACTTTAACATTCCTCTAAACTGGGGGCATTAAAACCGAGCAATCCGAAAGGGATAATAACCATGATGGAAACACCGAAAGAGGAGAGTAGTGCCTCTTGACACGGTCTTCGAAATACTCTAAGAGTGGCTAAGCCATACCCTTAAAAAATGACACATCAGATCCAAGAATGAGTCGAAAGCGAATCGAGTCCTTCGAACAACAAGAATCTTCTTTGACCGAGTCCTTGGAAATCTATTCCTCCTTCATATTTGTGTTCCCTCTCCTTGCAAAGTCCAAACTGTCGGGTGCTGGAAGAATGGGAGCGTGTCCTCCAAAATGCAAAGAAAATTCAGAGTAAATCCTGGTTTAGGTATCAGAAGGGGCAAGAGATATCTTGTTCAAACCTACCCGAGACCTTAAGCCTCCAAAAGTGAGCCATGCGAAAGAAGAGATTTTCAGACTCAGCCATCATGGTTATTGTCCTATTCTCTCCATACAAAAAAAAAAAAAAAACTTTGCATCCTCAAGCCTTCATGAAACGAAACATCTTTTCTTCAACCATCATTGTCTTGCCTTCTTAAAACTCCTGTCATGGAAACACAATATACTAGGGGCATCTTTTATGACTTGCGTCATAAAAGATGTCAAGCGCACAAAGGCAATCAGTAACAATGTCTCAAGCAAGTAAGGATAAGAGGGGTACAAGCACATCTCAAGCCTAACCTCTAAACTCCTCAGTTGAGTCCTCTCTTCAGAAGAGTCAATTCTCTAAGAAAATCAGTTTCCCAAGCGGAGTCTAGAATTTGCTCGCGCAGCCTTCAATCCCCGGCAAAATCAGAAAAAATGGTCAATATCCAAATCCCTGCAAGTTATCTGAGTCCAATTCTCAGCAAGGAACTCATACTCCCAATTTCCTCGGCAAGAGGCAATCAGTCTAAAAAAAAAAAAAAAAAAAAAAAAAAAAAATCATCATTCGAAATCAATCAATTCTCAGCAATATCACTGTCCTTCCAAGGCTCTTCGTGGTTTGTCAGGCAGGCACATCATGGACCCTTGCTCCCTGAATGGCTCTTCGTGATCTGTCCTTTAGGATATATCATGGACCCGCTCTCCATGCTCATTTCATTCATCTCCATTACTTGTTATTCTTGTTGGGCTCTTCGTGGCTTATTGTCATGGACCCCAAATTTCATTCTAGGCTCTTCGTGGCTTATTGCCATGGACCTTAGATTCATTGCGTGGCTCTTCACGGATTGTTGCCGTGGACCCTCGATTACTTCTTGGCTCTTCATGGTCTACCATTCAGGTATACTACGGACCCATGCTCCCCGATTGGCTCTTCGTGATATGTCCTTCCAGAAATATCATGGACCCACTATTCATAGTCATTCCATTCATATCTTTTACATGTCATTTGTTTCTGCATGTTGGGCTCTTCATGGCTTATTGTCATGGACCCCAAATTCAATGTTTGGCTCTTCACGGAGTATTGCCGTGGACCCTTGATTCCTTTCTGCTGGGCTCTTCATGGTTTCTTGCCATGGACCTTAGATTCATTGCGTGGCTCTTCACGGTTTGTTGCCGTGGACCCTCGATTACTTCTTGGCTCTTCATGGTCTACCATTCAGGTATACTACGGACCCATGCTCCCCGATTGGCTCTTCGTGATATGTCCTTCCAGAAATATCAGGGACCCACTATTCATAGTCATTCCATTCATATCTTTTACATGTCATTTGTTTCTGCATGTTGGGCTCTTCATGGCTTATTGTCATGGACCCCAAATTCAATGTTTGGCTCTTCACGGAGTATTGCCGTGGACCCTTGATTCCTTTCTGCTGGGCTCTTCATGGTTTCTTGCCATGGACCTTAGATTCATTGCGTGGCTCTTCACGGTTTGTTGCCGTGGACCCTCGATTACTTCTTGGCTCTTCATGGTCTACCATTCAGGTATACTACGGACCCATGCTCCCCGATTGGCTCTTCGTGATATGTCCTTCCAGAAATATCATGGACCCACTATTCATAGTCATTCCATTCATATCTTTTACATGTCATTTGTTTCTGCATGTTGGGCTCTTCATGGCTTATTGTCATGGACCCCAAATTCAATGTTTGGCTCTTCACGGAGTATTGCCGTGGACCATTGATTCCTTTCTGCTGGGCTCTTCATGGTTTCTTGCCATGGACCTTAGATTCATTGCGTGGCTCTTCACGGTTTGTTGCCGTGGACCCTCGATTACTTCTTGGCTCTTCATGGTCTACCATTCAGGTATACTATGGACCCATGCTCCCCGATTGGCTCTTCGTGATATGTCCTTCCAGAAATATCATGGACCCACTATTCATAGTCATTCCATTCATATCTTTTACATGTCATTTGTTTCTGCATGTTGGGCTCTTCATGGCTTATTGTCATGGACCCCAAATTCAATGTTTGGCTCTTCACGGAGTATTGCCGTGGACCCTTGATTCCTTTCTGCTGGGCTCTTCATGGTTTCTTGCCATGGACCTTAGATTCATTGCGTAGCTCTTCACGGTTTGTTGCCGTGGACCCTCGATTACTTCTTGGCTCTTCATGGTCTACCATTCAGGTATACTACGGACCCATGCTCCCCGATTGGCTCTTCGTGATATGTCCTTCCAGAAATATCATGGACCCACTATTCATAGTCATTCCATTCATATCTTTTACATGTCATTTGTTTCTGCATGTTGGGCTCTTCATGGCTTATTGTCATGGACCCCAAATTCAATGTTTGGCTCTTCACGGAGTATTGCCGTGGACCCTTGATTCCTTTCTGCTGGGCTCTTCATGGTTTCTTGCCATGGACCTTAGATTCATTGCGTGGCTCTTCACGGTTTGTTGCCGTGGACCCTCGATTACTTCTTGGCTCTTCATGGTCTACCATTCAGGTATACTATGGACCCATGCTCCCCGATTGGCTCTTCGTGATATGTCCTTCCAGAAATATCATGGACCCACTATTCATAGTCATTCCATTCATATCTTTTACATATCATTTGTTTCTGCATGTTGGGCTCTTCATGGCTTATTGTCATGGACCCCAAATTCAATGTTTGGCTCTTCACGGAGTATTGCCGTGGACCCTAAATTCCTTTCTGCTGGGCTCTTCATGGTTTCTTGCCATGGACCCTAGATTCATTGCGTGGCTCTTCACGGCTGGTCACCGTGGACCCTCGATTACTTCTTGGCTCTTCATAGCTTATGGCTATGAACCCTTGATTCTCAGTTTTTCTAATCCATTAATCACTCAATATCTTTCTTGCAAGGTTCTTCGTGGCTTATTACCACGGACCCCGGATTATGGCTTGGCTCTTCGCGGTTTGTTGCCGTGGACCCTCGATTTCTAGTTTCCTAAAAATAAAAAAATATAAATAAATTTCGTTCCGCGAGGCTCTTCGTGGCTTACTACCATGGACCCTCGATTCCCGTTTGCTTGGCTCTTCACGGTTCACCACCGTGGACCCTCGTTTTCTGCAAGGCTCTTCATGGCTTATTACCATGGACCCCTGATCAAAATTTTCATTCAACTGTTGTTCTTCCTTGTCTAATTTGGTGAAAAGCTGGACAACAACTCTCTCTAGTTATTTTGTTGTCAAGTCATGGTCCGTCGTTCCACAGTGTGCCGTCACCCAAGTGCGGAGTCAGGAATACCTGTGTGACCGATGTGTTACTCGAGTGTGACCGATGTGTTACTCGAGTTATTTCTCTGGTGGGAGGCTATCTCACCAATATGTTTTGAATGCTGAGTTATGTGTCCCGCCTTTTACCAAATTACTCATAAGTCATGTTGAGTGTTGAATTTCAAAACCAAAATCCATTTTATCCTTGTAAGTATCGTTCTTAGAACCGAAAAATCCCAAAAAAATTTCTTTTGTTTTCGGGTCGATCAAAATGCGTTGTCTGTTCAGCTTTGCCATTCGCGTGTTACACACGCTCTGCCAAAGAGGGGCATCTGTAGACACCCCATTTTGACCAGACCCAAGTTTGCGTTGTCTGTGCGAGTCTCGTCAAATCAGTGAGTTGGGGTCCCAAATTGCACCCTGAGCTAGCTTAGGGTCCCACCGAGGTCCCTGTGAAATTTCGTCAAGATCCGACCACGTTTGCCTAGCGAACGAGCTAAGTGTAAACACCCCATTTTGACAGGACCCTAAACCCGCGTATTCGAATGAAATCCCGAGGTCAGGCGGAAAATGAATGAATGTGGGGCCCGCTGATATGGGACCCGCTTGTGTGGGACCCATTTGTGTGGGGCCCGCTTGTGTGGGACCCGTTTGTGTGGGACCCGCCTGTGTGGGACCCGCTTTTGTGGGGCCCGCTTTTGTGGGACCCGCTTGCGTGGGGCCCGCTTGTGTGGGGCCCGCTGTTGTGGGACCCGCTTATGTGGTCAAAGAGAGAATAAGGACAGTCATCATTTTCTTTGTTTTTAAAGTGGGCGTAATGAGTGGTTTTGGTTTTCGCATGGCATCCAATGCCATTTGAAAATTATTTTTTATTTTGTTATTTATTATTTTGCAAAGAAATGGGAAATGGGGGGGGACAAGAGGGGGACAAAAAATAAATGATGATTGCTCTCCTCATGATGAGTCTCCCCACTCAAGAGGAGAGCTCGGTTCTCTCGCAGAGGGGAAGAACCAGAGAGAAAAGGGAGGAGCAAAAAAAGAAAAAGAAAGACAGTGGAAAAAAAAGAAAAAAAAACACAGTGGAAAAAAAAGAGAAAACCAGAGAAAAAAAAGAAAAAAAAAGGAATAACGAGGCAGAAGAAAAAACAAGAGAGAAGAAAAAAAGAAAATCGGCAGAGAGAGAGATCCGGCCAGTCATCTTCTCCGGCGAATTCCTTGCCGGAATCCGATCGCACATCTCTCATTACCAGTCACCTTCTTCATCTCCATCTACGCCACAAGCGTCTCAGATCCGGCGGATCTCCGGCAAATTTCTCCCTTCTTCGGTCAGTATCATCGGATTCCGTCGATTTTTACTACCTCCTGCAATGATTCCATCTCCGGCCAAGATCCGAGGTCTGCAAATCTGAAAGGAGTGAGGATCAAGCTGCTGATTTCAAATCTTTCCGAGCTTTGATCATTTTTTTTAAAACTCGATTAGCAGTCCATGTAAGTAGTTTCTCTTGAATGTTTGTTTTTGTTCTTGAGTTTTATTTGGAGGCTTGAGTTGCTTGTGATTGTAGACACCCCGCTGATGTGTGGGGCCCGCTGATGTGGGACCCGCTGATGTGTGGGACCCGCTGATGTGTGGGGCCCGCTGAGTGTGGGGCCCGCTGAGTGTGGGGCCTGCTGATATGGGACCCGCTGATGTGTGGGACCCGCTGATGTGTGGGGCCCGCTGATGTGTGGGGCCCGCTGTGTGTGGGGCCCGCTGATGTGTGGGGCCCGCTGATGTGTGGGGCCCGCTGATGTGTGGGGCCCGCTGATGTGTGGGGCCCGCTGTGTGTGGGGCCCGTTGTGTGTGGGACCCGCTGTGTGTGGGACCCGCTGTTGTGTGGGGCCCGCTGTTGTGTGGGGCCTGCTGCTGTGTGGGGCCCGCTGTGTGGGGCCCGCTGTGTGTGGGACCCGCTGTGTGGGGGACCCGCTTGTGTGGGGCCCGCCGATGTATGAATAGTACTTGGTAGGTCCTACTGTGAATAGTAGTTTTGAATAGTAGTTTTGAATAGTAGTTTTGAATAGTAGCTTTGAATAGTACTTATAAATAGTAGCTTTAAATAGTAATTATGAATAGTAGTTTTGAATAGTACTTATAAATAGTAATTATGAATAGTATTTTTGAATAGTAATCTTGTATAGTAATTATAAATAGTAATTATAACACTCTTCAGCACAGGAGTCAGTCCTTCAGTCAGTCCAGGAATTTTTCCTGTCATCATAGGGGTTAGGATTCTGTCCATCCTCCCATCAAGTTGTGATCTTTACCCGCTCCTGCAAGGTATAGGATGCTGTCCAACCCTTGCCGAGTTATTTTCCTGTTCGTTCCCCCGCAAAGTATAGGATGATGTCCAACTTTTGCGGGATTCCAGAAGTCTCCCTACCCTTATGATGATAGGATTTTATTCTCTGGTGTCAAAAAAACAATAAAAACATTTCAAAAATACTTGAAAACAACAAAAATATTCCAAAAACACTTGAAAATTTAAAAACATCTCAAAAACAATTCAAAATCCAAAAACATCTGAAAAAATCAAAAATCTCAAAAATCTCGAGTCATTAGAGTGTAGTTAGGAATTCTGTCCGAACTACGGATGGCTTGATCCCTAGCTGAGGGGTACGTAGGCAGCTCAGGCGTGCTGCTGGCACCCTGAGTTCAGTCACCATTTTTAGACACCATTTTTACACCCTTTCACCATTTTCAGTCACCATTTTTTGTAAATATTTCTCATAACTTTCACCATTTTTCATAACTTCAAAACCTCCAAAAAATACAAAAAACTTCAAAACCTTTTCAAAAAGATCTTCCCCTAGAGTTAGGAGTCTGTCCTAGATATTTAGGGTGTTTTAGAGTTAGGAGTCGGTCTTGATTTGTATTGATGTGGTGTGTCCTGTCGTGTGAGTGTCCCTAGAGTTAGGAGGCCTCGAGTCGATCGGTCAGACACTTAGTCGAACCGATGGCTAGACTAGGAAGCATATAGTCAGCCCATGGTTTTCTTTATGTTGCACAGCCTAGATACACATAGGATGTAGGGCCCACCTGCATTAACTTAAGGCTAAACAACCTGCATTAGTTAGGACATATAGAGAGTCCTAAAAATCACAATCCACTTGAATTTAAGCAATCGCAGAAAAAGCTTTAAAAACTAGTCGAGTCTAGTTGATCGAGTCTAGGATAGCGGTCCTAGAGGTTTAGGCATTGTGGTTTAGCATAGGACACCGAACTACGTTGGCTCTGATTCTTCCCGAGGCCGGGATACGTAGTGCAGCTAGGATGAATGGCCATCCTGGTCCGAGTCAAGTATTGCATTAGAGTCTAGGGTTTGTCGTGTCGGGTCGTGTGTCGAGTCGTGTTGTGTTGTGTGTTATGCTGTGTTTTCTTATTTTTATGTACAGATCCTATACCTTTAGCTGTAACATGCATGTGCTTGTCCACCAGAACTTAGACACCAATTAGGCATGGCACTCATAACCTAGCTATTCTTAGGCGACATATCTTTCATTTCTTTTGTGTGTGCTTCTTATTCATCTCCGAGACATGCATGATTAGCTAGACGTTATCTCGGAGATATTCGTTCCCATTTCGCATGATTTTCGCCCAAAACTCTTCAAAATTAATAATAAATGGCATAAGAGACCAGGTGCTAGCACTTGGGCGAATTGGGGGCGCCTAATCCCTTCCCCATTCGTCATCAGGCACGAACCCTATTTTATATCTCTGGTTATCCGTTGCAACAGAGCACAACATGGGATCCAGGGCCCACTTCCTTGGATGGCGACTCTTCTTTGTTTAAGGTACGCCTCGAATCTGGGCTAGTCCCCGAATCGAGAGGTATCTCACTTTACATCGCCGCTCATGCTGTGAGGGGCACTCTTTCGAGAGTTCCTTGGTGGGGCTCTCCTTCACGTGGACGATCTAGAGAGACTCGCGCGGGGGCCCGTCCCCTCACGCCCGTCCCGGATCTGGTTCCACAGTAATTAACTAACCAAATGATCTTGACTGTCGATCTTGCAAAAGCCACATCCACCATTAGGATTATTTCCTAACAGAGGAAATATTGTACGGCTCAATACCTGTCAGCATGTTGTGAGAGAGATTCAAAGACGAATCTGGTATATTCCATATCCATGTGGGTATTTCACCACAGATTTTGTTGTTTGAAAGGTCTAGATGATCCAAATGATTTTGGTTTCTCAGGAAATACGGGAATTCGCTTAGGTTGCAAGAACCCAACCCCAATTCTTGAAACTGTGGAAAGAAGGAAGAATTGTCCACGCCAATGTCGACTGACAGGCTATTTCCTGAAAGATCAAGACTCAAAAGGTTCTTGAGATTCCTGAACATGGTGAATTGGATGGTGCCGTTGAAGTTGTGGGAAGAAAGGCTGAGGGCTTTAAGCCTTGGGAGTTGGAGGAATGACCTTGGAATAGGGCCTTGAAGCTTATTGTTGCTCAAATCGACTTCCTCCAGCAATGAAGAGGATGCATTAGGGAATTCACTGAGTTGTCCATAGAGTTGGTTGTCTCTGAGTTGTAACTTATGTATTGATGGAAGCGTGAACAGAGATGGCGGGATCACCCCATTGAGTGAATTGCCCGATAAGGAGAGGATTGAAAGACTCGGAAGCCCATCACCATAAGACCAAGGGATTGCACCAATGAAATGATTATATGCAAGGTACACCTCCATGATTTTCTCCGACTGATGTAGAGACGGGACCTTGCCGCTAAAATCATTTGCTGAAAGATCCAAAACAGCAAGTTGTGTAAGGTTTGCCAGCCATGCAGGAGAACCCCTGAAATTATTGAAGGAGAGGTCCAAGCAAACGAGTTGGGTATGCTTTGCCAGTGTATATGAGAACTCGCCGCTGAAACTATTTAATGATAGGTCAATATAAACAAGTTGGGTAAGGCTTGTTAGTGATGGAAGAGAACCTCTAAAATTGTTCCAGGAGAGGTCCAAGTAAAGGAGTTGTGTAAGATTCTCCAGTGTATATGGGATTGATCCAGAGAGATTGCACTCACTTAGCTGCAATTTGACCAACGACTTGAGATTTCCAATCGAAACAGGTAATCCCCAGATAATTTTGTTTTTTTAAGCACCAAAACTTGAAAAGCTAAGTCCTTAGAAAATTCTGGCAAATAGACTGAGAGGAGTAGATTGTACGATATGTCAAGGGTCTGTAACTTGTGCAGATTGAAAATATTTGCTGGGAATTCTCCCTGCAATCCGCAACCACTGAGATTGAGGGTGACCAAAGAAGAAAAGTTTGCCAAGAAAGAAAGGTCACGACGTTGCGCCGAGGTGTTTACGCCAGAGAGAGAGAGAGAGAGAGAGTTCCTTTAAATTTGACAGGTTTTGAATGAGCTGTTTTAGGTTTGGGTTTTGGAGTTTGACTAAAGGAGAGGTAGTGAGGTCGTAATCCTCTGGGTCGATAGAGATGAAATCCCTCGAAAGATCAAGAGAAATCAAGCTCTTCATACGTGACATTTCCATTGGAATTTGGCCTGTGAAACCCGAATATGAAAGATTGAGATGGGTCAGTTTCGAGAGTTGGTCTTTTGACCAACTCTTTTTTCATGTCGGTGACATGAAAAGAAGTAATCTTTTGACTCATGAAAAGAAATAATACTTGTAACCTCTTCTGACTCGTGCATGATAGTGCTGACTAGGGTGCATTGTCATGCAATGCGGTTATTAGAGAAATGATCGATGCAAATCTTTTCGTGAAAGAAATGATCCCGCCCACCCTGGTGCATTGTATTATCATGTAGCAGACCTAAGGTGGAACAACGCTTCTAAGCCATTCAATGACCAACAATGCTTCTAACCTATTATCATGTACACACTGACATGTAAATTGATCTAAGCCATTCATGTAGTAGACCTTGCGTTTTTTATAATTCAATGACCAACAATGCTTCTAATTGAGTGACACTAAGCTAAGTATTCCATCAAAATTCATAAAAAAAAATACAAAATATGTATGTATAAGTTCAGTGACCTATATAGACACTTGAGGCATGCTTAAAATGATTGATTTTTAGGGCTATAAGCAACCTAATGTGGAACCTACCTAGTGAATAGTTCATCGCAGCAATCGAGCTATATGCCCCACGTGCATGATAGGAGTATAGGACTAGGGTGCATTGTATTACCATGCATCTTGGTCCCTATCATGACAAATAAGGCTGACCATGATTGATCTAAGTCATTCCTGTACACCTCACCTTAGATGATTCAATGACAAAAATCGTTCTAATTGGGTGATCCTAACCATTACCTTCATATAATTTTTGGAGGTATCCAAATAGGGCCCAAGACTCTTAAGGTCCTATTTGGGTATGCTGTCCTGGCTTTATTGGCCGGGTCATGTCTCCAGTGCGGTTAGCTCAAAGCAAACCCAAGCTCAGAATACACTAGCATAAGTTAATATCAAAGGCTTTTGGTCTTATTATGTTGGCATTCGTATGGATTGCCCCATGTTCAATCGGAGCTGTTTATGAATTTATAGCTCCAATTTACAAATAGGATGGCCTTCTCTTCACAGGAAATTACGCCCCCATTTGTGAATTGGATAAGAACAAGCCAAAGATGTTCTTATCCCGGGCATTTGGCATCCTACACCTGCGCTAACTGAACTCATCATCATAACAAGGCAAGGCATGCAAACACAGTACAGAAGCTTTAATTTACATGAGTAGAAAATCAAGCTTCAAGCCTCTGTAGTAAAACTAGTAGCCACTTCTAGGTATGACTTCATTTATTTGTCACTATATAACTAACCAACTGCTATTACATCATGCTTGGTGTATGTATGTCTTGGTGAAGACCATCCCTAATGAAATCCAAAACGATAGAAGCTAATTCAATTTGATGCGAAGAGTAGCCATGGTTGGCTCCTTCTATAATATGCAGTTTATGGTTCGCTATGCGCTTGGCAAACTCTGAAGCATCTTCCACTGGTACAATTTCATCTACTGAGCCATGAACAGTCAAGACCCTGCTCCACATAATGTCAGTTAAAAAAAACATGGAAAAATCAAACAAAACCACAATGAGAAACATAAACGCCAGTTGGTTAACTAGGAGCCTGATGAGTAGGCCAACTTAACAATGAATATAAAAACTTGCAACCTTTGGCCATTAATCAATTGAAGTAGAATCTCGTATCTTGAAGACAGAAAATAATCATGGCACAGTCATACAAAATAATCTACGCAAGAGGAAAAAGAAAGATGCATATAGGCATGAACAGAGGACTAATATGTGCACCAGAATTTCTGTCCAGACATGAGAAATGAGAATCAAACAGCAAGAGTTTGCTTACCACTACTGAGTTCATAATTACACTTACTGTAGTTATATATGGACATAAAGAGGAGATAGGGACATTGATGCAATTACAGACCAGCAGTTGGAAACTGAGTTAAAAAAAGAGCCGTGGGAATTCCGTCAAACATGAAAGAAACTCATCAAGTAACATAGGATTCTAGTTTAGGCGAACTGAATTTTAAGAAACAGCTTTCTACTTCTATATGAGATCTTTTTTTTGAAAACTGACAATTTTATTGAATATTGGCTGGGACAAATTGTCCCCTCCATATTACAAAAATGGATCCAAGATCCAAGAACACTCCTTTAAGGAATTACAAAGGTCTAACAACTATCATTTCCTCCCTTAAGACTCCTACTTTAGCTAATCCATCCGCCTCCTCATTTGCCGATTTCCGCCGGTGCTCAATTCTAGTGTTCAGCAACCTTATAAGATCAAGAATTTTCGCTATCACATCCTAAAGGCGCTAGGGCCCTTTTAAAGTACCCGAAGCCCAGCCCACCGCATTTGTCGAGTCCCCTTCTACTATTAAAGGTCCCAGATTATTCTCGTATGCCCATCGCAAACCAAAAAGAAGAGCCTTGATTTCCCCTCATTTGCATCACAAATCCCGGCTGGACCCGAGAAAGACATAATAGTAATTTGTTTATCGTCCCTGATTAAGCCCCCAATTCCTACCCTCCCCGGGTTTCCTATCGAGCTCCCGTCGAAATTGAGTTTGAACCACCCACTTGGTGGAGCCATCCATTTTGGTGTAGTTTTAATTCGGATCGCTCTATCCCAAATGATAGCCCACCAATTTCTTATCAAGTCCCCCACCCCATTGGGTAATTTCTTTTTATTCTTGGCCCATGCAATAAGTTCTACCTTGATATTCGTCACCAATCGCCCCAAAGATACACTATGATCTTCAAAGATGCGCCTGCTTCGTTCCTTCCATATGTTCCAGACAATAGCGTAGGGGAAGGTGGCCCATAATAAGTTACCTATTTCCCCAAATGGCCCGCCTCGCCAGTAGATCAGGAGCGAACTAATTGAACTTGGGCAGACCCAGTTCATTCCAAAAGCGCCAATTGCCCTCACCCATAATTGATAAGAGAAGGGTCAGTGCAGCATCAGATGATCCAAAGTTTCTTCGTCTTGGTAACAGAGGACACAAATGTTGTGCATGCCTGGGCATCATGCCTCGTGTAAACAAATCATAGTTAAAACATTTAGGCATGCACAGCATCAAAAGAGGGAAAAGAAGAAAACAAATCAGGGATCATGGACGTTTTTATTTTTTCTTTTAATATGAGAGTGTGAAGTTTGAACCTCTGACCTAGTTATACCCTTGGATATATCATCACTGGGGGGAATGCTCAATTTCAAGGAACAAATCTTTGATTCTTCAACAAATGCTGTGAACCTCCATAGAAAATCATCTTTTTTATTTCACTCATTACAATGTGTGAAGAAGCATAAAAATACCATGTCAACTGTAAGAAATTAAGGCATAATAATATGCTATGGTGTAACACCAAAAGAGTTATCTGCAAGAAAATAATAGATGTCTGTGTAACTTTGTAAAAATACCAACCATATCCACTATAAAACGAACCAAGATAGACTAGTACAGGTTTGACATAAAAGAGGTCTCAGAATATTGTTGTACACCATTTTCAACGGGCCTTTGCAAAGCATCATGAAAGTCACAACCCAAGGTTTTGTCCATTTTTCTTGTGCTTCACTGTGTAATGTTGTAGCAATGAGGCTTTATTAATATGTTACACAGAGAGTCAACAACTGGGTCAGATACCCTTGTTAGATCCATGAAAGGGAGAGATGGTTGCAATGGACAATTGGGACTTGAGATACCATGGAGACTCAACTACTGGGTAACATAATCCATGGAAGGGAGAAATTGGTCGCAAGAAACACCAGGGATTTGACACAATATTGGTATGATTTCTTGTGTAAAGACCAAAATACAAGAGAAATTTCTCCACAATGATGACTCAATGTGAAGCTATTTTGCTTGACATCCCAAGTCTCACCAGTAACAACTGTGTAAACGGGAAATATTGAATGGAGACGTTTTCCAGATGATGGGCTATGGATTGTCATAGGGTTGGAGAAGACTCCCAAGGCTACTCCAGAGAACAAGTTGTGAGAACCACTGATTATTTGCCTTGGCGGATAAAAGTATTAAAGAAAATGTATTCTAACCTGCAGTCTTTGTCAATTGAATGGCAAGCTGCATGAATATCAGTAGTTAGGCGATCCATCAGACTTTCTTCAGTCACACGATACTCAACTTTTCCTACAATACAATCAGATGTTAATAATACAAAAAGAAAAAAGAAAGCTGCAACAGGTAATTATGAAGGAAACAAGAGTCTCTTCAAGTGCAAATCAGCCAAGAAATAAAAACAAATCTAGGAAAGATAAGGCAATGCATACTTACTGAAATACACCTTAAGAGAACTTTGTGCAAAAACTAAATCAATTTAGAGACCTAAGAAAACAAACAGAAGACTGCAGAGGATGCATATAATTTGTTGCTGGTTCGTTGAGGGATACTACTGATCAGAGATCTTGTAAGCAAATAACAGGAAAAACGAAGGCTGTACAGTAGCATGCAAGGGCATTACAATGATGACCGTGATATTAAAACCTGAATAAAAAACACCTATAAAGAAGCTGATTGCTGCATTGCCATTTAAAAAAAAAACTTATTGCTGCATATGAAGGTAGGAATCACGACATAAAAGGTTGACACTATTGAATAAAATTATGAGTCTATATGAAGAGGCCAAGCCCTTAGTTGCAGGATTCTTCAACCCAAGGCCGCTCTTGCTATGGGACCTGCACCCACTTCCTAACCTCTATAAATTTTACAAATTAAGCAGCCTTTTTAACTCTATAATTTTACAAATTAAAATATTCCAAGTTTCTACAAATGCAACCATTAAATTAGTCAAATTCTACAACAAATCACAACTAGACACTGATTAGAACACAATACAAGGCTGACTCATTCCCTAATAACTGTAGAAGAATGAAGAATAGAGGGGTTTTCTGGGATGGGGCCATGGGGACCATATCTTTGTAATGTCACAAGATAGAGAGTGAGTGTTTTTTTTTTTATTATTCTATGAAAGGACATGGGGACCATCTCGTTGTAATGTCACAAGATAAAGAGTGAGTGTTTTTTCTATTCTATTCTATGAAAGGGGCAAAGTTTTCATTGTGTTCATTCTGAACACTTAAGTCACATAAGTCGCATCACTCAAGTTTGGGACTAAAGTGACATGCCCCATCTTCGTGATTTGGGTTTTTGTGGGTTTTTACCACGAAAGAAATACAATAAGATTCGTGTGTTGGGTTTCTTTCAACCATACACACACTTTTTCCTCTATCCTTCCCTTCTCTATCTTCTTCCCTCCTTTTGCATATCTTGCCTTCTCTCTTCTAATCTTGTGTTCTCTTATTTTGATTAATTAACCTTGAATTATTGAATTTATAAATCTCCCTCTCAAGGTGGAGCATAAAATCACACATGCCTGACTTGCTAATAATATCATGCAGACAAGCTTGAACTGTATCCTTAATGAATATATCAACCAACTAAGATGCAGATTGAACAAATGGAGTGGAGATGGTCTGGGAAGACACTTTCTCATGAACAAAGTGACAGTCCACCTCTAAGTGCTTAGTCCTCTCATAGAAAACATGATTACATGCAATATGTATAACTGACTTGATAATCACAATGAAGCTTCATAGGAGAAACATCAACACCCATATCTGTGAGGAGAACGGAGACACATTAGCTCATATATAGCGTGATGCATTGGCCGATATTCATCTTAAGTTGAAGAATGAGGAATAAAAAATTGTTTCTTATTCTTCCACACCACCAAATTACCAACAACAATCATGCAATATCCACTGGTAGATCTCCTATCATCTGATGAGATGGACCAATCAGCATCACAGTACTCTCGAACATTCAATGGCCATGATTCTGATGCATAATTCCTTTACTTGGTGATCCTTTCAAATACTTTAGAATGTGAATAACAGCCTCATAATGATGAGTACATGGTTTATGCATGAATTGACTTACCCCACAGCATAAGTAATGTCTGGATGTGTGATAGTCAATAAATAAGTTTTCCAACCAATCGTTGATAGCATGTAATGTCTCAAACGATTTGAAATCTATCCATGATCCTGATGATTCAGCATGTGGCTCCTTTCCTATTTCAACACACTATCGTGACTTGCACAATCATCATCTGTAAGAAAGTTATCTAAATATATTCAAACCTAAAAAAAACTGACTGGGATCCTTATTGAAGAGAAAACAGAGCTCTCATGTCAAAAGCGACTCGCACGAGACCACTGACTAGTAGACATGTGACATCATGTGGTTAGGCTAATAATAAGAAGATAAAGTCATAATGACAGGCTTGTTTTCCTCATCCTTTTTAGGATGTATCCAGGTTGATAATTGGGAGGAATGTGTGAGCCCTTATTTGCTACATCATATATTACTTAGACCCCCATATCCGCTAGATTGGACCAGCCCAAACTCATATATTACATATGCAACCAATTGGGGACCAAGACGATGGACACATCCAATAAATCCAAGTCATGAATTGATAACAACGTGGAAGAGACTACAATGGGTACATGGTATACCGGTCAAACCCATCGAAATACGAAGAGCACAGAAGGGTCAGTCTAGCCAACATCTAGGTTGTAAACTTGTAATGCAATGCAAAAGGCTAAATCATGCACATGTTGGATACAAGAAAAGTACTACCTGTTTTGTCCTTGACATCAATAAATCCATCTTTCTTAATTCTTTTCATAAAGTCTTTACCCAAACGATCTTCAATTCCTCTTTCTAGATCAAAGCGGCCAGAGATATTGACAACAGTATGAATATCATGATATACAGAAGCATAAAGAATCACCACATCTCCTCCTGCAATAACCTTTTTCAGTAATAAAAGTACTTCACAAATCACAAGAACATACATTTCACTAGCAAAATGAAATTTCTAAACTAGAACCGCCAAATAAAGGCATATGATGCTTGGAAAATAGAAGCAATGTGGCATAAAACAAATGCCATAACGAAATATAACACTAGATCTACCATTAGACAAGCAAATTGCAAACAAAATAAATGACCAAAACTAGAACTAAAAGTGAAGGAAAATAATTTATTATAGGCCGAAATACACATGAAAAACGCAAGCATACTGCCTGCGTATCAGAAATCATTTAGCTTCAGTAACCTACAATATAACGGTTGTGTTCCTCACATGGGAAGAAGCTTCAGTCGTTGGTGCAGGAACAATGCCTCAAGAAGTCCATTAGCAAGGTATAATTAGAGAGGTCTAACACTAATAAATCAAGGTCATTCTACCAGCTTCAATCCTTCCCTAAAAAAAACTTAAAAGAAACGAAATTGAGTGCCATAATGCCATCTGATTATCAAAGCCATATACTGAATATTTCAGATAAATATGATTTAAACAATGCTGTCTCCCTTCTGTCCAGTTGCTAGCCTCTTGTCCATATACATGGCATGCGTACGATGATCAGGGCTGCTGATCTTGTGGAATACGCTATGTCCTTGGTGACTGGCAAGCATATTGAAACTGATATTTAAAACCTTGCCTAATACATGGCCCAGGAGGCCAAGTACAGGATTTGAAAAGAAAAAAACTCGTTTCATTCACAGATATATATGATACACCAAGTTCCAATCTAATTTCTAAAAAATTAAACTCATTTTAATATATTTGACCAAATAATTTTGACCCAGAGACCTTATTCATGTCTTATTGATATACATGAATTTTTTCTATACCATGCTACTTTCTAGGACTAACCCTCAATTCTAGATCATTTTTTAAGGGCAAAAGCTTGATGGAGGTTTTAGATTGCCGAGTAAATTATGATTTTGACCATAAAATTGTCAATAAAGTCATTGCATTGTCAATCCAAAATGTAGATCGTGGATGAACCTGAAGACCATAGAAGGCTTTGTTTCATTTGACCAGCTGGCCTCAAAATCTTAAACATCTTCAAAGGTAAATTTATATAAATTCAAATAAAAACTGTCCCACCTTTACTATGCCCAACAATAGCACTTATTTCACGCTTCCCCTCTGAATAATATTGGACCACAGCACGTAAATCACCAACCTCTCTTTTATAGTTACCATACTCAAATGAACCTTCACTTTCCCTGGAAAGCACAAGATTGTCACTTCCAACATATTTAGTTGAATCCCAATTCAAGGAAAAAAAAAAAATTTAGCTGAATCAATATAGAATGAAATGCAGTCTCAAATGCCGACAATTACCTAATCTATAAAGAAAGTTGAAAGAAATAATAAACTATTGCACATGAAGGCGAACCATAGAAAAGATCCATGCTATCATGCGCTTGTAGCCTAATAGCAGCATGTCAGACACTGTTGGCATTGTCTTGGACACTTCTGAAACAATTGTAATATCATAAATGAACTCATTGACTGTAGGGAAAATTGAAAATATCTACTACCTACCAAATTATAGAAGGACAATGGCAGTTCAACGTCAGAGCATATATGATGCTTTTAACTTTAAGGCATGACTCTTTGTTATTTGATGCAAATGGGATCTGAACAAGTAATTGATAATATTCTCAAATTTTCCAAACAAGAAAATGGCCAAATTTTTGCTGAAGCCCTAAGAACATTTACTTAAATTGATAGATTAAGGGTGTCCAGATTAGGAGAGAGAGAGAGAGAAAGGAAGGGCTTGATGTGGTTCTCAAACCTAAGACTTGGAAAATGTGAGGAATCCTAATAGTGAAACTTGGATTCAACTCAGGATTTTCATCAAAAGATTCTCAAACAGTTTACGTTGTAAAAATTCAAGTGAGTTTATTGGGTGTCGCCAAGATTTTCAACTACCTAATTTTTCTAGGGTTTCAAAAAAATAGCGACCAAAAAATTCATACGGGCTCTCAATCGAGTCATTGACTGCTAAGTACTCCAAGTAATCATATTTTTAGACTTTGACCCTATCTTTGTAAGTTGGTGCCAAATAGAAATAATGAGTCTTAATTCTTAAATGATAGTGTGTTATAGTCAACTCACTCATAAAGAACAGAAACAGCTCACTTCGAGTCATTTAACATAGGAAATACTGAGGTCAAGTGTTTTTACAATGCAAATATATGATATTAAAAAGTGGACTTTCTCAAATTGCACGTACCAACTGTTCTGAAACTTCCATAGCCTTATCACCAGGACAGTGAAAGGCATGTAGGCCACCCACAGGCATAAGAGATCACAAATGATTTTGGCAAACAGAGTATCAAATGCCAACTTTTATTGGAGATTAACAAATGACACCGAGGAATCTTTCTACTTGAAGATGAGATGGAAAACCTCTTTATACACATAGGACAGACGCCAATGTGAAGGCAGATTTCCTCATTCAAGGTGGTGTTGGGCGTCGAAGTTTGATTGTTAACAAACATTATCTATTGGTCAGCGAACATTATCTTTCTTTGTATCTATGTTTGTTTTGCATATTTTCCTGCCCCATAACTATCTCGATCATGTATTCCTGTATCTTTTGTGATGTCTTTAATAATATTCAATTTGACGTCATTCAAAATAAAAGAAGCAAGATATGCAGTCCAAACTAAATAAAGAATTTTGAAAGTTTTATATCCAAATGACCCCGCAATGGCGGGAGCCTCGTGCACTGGGCCGCCCTTTTTTTATATCCAAATGACCAAAAGATAAAGTGATAACCACACAAAACGTTTTCTGAAGAAACAAGTGATAAGCATAGAAAATGTATTCTGAAGAAACCTTTACTATTATTTTCCATCTTCCATTAAAATTTAGCTTACCCATTTCCAGCAAAATCGAAGCGAATGGCACTGATTCCTTCTGTAGCTAAAGCAGTGGCAAGATTCACCATAGTTTTCTGCTCCTGGAGATAGAAACATATATGGTTGATATATCATTTGTACACAAACCCAATACCATAAAAAAACATTTTACAGATGGAAGGGATATGAAATGATTTAAAGTGATAATTAAAATCAAACTGCCACTAATGAAATATCTAAAGAACTCAAAATAAAAAAGGGGGACATTTTAAACATTAAAAAACTTCTATGATAGATGCTAAAGCATGTCTTTATTTCCATTAAATTTGATCATAGAGGCAAACCACAAATATCATAGACTGTGGGCAGGGATAGGCTACTCTAGCAAGAACTGGATCAACTTGAAATGGCCAATAAATCACATCATAGAATGGAACTCTTTGAGATTGACTAGACTTGGACAAAGAATGACAACTGATATATGATTTTGGATGTTCCTGTTTTTGTTTTTGTTTTTTTGAGTGGCAAAGAAGAGTATTTTTTTTTTTTGAAGGTAAGCTGGGATTGAAATCTTGAAGTTCCGACCTCTATGTGGAAGAACAAAGACTTAACCATTGAGCTAGAGGCTCAATCCTTTGGATGTTCCTGGTTTATATACTGACTAACATGCATAATAAATAAGACTCCCAACAACAATGAGAATGACATCCTACTGTAGACACCTCATTTTGTCTTGACTGACCTGACATTAGTCAGAGGTTGTGTGGCAATGATGATCAGCGGTGTTTCCTTGAATGAGTCAAAGCATCTCCTGAACAGAGTCAAAAAACCAAAGGAATAACCATTTTGAAAGCAACCCTAGAGATAACTCCCAAAATAACTTGTATTGTCCCAGGCTTCACGAATTCTTTTATAGCCAAAATTGTCAATTGACAGCATGGACCATCGATATATAGGCTTGCCAATGATTAATGATATGGACCTCTTTATTGACGCCAGAGCCTGTAAGTTGAAGAACTTCAAATATAGAAACCCTCCAAAAAGCCCCTAAAGCCATTCTTTCCACTTGGGATCCTTTCTAAACTTCATTATTGCTAAAATAAACATCTAGGAAGGTTTAAATTCATGCAAAACCCTAGCTTTGATTCCCACCTATTCAAACTTACTAAAAATACAATCTTTTTGTCTAAAATTATTCAAGCCTTTCCAAACCAATTCCAAGCTTGTTTAAACTAGCCTATGCACGAAATTTGGTCCCACATTGCTTCTTCAATTCAATTCTCCAAGCCCTAGACTTTATAAAATGGTTACCAAAACTCAATGGAAGAGAGATTCAAATAACATGAACATCTCCATAGAGATACATGAATGTTCTCCCAAGGAAGGCTATAGAGCTTTGAAGGGACTTCTCTAAGTTCAAATTAGTATTCAAAGGCTTCTCCAGATTGGAAGACTAGGGCAAGCACACGACCTAACACCCTTCTCCTTTCTCCCTTCTCCCTCTGAGTATTTTCACACTTTAAGTCTTTCTTTTCCTAGTTTAGTTTCTTTGCTCTTGTATGTTTTGATCTCAGGTAGTTTACTTTTGTTCCAGTTTAGAGTTCTCTTCTAGATTAGTTTACTTCAATCATGCATTAGTCTTGAGCATTCTAATCTAGTCTTATTTTCATAAATTATGCATGCATGTAGTATGGTTCAGTTTTTGAGTTCGATCATGATTTCATTCTTGTTAATTGCATGTCATATAGCATTGTAGCCAAATTAATCAAATATGCTCGAAGATCACATATACAAGCTTATGGACATTAGAAGATGACTTATTTTGGAGGAGGTTGGTGATTAACACCTTCCAATACTGTAACCTGATTTTGATCCCCTCTGCTGTTGAAGATTGATGCATTGAGATAAGAGTTAAACTTTGGGTCCTACTTCTATGTCCTAACCTAGGTGGTAACTCTTCAGGAAGAATAGGTTAATTCAACTCCCAACCACACAACCAAAAAAGTAAGAAATGCTACACCTACTAAGCTAGATGGGGAGGCCATCGTAGCCCATTTGGTCCAAATTGAGCAAGATCATAATGCTCAAGGAAAATAGGAGAAAACATGCAAACCTAAAACTTAATGCACCAGTTGGCTAGATTATATCTAGGTAGCAAAAATGGAGCTCACCTGATAAAATGGAACCTTATCCAGTTAAGGAGGCAATGTAGGTTCTATGTTCTAGAGAGAATTCCTAGCAATGAAAGCCACAATTTGCTCACAAGGCACGAGTAAATATATGAGGAGGTGGATAAAGTTCAATTGTATCATAAATCAACAAAACATAACAACTGACAAAAAAAGAGAGAAGGAAACAATCAGATTAGAAGAGGTGCATCTAAAGAACAGTGAGCACTGATTAAATATAAAAGAAATAACCTTCAGATGCAACTACCTACCTTTGAAGACCGAAATCCATGGCACAAGATTACAAGCTCCTTAGAACCAGTTTCATGTAGAACTCCGATAAGCTTCTCTCCGTGACTGTTTGATATTGCAACTTTTTGTTGTTGGGTTCCTGGAAACAGATTGATACAAGATTGTAACTTACATGATGAATATGAGAATGTGGCAACGATGGAAGAAAAAGTAGCGTGCGTGAACGATACCCATGTGCCAATGATAAAATACAGCAAGATGGCATTCAAAAGACTATGAAAATGAACACCCCAAACATTTTACATCAACTACAAGAGCTAAAAGACATGGGAAGACTTAGTCTCCAGAGTCAACAGATGACAGCATCAGCATCTCTCCCTACAATGTCATCGTCAGGTTCGTTTGTTAAAATTCCGTTCACCCATTTCAAAATTAGGTTTTTGGTACTCGACCCTATTTAGGAACTGATCCAAATGTTGAAATTGAGACAAAGAAATCATTTGGGGAAAGATGGAATCAAACATAAAATGGACTAATGATCTGGGAAGCACGGGTACTCTCCCGGGGGTCCCGTACCCGTACCCCACACATATGGGATGCGGGTACGTTCGGGTACGCCCCGGGTACGTCCCGGGTCGCACCCCTCATTTTTTTTTTAAAAAAAAACATATTTTTCTGTTTTGGGTGCGTGTCGGGTGCATCGTGGGTGCGCACCCACTCGTGCCCGACACGTTTGGGTGGGTTTTAATTAAGAAGGGGGGTGTTTCAGCTACTTAAGGGGTGGCTTTATAACATATTGGGGGGGTGTTTAGAAAACAAATAAAAGGGGAAAAAAAACCCTCGATTCTCTCTTATACCCAAATCTATTCTCTCTCCCTCTCTCAAAACCCTACTTTCCTAAACCTAAACCCATCTTCTCCGATGAGATCCCTCTACTCCGGCGACATCCCTCCCCTCCGACGGCCATTAAAGGTAACCCTCTCTCTCTCTCTCTCTCTCTCTCTCTCTCTTTGTGTGTGATTATCTCTCTCTCTCTCTCCCCGTGCTCTCTCTCTCTCTCTCTCAGCCTCTATCTCTCTCTCTCTGTTACTCTCTCTCTCTCTCTCAGCCTCTCTCTCTCTGTGTTTCCCTCTCTCTCTGTGCCTCTATCTCTCTCTCTCTCTCTCAGCCTCTCAGCCTCTCTCTCTCTGTGTTTCTCTCTCTCTCTCTCTTTGTATCTCTTTCTCTCTCTGTTTTTTTTTTGGATTTTGTCAATCGATTTTGAGTCCAAAACAAATTATTGGGCCCTGTTTGTTTTGGATTTTGAGAACATTTTTTGGATTTTGTCAATCGATTTTGAGTCCAAAACAGATTATTGGGCCCTGTTTGTTTTGGATTTTGAGAACAGATTGTGAATCCAAAGCAGATTTTTGGCCTCACAATCTGTTGAATCTAATTTTGAGTCCAAGAATCAGCTTCGGACTGACAATCTGTTCTCAAAATCCAAATCTGATTTTTGGGTGCAATACATGTTGGCTGTTGAGAGTCCAAAACTGAGTTTTGGGTGCAATACCTATTGGCTGTTGAGAGTCCAAAACTGAGTTTTGGGTGCAATACCTATTGGCTGTTGGTTGTTGGCTGTTGAGAGTCCAAAACTGATTTTTGGGTGCAATACCTGTTGGCTGTTGAGAGTCCAAAACTGATTTTTGGGTGCAATACCTGTTGGTTGTTGAGAGTTCAAAACATATTTTTGGGTGTAATACCTGTTGGGCTATTGAGAGTCCAAAACTGATTTTTGGGTGCAATACGCCAATACCTGTTGAGACTTGAGAGTCTAAAATTGCTTCATTATAAATTTATAATTGCATTGCATTGGATTGCCATTTGCCATTTGCCATTTGCCACTTGCCTTTTGAATTTACATGGGTATGTTTGGTTGTGTATACAAATTTACAATTGGTGTTGCCTTGTAACCTTGTTTATTTCAATTTGTGTAATTGAGAATTAGAGTCCCTTGTTTTGTTGGGTTGCAACGTTGCGTACTAAAATTGTTTTTGTTGTTTAATAGATTTTAGAATGTCTTCATCTGATGCTAGTGCCGCCCAAGCCGCACATACGTCTTCTACTGATGAAGATTTGTCGAAGCCTTTGTGGAAGCATATCTCTAGATTTGATAAAGATCCTAAGGGTGGAGGGAATGTGAGGTGGCAATGTAATTTTTGTAGTAAGAGTTTCAGTAGCTCGTACACAAGGGTTATGGCGCACTTGTTGAAGATAACGGGACAAGGAATCGGACCATGTGCTAAAGTGAAAGCAAGTGATCTACTTACAATGCAAAGGTTTGAGGAAGAATGCAAAGAGCTTATGAAGCAAAATGCTCCCAAGAGAGTGTCATTGTCGCCATCATCAAGTAGTGGATCATTGAGTTGCCCAAGTAATATGTTTGTCCCTCCAAGTTTTGATCTAAAGAGGAGAAAGACAAGTGGTCCAAGTGGAAGTGTAAGTGCTATTGAAAAGGCATTCAACATGGCGGCCCGTGATCACCTACATGGCAAGATTGCTAGGATGTTTTACTCCGGTGGCTTGCCATTTCACCTAGCAAGGAACCCACACTATGCGAGTTCATACTCTTATGCGGCCAACAATCCAATTTCCAGTTTTTTGCCTCCGGGGTACAACTTGCTAAGGATGACTCTACTACAAAAAGAGAGGGCAAATGTTGATATGTTGTTGCAACCCCTTAGAGATACATGGAAGGATAAAAGGGTGAGCATTGTTAGTGATGGATGGAGTGACTCACAAAGGAAGCCTCTCATTAACTTCATGGCGGTAACCGAGGGTAGCCCTATGTTTCTCAAGGCGGTAGATTGTTCGGGGGAAACAAATGACAAACATTTCATTGTCAACTTGTTGAAGGAGGTAATTATGGAAGTTGGGCATGGAAATGTTGTCCAAGTAATTACCGACAACGCCGCAAATTGTAAGGCAGCCGGACAACTTATTGAGGCACAATTTTCTTCCATCTTTTGGACCCCATGTGTGGTGCACACCCTCAACCTTGCTTTGAAGAACATATGTGCGGCGAAGAATGTGGAAGCAAATCAAGTTACATATGACGAATGTAGTTGGATAACGGATGTTTCGGGAGATGCTAGCATCATTAAGAATTTCATAATGAATCATTCCATGAGACTAGCCATATTCAACGAGTTCAACACTTTGAAGTTGCTTTCCGTGGCGGAGACTCGATTCGGGAGTGTTATTGTTATGCTTAAGAGATTGAAACTCTTAAAGCAAGGTCTTCAAGCAATGGTTATTAGCGACAAATGGACTTGTTATAGAGAGGATGACGTGGGGAAAGCGAGGTTTGTAAAAGTGAAGGTGTTAGATGACGTATGGTGGGATTCTATTGACTACATACTCGCATTTACATCCCCATCTATGACATGCTTAGAGAGTGTGATACGGATACGCCTTGCCTTCACTTGGTTTATGATTTGTGGGATACCATGATAGAGAAAGTAAGGACGGCGATATATAGGAAGGAAGGAAAGAGGAAAGAAGAGGAGTCCAAATTTTTTGAAATGGTGCACGAGATTCTTGTTGCTCGTTGGAACAAGAGCAACACTTCACTTCATTGCTTGGCTCATTCATTTAATCCAAGGTTAGGTGACCTTAAATTTATTTAGATTATTAGCTATTTATATTTATTTCAAAGTTATAACTTTTGACTTGAAGTTTGAAGCTAAATTAGTTTTTTCTTTCTTAAAGGTATTATAGTGAGCAATGGCTCAGTGAAGATTCGAGTCGGGTGCCTCCACATAAGGATGCGAAAATTTATACCGAGAGGATAAAGTGCTTCAAGAGGTACTTCACCAATTCCGAAAACCGCACGAGAGCTAATGTGGAGTTCGCCAAATTCTCCATGAAGTCCAGATTATTCAATGATGTTGATTCCATCAATGAACGGTTCACTATCAAGCCTCATGAGTGGTGGGCCATCCATGGTACATGTGCCCCTATGCTTCAAAGCATAGCTTTGAAGATTCTTATGCAACCTTCATCGTCATCTTGTGCCGAGAGGAATTGCATCACTGACTCTTTTGTGCATTCTCTCAAGAGGAACAAGATAACTCCACAACGAGCTCAAGATTTAGTTTTCGTTCATAGCAATCTTCGGCTTCTCTCAAGACAAACTCCACAATATAAGCAAGGAGAGACAAAGATGTGGGACATAGGTGACGATACATTTGATTCCTTCGAGGATGTAGGGGTACTTGAAGTTGCTAGTCTTTCTTTGGATGAGCCAGAGTTGGAGTCCATTGTTTTTACCGACGATGTTGTCGATATTGGAGATGAGGCGACGGACTTCTAGGAATAAGGATTGATGATGCATTGATGCTTTATGTTATTTTGGTGCTTTATGTTATTTTGGTGCTTTAATGATGAACTTAATCACGTATGAAATGAAGAGTAATCTTAGAATTTTCCATTTTGGTGATGTTATTATTATTTGATTGCTCTCCTTTTTCTTTTCTTTTTTATAAATATATAATAAAATAATAAAAATATTATTATATTCAAAGCACACCCGCACCCGAGTTTTTTGGAAAATCACGTACCTGTGTCGTGTCGTGTCGCACCCGCACCCGCACCGTGCTTCTTAGCTAAAGATACACATGTACCAAAACTAGGATCCAACATAGATAACATTTAAAACACTATGAAAATAAACTATTCAATCCTCTTGCATCAAGTTCAAGAACTAAAAGACATGGGAAATTTAGTACCCAAACTTCAGAGCCAACATATGACGACAACTCTCCCTATAATGTAATCGACAGGTTCTTTCGTAAAAATTCCGCTCACCCATTTCGAAATTTTAGTTTTTGGTACTTAACCCAGTTTAGGAACTGATCTAAATGTTGAGATTTGAGATTAAAAAAAATCAAGGGCATAAAGCGAGCTGAGAGTTAGAGCAATACATAAAAAATCAAATTTAAAAGGGGGTGTATATTTCTTTACCTATGGAGTCTCCTTGCTGAGACGAGATGGATTGAGCCATTGTTGGGTGTTTCCTACAGAGATGAGAGGCAGAGAAGAGGAGGACTGATCTGCAAAAGCGGATCCTGAAAGGAGATGGTTTGGTTAATTGGGCGGAGAATGGGCCCACTGGATATGGAGCACAACCAATGGATGACATTCTTCTCTTTCTATTTTAAGTTATGGCCTTATGGGCATGCTAACAAGGAGGAACCACATGATGGGCTCCACCTTTGCTTTATTGGATATATTCGTCCATTTTCTTTACTTGGGACAGCCCCCCTAGTCTTTGATACTTGGTGGGGATACTCCAAGTGGGGGTTCAACCCGGAAAAAAGACGGATCGGGATGGGTTGAGTTCGAGTTTGGGTTCGGGTTGAGTTTTCCCACCCTAGGTTGAGTTTGGGTTCGGGTTCGGGTTGAGGGTTTGGGCAATCCGACCAGAGTACAACCTGACATTTTTTTATGGAAATTTGTTTTTCTAGGCTTAAATATTCGGGTTGTGTTGGATTGGGTTAGGTTGAACTTGGGTCGCGTCGGGTTCGGGTTGGACTTGGGTCGGGTTGGGTTGAACCCCGTCGGGTTGGAAATTGGGCCGGGTTCAGTTGGAAAAAGGGTTCCTAGGACCCGACCCGACCCGAGTTGCACTCCTCAACTAAATACACTAAACGGGGTGTCCTGAGGAAGAAAAGGGGGCACATATATATCACTAGCTTAAAGAATTTATAACGCTACCGCTTTGGTTCTCCACTTTCCAGTTGCTTCTTTTGGCTCTTTCTTCCTATTCACTATAAATTACGGGCGCTGATATCCCCACCCCACACCCTCTCTCTTGACGACTTCCTAACGTTTTCCCACCATTTGACCGGTCTCTCTCTCTCTCTCCACACGCAACAGGAACAGTTGGTGGGCCCAACAGAAAATGGTGGGCCCATCTTTGAACAACGTAGGCCCCGCCCATACCACACCATAGGATAATCCAAACCGTCCATTTGATGGGTCATAAACATAAATAGGTTGCATCCCAAAATACCATAGGCTGATCCTAGCCCTCCGATCTAAATAGAAACTACATCTTATGCAACCTCTATAGATTGTAGGGTTGTGATCATCCTACAGAAATGATTTTGGGGCACAACCTATTTACATTGTGGCCCATCAAATGGATGGCTCGGATCATCCTATGGTCTGGATAGTACACTTCATTTTCAAAAATATGGGTGGGGCCTAAATTGGTACGAACCACACCATAGGATGATCCAAACCATGGACGGCTTGAATCATCCTATGTTGTGGACAGTACGTTTCAATTTGAAAAATATCGGTGGGGCCTACGATTGGGCCTTACTGTTAGTGTACGACCAACTCCATAGGATTATCCAAACCATGGACGGCTTGGATCATCCTATGTTGTGGACGGGCCTTAATGTTACTGTACGACCACAGGATGATCCAAACCATTCATTTGATGGGCCAACCCTTTTGGGGGCACAACCCATTTACATTATGGCCCATCAAATGGACGGTTCGGATCATCCTATGGTCTGGACGGTACACTTCATTTTCAAAAATATGGGTGGGGCCTAAATTGGGTCTTAATGTTACTGTATGAACCACACCATAGGATGATCCAAACCATGGACGGCTTGGATCATCCTATGTTGTGGACGGTATGCTTCAATTTGAAAAAATATCAATGGGGCCTACGATTGGGCCTTAATGTTACTATACGACCAACTCCATAGGATTATCCAAACCATGGACAGCTTGGATTGTCCTATGTTGTGGACGGGCCTTAATGTTACTTTACGACCAACTCCATAGAATGATCCAAACCTTTCATTTGGTGGGCCACAGTGTAAATAGGTTGTGCCCCAAAAATCATTTCCATAGGATGATCACAACCCTACAATCTATAGAGGTTGCATAAGATGTAGTTTCTATTTAGATCGGAGGGCTAGGATCAGCCTATGGAAATGATATTTTGGGATGCAACCTATTTACGTTTATGGCCCATCAAATGGACGGTTTGGATTATCTTATGGTGTGGTATGGGCGGGGCCTACGTTGTTCAAAGATGGGCCCACCATTCCACCAAGTGTTTCTGTTGGGCCCACCAACTGTTCCTGTTGTGTGTGTGTGTGTGTGGAGAGAGAGAGAGAGAGAGAGAGAGAGAGAGAGAGGAGCGGTCAAAATGCTGGAAAGTGACATATACGTTAGATCCACGTTTAACGTTAGGAAGCCGTCGCGGGGGAGGGGCGGGGGGAGGGAATATCAGCGCCCCAAATTACCCATAAAAAAAAATTAAAAAATCATCTCTCTCTCTCCATAGAAAACCCTAATAGTTCTGTCTTTCTTCGTCCTGTCTGTAGATAACTCTCAGACAACTTTTCTGAGTGGAGGCGATTACACAACGGCCATACGTCATTGGAGATATTGGTAAGCTGTATTTTTTGGGATTAGATTTTGGTTTAAACACTGTTTCTTGCTAGGCTGTTTAAATAGACTTGATTGGTTTCTTTATAAAGATATATAGTGTTGGCTTAATGTTGGACTGAATTAGATAAGAATCTGAGTAGTAGCAAATATCTGATATTTTCATTGATTGTTATCTGTTGGAATCGAATCTATTAACTAACCAACTTCTCCAAAAGCTTAAGCTGTTGAGGTTTGAACTCAGAGACCTTTGGCTCTGATACCATGTTAACTTACCAACTTCTCCAAAAGCTTAAGTTGTCGGAGAAAGGCAGTATTTATCTTTTATACTTTAACAGAATCGATCTTCCAATTGATTTGTCTCTCAACACCTCTAGAGTAGAATTGTAGATTGATATGTTACGAAAGCGGGGATGAGAATTGAATTGATATGATTTAATCATCCTGTTCTTGGGTTTATTTTATCATCCTATCTATATTCAGAAAAAATGCTAGGCACATTGCCAATCTTGCCTCTACGGGCGCCTCCATTAGATGGAAATCTCGGCCCTCTTCCGGAATCACAAGTAACAGAAGAGAATGAAAAAGAATTCCTCAATCAGAATGCAGCAAGCCCAGCTCCTGTTTCTGTTGCGGTTCACACCACAACAATTGGAATCATTCACCCCCCTCCCGACATTCGAACCATTGTAGACAAGACTGCCCAATTCGTCGCAAAAAAGGGGCCTAAATTCGAGAAACGGATCCTTGCACATAACACTGGCAATGCCAAGTTCAATTTCTTGAGCAGCTCAGATCTTTACCACGCTTACTACCAACACCGCATCACTGAGTTCCGTACTCAGCTCCAATCTTCCTCTCAGCCTCCTCCTCCTTCACATCCCGGCGATTCTGCTCCTGAATCAGAAACTGCGTCTCCAGCTGCTGATGGCATTGAAGTAGCTAAAATGGATAGCATTTCTCACTTTAGGCCTGTCCACAAAGTTCTTGCACCACCAGAGCCTGATCGGTATACTGTTCAGCTTCCTGAAGGGATTACGGGGGAGGAATTGGATATTATTAAGCTTACCGCGCAATTTGTTGCTCGAAGTGGGAAGAATTTCCTGGATGGTCTGATGATTAGGGAGGGAAACAATCCCCAATTCCATTTCCTGAAGCAAACTCATAGTATGTTCAAAATTTTCACCACACTTGCAGATGCATACTCATTGGTATTGATGCCGAAGGATTTGACTGATAAGCTGCGGAAGAGTGCTACAGATATGACCACTGTTCTTGAGCGGTGCTTGCATCGGCTAGAGTGGGAGTGGTCGTAAGAACAGGTGAGGCGGAAAGCGGAGGATGAAATCGAGCAGGAACGAATGCAGATGGCAATGATTGATTGGCATGATTTTGTTGTTGTGGAAACAATTGAATTTGTGGATGACGAAGATGATGAATTGCCCCAGCCAATGACCTTAGAGGAGGTTATAAGGAGAAGCAAGGTGTCTGCCATGGAAGAAGAAGAAATTGTTGAGCCTGGAAAAGAGATGGAAATGGAAACGGATGAAGAAGAGGTTCAGCTTGTTGAAGAAGGGATGAGAGCCGCCAGTCTTGAAGAGTATGATGATGATAATAAGAAGAACGAGATGAAGGTTCCTGGCGAGCCGGACCCACTGATGAGAATTGTGAAAAACTGGAAGAGACCTGAAGAGAGAGCCCCTGCCGAAAATGACCCGACAAAGTTTGTTGTTTCTCCCATCACCGGCAAGCTTATCCCCATCAATGAGATGGCGGAGCACACGAGAATTTCTCTTATAGATCCCAAGTACAGAGAGCAAAAAGAGAGAATGATGGCTAAGATCCGTGAAACAACCCTCGCTCAAGATGATGAGATTTCAAGGAACATTGTGGGCCTCGCACGGACGCATCCCGATATCTTTGGAACTACGGAGGAAGAAGTATCCAGTGCTGTTAAGGCAGAGATTGAGAAGAAGAAAGTGGAGCAACCAAAGAAGGTCATATGGGATGGTCACTCATGAAGCATTGGGCGGACAGCAAATCAAGCCTTGTCACAGAACCTTTCGGGGGAGGAGCAAACCGATATTAATAGTAACGAGGCAAGAGCTCTACCAGGTCCTGTGCCTCCACCAAACCCGGTGTACCATCACTCCGTTCTCTCCCTCCACCACCTGGACTTGCCCTGAATATGCCTCATATGCCCCCAAATGCAATTCAGTATTCCACTCCAACCAGTTCTGGACTCCTTGTACCTCCACCACTGAGGCCACCTGTTATCCCCATGATTTCATCAATAAGGCCACCACCTCCATCTCTGCAATATCCTCTGCTCAACAACCCCATATGATCAACCGACCACCACCACTGCCTTCTTCAGTTTCTATTACTGTGAATCCCCCCATGCCACCTCCACCTGGGTCACAGTTCACACCTTTAGCAATTCCGCGGCCTTTCATGCCTATGCAAATCCTGTTAAGAGAGCACCGACTCTCTCTCTCTCTCTTTCTAGATTTCTCTCTAGATTTCTAGAATCCTCTCTCTAGAATTCTCTTCTTCTTCTTTTTAGACAATCCTCTTTCTAGAGATTTCCCTCTTTCTAGAGATTTCTCCACTCTTCCTTTTTCCTTTATTTTAAAACATTATTCTATATGTTTCTTTCTAGAAATATCTAATGCTAGAAGAGTGTAGCCACCATTTTAGAATAATGGGGAAACATCTCTAGCAAGTATACAAAGGAGGCATCCCCTTCCATTTGGGCATGTAGAGTTCAAAGCTTCTCCTTAGATTGTGCAAAGGAGTAATTGAGTGTGTGTGATGAGAGCAAAGTGATTGTGGGTGAGAAACTCTTGAGTGCATTGAGTGTATACAAGTTGTGTACTTTTGAGCTTTTACATTGAACAAAAGTTGTTCTTCCACAGCTCAAATTTCAACAAGTGGTATCAGAGCAGGCGATCAGGGATCGTTCTATCCGGAAGTTCTGCAACTATACAGTTAGGGACTGTGAAGCTTATTGGTCTGGGACCAGGCTTACTTGGTAGAGTGCAGGGCATCACCAAGTCACGTGGCAGATATTTCTGGTTCGGCTAACGGCGTGGAGAAGCTCAATGACAACAACTACAACAATTGGAGTGTTCGCGTACAATTTTACCTGCCCGGACAGGACTTGTGGGATATTGTCGGCGTCGAAAACACCACACCACCCACTAATGCTGACGAGTTGAAGAAATGGAAGATTAAGGCTGGTAAGGCTATGTACGTCCTTGCAGTAACTATTCAAGATGAATTATTGCAACACATTAAAAGCGCAAAAACGCCAAAGGAGGTGTGTGTAGACACCCCATTTTGACCGAACCCTAACAGAGTCGTTAGGGTAGAAACCCTGTTAAATTAGTGTTTTAATGTCCCAAATTTGTTCCTAGAATAGGTTAAGGTCTCATTTAGGTCCCCGTAAATTTTCGTCCGAATCCGTCGCGGTTTGCCTAGCAAACGGACGATGTTTGTAGAGTAGTGTAGTGTAGGAATAAGGGTGGCGATTCAGCCAGGAGCGGGGGTGTGCAGGAATTTAGGAAACCAGTTCAAATTTTCTATAAGGGGTTGTCCAGGCAGAAGCAGGGGTATGCGGATTAGTGTGTAGCATAATTAGGGGGTGTTTTATCCTGAAGCAGGGCAATTTCGTAATTTGCAAAGATGCTTTTCTTCCCCTCCAAGTCACCATTAAGGCCTAAGCTAGGTTAGTGAGAGCTTTAGGACTAGAATTAGCCAGGGGGGAATCCTATGTAGATTAGGCTTCCTTTGATCCCAGCCCTTAAACAAAAGCTGATTTGAAGGGCTAGGATCAAGGGGAGGGAGATATTTTCCATAAAATTTTCCCCCTCCGCCATTGCCCGAGGCCCCCCCCCCCCCCTGTAAGTTAGAAGATGTACAAAATGCATTGATGGGGGCTGTCCAAGGGAGAGGAAAGGGGGGGCAGAATATATCACCTTTTCTGGACCATTTCTTTCCTGGGCCCCCCCTGAGGGAGAAAGGAGTAGTCATAAATATGCATAGAGGGGGGTTGTCCCGGGGGAAAAGGGATCGAATTTATCATTACCCTATATAGGCTTAACGAATTAGGGTTGAGAGGAGGATTTTCTTTTTTCGTTCGGAAGCAAAAAAAAAAAACCAGAGAGAAAAGAGAGAGAGAGAGAGAGGAAGAGGAAGAAGGAGGCAACCACTCCCATCCCCACTTCCCCTAATATCCAAACCCGCCTCCGACCACCATCTCCGGCCTCCTCATCCTCGCACCCACCACCACTCTCACCGTCCTCCTCCCCCTCTGCAAACCCCTAATCCGAACCCCATCTCCGGCCGGAGCTCCACCCTCATCCCATCACCATTTTCTTCTTTTTCTTCCTCCACCGGTCAGCACCACCACCCTTTTCTTCTCTTCTTCAGCCACTTCTTTCTCTCTAGACCCACCACTGTGTTTTTGACGCAAACCCTTTTTTTTCAGTTTCAATCCCCCATTGATTCCGGCTAGAATCTCGCCGGAATCCGACAGACCCGCCTAAACCTTCTTCCCATCTATCATTATCAAACCCTCTCAAGCTTCTTATCCACCATCTTCTCCAAACCCACCTCGTTCGACCAAATCCGCGCCACCATCTCCTCCTCCTCCTTCTTCTTCTTCTTCCCCACCTCCGACCGCCGGCCATCTCCTCTTTTTCCGCCTCCAATCACTATTCATCCCCTCTGCACCTCCCATCTTCACAGCCCCTCTTCTCATTTCTTATAACCCCGATTTTGCTCCTTTCCCTCTTATTCTCCGGTGGGATTTTCGTCGGAATCCAGCCATAACCATTAAATCCGGTCCTCCATCCTCCAAACACCCGAACCCATCTCAGCCACCTCCCATCTTCTCCTTCATTTTTCCCTTTTCTCCTCTGCAAAACCCTAACCCCTCTTCAAACCCATCTCATTTTCTACCCAAAATCCCCATTTGAAACCCACCACCACCTCCATTGAAGCCCCTTTAAAACCCACGTAGAAACCCCATTTCCACACCACCCGTAGCCATCAAAACCCACCTCTGCAATTTCCTTCTCCGGCAACTCTGCCGGAATCCAGCACCGGCACTTTTTCTTCACCCAATCTAACCCCTTCTCCTAACAGCCACCTCCTCCCACCACCATTACCACCACTGCCATCATCAAACCCCCATTTTCACTTGCAGAGAAGAGATAGAACAGTTCAGATCCATCATCTGCTTGTAAATTGAGACAGAATTCTAACTCGGAATTTCACGTTGGAGGAAGCTTGGCGTAGAATCACAAAGGTCCGAACCAAAATTGTCATGTAAGCGAGACTCAGGTAACATCTCTAACTATTCTTTACATCATTGAATTGTATGTGACTGTGCTATAATTTTCTTTTTCTTCTTAAATGGCAAGTAGTTCCCTGATGAGATAAATGCTTATTTTATAGGTTCGATCGAGATGACATATGTCATTAAAGTAATGGAGTTTTGATATTTACAGATTCATTAACCTGCTACTCTGTGATTAGCTCATGAGTGTTGAGGATAGTACCATATTTTGAGTTGAAAATATCTCTGGTACAGATTGTTTGGCATATATATATATATTTTTTAAGATGTAGTCTGTTGAAGTCTAGCATAAGCTAGTAAGATGTCGAGACAAAAATTTTTTTTTTTATGAATCCCCTTTCTATCTGTGTTGATTGTGACTAATACAAATTGATTATATTTGAGGTGTTCACCTGCAATGTCCATAGAAATATAATCTCGTGATTTTTTTTTATGATGTCTGTTAGCTGTTGAGAGATTATGATTTTTGCTTTGGTGTAAAATAGAATGAGGTGTTATATGTAGTTTTTCTTAAACGTAAGGAGCTAGAAGTTCTAGTTGTGTGGTTATTTGGATTGGTACGTGATTGTGTGACCTGGAATGAGTGTAGAACAGGAAGGTCATTTCGAATTATTAGGAGCATTGATCAAGCAGTGTTAGCATAAGGGTTTTCAAATCCATCAACTGTTGGAAAGGAGTTTAGATAAATGAATAATCTTTGTCATATTTCTAAAGTTGAAGGGAATCTGTTCCTTCCATTGGACCTTGATGTCCGAAAGATTATTGTGTGCTGATGACAATTCTTCTATATTAGCTCTTACTATCTTGAGAGGCTACTCTTCTCATCGAAGAATCACTTCGAGCAAGAGTCCCCGCTTGATCAATGAAGCGCAGAAAGTTTATATCTCTTTGTCATAAGTCGAAATGCTATTTGTTGGGGTTATAATGTGATCATTCTTTGGATAATTGCATGAGTTTATGTTCCCTACCAATGAGAATCTGTATAAAATTGATGCAATAATTCGAGTGGGATATCATCTGATGATAATAATCGTGGTTGTCTCAATTGTTTAACTATTGTCTTAGTAGTTTGGAGGGTGAAGATGAATTTGTGGATGATAATCATATAGTTGCTGTTCTATAGTATGCAGCTGATGTTTTGCAGATTATATCCTTTGTAGTTGTGATTTTTTTTATTTTTTTATTTTATTATTTTTTTTATTTTTTTTAAGAACCCTTCTCTGGGCAATGATAAGGTTACTTGGAGCCCGTCTTTATATTTTGTGGCTCACCGCTTCGCACTTGGATCTGCACAAGTTGATGTCCCCTGTAGGCACTAAAAATTTTACTAATTGGAATTATCATAATCTTTTGATATTTCTAATACTCTTCTTATCTTAAGCATTGAGTTAGGTTCTGTAGACAATAATGAATGGACTGTTCAGGTAAGACTATCTTGAGGCCTATCATACTTGTATTTATTTAAATAAATTGTTTAAGTGGAGAAGGAAATCAGATGACTACTCTATTCGATGTTATCGACATGAGTACTGTCTGATTTCAAGGCGGTTTGTAGAAATATTATGTGTATTGAAATCAGATGATTACTTTGGCATCATCTGATTTCGTTGGAGTCCCCGTATTGGGGTTTGTGGTTGGCTTTGAAGTGTTTAATATCATTTTTTTTTTTACTTCATTAGGCTACCCAGCGGCTGGTCTGGGCTAATTAATGTTGTTTACCATTTTATGATTGATATTCTTACAGATTGTGCACTCTTTAGTTGTAAATCATACTTTGCGGATATTTGTTTTGTTTTTATATCAATTGATTGGAAATTTGAGATTATCTGGTATCCTTTTTCCTCTCTCTTTGGGTAGACTAGCACAGTCTTTTAGATTTTTGTTAGATTTCTTTAGATACTATAACCGGTACTAGGAGACATACTCTGTCTCGTTAGGCAATCCTCCTTTTGAGGCAAGCCTCTTTTTTTTAGTTTAACCTCAGGGAGGTTGCTTTGATTTTGATAAATGGTGTACCTATAGGAGGCATGCCTTGCCTCATTTAGAGAGCCTTTGAATCATTCGTTTGTGTGGTGATATTATCGGGGGAGTCTTTGACTCATTTGATCTTTATTGATGTTATTAGGGAGTCATCTGTCTTGGCTTTGTAAGTAGTTAGCCTTTGGAAGGCCTGCTTGGCCTTATTTGTAGATTCCTCTCAATTAGTTGTCTTAGCCTCGCTTCCCCCTTGCAAGGGCAATGATAATGTTACTTGGAGCCCATCTTTGTGTGTGTTTGGGAGACCCGCTCGGTCTCATTCTCTCGTTAGTCCTCCTCTCTGTGCGTCGTTTGGTTTCGGGAGAACACCATACTCGGCTTGGCAGCATACCCCTACCCTTATGGGTATTGGGTTGCACATTTGTTGCACCCTAGGGCTAGGTAGCTGTCCGGCCCGGCTGAGTGTTTTACCTCTGCCAAATGTGCAAATTCGTGTTTCATTCTCTTTTAGAAAGTCTTTGACTCGTCTATCCTTTAGTTGGTATTAGTGGAGTCTTTGACTCGTGTTTCATTCTCTTTTAGAGAGTCTTTGACTCGTCTATTCTTTAGTTGGTGTTAGTGGAGTCTTTGACTCGTGTTTCCATTTCTTTTAGAGAGTCTTTGACTCATTTATCCTTTAGTTGGTGTTTTTGGAGTCTTTGACTCGTGTTTTCATTTCTTTAAGAGAGTCTTTGACTCATTTATTTTTGTGATGTTGTTATCAGTGGAGTCTTTGACTTGTGTTGTTGTCAGTGGAGTCTTTGACTCGTGTTTCCATCTCTTTTGAAGAGTCTTTGACTCTTGTCTCCCTCAGTTGCTCTTTTTGAAGAGTCTTTGACTCTTGTATCTCTCAGTTGCTCCTTTTGAAGAGTCTTTGACTCTTGTATCCCTTAGTTGCTCTCTTTGAAGAGTCTTTGACTCTTGTACCCCTCATTTTGCTCTTTTTGGAGAGTCTTTAACTCTTTTATCCTTCAGTTGCTTTTATTAGAGAGTCTTTGACTCATTTATTCGTCAGTTACTGCTATTAGAGAGTCTTGGACTCATTTGCTCTTATAATGGTATTATTAGAGCCTAGTTTCTCCTTTTAACTCTAGGGTTCGTCCCTAGGATGTTGTTTTGTATTTTCCCTCCGGTCTTTGACCAAAAGGGTGAAAACATCAGAAACCTATAATCCAAAAATATTGAAACATTTGAATTGTTTTAAAATGTTCTGAGTGTAGTTAGAGAGTTCGTTTCGAACTACGTTGGCTTGATCCTCTTCCGAGGTACGTAGTGCAGCTTGGGATTTATATCCCAAGTCCAGCCAAACTTTGTAAATAAATGCTTTAACCCTTCTTTCTTCAAAACCTTGTTTTCAACAAGATCTTCCTCTAGAGTTAGGAGTTTGTCCTAGATAGAGAGTTTTAGAGTTAGGAGTTTGTCTTGGATTTGTTGTGTGCTTGTTTGTGTTTGTTTTAGAGTTAGGAGTTTGTCCTAGAGTCATAGGAGCGCCTCCGTCCGGTCAGTTGGCGATTCGCATCGCCGACTGATGACTAGGTCTAGGATGTGTTAGTGATCCCATTGTTTTCCTTAGGATGCACAGCCTAGTTACACATAGGTTGTAGGAACCACCTACATTAGCCTAGGGCTAATCTGCATTTAGCTAGGACATATAGGGTGTCCTAAAATTCACAATTCACTGGAATTTAAATAATCGTACAATAAACTTTAATAACTAGTCCGGTCTTTTAGATCGAGTCTAGGATAGAGGTCTAGGTGTCTTAGGCATCCTATAGCTTAGAATAGGTGCGAAGAACTACGTTGCCTTGATTCTCGTGGAGGCGGGGATACGTAGGCTTCTTTGGATGAATACCAGACCATCCGAGGACTCGGGCTAATAATTTAGAGTCTTAGGATTTGTTGTGTAGTTATTGTATTTCTTTTGATGTGTTTTCTTACATTCTTGTACTGATCTTATACATTTAGCTATAGCTTGCATGTGTTTGCACATCAGAATTTAGACACCCATTAGGTATGTCACTCATAACCTAGCTATGCTTATGTGACACCTCTTTCATTTATTTTTTGTGTGCTTATTATTTCTATTCTCAGGAAATGCATGCTTAGATAGACGATTCCTGAGGATCGTTCCCATTTCACATGATTTTTGCCCAAAACTCTTCGAGGTTAATAATAAATGGCATAAGAGACCAAGTGTTCGCACTCGGGCGAATTGGGGGCGCTCTTCAGACCTTCTCCATTCGTCATCAGGCACGGACCTTTTGTATCTCTGGTTATCCATTGCAAACAGAGCATTTGTTTTGGTTCCATGGCTTGTCCATGGATGGCGACTCTGAGTTATTTTTCAGATATATCTTGGTTTCGAGCCCTGGCTCCGGATCAGGATGTATCTCTTTCTTTTATATCGCCACTCATGCTATGCTGTGAGGGTGGCATCCGTTTCGAGAGTTCCTTGGCAGAGCTCTCTTCCGTTGTGGAGATCTTAGAGGATTGCTGTGGGGGCCTCGTGTCCCCCGCCGCACTCGTCCTCTCAGGATCGGGGTCCACAGCGTGGGACACACTAGCAGCTCTTTTTGCACGAACGAATGATGCTAAGCTCCAGCGGCTGGAGAACGAGCTCCTATCATCTTCACAAAAGGATACGACAGTGAGTGAATATTTCACAAAAATTAAATCTATTTGTGAAGAACTTTCAAAATTAGATCCTACAAATGCCATCTCCGAAGCACGAATGAGGAGAATAATTATTCACAGGTTGAGGCCGGAATATAACGGGCTTATTACGGCGACCCGTGGATGGGCCAAAGAGCCAACTCTTATAGAGTTGGAAAATATACTAGCCAATCAGGAGGCCTTAGACAAACAAATGTCTACAGCCTCAGTAAATGATGACAAGGCGTTGTTCAGCAAGAGAAAATGATTCAATGACAAAAATGCTGCGAGATCAAAAACTGGCGGTGATCGAAAATATCAAGAAGGATCGAAAAAGAGACCAGAAGGAAAGGGCTCGCAGCAAGGGGGAGCTCGACAAGGACGAGGCAACGAAGATAAGAAATATCATCGCCAAAACAACCAATGTTACAACTGCGGAAAAAGAGGACACTTTGCACGTGACTGTTGGTCCAAGCGAGTGGAGGGTAATGCAGCAACCTCCACCCAAAAATGAGAATGACAGTGAAAATGAGTGGGATTTTCAAGCATCACTTGCCGTTGAAGACCCCACAGAGTTGGCGGCCTCATGCGTCATAGAACCAGAGGAGGAGTCTACACTTGTTACGGTGAGTGATAAATTAATTAATTATGATGATGATTGAATTGTAGATTCTGGATGCTCCAATCATATGACTGGAGATATGGAGAAGTTCAGGGGCGATGCCACATGAGAGGAAAAGGGGGCAATTGCCCCCCTTAATTTTTTGGAAAAAAAAAATATACCTTCATGTTTTAATATTTTTTTATCTTTACCCCTTTTTTAAAAAAATATGCCCCCCTTTCCAATCATCCCTAAGATAGAAAATAAGTTTAAAATTTTAATTTTACCATTTTTATCTCCCTTTTTTGTGCAAAATTTACTATAATTTTTGCCCCCTTGTGCAAAATTTCAGATAGAAATTTTTTCTATCTTAATTTTAAGATAGATAAAAAAATTACTATAATTTTTGCCCCCCTTGTGCAAAATTTTTGGCATCGCCCCTGGAGAAGTTGACTGATATGACGGAATATAAGAAAGGACGAATGGTCGTCACGGCAAAAAACTCTAGCTTGCCTATAACTCACGTCGGCAAGCTCACAGCATCTGGAAATTATGTGGTGTTCGATGAAGCGTCTTCGTGGTGGTCATCACAAGAGGTGTTGCTGCCGAATATGAAAGAAATTGAAGAAAAGCTACAAGAAAGAATCGAAGATCAATCAAAGCCTGGTGAGGTTCCAGAAGTTGAACCCCAAGAAGAACATGAAGAGGCTGGATCAAAGACTCCTAAAAAACAAAGAGTCCTTGGCGAACAGGAGCATTGCAAAAGACACCTGAAGATGAAAGACCAAGACAACTTGAAGAGTTCGAGGAGGAAATAGATCCTCAACTAATTCCGAGAAAATCCTCGAGACAAAGAAAACCAAATCCCAAATATGCGAATGCTGCACTCACAGAAGAAGAGATAAATAAGGAGCCAGCCTTATATGAGGAAGCAGCACATATGCCAGAATGGAGAAAGGCTATGGATGAAGAAATTCAAGCTTTGCGGCAGAATGAGACTTGGGAATTGGTACCGAGGTCTGGAAATATACACCCTATATCCTGCAAATGGGTGTACAAAGTGAAGACTCGACCTGATGGGTCGATAGAAAGATATAAGACTCGACTTGTGGCTCGGGGATTCTTATAAAAATATCGTATAGACTACGATGAGACTTTCAGCCCGGTGGCGAAGATGACAACAGTACGTGTCTTAATAGCACTCGCTGCAAGTAAGTCTTGGAAGCTCTGGCAAATGGATGTGAAGAACGCGTTTCTGCATGGCAAGCTAGATCATGACATATACATGGAGCAGCTCCAAGGTTTTCAGAGCAAGAAATATCCAAGCTACATATGCAAGCTGAAGAAAGCGTTATATGGATTGAAGCAGGCACCAAGAGCCTGGTATGGTAAAATTGGAGAGTTCCTAATACAAAGTGGTTATTCTCTAGCACCGTCAGATTCTAGCTTGTTCGTGAAAGCCGGAGGGGGAAAGCACATCAACTACCGTAAGAGGAATCAAACTACAGAAGCTGAGTATAGAGCAGCAGCGATGGCAGCTCAAGAAAGCAGGTGGCTAATGCAGCTGATGAAAGACCTACATCAACCAATTGACTACTTGGTGGAGATCTATTGCCACAATCAATCAGCCATAATGTTGGCAGAGAACCCAGTCTTTCACGCAAGGACTAAGCACGTGGAAGTACCCTATCACTTTATTCGAGAGAAGGTGCTACAAGGACAAATTAAAATGAAGCACATCAAGACTGGAGGCCAGGTTGCAGACATATTTACTAAAGGACTAAGTGGCACAAAGTTTGAGGAGTTCAGAAGACAACTCGGGATGGTCACTAGATCGGAAATAAGGGAGAGTAGCCGGTAAAGAGAGAGTTGTCGTTGAGGGGGAGTGTTAAGAGAGCACCGACTCTCTCTCTCTTTCTTTCTCTCTCTAGATTTCTAGAATCCTCTCTCTAGAATTCTCTTCTTCTTTTTAGACAATCCTCTTTCTGGAGATTTCTCCACTCTTCCTTTTTCCTTTATTTTAAAACATTGTTCTAGATGTTTCTTTCTAGAAATATCTAATGCTAGAAGAGTGTAGCCACCATTTTAGAATAATGGGGAAACATCTCTAACAAGTATAAAAAGGAGGCATCCCCTTCCATTTGGGCATGTAGAGTTCAAAGCTTCTCCTTAGAGTGTGCAAAGGAGTAATTGAGTGTGTGTGATGAGAGCAAAGTGATTGTGGGTGAGAAACTCTTGAGTGCATTGAGTGTGTACAAGTTGTGTACTTTTGAGCTTTTACATTGAACAAAAGTTGTTCTTCCACAGCTCAAATTTCAACAAATCCCACCGCCTGCCATGCCTATTATGCCACCTCCACTGTTGCCTCAAGGAATGCCTCCACCACCGCCCCCTGAGGAAGCTCCTCCACCACTGCCAGAGGAGCCAGAGCCAAAGAGGCGGAGAGTTGATGATGCTTCACTTATTCCCGAAGACCAGTTCCTTGCTCAACATCGGGTAATGATCTGTACTTTACTTTCTTGTTTTTCTCACATTCGATCTTGTTTGACATTGCTACCGTTTCATATCTCTCTAGCTGATTTCTGAAGCAACGGACTGTCTAATGCTATCAAGACACCTGATTTTTAATATATTTTTTTAAATCTATGCTTGTATTTGCAGGGATCTGTTCGTGTTACTGTATCAATGCCCAACGTTGATGAAGGAAACTTGAGAGGGCAGATTCTAGAGATCACAGTACAGTCCTTGTCTGAATCAATTGGCAGTCTGAAAGAGAAGATTGCAGGAGATGTTCAACTCCCTGCAAATAAACAGAAACTGAGCAGCCGGGCAGGTTTTTTTAAGGACAATCATTCACTTGCATACTACAACATTGGACCAGGAGAACACTTGCTCTCGCTTTAAGGGAACGTGGTGGCCAAAAGAGATAAACTCTTTTTCCAGCTAGCACTGGAAGGTTTACTTTGGAAATTCAGTATGAATAAACTGGACTTGTTTTCCAAGATTATATCTCTGTGACTCCTGGTTTTGAAACTGATGGAAAGTGTGGTATTTACTGCAGATGTTATTGGCTATCATTTTCTTAAGTGCTTCTATGGGGAACAAGTCTACAATGGCTTCCTTTCTTTCTCTACAATTCTTTGTATTCATATGTCCATTTAGTTGTTTCATTATCATTAAAAAGTTTAACAGATGTTTAGAAATTTATTCTACAGAGGGCTTCCTCTAACAAGCTTGATTTATGCTAGCAACTTCTTGGGTAGTTTCTCGTCTCCCTTATGTTCCGCAGGTTTTGCTTTCCAATGATGTTAGTGGGCTTGAAGGTCTGTACTAAAATAACCAATTGTGTAAGTTTATGTTTCTGAGAGGCTGATGTTACCTCTTTAAATCTGCAGTTCCTTTTGCAGCATGCTCTCCAGGACTTGTTTGTGCTCCAGACAAAGAGGGCAGACTTTACCTGAATGTTTCATGGAAGTTAAGTAGCAGCTTTCGAGAAGTTTATGCTAGTAATTCTTGAGTAATTTCTATACAAATTATCATGTTCTTTTTCACATTTGTGTTCGGTTTGGGGGTCCAATGCAACCCAATTGCATTTTAGGTGCAACTTGTGTTCATCACACTCTAGAAGGGTACAAGGTGGAAAGGTTTTTTAGGTTGGAGTTTACACACAAATTGCACCCAAATGCATGTAGTTGCACCCAAAAACTGAACTTATATTTAGCCATCTTGTGATTACAAATTTTCAATCTTCCTTTTTGTTCTCTTTGCAGACTTCCAATTTGCAACTGTATATATTAAATCATATATCCTCTCCCATGAGAAATTTCAATGCTTTTTTATGTTTAAGTTAGGTTGGATTCTCAGTTGAGCAAAGCTGTTTGTTTCTTTTGACTGCCTCTACTTGGAACTGCAGGTATTCTTGCTGCTTCGCACCTGGAAGGCGTTTTAGGCTTTTTTTTCTTTTTCTTTGTTGCAGCTGGCTTAAGTAAATATATTCCCTTCTTTATCTTGATATTTTCAGATGAAAGAGAGGGCATTCTCCCTATTAAATGATGATCTACTGGATTTTACATATGTTAAATTGGATGTCATCTTCCTAGCTTCTATGTTGTTCTCTTTCTAGATTATTTTGCTGGAAGGAAATAAAAAAGGGTATTAAGGGGCAGGTATTCAGGATTGAGGAATGATTTAATTGCTATCAAATCTTTATAGTTTATGCTATGCCATCAAGAGTAGGAACCTTTTTTTTTTTTCTGTTTCTTTACCTCATCTGCCTTTTAAGAAGGGTATCATTCCTTGTCATGTCAAATGCACTTGGCACTTACCACATATTTCCAACACAACAAGATGGGTTGGAGTGATACGAGTCATTCGTGGTGTTTGGTGACTTTCTTATTATGGAAATATGGGAAATAATTGTCTCAAAATATTAAGTTAAGCCAGCTGGGCTATGTAACTTTGGGTTTGGCCCACAATTTTGTGGAGTTCCGTCTCATGAGTCATGACTATGGGGATGTGATCATTCTTTTGTTCTTCGTAGTTGGCAATGCAGGAAAGTGGACGCATCATTTATCTGGGGAAATGTTATCCGCAATACGGTATTTTGATGAGGGCACTCCTCACTTTATTAAAAGTACTGTATGGCCCGCACCATAGGATGATCCAAACCATCCATTAGATGGGCCACAGCCTAAATGGGTTGTGCCCCAAAAATCATTTCCATAGGTTGATCCTAACCCTCCAATTCTGAATGTTAGAGGGTTTATCCTAACCTTCTATAAATCGGAGGGTTAGGATTAACATATGGAAATGCTTTTTGGGGCACAACCTATTTAGGTTGTGGCCCATCTAATGGACGGTTTGGATCATCCTATGGTGCGGGCCATACCGTACTTTTAACAAAGTGAGGAGTGCCCTCAGCAAAATACACTAGTGTGGATAACATTCCCTTTATCTATAGGATCAATTACCAAAGGGGGACAAAAATTAGGCAAAATTATCAACTGGACCCAGGCTTTTCAGAAATTAACCAATGGGGGACAAAATATGTCTTGTCATTAAAAGCTGGATGAAAATGCCCTTTTCTTAAGCAACAAGTTTTGCTTTTCCACTTTTCCCTCTTCTCTCTTCTTTCCCTCTTTTTTTTTTTTCACTTTTCCATTTTCAACTTGTTTTTTTTGCCCTACCAGTCATCTTCTTCATCATTTTAGCCACCATTGGAGGAGGGAAAGCTCGAAAACTTGAAACGTGAGTTCATTCCCATCTCTCTCTATATCTAGGTTTTGTTTTTCATTTGTTTTAGGGTTTTGTATTTCTCCTTCTCCCTTTCAATGGAGGATGAGGAAGATGAATCGTACGGTAGAAAGAAAAAAAACGTGAAAATGAACGAGTGAAAAAAAACATGAAGTAAAAACATGTTCATAAGGCACTTGATAAGCCCATTCGGAATTTGGTAACCCCATTTTGATACTGGATAACCCTAACTCTAGAGACGTGAAAACCCCCTTCCAAAACTCCAGTACCCTTGGGCAATTTTAAGGGACTTGATAAGCCCATTCGTAAATTGGTAACCCCATTTTGATACTAGATCCCAATCCCAATCCCAAATACTTGAAAACCCCTTTCCAAAACTCTAGTGCCCTCGGCCAATTTTTAGGGACTTGATATGCCCATTCGGAAATTGGTAACCCCATTTTGATACTTGATAACCCCAATCCTAGAGATTTGAAAACCCCATTCCAAAACTCCAGTACCCTCGGCCAATTTTCAAGGACTTGATAAGCCCATTCAGAAATTGGTAATCCCATTTTTTATATTAGATAACCCCAATCCCAGAGACTTGAAAACCCCCTTCCAAACTCTAGTATCCTTGGCCAATTTTTAAGGACTTGATCACCCCATTCGGAAATTAGTAACCCCATTTTTTATACTAGATAACCCCATTCCTAGAGACTTGAAAACCCTCTTCCAAAACTCCAGAACTCTCGGCCAATTTTCAAGCACTTGATAAGCCCATTTTGATACTAGATAACCCCAATCCCAAATACTTGAAAACCCCATTCCAAAACTCTAGTACCCTCGGCCAATTTTCAGGGACTTGATAAGCCCATTCTGAAATTGGTAATCCCATTTTGATACCTGATAACCCCAATCGTAGAGACTTGAAAACCCCCTTTCAAAGTCAAAACGTGTTGTATATGCCAAAGGGTATTTTTTGTCCAGCTTTTACTGACAAGACCTCTTTTGTCCCCCGTTGATAATTTTTGAAAAGCATGGGTCTGTTGATAATTTTGCCTAATGTTTGTCCCCCATTGGTAATTGGTCCTTATATAAGGAAATGGTATTTCAACTACTTTTGTTGTCTTTTACAAATAGTAACGTGCATTCTACCTCCTTTCGTGTCTCTTTCCTAGAAAACAAAGTTATTCAGGAAAATAATTGTGTTTGCTACTGGTATTTGACCTACCATGTTTTGATGATGAGAACTTTTTTGATAATGGTACGAATAACCTCACACACTTTTTAACCAGCTGTTAAAAGCAATTACAATTCTCAAAAAGCTCTCAGCAGCCGATTAGAAAAGTGTAAAATAAGGTTATTCGTCCCCTTATGAAAACATGGTCATGAAGATACCAGTCTCCTAAGCTAAACTGCTAAAGGGCACCCTTTCAAAAACCCAGCTCCTAGGGTGCCCCTATTGGATCCAAGTCAACCAACCACATTTTTCATTCCTTTAATTTTCTATTTTCTTACTGTTGCTTAGACCCTATTGTTGCTGGCATTATTTGTAGGCCCTCGTTTAGAAAAGTATGATTGCCCAATCACTGCAATTTTTTAGGCCATGAAGCATATACAAGAGAAGCCTGATTAGGAAATGAAACCAAGTCATAACTCACAAAGTCACAAGCAACCCCTGTAAAAAGGTATTCAATCCCTTCACGGAAAGTGCGAATCCAATGCCATCATATGGGTTGGAAAGCATATATGGCATGTTAAAACTTGCCCATCATGTTACTAAGTAAAGCAAGGCATACAGACATCTCTAATATTCCTTCATCAAATGGACATGATTCTGTCTGTTTGGATGAAAGAGATAAAATATGGGAGGAATTCCATAGTCTAGTTAGTTAAAAAATTTCCAAGAAAATTAGAAAAAAAATAAAAAAAATTTGATTTATAAAATAATCTTTCATTGAAAATGAGTTACCTGGAAAACCCATTTTTCCACAAAAATTTAGCCCTCTAGCCGTGAGAAAATTTTTACATGGAAAACCCATTTTCCAAGTTAATTTTTTCCCTGTTTTTTGGGAAAATTGTAACCCTACTTGAGCCTGAAATTTTCTTGTCGTTACACCAAACTGACCACATGTACAAACCTAGGGTTGTTCTATACAAGGAAGAAAAGGTAAGAAAAAGAGAATCCAGACAAGTAAAAAGGGCATAAGAAAATAGAAAAAATGATCCTTTAATTTGGCTGCATTCAACCCAGAATCCCATCCACATGGCTTTGACCCATCTGTTGCAATTAAATATAAATATTACCGTTCCAAGCCATCTTCCTTCCCGAGTTGCAAGGAAGGCAAGTTCCTCACACCATTAAAAGCCCAGGGAAAGCCCCCCCAAAAAAAAAACCAACCCAAATCTTACAAAGAGAGAACCAAAGAAATGGCAAAGGCGAGTCGGGCGAGTCAATTCGTGATGGAATCGGACGAGGTTGAGTCGATGGCTAGGGAATCGGGCGTGTCGGTGCTTGAGCTCCTCCCCTCACTAGTGAAATCGGCAAAAATGCTAGCAAGACCCCCAATTTCAAATTACCAAGTGGGTGCCGTCGGATTAGGATCCGACGGCAGGATCTTCTTCGGCGTAAACCTCGAGTTCCCGGGCCTTCCTCTCAACCATTCGGTCCACGCAGAACAGTTCCTAATAACCAACGCAGGCCTAAACGGGTCGGCCCGAATCGAATACATCGCGGTCTCATCGGCCCCTTGCGGCCATTGCAGACAGTTCCTTCAAGAGATCCGGGGAGGATCCGAAATCAAGATCCGCATCACATCCGAAGAGAACCAAAACCCGAGTCAAACGAGTCAACTCGGTGAACTCGCCTTCAGCCCGCTCTCTCATTTCCTCCCTCACCGGTTCGGTCCGGACGATCTCCTAGACAAGGACGTACCTCTCCTCCTCGAACCGCATCATTACGGTTTGTTTCTCGCCGAAACCGATAAGAACCGGCATTGTTGTAACGGGTTTGGTGCCGGTTCTTTCGAAGAGCTGAAGAGGGCCGCTTTAGAGGCCGCGAATCGGGCCCACGCCCCGTATAGTGGGTGTCCTTCGGGGGTGTCGATAGTAGATTCGAGGGGTAGGATTTTTTCTGGGTCTTATGCCGAATCTGCGGCGTATAACCCTAGCCTGGGCCCACTACAAGCTGCGCTTGTGGCTTACGTGGCAGGTGGGGGATCGTACGATCAGATCGTGGGGGCGGTGTTGGTTGAGAAGGAAGCAGCGGTGGTGGGCCAGGAGAGCACGGCACGGCTCTTGTTGGAGTCTATCTCGCCTGGTTGTGATTTTATTGTGTTTCGTTGCCCCACGAAAGAGGAGTGTTAGATAAATAGATGGAAAAGGAGGTGATATTGATGGATTGGAAACATTAGAAGAAATAAAGTTTATAAGATTGTTGATAATAAAAACATGGTCTTTGAATCTTTTCCTTCATTTCAATATATCTAATGTAGAATCACTGATTAAAAAAATAAAATCTACTGTAGAATCTATTTTCTTTGTTTTGAGGTTTTTGCTATGTTTTACTTGTTGGATTAGATTAATGGGTATTGTTTTTTAGGGTTCTAATAAACTTGGATTGTTTAAGGGCTAATCTATTACAGAGGCAATTATTAGATCATTAGAAATTCTGCTGTCACTATTAATACTGTAAGTGAAGCTAATGATGAGTTGGGATTGAACCTCCCACCTCATGGTTGAAGAACAAGGCCATGATCAATTGAAATAGGGACTCTACCCATTTTTCTAATCTGAGTTTATTAAAAAGGCAGCTTGGTTCTATTCATCTCTTGTGAAAATGGGGAAGATTGTAAGAATTTTTGTGGACTTGCATATCACATGTTTTGGCTTTTCTAAAAACTGAACTGTTGATCAGTTAGTTTTTGAGCTGTGAACACTATAGCCACATGTGTTCACATTAGAAGGGGTATGGTAATGGGTTAATAATATGTGTGAGCATGTTGTATGCCAAATAATGTTAGTGGGCTTATTTGAGGAGCAAGAGTCGATAATGGGTGGACCCTAGACTTTCCTTTGAAGTTGTTATAAATACGGGATTGGTCTCTGCTCTCACAAATAAGGCTGTCTTTTCTTCCCATTGGAATACACATAAGGAAGTGGAGAGAGTTAAAGACCGCCTAGATTGTTCTTTGTATTGTAGAGGATCGGAATCATACCAAGTTTGTGAAACAGAGGTATTTATGCCTGATCTCTTCTTTCATTTAGTTTCTTGATTCATGAGCTTCTGATTTCATCACGCAATATTAATCTTACAAGATGGCTGAAAGCCACACTCCCTCCTTTTATTACTGCACTCTAATTATACATTTTTCCTTATTAATGATAGAAATTAAAAATAATCCGATTCCTCATATTTCTAAGTTTCTTCTTCTCCTCCTCCCTCAGCCATCAGCCCTGTTACAAGATGGCTGATGTTGTAGACAAAAGCAGGGAAACCGAGCAGTCAATCATCTCAAGGTCATTGGTATGGATATACATTCCAGGGCAATGGGTGAGTTGAAACGTTGCTGAGTACATTCTTAGCATGGAGTTGCCGATGAGGAAAAAGTGTCGAGCACTTGTATGGCGGCCCTAGTACTAGGCATCGTGGATGAATAAATGCATAACAGGGCTGATTGCTAGAATTGTGAGGAACAACAAACATGCCATCTCAACATCAGCATTAGGAAAGGGAATGAGATTATAGTACTTGTTAAGTCTTTTAGAAACAAAACTTGCACAATGATTAATGTGATTTGTTGAAGCTACTTCTTTAAGATAGTTGGAGCCTCCCAATTGTACCAAGGATTTGGGCAAGATTATCTCTGGGATTCAATTGGTCAAGCCAAACTCAACATGTATCTTTGATTCAATTTATTAAACCATTCTTTAAATTTACAACTAATTTAGGGACATAAAAAGTTACCTCTATAACTCCAGCTCATTGATTAGTTAACTCTAAACCACTCAACTCAACTCAACTCAACTAAGCCTTTGTCCCAAACTAGTTGGGGTCGGCTAATGAATCCTTTAGAAAAATTTCATGACGAAACTGAGAGGGTCTACCCGGCTCAAATTGACTAAGTATAATCCTAACACTAGTTGGGTTCGTCTACATGGATCATTTCTTCCATTCTCTCCTATTCAAGGTCATGTTCTCTGTTATGTTCCTAACCCTGAAGTCTTTCCTCACTGTTATTACCCAAGTTATTTTCGGTCTGCCCCTGCCTCTTTTTACTCCATCAACTTGGCACGAGTCAATTCTTCTCACTAGAGCATCCAAAGGCCTACGTTGGATACTGTAGGGAATTTAATCGGGTAGAACTCACCCCTAAAAGCTAGCTATTAGAGGGAGGGTGCCCATTCCCTTATAACCCATCCCCGTCCACTTCACTTTATCCGATGTGGGACTATTTGCTTTTGCGTGGAACCCCAACAATCTTCCCCTCCACGCGGAAGCAACGTGGGCAATCTCCCCCCTCCACGCGACGGCAACGTGGGAACCACGAGATACTACACCAGGGTTTTCGAGATCTTCCCTGAGGGACATTCCCGCCCTCGGAGGCAAGCCGGAGTTACCACGCCTGAGCTCTGATACCATTTGTTGGGAATTCAACCGGGTAGAACTCACCCCTAAAAGTTAGGGGTTAGGGGGAGGCTGCTCATTCTCTTATAACCCATCCCCATCCATCTCACTTTACCGATGCGGGACTATTTTGCTTTTACGTGGAACCCCAACAATCCCCCCTCCACGCGGAGGCAACGTGGGAACCACGAGAGACTACACCAAGGTTTTCGAGATCTTCCCAAAGGGACATTCCCACCCTTGGAGGCAAACCGGGGTTACCACGCCCTGAGCTCTGATACCATTTGTAGGGAATTTAACTGGGTAGAACTCACCCCTAAAAGCTAGCAATTAGAGGGAGGGTGCCCATTCCCTTATAACCCATCCCCATCCACTTCACTTTATCCGATGTGGGACTATTTGCTTTTGAGTCACTTATTCTCACTGGAGCATCCAAAGGCCTATATTGGATACCCGAACCATCTTAAGCAGTGCTCTCTCATCTTCTCCTCAAGTGGTGCCACCCTCACCTTTTACGGATATCTTCATTTTTAATTCGATCTAACCTTGTGTGGCCGAACATCCATCTAAGCACTCGCATCTCCTCTACACTCATCTTATGCACATGCTGCTTCTTGGTGGCCCAACATTCTAAGCCGTACAAGTAAGAAGTTAGTTAGAGCCTAAGATTAAGTCTCAATCAAATCACTAATCGAACTCGTAAATAATGAAGATTAAAATCTATAGACTCCATCAAACACACAAGTTTTAGTAAAAGTCATTTTATTGAAAATAATCCAACGAACATTGTAAGTATAGAGGGTTTTTATCTACTCGATTGGTAGACTTTGATACTGTAAGTAGTGAAATAGGATAAACAGTGAAGTAGGACAAACCAAATAAGAAAAGTATTTAATTAAAAAATAGTAGTCTTGGTCCTTAAAGTTAAACCCTACTAAGTTAATCACTTGTTTAACTCTTCTCTTGCGGAACTCTTAAAGCTACTAGAATTTTTTTTATATCCTTTACACTATCTTATTGTAGGCCTTATATCAACATCTCGGAGCTAGGGCAAGTTAGTTGGAAAGGGTACACCCCCTAAAGGAATGGACAGAATTTTCTGCACCCAAGAAGAGTGGAGCACGAACTATGAGGACCACTAAAATCTCGGTGTTGCTTATTGTGTTGCTCATGGTTTAGAGTAGAATCCTTATATGGATCATGTGCACCTAGTACTTTGGTCCTATGATTCCTTGGTTTTACCAGTCTTAAAATTTAAAAGTTTGCCTTTGAGTCTTGGGTCAAACTAAGTTAAACCAATTTGGACTTTAAAATGCATACAAAATATAAAGGAGATTGAATTTTATGTATTTCTTCTTACATTTTTACAGCTACTTCTATCTAGAATTCCACTTGGCTGGGAATGCAATAATGCAAATCCGAAACATTTACACAGAAGATATTCCAACCCCCAATCCCAACTTTATTATACATATAAAAGGAAAATTACAACGGGAAGATTTACAGAGATTACAAAAAGGAGATAGAAAAGAAAAGAAAACACAAACAGAAAGAAAGCAAAGACAAAAATGTTAATTAAGAGAGTTGTTTCTAGACATACCCTTGCTTATAGCGACGGAAGAGATCTTCGGTCTGTGCATTCTTGAAAGCACTACAACCAATTAAGTAGACCCAGATGAGGACCACGAGAGCCACGATTAGAATAATGTTGGCCCTCCTCCATTCCTTCCTCAGATTCCCCAGTAACCCAGCCTTGCATGAGGTGCACCCATAGCACAGCTGGCTCGGATCGTTGTTCCACGCATAACAGTCCGGGTCCGCACCTGGGTTCACCGGGTTTATCCACACCGTTGGGTTTACATACCCGTACCCGCATGCCGTTGGAGGCTTACAACAACCCGACTGAAAAACCAAGGGGGAAGAAGTGCAAAATTAGTCCAAGGGGTGTTTTTATAAAAAACAAGGGGTGTTCTTTAGCAGCTCCCCAAACCTACGGATGCTAAAAGTTGAGAAAAAGGTTGAGGGAGATTTTTGCAAAAGAAGCCCTCCAATTTGCTTTATTTGCAAAAAAATAAAAAAATAAACAGTGTTTTAGTTTGACAATTTACAAATAGAGTATCATGTTTGAGTGAATTCTGCAAATGGGGTCATGCCATCAATTTATTAACAAAATACTCATGATAGATTTTTTTTTTGTACATAGAAAAAGACCAAAATGTCCTTATATGTGAAGAAAATTACCTCAGCACAAAAAGGCTCGCATAAAGGCCAAAATAACCTTGATGCTAACAACATGTTTTGATTGAAGGAAAATGGTGGCTCCACCTTACATATGGCCTCAGGTGGAGATCATGGCCCCTACCCAATTAAAACCCCCTCCCCCGCGGAAAACATGAGGTAAGATGGTGGGACTCACCCAATGCATCAGTTAGAGTTTTTTGTGCTTCCTGCTCGGGGAAAGTGGGAAGGCAAGGTTGCAGCAATGGCGAGGGTGAGGGCAATGGGTAGCGAGTTAATGTGTTGATGTCATTGGAATGGCTGGGTTAGGGTTACCGAGGGTTACCGAAAGGAAGATGAGATGTGATGTTTGTTCGGACAATGAGGAAGGGTTACTTGCACAGGAAGGAAGAGGAGATTTATTTCGAAAAGGAATGAGGAGATTTCGTAAGTTCAATAATGATGGAAAGTTGGAAACCGAAAACTATTAGAAAGATTTGAGCTATTTTGATGAGAATACACCCACTTACTAACATTGATGTTATAATGATTTTGACTTTTGAGGGTATTTTTGTAAGATGATTTCGGATCGTGACTGTCCCTAAGGACTTTTGAAGCATGCCCGGATCCGATCCGAAAATTTTCGGATCGTATGATTGGGAATCCGAGATATGCCCATGGACCCTCTTGGTATGCTTATATCCCGTTCATTAAAGTTCAGATTCGGATGGTCCGATACCGTCTGGATCCATTGACACCCCTAGATTTGAGCAGGGAAGGAGAAGGGGATTTAAAAAATTCCCCGGTGCGGGGAAGGGGAGGAGAAGGGGATGGAGTTGGCCCCGCCCCGCCCTGCCCTCATTAATGCCATTTTTTTCTTGTATTTTTTTAAGTTTTTTTTTTTTTTTGGAAAACTACTAGAAACCCCTTGGATCGAAACATATTTACAAGATTCTCCCAAAATTTTCAAAATTTCCATTAGTACAGTTTTGTCTCTGAAATCATTTTTTATGTTTTCTTTACCCATAATTCATTGGGCATTGTCCCTCATTATATTAGTATATTACCCTTAGAAATCCCTAAAATCTCTCCATCGAACCATCACTGTAAGGCAACATTAAATTATTCGAAAATCTTCCTCCCCCAAATAAAGGCAACATCTCTCTGATAAGTGATGAGATGTTATATGGTGTGCGCTCGTATAGTACATTATTTTTTCAAAAAGTAATGTTTGGGCTACGCCATAGGATGATCCAAACCGTCCATTTGATAGGCTATAATTTAAAAGTACTTTACAGGCCACATCATAGATATCCAAACCATCCATTTGTTGGGCCACAATGTAAATAGATTGCAGCCCAAAAATCATTTCCATAGGATGATTGCAACCCTCCGATCTATAGAAGGTACCATAATATGCAATTCCTCTATAGATCAGAGGGTTGGGATTATCCTATGGAAATGATTTTTGGGCCACAACCTATTTACGTTGTGGCCCATCAAATGGACAGTTTGGATCATCCTACAATGTGCCCATCAAGTGGAAGGTTTGGATCATCCTATGCCTATGGTAGTATTGTGTGCCCATCAAATGGACGGTTTGGATCTTCCTATGGTGTGGCACGTACAAAACATTTTGGCAAGTGGGATTGGGAATTAGGGATCTGCTAGGGACTATTGATCAATTAAATGAATCTGAGAGCAACCACCTTTGTCCCCAGGTTAATAAAATGAATAAGACAAAATTTTAGCCTGTGTGAGTTGTGTGGCTACTCTCACATGCAACAGCCAAGCCGCAACATGCCTGAAGTGATTGTCCCTAGCAAATCTTTAGTTTTAAACCTAATATTTAACAAAGTAAAGTGACTGTCCCGAAGGATGCAGGGCGGGGAAAGGAAGGGGAGGGGATTCCCCGTGGGGAGGGGAGGGGGATTCCCCATGATCCCCGCAGTGGGGAGGGGAAGGCGAGGGGGAAAATTCCTCGCAGAGAGAAAGGGGTAGGCGACCCCAACATCCGACCCGACCCGCCCGTTGCCAGCCCTAAGACTACTCCTAGTGCAAAATTGCAAATACCCTTTGATTCAAAAGTATTAGTAATTTCCTTGTCGGGTACGTCATTCCCACGTCAGTTTCCACTATTTTCAATGGCACAAGAGTAATTCAGTTAAAAAACAAGGCGATTTGATTAAAGTGAAGAAAAAAGGACAAAACGCACGCTGTGCCTTACCTGCAGAGGAGAAATATCGGCCCGGAAAAACTGGTCCGGAGTAAGAAAATCCCTACTGAGCTTCTCACAAGTATCGGACTCCACAAGACAGTTTCGGATCCTAGCCCAATTCCCCGCCTTTCCAACATAATTTCTCAGCCAAGACGAAAAACCCTCGAGCCGGTATTCTCTATACACTCTTCCAGCCACGGAATAAGAACCGTCCGATCGAGTAACAACAAAAGCAAAGATCAGAAGAGCCAAGAGCAGAACAATGAGAACGGCCATAGAGAAGAGGTAAATTATGAGCAGACCCTGTCGATTCCAAAAGGCTCCGACAAAGCCCGCGAGAGAGACAAGGAGGAGAAGAATTCCGAGGAGAATTACCGGCCACCGGAGAAGATGAACACACTCGTTGTCCTGTTTTCCGGCAAGCCAAATTCCGGCACCGATGATCGGAATCGAGCAGAGTAAGGCGAGGAAATTCACGATCGCGGTTATGCTGTTGCTCACCGCCATGGTTAGTGAAAGTGAGAGAAAGGGGATCTCAATCCGCGTTTAGAAAATAGAAAAGGAAAACAGTTTGGAAACGGGATTCCGTTTGGAAAATAACACGGGAGTGATCTGACTGTTGATTTGAACTTTTCAAGATGTAATTATTCCTTATGAGGTTTTGAGTTCTCTTTTAGTTGACGTGGCTCCAATGAATGGTGCTAGTTTTTTTTTCACAAAACGAATTCCCGTTTTCCTGGCAGATAAAAATAAGAGAGCGGTTGAGATGAGGTCTAGAAGGATTTGGTTTAGGTGGCACGCGGTTATACAGAATTAGTGTGTACCCTATTTGTAGGACACGTGTATGGTGATCGTGTGTTGAGAACCGCATATCGGTTAATCTCAGCTGTCTGTAAGAAGATGGCTAGCATTATGTGCTGCAGCCGCGAGTCTCATTCTTTTTTAGTCTTTTGATTATTTTTCGCCCCCCCCCCCCCCCTCACTGTAGGATAATACACCCCCTGTGTCGATGATTTGGCAAGTCAGACCACCACACAGGCCAACAGTTCACGTTAAAAGGGGGGTGTATTATCCTACAGTGGGGCGAAAAAATCATCTACCCTTCTTAATGGAACAGAGACAATAAATTCCTGGTTCGGTTTGCACTTTTCTCTGAGAAATATGGAAAAGTAAATTTCTGAAAAAAAAAAAAAAAAAAATGATTTACCAAACACCGGAAAACAACTTTCTATTAAAAAATTTTCAAGAAATTTTTTTTCCCTTAAATCCCAACAGCACCTAGGCTAATTGCTAGAATTTTGTTTTCCATTAAATCCCAACATGGAATATGAAAAGTAGCGTATATATGGTCCAACCATGATTCTCATTGTGTATGATTAATAAGAGCAGAGTTTTAAAGGTTTGGTAGAGATTCTAACGAGAGGGAGTTTCATGGGGGTTAATCATAAATTAACATTCATTTCACATCTCTATGTAATTTAGCTTTGATTTCATCATAAGGTCACAATTTGATCGATTGTTCGTCCCCTAGCCGATTGACTCATTGGTACTCTAATAGGATGTTTAGAGACAATCAATTTACTGATTACCCTAATCAGACCGTATGTTTTAGATGATCAACGACAAAATTTAACGGTTTGTTTGATATGAAATGTCTAATTTGAGACTGACAAATTTAATAAAAAATTTAGTTTGCCTCCATGCGAAAGGAAAGTGAACAATAAAAAAAGGGCAGTGATAAATCGACTCCCCATGTGTCTATCTCTCCCTAACCTAGAGGAGAGAGAAAGATACAATGGAGTCGATTTATCAATTTGGGGAGTCGATTTATCACTCTCCTAAAAAAATTAGTTTGCCTCCATGTTCAAGAGGGTACTAGTAAGCATGGTTTTAAATTTCGACGGTGGAGACCGACACCGAAATCACCCAAAACCGAAACGGTCATTTATTTCGGCCAAAATTTAGGAATTTCAGTCGAAATTTCGGTTTTTCCAAAATTTTCCCCAAAAAATCTGTTTTTAATATTAATTTAATATTTCACCGAAATTTCGGTAATTTCGGCCAAAATTTAATATTGAATAAAATAATAATTTCGGGTTTTGTATCAGATTTCGACTGAAATTTCGAAATTTCAAGGTCTGAAACCGGTACCGAAACCGAAATTTTAAACCTTGCTAGTAAGCAACCTGTGACAAATGAAGAGGGGACAATGGACGGGTGTACCGAGTAGAGATATTGAAGTTGAAGAGAGGACCAAAGAAAGGTGCACAAACAACCGATGGAATTTCTTTTAGCAAAAGAAAAAGAAAGGACTTAGACGTTGAGAAATCCACACATGTTTCTCCATGAATGCCTTTTCTCTTCTTTGCTCCCAAATAAATTACCCGACAAATCATCCTTGCAAAACCTTCAAAACTCCCTTTTCGGTAGAACTCTATTCCTCAACTCCTAATCAGAACGCTAAAATCAAACCCTGCTTTGCAAAACGTTAACACCTTACGATGAAAGGTTTCTTAAGAGAAGCCTTTGATAACCTTGTTTTGAAAAAGTGTACTCTAATTAGGTGTCTATTTTGCACATGAAAAAATGAAATTCCACAACATCTATGTATTTAAGGTGGATTAGAATGCCCTAGTTTATAATGATACTACCATTCGTGGGCCATGCATAGCATGAGAAAAGAATTGTGGGCCCCACTTCAACGAAACATGAGGTCAGGTTTAGGTGGAGATGGTGGAACCCATCCATCAAAATATGAGGTGTAAAATGGTGGTCCCCACACTATGAATGGGCTTTGGTGGAAATGGTGGCCCCAACTATGGGTGTAAAATGGTGGCCCTCCATGCACCCATCGAAACATGAGGTGTAAATGCTGAGCACTATGGATGCATGGGTTTGGGTGGAGATAGTGGGCCCCACCCCATTAAAACAGTGTGTAAATGGTGGGCCAAGTTTACCTTTCCATTTAGGCTATTCCCGAAAACTTCCACTACTTTATTTTCCCTCTCTCTTAGCATAAGATAGGATAATAGCAAAAGATGGCGAAGGTGGTGATTCACAAAGGCCATTTTCCCCATGTGTCTTTCTCTCTCCTCTAGGTTAGAGAGAGAAAGAGGAGAGAGATAGACACATGGGGAGTCGATTTATCCATTAGGGGAGTCGATTTATCACTGCCCTATATTTAGTGGGATGATCCGTGCAATGGACGGGTTGTTGAAATATACCCTTCCGATCATGTCAATTTTTCCCTTATGAACTCGTTGAATTCGGTGGGTCAATCGAGCAAGGAGATTTCCTTAGAGATGTAATAGGATGAGTTTCTTCTATTTTAATGATTTTGCTAAAGTCATGATTTTAGTAAGTTTAAGGCCCTGTTCGTATAAGATTATTGCAATTGATTATGAGTCCAAAACCAATTATTGGACTTAATTAGGATTTTACCTATTTTTTAGGAAGTGGGAATTTTTGCCGGGAGTTTTTATAGGTTGTAAGCCATATATCCTGTAATTTTCGGCCTCATGTGTCCCACCCCGGATATGTTGCAGTGCAATAACCTTGGGCCTTGTGTGCCATGAGGAAATGATCACGTCCGTTGCACGTATGGCCCAATTGGGTTCCCCACTTTGATCAGATGATTCTAGTACCTTAATTTTTTTTTATGACATAGGGTATCCCCACCCCGATTTCTTTTTTCCCAAGACTATTCAAGCGTTGGATTTTGTGGGACAAAATCTTATGGATGTGAAGTATTTTCACGATGGCCCAATGGATCAACGATCTTGATTATAAACATCCCATGTGGGACCCACGAATATCTTTGAATTCAATACTGAGTGATCTTCATATTAATCAGACAATGCATAAATTCAATTAATTTGCTATTCTCCCATACATGCATGTATGTATAATTAGAGCTTTTATATGGTGTAAGCTCGTATTGTCCAGTATTTTTCAAAAAAGTATTGTACGGCTTACACCATAGGCTGATCCAAATCGTCCATTTGATGTGCGCCAATGTAAATACGATGTGCCGGAAAAATCATTTCAAAAATATGATCCCATCCCTTCACTCTATAGTGGTTCCAATATATGCAGTTCTTCGATCTATGGAAATGATCTTTGGGCACAACCTATTTATGTTTTGCCCCATCAAATGGACGGTTTGGATCAGCCTATGGTGAAATCCGTACAATACGTTTTGAAAAATAGTAGGGGTTTACACCATATAAAACATTGTGTGAGATAAGTGGGAAGACATTGAAATAAGGACCACTAACGCTCTTTGATTTTGTCTTATAGCTAAAAAATGTTTTGAGAGAAGAAGAATCTCTGAAAACATTTTTATAGGCACCAAAAGTGAAGAGAATTCCGTGTATTTTTTGTGGGAATTTTTTTTTGAAATTTAGAATTGCAATCTAGATGTTACGATCGTAGGGCTCAAAGGCTACGATTTTGGCAACAATTTATGATTGTAAGTAATACCAGCGTAATGCAAGTTGAAGTAGTTTTGGGTATTTGCTGGTTTATGAGAGGAGTATGTATATGTGTTCTGGAGTTAGCAGATGCTGAGCTAAGTTTGGGTAAGTTTCTAGGCCAGAGAGTATGGGAATTCTTTCACTTTTCTCTTCTACAAAAGACAGACAATCAATTTATCCGGACTCCGGAGTATTAAAGCATTCCGGACTCCTCATGGAAGCATCCACACTGCGACCTATTGTTAGTCCGAACTTGGAAAATGGGGTGTCTATAATTATCTTAACCGTTGGCTGATATGTGACCATAGTTAGCAAAACTCCATTTTATTGGCATGGGGTGCCGTTTAAAACTTTTACAACCAATAAAATTCTGTTTTTTTAGGCAAACGTTTTAAACATGTTTAAAATGCGTTTTAAACATCTTAAACACGTTTTTTTGGGGCCAACTATCTAATTTTACCCCCACCATATTTTGTAAATGATAAAATTCTAAACGCATCTTCTTGTGTTTCCCTTTTTTTTTTACTATGGTTTTTTGAACCAGTACCGTATTAAACTCGAATTTTTGCCATCCCGTTTTTTTGGCGGATCACGTTTTGCTAACTATGTCGATTCAAACTTTCTAGGCTTGCATGGGCCTATCTTCTTTAATGGAGACTTACCTGTCCTGACTACCCTTCTGCACTACAAGCAGGTGGCAAGAAAGAAGAGGGAATAGATTTCCCCGTTTAGAAATAAGACATGCATTGTCATCATGCTTATCTTTGAAAAAGCTAAAAATAAATGCCCAAAAATCGTTTCAGAACCAGAAAGATTTCCCTCGATCAGAAAGATACCACCTTCTCTATAAATAACCCGGCCTATCTCTCTTTCTCCCTCTCTCTTTCTCTCTACAATGGGTAGGAGATGTTCCTTGTCATCCTTCTTCATTTCTACCTTTGTCATAACCCCTTTGATCACAACAATAGGGCAGCAAATGCCATGGACCACCATGTTGCCACAAGAGTTGCTGGGGCTTGACCTAGCAGCGAGGCTCCGGGTCGATCAGAATGCCATGACCATGGCCTCAACCGACTACGGTGGGTTCACCCATGTCCTCCCAGCAGCTGTTCTCTACCCATCATCAGTCCAGGACATCATCACCCTCGTAAAATCCTCTTTCTCTTCTTCTCGTCCATTCTCCATCGCCGCAAGGGGTAATGGTCACTCTACTCACGGCCAGGCAATGGCTCACAACGGCGTTGTTATAGAGATGGGATCCTTAAAACATAACCATGAAATCCGAATCAATGTTTCTTCTAGCCCACCCGATTTTTACGCTGATGTGGGTGGAGAGCAGCTCTGGATTGATGTACAAAAGGCCACCCTTAGATATGGGCTTGCACCCGCATCTTGGCCCGACTACTTGTACCTAACCGTTGGTGGTATACTCTCTCATGCTGGAATTGGTGGTCAAACCTTTCGTCATGGACCTCTGATAAGCAATGTCTACGAAATGGATGTTGTAACCGGTATAAATTTCATCCCTTCATCTATAATGCGAGTCTCAAACATTTATTGATCCTTACCGTTCATTTGATAGGCATTACTTTGGATCTCCTATGGCACAAAAATCCCACCATTAACATCGAATAATCTTTTTTTTTTCTTAGTGGATTTACAGTTTTAGTGACATTGAATTCATCCATGTACTGTAACAGGAAAAGGAAAGATTGTGACATGCTCCAAACACCACAAGCCAGAGCTATTCTATGCTGTTCTTGGTGGTTTTGGCCAGTTTGGTATTATCACTAGAGCAAGAATTGCCCTCCAGCCAGCTCCACAAAGGGTAATGAACTGTAAAGAAAGATTAAAAAAGTTAGCTGATTGAGTGTGGATTGTCATTACAAAAATCATGGTTTTAAATTTCGGTTTCGGCTAAAATTTGGTCTTATCCAAAACTGGAATTTTAGCCGAAATCCCTAAATTTCGAGTGAAATTTGTTACTTACGCAAGAAACGGCGGTTTTGTAGGGACGAAATTTCGGCAATTTCGTTTGAAATTCTTTAACCGAATAAAAAATATATTATTTTATCACAAATTTGACCAATGTCCGAAAATTCCGAAATTTCGAATGAAATTTGGTAAATTTCGGGAATTTCGGTTTCGGTACGTTTCGGTTTCGGTCCTCACCGAAATCGGAAATTCGGGACTGAAATTTTGGATTTCGGTCGAAATTTAAAACCGTGACAAAAAAAAAAAATCATTTCTCTTTTGTCAATAAATGCATCTCATTAACCAATAAAAAAAATGCGTCTCATTACATAAGTGCATCTCATATTATTACCCCCCATTAAATATGAACTTAACGATGTAGCTATGCATAAATTCAGCTACATATATATAGATGTTGAATTAATGCATGGAATCGAATGGCAGGTGAAGTGGACCCGTTTGCTGTACACAGACTTTTCGGCTTACACGAGAGATCAGGAATATCTCATATCCTTGAATAATGGGGAAGGATTTGATTATCTGGAAGGGACTATTTTGAGAGATGAGAATGACATAAATAATTGGATATTTTCTAGCTCAAAGAAGGCCAAAGGGAAAATACGTTCTCTTTTAGACAAACATCACTTGATTTATCATTTAGAAGTCGCAAAGTACTATGACAATGTCACAGCACCTATTGTTGATCAGGTATTTGATATTTCTTCAATAGTATTGATATGTACACCCGCCTCTAATTGCTTCCTTTGGGCAGTAGATACACCTTCTCTCTTTATTTAAAACCTATTTAGCTCATTGGGAATTGTAATAACTGATTAAAAGTAATAAAATAAGTATAGGGCTTCCTATAATAATAATAATAATATTAGGGATTTGTTAGGACCATCGTAGAAGGCATTTCACAAATTGTTTGTCGCATGTCAGACCAGCCACAGAGGCTCACTTTTCAGCAGATTTCGTGATCATTCATAAGGTGGCAGGCTCACTTTCAGCAGATCTTGTCATCATTCACGAGGTGGCGGCACACTTTTCAGCATATTTTGTCATCACAGTGGCTCGCTCACTTTTTGTTGGTGGTAATGTCCTTCAGTCAAGGATATGAGAAAGAAGAAGATAAACTTCAAGGTGAGTAATCACTTTTCTTAAGACAATATTCGCCCCCACCAGTTGTGTGCAAAGGAGATCCGCGAATTGCCTCCAAGATTCAGTGAAGCCTTGTAAAATAATTCTACAAATGTTTGATGACACTTTGCACAAACAAAATCAAACCAAAAACACTTTTTTTAGAACTTCAAACCTTAGAGAAACTCACTAAAACTGTTTATGCAGAAAACAGATTTTAGTACACTATTTTATGAATAAAACTATCTTGAAAATACAAGTGAGAGAGAGAGAGGAAAAACTACAGCGATAACTGTTTTTTCTCATTATTTAAAAGACAGGTTTTTGCTTCGTTTATAGAATCCTTGATGTCTTTTCACTAAAAGACACATCTCTTAAAAACATCCATTTGATTGGTTTGAATAATAACCATTTGATCACAACTCTTGGTGATGTAAGTGTCTTGGATCACCCACAAAGTGTCCTTTGTGTTTGAAAAACATCCATGACTCTTGGGAAGCAAAAGACATGAAGAAATGATGAAAAACGGAAGTGAAAAGCCATGTCTATTTTCTCCCAACGGATAGTTTTTCGAACAGCCGTGGTTGACCGAGCTACCGCGGTCGCACGTTGGCATGCGCCTGTCTTTTTTATTTTATTTTTAAGATCCAAAGAACCGCGGTCGACCGGCCTTCCGCGGTCCACCTCCAACACCTCCCTGGAAATCAATTACGTTTCCAGTAATTAAAAACTTGTAAAAACATTTTAATTTTCAAATACTACTTTGCATTTTGAAAATTCTCTAACACTTTTCAGCACATTTTGTCATTATTCAGAAGGGGCACACTCACTTTTTAGCATATTTTGTCATCATTCGCTAGGTGGCTGGTCTGACATTCATCAAACCATCTTTGAAATGCCTTCTGCGAAAGGATTTGCTAGAGACCATCGCAGGCATTTTGCAGTCTGTCGCATGTCAGACCAGCCACAGAGGCTCAATTTTCAGCAAATTTTGTCATCATTCATGAGGTGGCAGGCTCACTTTTCAGCAGATTTTGTCATCATTCACGAGCTGGCAGGCTTCACTTTTCAGCAGATTTATCATCATTCTCGAGGTGGCAGGCTTTATTTTTAGTAGATTTTGTCATCATTCCCGAGGTGGCAGGCTCACTTTTCAGCGGATTTTGTCATCATTCATGAGGTGGTTGGTCTGACATGCGACATACCATATGTGAAATGATATTTTTACCCTCTTTTCCAGCATTTCCACTCTTTTGTTTGTCTCTTTCTTAAAATGACTTTATTTGAGGTGGTTGGTCTGACATGCGACATACCATATGTGAAATGATATTTTTACCCTCTTTTCCAACATTTCCACTCTTTTGTTTGTCTCTTTCTTAAAATGACTTTATTTGAAGGAAAAGCCAAACAAAAGAGGGTGGAAGTGCAGCTATTTGCAATAAAAAAAAAAAAAACAAAATGGGGGTGGCAAAGGGCGTCTCTATTGGTCAAATCCCATTTGAGATGGCATAGAAAATTTGCAAGGGATTTGACCAATGGGGGCACCCTTTGCCCCTTCATTTGCAAGGGCGCCTGTGAATCTAGCATACCCCCGTAAATGTATGTGTGTGTATATGCAAGATATATTATTATTATTATTAGGGATTTGCTAGGTAATTTTGCAAAATGCCATTCGACGACTCACTTATTCAGGTCAGCACAACCCCCTAAGAGCAGATTTTCTCTTATTCATTTGTTTTTCATCTCAGGTGGCTGTGCTCTCCTTAAAAAGTGAGCAGCCGAATGGCATTTTGTGAAATTGCTTAGCAAATCCATTATTACTGTTGTTATTATTATTATTATTATTATTTGAATATGATTATTTAGTAGTACATTTTCAGAAGTTTACGATTGAACTATTAGGAGCCATTAAGAAAAACTGTAAAAGGGGATGATAATCAAAACACTAGTTTTGATACGGTATCGCTTTCTCTATTTCAAACCTTTCCTTAGTGTAATTTTCATTATATTCTTTAGTTGTAATGCCTTAATATTTGTAAGGATAATTTGCATTAGACTACCCAGTAAATAAAATTGGAAGGTATTGAAGAGTCATTTGAGTAAAATTTTAGCAATTTTACAGGAAGTTGAGTTGCTGCTCGAAGAATTAAGCTTCATTCCTGGGTTTGCTTTCACGGACGACGTCTCGTATGTAGGTTTCCTCAATCGAGTACACAATGGAGAGCTAAAGCTTCGCCGCAAGGGCCTTTGGGATGTTCCCCATCCATGGATGAATATCTTTATACCCAAATCTAGAATTTCAGACTTTAATGAAGTAGTTTTCAAGAAAATCCTCAAGGGAAACTTGACGATGCGACCAATTCTCTTCTACCCCTTGAACCGAAACAAGTAAGTTTATACGACTTAATATACCTAATAATGGAGAAGTCATCAGAAAACTCTAAGGAGCTTTTCGTTTCAGATTGTGAGCTCCCCATCCGATTGTGAGCTTTTCGTTTCAACTTGTAAATTTTGAGCCAATAATCGGATGGGGAGCTCACAACTGGCTGCCACAATCTGAAACGAAAAGGGCTTAAGGCTGCGTCTGGATTGTTGGAATCAGGAATCGAAATTGGCATCCGATTTTGATTATCCTATAAACGGAATGGAAAAAATTAAAATAAAAGTTAATTCAGTAAAATTCTAATAAACATTGCATACCGATAGGGGTGGAATTTAAGGGTGCAACTCGAGTCAAATTTTCTAATTCAGGTTGAGCTTTTACCATAAAATTGGTTGGGTTCGGATTGATTCAAATTCATTTTTTAGCAATAGCTCAACCCAACATGACCCAAGTTGCACCCCAAACAAAATTAGAATACCACTTCTTCGGGCCAAAATTTAATTTCGGCACATTAGCCTTTTAATTCTGCCCCAACGTCAATTCTGTCCGTATTTTGTTCTTTTTTTTTAACCAAACGCCAAAAACGTGTAGAACCACCTATTCATATACCCTTTTAGGTAGGTAAGTTGGATTGAACCTGTGACCACAAGGTTGAGATACAAAGCCTCGACCATTGAGCTACATGCCTATTCTGATACTTGATTCCAGCAATCCCAAGGCACCATGAGGGCTTATAGGGATTACGTCTAAAAACTATTTGCATATAATTTTAATTGCAACTGGTTTTGTAGTTAAATACTACTATTTGCAAGCTAATATTTAAAGAAGATATAGTTAATGGCTTAAGAAGATACAAAAATACCAATTTTTGTGGTATTTTATATAATCAGGGGCCATAAATTTTAAGAAATATGTATTGCAGGTGGGATGACAGGATGTCGGCCGTTACCGCCGACGAAGATGTTTTCTACAAGATAGGATTCTTGAGATCAGCTATGAACGATTGGGAGTACCTTGAGGATCAAAATAAAGAGATAGTTAGCTTTTGTTTTAATGCTGGGATCAAGGCTAAGCAGCATTTTCCTCCTTACAAAACCAACACAGAGTGGAAAGATCATTTTGGACCAAAATGGAACAAATTTCTAGAGAGGAAAAAGAGGTTTGATCCAAAAGGACTCTTGTCTCCAGGGCCGAAGATTTTCACTCCCATGCTTTTGCAAGGAAGTAATTAACTAAACTCTACCATACAATGAGATTAGTAAATATAGAGAAAGAATATAAAGGAGTGGCATAGAAATATGCGTTTGAAATGAATGATGCATGAACTTAACTATTTTAAGTAAGCTATGGAATGTTTCGATGATTTCACTGGTAGTAATTAAGGGACCATTAGGGGCAAATTTATCAGCTCGCTATGTATAGAGTGTGCATTGTCAATTTCACAAAATTAATTTTGTGGCCCCTCGATCTTTTCCAGGCTAGAAGTGTCACGACATATGAATGAAATGAATAAGACAAATTCAGCTATTAGGTGGCTATCCTCTCTTGAAACAGAGGGGCCCGAAGAGCCAGTGTGCAAACTTGCCTAGACAATCCCATATAAAAAACTGAAATAAACAAACAAAAATGTTGTGAAAGTTGCCCTGTTTCCCACGATTCAGTGGAAAGGCAAAACGGAAAGAGTTTCTAACTTCTGTTTTTAGAAATCTTAGGTATAAATGTTCTTAGCCTACACAAATAGTGTGTGGGCTGTCGGGAGTGAGAAAAAGAGAAGGAAAGAGAAGAAGAAGAAGAGTGTTTTTTCTTGGGGTTTTCTCTTTGGGTTCTTCCTCCGGCTTATCTTGTGTACGATCTTGGTTAAAAAGCAAGAAAATGGTTGCAGGTTTGTGGGATTGCGTTAATCCATTGTAATCCTTATATATTGTTTTTCTCATAGTGAAAGATTGTGTTATCGTCCGTAGAGGTAGGCATCTTGGCCGAACCACTTAAAGTCAAAGAAGCAACCCCTAACCATATTGTGAAACATCCAATTACTCTAACAACTTAAGCTTTTGGAGTAATTGGTTGGTTCACAAGGTATCAAAGCTATTTCCCCATGGTAGGTCCTAGGTTCAAAACCTAACAACTCATTGATATTAAAAATCCACGTGTATGGCCAGCCCAAAAGAGAGGATAAGATTGCCACGTGTACGACCAACCCAAAAAAGAGGAGTCATACAAGAGGGGGAGTGTTTAAGCATAAATGATTAAATAACATCAACTCTAACAACTTAAGCTTTAGGAGTAATTGGTTGTTTCAAACATAAATTTTTTAAAAAGTACTTAGTTTGTATTCTACCGTGGGTGTGTTTACATTTCACTTGGGATAGAAAAAAATCTTAAATTATGGGATTTCTTTACGTCGATTTTTCCTGATTTGTGTCCCTCTTTTTAGTTATTGTTGAGTAGCATTTCTCTCTCTGTCTCTGTCTCTCTCTCTTTCTACTAACCTTGTAAGTCAAAGAAGCAACCCCTAACCACTTAAGTCATCCACATTACTGACATGAGAAAGCTCCACTGACCCCTTTATTCAAAGAGCAACCCCTAACCATACAAGTCATTCATGAGAGAGAGAAAGAGAGCCCATAAGTCGTTCACATTCAATGACAACTTATGTAAAACAACAAATACCATGTGATGATCGATACATCATTATTCCTTCATTGATTGTTGTTTGTATTGATTGTTGTTTGTAAGCCTGTTGTGGTTAGGCCCTGTTGTACTTCAATAATTTTAAAGGGTGAGGTTATCCGAGAGAGAAAGAGAGCCCATAAGTCGTTCACATTTAATGACAACTTATGTAAAACAAATACCATGTGACGATACATCGTTATTCCTTCATTGATTGTTGTTTGTCTTGATTGTTGTTTGTAAGCCTGTTGTGGTTAGCCCCTGTTGTACTTCAATAATTTTAAAGGGTGAAGTTATCCGAGGGGACCAGCTTCGCAATATATTTGACATTGTTGTTTGTAAGCCTGTTGTGGTTAGCCCCTGTTGTACTTCAATAATTTTAAAGGGTGAAGTTATCCGAGGGGACCAGCTTCGCAATATATTTGACATTATCCGAATGCCAAGCTCGTGTACTAAAGCCTATATCTAAATTAGTTGAGCTGTAGCATTAGCTAATTTGTGATATATGGCTTCTTTTGAGAGGTTTATGAAACTAAATTGCGACCATGAAAGATACCAAACCGACTGGTGGATTTCCTACTATTAATTAGGAAAATCAGCCCAAACTGTATTGGAAAATGCAAGCAAATGAAGATTGAGATGGCAAGTGTATGGATCTCCATTTGGGATCTACATATCATGTTGTAATTCTCTTCTTAACATTATAAAAACTACTAGAATAAAAGATTCCTTTTTGCGGTGAAAAACCAATTTCTTGTCTTTACCAATGTAAGTTGTAACACACTGTTAAACTACAAGTAACTCCAAAAGCTTAAGCTGTTGGAGAAACGTGTTATTTAATCTTTTATAATTTAACACTCCCCAACACATGTGGTCCACTTGGCAAACACGTGGCACATGTGGTCGCACTTTGGGCCTACCATCGCATGTGGATTTTTGCTATCCAAGAGGTTTGAACTTGAGACCTTTGGCTCTGATACCCTGTTAAACTACCAGTAACTCCAAAAGCTTAAGCTGTTGGAGAAAGGCGTTATTTAATCTTTTATACTTTAACAAGGCATATATCTCTTCCTTTACACTTCCTTTTGTGATAAATTACTTTCGTTTCGTGCTTTACCCCTTATTTCTATTATACTTTATTTAAGGTTTGACCTGAGTTTGTTTTCACACTTCTCTTGGTTGCTCATTTTGGGGAGATTATCAGAAGATCATCTTATAAAGATCTCCCCAAAGCATGTTTGGTTGCCTAAACTCCCTTTGACCGCCAGATATGTTCCAAACATCATTATTAGCTTTTTCTTACTTGGCTCCTACGTGGCGGCAATGTTCCCCCCTCTAATCTTCTCCCCATCTTCCATCATTTTGGGTTAGGAGAAGATTTGTCTTAGTCTCTTTTCTCTCTTTCTCTCTCTTCCACCCTGTATTTTGGTAATACATCTTCCGCTAATCTTACTGCGCAACCAAAGACTACTCACCACTCTTCTTCTAATCTCCTGCCCATCTTCCATACTTGTCTAATTTCCTTTTACTTCTTCTTCTGCTAATCTCCAAGCCAACTTCATGCAACCAAACAGAAGAGTCGACGAGAAGAGAAATCTAAGAAGATGATCTTAGGACTGCATGTCAGGTTTTAGGCAGACTTTTAGGAAAAAAAGAAGGATAGTTAGACAGCTACGTAGAGATGTACGACTTCATCCACTGATTGATGGATGTTGAGGTGTAAAGGTAGAAGTGTAAAGATCTTCATTTGAAGTGTAAAAGAGAATGAATACAGAAAGGTGGAAGAGGAGCAGAAGCAGACAAAAGGAGAAGTTGAAGAGGGAGGGATTTCTCGAACTCCAGGCTGACTCTGAAACCCATGTGCTGCCGGTTGCTACGGCCGGGTTTTTTTTAAATGCACTTCTAGACATGAAAAATCAGCAACCACGTGAAAATTTTGAATAAAATAAAATAAAGCATCGTTTTGTTCTCACAAGTCACAATAGTCTTTGGACCACAGTACAGCGTGGGCCCGGATCCCCTCACAGATCTTCTGGTCGGGATCCCTACCGAGATCAACCCTATCTTAATTAAGTAATAAGTAGTGCTCTCTCTCTCTCTCTCTCTCTCTCTCTCTCTCTCTCTCTCTCTCTCTCTCTCTCTCTCTCTCTCTCTCTCTCTCCAACAGGCAAAACAACAACAAAATTAATGATGTTTTTGAGGGTGGGCCTTACACCACAAAAGCCTAGATAGCCTAGGGGTTTTGCCTGGCCGGCATTTGGGTACCATGTCATCAAAACTAGCTTGGTTGCCAATTTAGCATTGACATCCCAGGAGGCTACCAGGGATGTCTCTGGTTAATCATTACATGTGCTGATGTGTCACCCTTGTCCCCTCCATTTGAAATCCATGCCAAAATCCACAAAAAAGGTGGAATTTTGCATTGATTTATCGACAACGACGCTTTTCCTCTCTTTCTCTAACGCAGCGGATCAAATGGGAATCGCAGCCGAAGCCTACAATCCGAAGATTGCCCTAAAATCTACTAGGAAGAAGAAGAAAAACCCTAGAATCCACTGGGAAAGAAGAGATAAATATATAGAAACGAATTTGATTATTCCATTGTTGTCATAATTGACTATTTACATCCTTTTCTATAAAAGAAAGTGGTAAAAAGAAAAGAAAGAAACTATGATTGGAATAGTAATCATGCCAATTTTTAAAAAAATCGATACCAAAAGAAAATTAAAAAAATACTATTCCTATTGAAGAAAAAAATAGAAAGCTGCTAATCATAGTATCCTACATCATTCTCTCTCTTGGTAATGGCACTCCATAGTCCATACCACCACTCTACAAGGTTGACAACCAAACACTACTTACCATTATTCTACAAGGTAGGTTCTAGGTAAATCCAATGCTTGTCTCCTCCTTTATTGAGTATTTACACCATTAATCTACCTAGGTAAATACTTGCAACCAAACAGCATGTTTGGACACAGGAGAAAATATTTTATGAAAATTTTCAGTGTTTCGTAAACTAATTTTCCATGGATTTTTTTTCCAAAAATTGAAACTTTTACATGTTTTTAAGGGAAACAGCAAACCTGACTACATCTTGGAATTTTATTTTTATTATTGGAAAATCTTATATTTCCCAATTTATTTTCACTAGATTGAAACACCCCCCTGGATGTCAATGCATGTGGTATAGGTTCTGATTTGCCTTTATAAGTTGTCAATTATTAAAGTTTTATTTGAGTGGGGCCCAGTTGGCACCATTAAGAGTCTATTTTTAATTTTTGAATAGAAGTCTAACCATATCATTTCTCATGTAGTAATTAGTAATGCAGTGCAAATTGGGCATTGTTGTTGTGCATCATTTAAGTTACACTGCACAGCATGGGGCCCACCTTGATTAGATAATTGTTAAATTCCCAATGTTTCTCTACTTGGACAAGTCTAACCAGCTGATCAACAGCCAAGAGCTAAGACATAGACTGCGAAAAAGTACATTGGTGATAACCCACATCTACTAGTCAAAGAAAAATGATACGCACTCTCTAGCTAGAATGGGCTCATTTCGAGCAACCCAAACCCAATCAGATCCAACACGATCGACTCAACCCGATCCAATTTTGGAAATGGGGTTTTGCAAGTTGGGTTAGGATTGATATATTTAAAGATGGGCTGGATTAATTAGGGTTGGCCCACAGCAACTTGACGCTCGATCAAGTTCGTTCAAACTAGGGTTACGGTTTTGGATCCTGGGATTGAGGTAGAGTTGGCCTCAAACCGACCCAACCCAGCCCATGTTGCACCCTAGATGTTTGAGACAATCCTAAGGCAAGCGGAATCCCTTTCCTAAATTAATGATAGATATCATTTTCCTTTACAGCAGTATGCCCAATCATATTCCATGTTATGGTTCGAAGGTGTGAAAGATTGAGGGGAGGTTGGAAGCATTTCACGACCCAATCTCTAATATTTCAAACAACACTAGGGGCCTGTTTGGATGCCGAGAAGATTTGGATTTGGATTTCTCACACTTACAGCCCTTTTTGCATTGTAATTTGGATCCGAACAAATTCTTGGATTTCTAATTCAGCAGCTGACAGTGAAAAAAATCAGATTTATAAATATGTTGTGGAAATAAGAAATTGGAAATCCACAGATCTAGCAGTTTCTTTCACCCTCTTTACTCCTCAACCTCTCCCCTCCACTAGGAAGTACCCCCTTCCCTCCCTCTCCCTCAACATTAGCTGCCGGATCTACTCATTTTGTATTCAAAACTCAATTCCAAATCCAAATACAAAATGGGAGGTATCCAAATGGGCCCTAATTGAAACATTGACGAAATTCCTTCACTCCAGTTGGCTTCATAGCATAGTGGGGACAGGATATTGACCTAGAGCTCTTCATATCTTGACCGTTGGCTAATATGGACAGCCCAGATTCAATTTAAACGTTCTTGATTTGCATGGGCCCTGTCTTAGTCAATACAGACCTAGGCTACGTCGTCGTCCTCTTCCCTAACGTTTAGAAAACATGTGAAATATTTGGCCCCTTCATCTTCCCTGGCCAGCTCCACTAGTGTATTACGACTACCCTTTTATATTACAAGCATATGGCTCATGTAAGAAAAAAGGTGCGAATATATCATCTCCACATTTAAAATACGATAGGGACTCACACCCTACGTAGCTTTGAAAAAGCAAATAAAGAAAGGCCCCAAAAACCTTTCCAAATCAGAAAGTTTTCCCTTCTGCAACTCAAGATTTCATCAATATTTCTACCCACCACCTTCTCTAGAAATACCCCATTCATTCTCTCTCTCTCTCTCTCTCTCTCTCTCTCTCTCTCTCTCTCTCTCGCCAATGCTTAGGAGATGTTCCTTGTCACTAGGGGTGTTCATTATTCGGTTATAACCGAATAACTGAACTGAACCGATTTGGTTTGGTTGGTTCGGTTCGGTTTTTTTCCTTTTCGGTTCTGTTTCGGTTAATTTTTTTTTTTTTGAAAATTCGGTTATTCAGGTTCAGATTCGGTTATCTCTAAAAAAATTCAGTTAACCTAATAACCGAAATTATGGACAAAAACTATTATTTTCCAAAAAGAGTGCTATATGGGCACTCCGTAGGATGATCAAAACCGTCAATTTGATTGATCACAACTTAATTAGGTTGTGCTCAAAGACTCATTTAGATAGGATGATCCTAGCCCTCCGATCCAAACTGAAAATTTGCTTTTTTTCCCTCTCTTTCTCCCACTACTATAACCGAATTTTTAATCGGTTTCGGTTTGGTTTTTGGAAAATTCAGTTCGGATTCGGTTATCGAAATTTGATAACCGAAATTATTTCGGTTATCAAATTTCGGTCTATTCGGTTCGGTTATAACCGGACGAACACCCCTACTTGTCACTCTTCTTCACTGCAACCTTTGTCATAAGCACTTTGATCTCAATACTAGGGCAGCAAAGGCCATGGACCACCCTGTTGCCACATGAGTTACTAGGGCTTGACCTCCAGTTTGATAAAAATGCCATGACCATGGCCTCAACGGACTTTGGTCGGCTCACCCAAGTCCTCCCAGCAGCCATTCTCTACCCATCATCGGTGCAAGACATCACTGCCCTTGTTAAATCCTCTCTCTTCTTATCTTCCATTCTCCATTGCCGCAAGGGTCATGGTCACTCCATTCATGGCCAGGCAATGGCCCACAATGGCGTTGTTATACAGATGGGAGTCTAACCATATCATTTCTAAACGGCAATGGGAGTCTGATGGGAGTCTGACCACAATGGCAATGGCCTAGTTGGCACGACTTAGAGTCTACTTTTTAATATTTGAATAGGAGTTTGACCATTGCCATTGAGATATGTACGATGGAGCAGTAACTAGTGTCTGAACCATGGATGGCACGTCCAGTGAGTTTCCAATTACAATAGGACTGCACCAAGGATCAGCTCTAAGTCTTTTTCTTTTTACGCTAGTTATGGATGAGCTTATAGAGCGTATCGAGGATGAGGTGCCGTGGTGTATGTTATTTGTAGACGACATAGTATTAATCAACGAACCCAAAGCAAGAGTAAATGCTAAGTTAGAGTTATAGAGAACTACTTTGGAATCCAAAGGTTTTAGACTAAGTTGGACTAAGACAGAACATATGGAATGCAACTTTAGTAATGTAAGGAGGCGGGACGAGGATGTAGTAAATATAACTGGACAAGAGGTACCTAAGAGGGATATCTTTCGCTATCTTGGTTCAATTCTACATAAGGAATGAGAGATTAAAGAGGATCTTAACCATGGAATACGAGCAGTTTGGTTGAAGTGGAAGCTTGCCTCAGGAGTTTTATGCGACCGTCAAATCCCTACCAAGTTGAAGGAAAAGTTTTATAAGATAGCTTTGAGGCCTGCCTTGCTGTACGGCTCAAAATGTTGGGCCACCAAGAAGTAGCATGTGCATAAGATGAGTGTAGCGGAGATGCGAATACTTAGATGGATGTGCGGCCACACAAGGATAGATAGAATTAAAAGTGAAGACATACGGAAAAAAGTGGGGGTTGGACCAATTGAGGAGAAGATGAGAGAACACCGCTTAAGATGGTTTGGACATATACAATGTAGGCCTTTGGATGCTCTGGTGAAAAGAGGCGACTCATGCCAAATTGATGGAGTAAAAAGAGGTAGGGGCAGACCGAAAACAACTTGGGTAGAAACAGTAAGGAATGACATGATAGCTAGGAACATAACGAAGAACATGACCTTGGATATAATAGAATGGGAAAAAATGATTCACATGGAAGAACCCAACTAGAGCCAAGATTAGAGCCGGGTACATTAAATTTTCTAAAGAATTCATTTAGCTAACCCCAACTAGTTTGGGACAAAGGCTTTGTTGAGTTGAGTTGAGTCTGACCATATCATTTCTCAAATAGTAATTAGTAATCCAGGCAAATTGGGCATTCTTGTTGTGTATCATTTAAGTTACACCGGACAGCAAGGGGCCCACTTTGATTGGATAATTGTCAAAAGTCCCAAAGTTTCTCTACTTTTGGAGAAGCCTAACCAGCTGATCAACAGCCAAGAGCTAGGACATAGACTGCGAAAAAGGACATCGGTGACAACCCACATCTACTAGTCAAAGAAAAATGATACGCACTCTCTAGTGAATGGGCTCATTTCGGGCAATGCATTTAGTCGCGACCCGATCCAACCCGACTCAACCCTATCCAATTTGAGAAATCAGGTTTTGCAAGTTGGGTTAGGATTAATAGATTTAAAGATGGGCTGGATTTATTAGAGTTGACCCACAACACCTTGACATTCAAGTTGGTTCAAATTAGGGTTACGGTTTTAGATACTCGGATTGAGGTAGTGTTGGCCTCAACCCGACCCAACACAGCACATGTTGCACCCTAGATGTTTGAGAAAATTCCAAAACAAGTGGAATCCCTTTTTTGAAATTAGTAAACGCAGATATCATTTTCCTTTACAGTAGTATGCCCAATCATATTCCATGTTAAGGTTTGGAGGTGTGAAAGATTGAGGAGACGTTGGAAGCATTTCTTTAATATTTCAAATAACACTAATTGAAACATTGACGAAATTCCATCACTCCGGTTGGCTTCATAGGATAATGGGAACAGGATATAGACCTAGTGCTCTTCATATCTTGACCGTTGGCTAGTCAATACAGACTTAGGCTACGTCGTCGTCTTCTTGCCTAACGTTTAGAAAACATGTGATATATTTGCCCCCTTTATGTTCCCTGGCCAGCCCCCCCTAGTGTATTTATGACTACGCTGTTACATTACAAACACATGGCCCGTGTAAGAAAAAAAGGGCATCTCCACGTTTAGAAATAGGATAGGGACTCGCACTCTACGAATCTTTGAAAAAAGCAAATAAAGACAGGCCCCAAAATCGTTTCCAAATCAGAAAGTTTTCCCTTCTGCAACTCAAGATTTCATCAATCTTTCTACCCGGACACCACCTTCTCTATAAGTAACCCCATTCTCACTCTCTCCTCTTCACCTTCTCTCTGTCTCTATCTTTATCTTTCTCTCTACAATGCTTAGGAGATGTTCCATGTCACACTTCTTCATTGCCACCGTTGTCATAAGCACTTTGATCTCAATACTAGGGCAGCAAAGGCCATGGACCACCATGTTGCCACAAGAGTTACTAGGGCTTGACCTTCGGTTCGATAAAAATGCCACGACCATGGCCTCAACCGACTTTGGTCGGCTCACCCAAGTCCTCCCAGCAGCCGTTCTCTATCCATCATCGGTGCAAGACATCACCACCCTCGTAAAATCCTCTTTCTCTTCTTATCTCCCATTCTCCATTGCCGCTAGGGGTCATGGTCACTCCATTCATGGCCAGGCAATGGCCCACAATGGCGTTGTTATACAGATGGGATCCTTAAATCATACCCATGAAATCAGAATCAATGTTTCATCTAGCTCGTCGGATTTTTATGCCGATGTGGGTGGAGAGCAGCTTTGGATTGATGTATTGAGGGCTACCTTACGACATGGGCTTGCACCCCCATCTTTCACTGACTACTTGTACCTATCCGTTGGTGGTACACTCTCTAATGCTGGAGTTAGTGGCCAAACCTTTCTCCATGGCCCTCAGATAAGCAACGTCTACGAACTGGATGTCGTAACAGGTATAAATTTCCATCCCTCCGGTTGAAGTATAATGATTAAATAACACAACTCTAACAGTTTAATCTTTTGGACTGATTGGTTGTTTCACATGGTATCATAGCTATTGCCTCAAGGCAGTTCTTGGGTCCAAAACTCAACAACACCTTGGTATTAAAAAAATATATCAACAACTCCTTGGTATTAAAAAAAAATCCACATGTAGGCCAAACCCAAAAGAGGGACGATGCCACCGTGAGGCGTAGTGTTGAAGTATAAATGATTAAATAACATACAACTTAAGGCCCTGTTCGTTTAAGATTATGAATGTGAGGGCCAAACTGATTATTGGACCTCAAATTTAAGTGTAAATTTGGGTCCAGTAATCTCTTTGGCCCTCACAATCGGTTGGCATAATTTTAAATAAACAGGGCCTACGCTTTTAGAGTACGTAATTGGTTGTTTCACACCTCCATCTAATGCAAGTCCCAATTTTATTTTATTTTTTTTTTTTTTTGTTCCCATAAGCTGCCAATGGATTTTAGGTTTTAGTGACTGAATTCATGCATGATTACTACAGGAAAAGGAAAGATGGTGACATGCTCCAAACATCACAGGTCAGAGCTGTTCTATGCTGTTCTTGGTGGTCTTGGCCAGTTTGGGGTTATCACTAGAGCTAGAATTGCACTCCATCCAGCGCCACAAATGGTAATGAGCTGTAAATTAAATAAGATAAAAAGAGTCGCTGATTAATTAAGTATAGAGTGTCATTACCAAAATATCATTTCTCTTTTGCCAAACATGCAACCAAAAATTGACAAACATAAGAATTGCACCTTTAGGAGACGCAACATGATCTGGATCATTCATCCGGTGGGCCCCCATCATTCAGAGGTCCTTATATAAGAAGGTGCTTTCATCCGATGGATCATTCTCCCAAAAAGTAGTAGGCACATGGGATGAACGATTTCATAAATGTCTCCACAGTAGGGCCCACCAGGTGACCTGTATGCTGACACGTGAGTAGATAGGTCACGGGTCTAATTAGAGTCTTCCATAAGTTCATCTCATCTATTATATTAAAGATTGGAGGCATGGCGCCCTTGCAAAAATCAGCTTCAAGGGCGCCCTTATTGCTTGATTTCTGCAATGTCAACACGGTTTTCACTTTTATAGGCGCATTCCACTTTTTTCGGGCCACCCTTGAAGCTGATTTTTGCAAGGGCACCCTTCATTCTATCATTTCTCTAAAGATTGATATATAAATATAGCTATGAATAAATCATGCAACATATAACTAGATTTTTGAATAAATGCATGGAATCGAATGGCAGGTGAAGAGGACCCGTTTGCTGTACACAGACTTTTCGGCTTTCACGAGAGATCAGGAATATCTTATATCCTTGAATATCGGGGAAGGATTTGATTATGTGGAAGGGTCTCTTATTAGAGATGAGACAGAGATAGATACTTGGAGATCTTCTTTCTCAAAGAAGGACAAAGAGAAAATACGTTCTCTTTTAGCCAAACATCACTTGATTTATCTTTTAGAAGGCACAAAGTACTATGACACTGTCTCCGCACCTACTGCTGATCAGGTATTTGATTTTTCTTCAATAGGTATTCATATGTAAGACCTATGCCTTCCTTTTGGTAGTAGATACACCTTCTCTTATTTAAAACATGTGTAGCTCATTAGGAATTGTAATGACTAATTAAAAGTAATACAATAAGTAGAGGGCTTATTTACTAAAATAAGAGGGTCCGCCTTAACCCCAGCTTGCCTATCAAAAAAAAAAAAAAAAAGAAAAAAAAAGAAAAAAAAAAGAAAAAGGGGGAGTGAATATTTGCTTCCTAATATTACCATTTAGCGATTTGCTAGGGACCATCACAAAAGGCATTTCGCGGACTAGCTGTTGCATGAGAGAACAGCCACATCACATGAATTAAATGAATAAGGCACAATCTGTTGAAATATGAACCTATGTGGTTGCTCTCTCTTGCAACAGCCGGCCAGCGAATTGCCTTTTGCGATAGTTCCTAGCAAATCCCTTCCTATTATTATTATTATTATTATTGTTAAGAAAATGTTATTTTCACCCTCTTTTCCAGTATTTACACCCTCCATTTTCCCGCATTCTCACACTTTTTTGTTTGTCTCTTCCTATGAGAATGTCTTTAATTTAAGGAAAATTCAAACAAACGAGGGTGGAAGTGCAGCTATTTTCAATATATAAAAAAACAAGAAGGGGTGGCAATGCTAGATAAGGGGTGGAAATATCATTATTATTGTTAATTTTATTACTACTATTATTTTTATTATTTTCATTTCCTAGGTGTAAATTAGTACCTATTAATTTAAATGTTGACCTTGCTACTTACACACCTCGCTGTTTCTAGGAGTTGCTTTTGCACATGCTTTTGCACATGACAATAGTTAGTGTCTTATTTCAACCAAACAAGGTAGTCCTTATGATAATTAAATGTGCCGCATGAAATTGTAGGTTGTGAAATAACTAGACTTGTGAAAACAACCGGTTACTGCAAAAGCTTAAAGCTTCTGGAGAAGGCGTTAGTTATTCTTTTATACATTAACACTTCCCCTCGCGTGTGGCCCTTCTTTCTTTGGGCTGGCCTACAAGTAGGGGTGCAACTCGGGTTGAGTTTTAGGAATTCGGGTTGAACATTTACCTTAAAATCAGGTCGGATTCAGGTTGATTCCTATTCATTTTTTTAAAAAAATCTCAACCCGACCCAACCCAACTACCCAAGTTGCACCCCTACCTACAAAAGGAACATGTGGCCCCACTTTTGGGTTGACCACTGCATGCGAATTTTTGACATCAAGGATGTTTGAACTCAGGACCTTTGCTCTGATACCATGTGAAAACAATCAGTCACTCCAAAAGCTTAAGCTGTTGGAGAAAGCGTTTTTTTTTGTTTTATAGTTTAACAAGGCTCTTCTTTAATCTAATAGATAGCCACTTCCGCAGAAAGCCATTTCGCTTCCGGCTTTTGCATGTGATGACATATGCACATGTTGACTTTTTGGCAGATTTTTTTCGTACTCTTTTAATTCTCATCACATGCAAAAGCCGGGGGCAAAATAATGGCTTTCCACGAAAGTGGCTAGCAAATCCCATAGGTGCTCACATTTTCTTGGATCGGATAAGTTATCTGGTCCGTCAACAGGAATTGGGTGGGTCCACATTGTTTGGGTGATCCAAACCATTCATCTGATGGGCCCTAACATAGATAGGGTGCCCAAAAATTCATCTAGTGTTGTATTTTTATTTTACAAAAACAGAGTTGATAGTCAGAACACTTGTTTCGATATTGGAGAAATTATCGCTCTCTCTATTTCAATCCTTTCCTTATTGGTAATAACAATCAATTAGAGAGATTCAAAATAAATGGGTGCCAATATCAAAAGAAAGGAGTATATATAAGAATATTAGTGTAATTTTCAGTATATTCTTTAGTTGTAATGGCTTAATTTTTTTAATTAAGGATAATTTGCAATAGACGGCCTAGTACTTCATCTTTTTTGTTTCTAATTTTGACTATTCCAATAAAATTAGAAGGAATTGAAGAGTCATTTGAGTATAATTTGAGCATTGTAACAGGAAGTTGATTTGCTGCTCAATGGGTTAACCTTCATTCCTGGGTTTGCTTTCAAGAACGACCTCTTGTATGTAGGTTTCCTCAATAGAGTATACGATGGAGAGCTAGAGCTTCGTCACAAAGGCCTTTGGGATGTTCCCCATCCATGGTTGATTATCTTTGTACCTAAATCTAGAATTTCAGACTTTAATGAAGGAGTTTTCAAGAAAATCCTCAAGAGAAACTCGACGATGGGACCAGTTCTCGTCTACCCCATGAACCGAAACAAGTAAGTTTATGTGAATTAATATACCAAAGAATGGAGGAGCTAAAAGAGGACTCTAAGAGGCTGAGGCTGCGTCTGGATTGCTGGAATCAGGAATCGGAATTGGCATCCTATTTTGATTATTGTATAAATGGGATGGAAAAAATAAAAAATTAAATCTAGATAAATTCCAATAAAAATTTCATTCCATAGGGGTGGAATTTAGGGGTGCAACTCGGGTCAAATTTTGAGAATTTCGATTGAGCTTTTACCATAAAATTGGTCGGATTCGGGCTGATTCCAATTCAATTTTTAGCAAAAGCTCAACCGAACACAACCAAATTGCACACCTAAAGGAATTAGAATACCACTTCTTGGGGCCAAAAATTAATTCTGACATTACCCTTTTAATTCTGCCCGATGTCATTTCTGTCCTTATTTTGTTTTTTTAACCAGATGCAAAAATCATGCAGAAGCAGAATATGATGCCTATTCTGATATTTAATTTTGGGTAGGTAAGTTGAGATTGAAAGCCTCAACCATTGAGCCACAGGCCTATTCTGATACTTGATTCCAGCAATCCTAACACACCCTGGGGGCCTATAGGGATTACCTCTAAAAACTATTTGCATCTAATTTTAAATGAAAGTGGTTTTGTACTTAAATATGATTATTTGCAAGCTAGTATTTAGAGAAATGATATAGTTAGGGAATGAGAGGTCTTAATGCCCAACTTGAAAATTAGCTTAAATTGTTAAGATTTGTCAGATCAGACCATTGGATTATCTTGGTGTAGATTAGGCAATAAATTAGAAATTAGCCAATTATAATTAGGGGCCATAAATTTTAAGAAATATGTATTGCAGGTGGGATGAGAGGATGTCAGCCGTTACTCCGGACGAAGATGTTTTCTACCATGTTGGATTCTTGAGGTCAGCTATGCACGATTGGGAATACCTTGAGGATCAAAATAAAGAGATATTAAGTTTTTGCGTTGACAATGGGATCAAGACTAAGCAATATTTTCCTCATTACACAACCAATACAGAGTGGAAAAATCATTTTGGACCAAAATGGAACAAGTTTATTGAGAGGAAAAAGAGCTTTGATCCAAAAGGACTCTTGTCTCCTGGGCAGAAGATTTTCACTTCCATGCCTTGGCAATGGAAGTAACTAAACTCTACCATACAATGAGATGAGTAACTTACTATTGTAGAGAAACTTACTATTGTAACTTGACAGGAGATGACTGGAAATTGAAGAACAAACTATTGTAAGAGTTTGGAAATGACTATTTATAGAGAAACTTACTATTGTATTGTTGGATAAACTTGTGTACTGGTTCAATCTAAGAAAAGATAAGAAGATAGGAAGATGCTTCAAGACGCGTAAACGCTCTCCTTAAGACGATATTGGCCCCCACCAGTAGTGTGCAAAGGGGACCACGAACTCGCCTCCAAGATACAATGAAGCCCGGTTCCAAACCGATTGCTTGACGACGTTCTGCACCGAACAGAATCAAGCCCTTAATCACCTTTGAATTTTGCAAGTATTTGAGACACAAGTGTTTGTTTCCGCAGAAAACAGAACACTTGAACAAAACTTTTAAAACAGTAAAACAGAAACTTTGTAGGGAATTAGATAGAGAGTATTGTGCTGGAAATAGCAATTTTGGGTATACCAAAGTAGAAATCCGAATAATTTAGAATGGACAATTTCTACTGTTTTTATAGAGCTTGTGGTGGCTTTTTCGTTTGGAAAATACCCTTTCTGCGCATCCTTTCAGCGGGTTTGAATTATGACCGTTAGATCGCGTCTAATCGCGACTCTACTGTTCAGATCAATCCTGGAGTGACCATTGGCGTATATAAAATCCTTCCAACTCCGTAACCGCTAGATCTTCCATCCACGGTGCAGATTGCACCCTTTAGGAACTTGACCGTTGTGTAGAAGAAACACAATCCAATGGTCATCATCCACTAGCTGTTACACCACGATCCGACGGTTCGGATCGCACCCGCTCACGCACTATCCATTGGAGCCCCTAGGCCTGCTGGGCCAACCGTTGGGCCCGAACTCGGGCCCAACTTGACCGAACCATTTGGTCTATCCACTTGACCGATCCAAGTCGATCTTGATCCAATGGTCCGGATCATATCGGGAAAAATGAAAGGCTACAATCGCTCCTCGCTACGATGCGCCCAATAAAGCGCCCTATAGCCCATTGCTCACGCCGCGAACGCGTGCATGTGCGAACGGTGCGTTGCACCGTCCCGCGGTTCAACCTATGGCTAACACCCGTTGTGCACCATACTAAAGAAGAGAAAAGAGTAAAGCTTTATAAGCCCAATTTTTCTTTTCTTATGAGTCAGTACGGGACTATCTTTCTACATTACTTTTGCACTCTTCTCTATCTCTTGCAAAAAGCAAATCTTTCCAAAGAAAAGTTTTTCCTTTTCCAAAACACAATTAGAAAATATTTTCCAAATAGTTTCTTTTGACCAAAAAATAAGATTTTGAAAATCAAAATCTAACATGTAAGAGTTTGGAACTTGACAGGAGATGACTGGAAATTGAAGAACAAACTATCCAACATGAGAACTGGCCATTAAGTTTTAATTGAAAATTAATAAACCGTTCTCTTTACAATGCGTGAAAAAAGAGGTGGCATAGAAATATGAGTTTGAAATGAATAATTATGCATGAACCTATAGGGAATTCCTAGTGTCCATCGCAAAAGGCTTTTTGCGGCTGGCCTGTCGCACGTCCGACCAACCACGTCGTGGATGAGGACAAAAGTTGTTGTCTCCATTCCTGCGCTAGAGCGCAGCTAAGGTTAGCTGCGTTCGAGCACAGAAACAGGGTGGGGCCACATTTTGGGTGGGATCCAAAGGATTCATTTGATGGGCCCTTTCATGGGTAGCGTGTCCACCAAGAATCAGCTCCATTGGATCACCTTAGGGTGTCCATTTGTGGGGCCAAAAATGGACAGATACTGTTTGTCCATAGTATCTGTCCATTTTTTGCCCCACAAATGGACACTCATTGGTGATCCAATGGAGCTGATTTTTGGTAGGCCCCCATCCATGATGGGGCCTTCCAAATGAATGGTTAGGATCACCCCCACAATGGCCCCACCCCCTGATTTCGTGCTCGAGCGCAGCTAAGCCTAGCTGCACTCGAGCGCAGGAACTCTCTTCTCTCTCTCTCTCTCTCTCTCTCTCTCTCTCTCTCTCTCTCTCTCTCTCTCTCTCTCTCTCCGGTTCGGTTTGGGGAGGTTTTTTAAACCGAAACGATCCCATCGGTTTGGAGAAAATCTAAACCGTAACTGAACCGATGGGGGTATAACCGAATCGATTTTGACCGGTTCGGTTTGGTTCGGTTCACGGTTTATCTGGTTTTTTGTTCAGCTTTAATACAAATCCAGGATTGACACTCCAACCCTCTCTTCACTCCCCTCCTTCCCTTCTCTTCTCTCTGTTTCACTATCTCCCTCAACTCTTAGCTCTTTCTTCTGCTCGTTCTCTCTCAATCTCCAACTCTCTCCTCTCTCTGCAATTTTGTAGCTTTCCACCTCTAACCCTCGCTCCAAAAAAAAAAAAAATCCTCCCTCAAATGAGGCTTTGATGTTGCATTTATGTCGAGGGTTGATACCCTTAGGGTGACTACAATGACAGAATTACCCCTAGACCAAAATGGCAAAAATGCCCTCTAATAAGAAGACAAAAGAAAGGAGGTGCAATTTTGAGTTAAGGTGGGTGGCAAAAAAATGGGCGTCTACTAGACCCGGCAAACGGGCGGGCTAGGCCGGCTTTGACCCGGCCCGTATGGGTCCGGGTCAAACGGGCCGGGTAAAAATGACCCGGAAAAAACGGGTCACTATGCTTGGACCCGGACCCGGCCCGTACGGGCCACTCGGATTTTTGACATATTATTTTTAAGATTTTTTTTAATAGAGATTCGCTAGCCACCTTCTCTGAGTCTACTTTTCGGCTTGTTCACATCCTTCGCTGCAAAGATCTGAAAGAAGTACGAGTTGCGCAAAGGTGGCTAGCAATAAAATAATAGCAATTTATAATAATCATAGGGTTGGTAAGTTTTAAATGAAAAATTACGGAAAAAGGGAAGCGAAGTAGAAAAAATACCAAAAGAATGTGTTAAAATATGACAATTACAAAAAAAAAAACTACAAAGAAAATTAGAAAAATATGACAATTATGGGAAAAAAAAGTCCAAAATAAAACTTTTGTAATTCTCTACGAGCACCTGCGGGTCCACCCAGCCCGGCCCAGTTTTGACGGGCCTGGTGGACCCGCTGGTCAATTTTAAACAGGTCACAGATTGGTGACTCGGACCCGGAATTTATTGGCGGGCCGGGTGGACTTGCGGGTCCGGGTGACTTTTTGCCAGGTCTAGCATCTACAAGGGAGTGACCAAAATGGGGTGTCTACAGTTTCCCATCATTTCAATTCAATTTATTTTCAGATCAAAACTCAAAAACCGTCAACCGAATCGATGGGGTAAAAGTCTTAACTGTGACTGAACCAATGCCTAAAAAACCCGAACTGAACCGAACCAAACCAAACCAAAAGGCCCGATTCGTTTTATCGGTTTGGCAGGTTTTTAGTGCAGCCCAACTCCAATATATCAAATGACATTAATTGAGACATTGATGAAATTCCATCTCTCCAATTGGATTCATAGGTTAGTAAGGACAGGATATTGACCTAGAGCTCTTTCATATCTTGGCCGTTGGCTAATATAGACAGCCCAGATTCAGTTCAAACGTTTGATACTTGCACGAGCGCCATCTTAGTCAATGCAGACTTAGGGGACGTCCTCGTCTTCTTCCCGAACGTGTAGAAAGGAAGTGATAGATTTGACCTACCCTTTTACACTGCAAGTAGGTGGCCCGTGTAAGAAAAGGGCCGAATATATCATTTCCAGGTGGAGTAATTGGATATCAATTCTTACCCTTAAAATAAAACGCAGGCCCATTTGGATATTACCGGATTTTCAGGGATGACCATTGACCATGTAGGTACTAAAAAGTTAAAATCCCGTAAAAAAACAAGGATTCATTCACATCTTTCCATCCGCCAGCTTCAGTATAAATACCCCAATCTCACCTTCTCCTCCTCAACCCTCTCTCTCACTCTCTCTTTCCACAATGCCTAGGAGATGTTCCTTGACATTCTTCTTCCTTGCCACCTTTGTCATAAGCCCTTTGACCTCAGTAGTAGGGCAGCAAAGGCCATGGTCCACTATGTTGCCACAAGAGTTAGTAGAGCTTGACCTAGCCGCAAGGCTCCGATTCGATAAAAATGCCACAACCATGGCCTCGACGGACTTCGGTCATCTCACCCAAGTCCTCCCAGCAGCCGTCCTCTACCCATCATCGGTGCAAGACATCTCCACTCTCGTAAAATCCTCTTTCTCTTCTTATCTTCCATTCTCCATTGCCGCTAGGGGTCAAGCTCACTCCCTTAAAGGCCAGGCAATGGCCCACAACGGCGTTGTTATACAGATGGGATCCTTAAATCAGACCAATGAAATCAGAATCAATGTTTCATCTAGCCCGCCGGATTTTTATGCCGATGTGGGTGGCGAGCAGCTTTGGATTGATGTATTGATGGCCACCCTTAGACATGGGCTTTCAACCCCATCTTGGACCGACTACTTGTACCTATCCGTTGGTGGTACACTCTCTAATGCTGGAATTAGTGGCCAAACCTTTCTCCATGGACCGCAGATAAGCAACGTCTACGAACTCGATGTCGTAACAGGTATAAATTTCCATATTTCCATCCCTCCTGTTGAAGTATAAGTAATACCAACTCCATCCCTCCTGTTGTTTCGCTTGTATCAAAGTCATTTCCTTACGGCAGGTCCTGTGTTCAAAACTCAACTCCTCCTTGTTATTTAAAAATAAATAAATCCATATGTAGGGCCAAATTCACTTTGGAGGGAGTGATGAAATATAAACGATTGAATAAGACCAACTCCAATAGCTTAAGCTTCTGAAGTAAATTGGTTGTTTTCACAACCTCCATCAAATGCGAGTTCCAAGTTTTTTTTTTTTTTTTTTGAAGTTCCCATAAGCTATCAATGGACTTTGTGTTTTAGTGACTGTGAATTCATGCATGTACTGCAACAGGAAAAGGAAAGATTGTGACATGCTCCAAACAACACAACTCAAAGCTGTTCTATGCTGTTCTTGGTGGTCTTGGCCAGTTCGGGATTATCACTAGAGCTAGAATTGCACTCCATCCAGCGCCACAAAAGGTAATGACCTCTAAAATAAGATAAAATATAGCTGTTGATAACGTGTTAGTGTCATTACTAATTTCGGACAGAAATTTGTTTATTCGGATTAAGTTTTTTTCTTTCCATACCTAAGAGGGGAATCATATGATTATGCTTAATTTAGAGGATTATCATAAAAAATTGAAGGCATTTCACAGGCCGGCTGTTGCATGAGAGAGCAGTCACATAGGCTCACTATTCAACAGATTTTGTTTTATTCATTTAATTCATTTGACGTGGCTGCTCTCATCCGCAACATCCACCCGCGAGATGCCTTCTGTTATGGTACCTAGCAATTTTCTTTTAAAAAAAAGGAAATTTTAGAAATATTTTTCCTTTCCAAACTTTTCTAAAAAATCCTGCAATCCAAACAAGGCCCGAAGAGACACAACATGATCTGGATCATTCATCCAGTGGGCCCAGTTATTCAGATCTCCTTATCTAAGAAGGGGCTTTCATCGGATGAATCATTCTCCAAAAAGGTAGGCACATGGGATGAACGATTACTCTAGCAACTCCAAAGTAGGGCCCACCAGATAATCGGTCCAGATCATGATGGGTCACGGGTCTAATTAGAGTCTTACATAAGTTCATCTCATATTTTAAAGATCTATATAGTAATATAGCTATGAATAAATTCAGCTACATATTGATGTTGAATAAATGCATGGAATCGAATGGCAGGTGAAGTGGGCCCATTTGCTGTACAAAGACTTTTCGGCTTTTACTAGAGATCAAGAACATCTTATATCCTCGAATAATGGGGAGGGATTCGATTATGTAGAAGGGTCTCTTATTAGAGATGAGAGTGACTTAGATGATTGGAGGTCTTTTTTCTCAGAGAAGGACAAAGAGAAAATACGTTCTCTTTTAGCCACAAATCACTTGATTTATCATATAGAAGCCACAAAGTATTATGACAATGTCACAGCACCTACTGTTGATAAGGTATTTGATATTATTTAGTTGTAATGCCTTCAATTTTTCAAGGTGATTTGCAATAGACTGCCTAATTGTTTATCTTTTCCCTTTCTAATTTTGACCATATCCAATAAAATTAGAAGGTATTGAAAAGTCGTTTGAGTATAATTTGAGCATTTTTACAGAAAGTTGATTCGCTGCTTAAAGGATTAAGCTTCATTCCTGGGTTTGCCTTGAAGAACGACTCCTCATATGTAGGTTTCCTCAATCGAGTACACAATGGAGAGCTAAAGCTTCGCCGCAAGGGCCTTTGGGAGGTTCACCATCCATGGATGAATATCTTTGTACCCAAATCTAGAATTTCAGACTTTAATGAAGGGGTTTTCGAAAAAATCGAGAGAAACTCGACGACCAGTTTTCGTCTACCCCATGAGCCGAAACAAGTAAGTTATGTGAATTAATATACCAAAAAACTGGGGTTAGCAGAAGACTCTAAGGCTGCGTCTGGATTGTTGGAATCGCGAATCGGAATTGGCATCCTATTTCGATCATCCTAGAGAAAATTAGAATAAAAATTAATTCATAAAAATTCCATTCCGGGGAGAGGGGGGCAATGGATTTAGGGGTGCAACTCGATCTGGTCAAATTTTGGGAATTCGGGTTGAGCTTTTACCATAAAATTGGTTGGTCTCGTGTTGATTCCAATTTATTTATTTATTATCAAAAGCTCAAACCAACATGACCCAAGTTGCACCCCTAACGGAATTAGAATACCACTTCTTGGTGCCAAAAACTAATTCCGACATTTACCATTTTAATTCTGATGCCAATTTTGTCTTTAATTATTTTGTCCAATTTTTTAATGAAATGCCAGAATTGAGCAGTATCAGAATAGGCATCCTATTATGCCTATTTTCTGATATATTTTTTTGGTAGGTAAACTGGGATTGAAACTACAACCTCAAGGTTGAGATACAAAGCGTCAACTATTGAGATACAGGCTTATTCTGATACTTGATTCCAGCAATTCCAATGCACCCTGAGGGTCTGTTTGGATCGCCGGGATCAGGAATCGGTATCGGTATCACATGCCAATCCAATTCCAATTCCCCCGGTAAACGGATAATGATTCCAATTCTAGTGTTTGTGTAAGCCTTGGAATTTATATTGGGAATCAATCGTGATTCCCATTCTAGTGTTTGGTACCGTCTAGAGCAATGTTGGAATGGAATCAAATTTTCAACAATTATTTCAAATAATGTAGGAAACAATCTTAAAAAAATAACTTATTTCAACTCAACAAAATGAAACTTATAAAACTACAAATTTTAAAAGGGACTTGCCGCCTGTCTCTTTGTAAAAGAGATACTACTTTTAAAGAGCAACTTTTAAAAGGGAAGCTTCATTTTTTTCATGCTACAAGTCACTTTGAAAAAGGGATACTTCTTTTATCCATTCTTTACTGATGAGATTCTTGTGAAACTATTGTAATTGACTACATGTTGTATGTATTTCTATTCTGAACTTAAAATAAACAAGTCAGCTATTGGTGGGTGGTTTAGGTTGGGCATCCAATTTCTCTCTTGTGTGGTTTAGAGCCTTCTTTTTATATCTCTCTTTCATTCCTCTAATCTTCCATGTTATGGATAGAATAAATTAGATGCTACAGATAGTGCTCCGTGCTTTTACTCTTGAAACAAAAGGGAGGCTGCCAATATCAAAACGAGGAGTGCAATCTAAAAAGATTTAATTACATGGTGTTTTCTGTTTTGGCGTTATAAAGCATTATCTGATCTTCCTAGGAAATTTGTCGTGTGCAATTTTTGTACATGATAACTACCTGATCAAGATCCACCCGTTGATCCATAAATAGATCACAGCACATCCCTGCTCATAATAGCAATAAAAGCAGCTCACTCTGTTTTTTGTCCAGAAACGCGGGGGGGGGGGGGGGGAGTTGTACCTGTTAGGCCTAAAATCGGTAATAGGTACGGCAGTGACATAAGGGCTGAGCTGGATGACTAGAGGAACCGAAGTGAAGGAGTCGAGTTCGGCGGGATTGAAATGAAGTGGCTGTGTTCTGCACAGGAACAAACGAGGTCAGAAGACCAACCTGGGTGTTACTCCGGACAGGCCCTTCGACACTCAAGTTAGTATATGAGCAGGAGTGCAGAGCTAGTTTAAGAGTTTTTGGAGGAGAGGAAGGATATTACCTCTGGTTTGAACTTTGAACCCCCTTTTATAGGGGGAAACTCGATGACGTAAGATGACCTACGCCAGGACAGGTGTAGGCCTGCGATAGGCTTGAGTTTACCTACTCCAGGACAAGTGTAGGCCAGTGATAGGCTTAAGTTCACCTACTCCAGGACAGGTGTCGGCCAGTGATAGGCTTAAGTTCACCTACTCTAGAACAGGTGTCGGCCAGTGATAAGCTTGAGTTTTTACACTCCATCAATACCCATATCTGGGTTTCATAGGATCGAAAAACCACTCTCTCTTGCGTTTTGGAATCGGAGGGGAGTTTCATAGGATTGAAAAATCAGGGCTCGAGCTGGGTTCTGGAGGTGGATTTTACAGGGTGAGAGAGAGAGAGAGAGAGAGAGAGAGAGAGAGAGAGAGAGAGAGAGAGAGCTTCATACCTGGTAACTTGGATTTGCATAGCAAGCCGGCGTGGAGAGATCCGGGTTGATTTGCAGAGACGAAGAAATAGAGGAGAAGAGATGAGATTTAACGCCTATTTTTTCGAGCCTAAATCGTGTGGAGATTAAACACCTAATTTTTCTCTCATTTCCGGGAATCAGAATACCACCCCTTGAGGCGGGTATCAAAACGCACCTTATATTCCCACGTTAATTCTGGTGGGAGTCAAATATTCTTTCCCATTCCATTTAGTAAATGCAACCAAACGACTGAATCGTCCAAACCGGTATCGGTGGTATCGATTACCGATTCCAGCGATCCAAACGCACCCTAAGGGTTTATAGGATTACCTGTAAAAACTATTTGCATATAATTTTAAATGCAACTTTTTTTGTAGTTAAATATGATTATTTACGTGCTAATACTTAAAGAAATGGTATCGTTAATGGCTTAAGAGGTCTTAATGCCCTACTTGAAAATAAGCTTAAATATTTTATTTTTTTAAAGGAAATGATATTAGCACAACAATGTTTTAATAATTGTAGGACTGAGCTTATCTTTTCTTTTTTTAATTGGCTTGTGAGAGCTTTTTGGTAACTGTAATAACCTTTCAATAGCTCTTTAAATAGTAAAATATCAAAACATGGTTGTGTTGATATCATTTCCCTAAAAAATAAGTAAGGACCAATTCTGGTGGTATTCTATATAATTAGGGGCCATAAATTTTAACAAATATGTATTGCAGGTGGGATGAGAGGATGTCAGCGGTTATTCCCGAAGAAGATGTTTTCTACAATGTATTATTCTTGCGGGCAGCCAAGAACGATTGGGAGTACCTCGAGGATCAAAATAAAAAGATATTAAGTTTTTGTGTTAAGGCAGGGATCAAGGCTAAGGAGTATTTACCTCATTACACAACCAAGAAAGGGTGGAAGGATCATTTTGGACCAAAATGGAGCAAGTTTGTAGAGAAGAAAAGGAGCTTTGATCCAAAGGGACTCTTGTCTCCCGGCCAAAAGATTTTCACATCCATGCCTTGGCAAAGGAAGTAACTAAACTCTACCATTGTATGAGAAGCGGCCATTGAGTTTTAGTTGAAATTTAATAAATATCGTTACAATATGTGAAAAAAGGAGTGGCAAAGAAATATGAGTTTGATATGAATGATTGATGCATGAACTTACCTATTTTGAGTAGCTGGCAATGGAATGTTGATGATTTAACAGGGTATCAGCTCCCAATGCATACTGTTCCTTGTCAATTTCGGAAAACTAATTTTACAGCCCCTCTTTTTTTCGATAGGTAAGTTGGGGTTTGGCGGAGACCCCCTACGGGTTTATTAGAATGAGAAAGATGATACAATCAGCATACAAACACTAACCCTATCACATGAATAGGGATTCATACCAAGAGAACAACAACAAGACCTATCCTTAGAAGCGGTATTTAAGGGAAAGAGGAAGCACAAAGAATCTCAAGAACTCCTAATAATCAAAGGAGTCTATCATCATCTGACTCAACTTCCTAGCTCTCTGTCTCTTTCGCAAATTCTGGTGGTTCTTTGTTGCCCCTCTTTTCCAGGCTAGAAGTGTCACCCCATATGAATGAAATGAATAGGGCAAGTTCGGCTATTAGGTGGCTCTCCTCTCCCTGAAGTGCCAGTGTGATCCCCCCCCCCCCCCCCCCCCCCCCCCCACACACACACACACACACACACGAGAGAGAGAGATCATATGGTCCCCAAGAGGGTATGCTTGTGGAGGAGGCACGTTATCAAGGGCCTCTTCCTTTGTTCCACTTAAACGTGCATGCCAAAGCAGGCATTGACTATTGTTAATGAATACGAGAGAACTGGTGCCTATTATCAAAACTTGGCTGTACCTCTATCAGTTGCCTTAAATAAAGGGTAATGATATCAACTCAACCATTCGTTAATAATTACACAAACATCACTTGTCATTTCTTTTTTAATTGGTTGGTAAGAGCTTTTTGGGAAAGGTAATAACCTTGATAGCTCTTTTCACAATAAAAGACCAGATGGTTTGGTGCAATTATAAAAACATGGTTGTGCTGATATCCCAAAATTGAGAAACGTTTGAGAAGAGACTACAAAGAAGAGAGAGCACACGGATGCATGAAGAAGTGCTTTCAAGAGGGATCTGATTAGGGTTTCTCTTTCTTCTCTTCTATTTTAAATCATTCGATTGATTTTTATTTTTTTAAGTTTTATTTCATTTGATAAGTTTGATCAGTAGATTAGAAATAGGAGAAATTATATGGTGGACGCCATTTACATATAAAGGGCGGAGAGAGAAAAAATCAATGTGCCACATTGATTTTTAATGAAGGTAAAAGTCAAAAAAAGGTTGTTTGACCTGGATCAAAAATCAAGGGGGAGGGTTTTTTCTCTCTCTGCCCTTGTTGTTTGACGGTCGGCCACCATATAAAAACTCTAGAAATAGTTACTGTGATGTGTTAACATGATTTGAAAATTTTGTATCCTTACATGAAATTCCCGAGTAGGACTAGGTCGCTCTAGACCAATGCCGGAATGGACAAAAATGGGCAAGAAATAGGTCACAATGGACCAATGCCGAAATAGGCAAAAATGGGCCTCGATGGTGCTAGGATCACTTTCCTTTTTTAGAAGATTTTAATTAAGATAGATTAACATATTGCACTAGATTTCTATTTTCTTATTTCCTATTCTGCTGATCTATGTTTCCTTATTTTGCTTCCCTTAATTTCTATATAATGTAGATGCCGTATGGCTATTTAGCAATGAATAATCAAATTTAGTACAGTTTTCATCTTGGAGGCCGAGTTTCCTCGAATTAACTCATTGGAGGCTTGAGTTTTCCTCAATTTAACTCATTCTTTCCCTTTTTTCTATCTTCTTCTTCCCTATTTTCCTTTCTGATAGAACTCCTATCAGATGGGCAAGACATCATGGATTGTTTTTTGTTACCGATCCTCATGGAATTGGGAATTCTCTTTCAAGCACGCACTTCAAACGAAATGAAAAGGAGTCAGGCAAGCACCTTAAGAAAGGTACCTCAACTAAAATAGGAGAATCAAATAAGAAAGCAATTGAGAGAAGAAAAAAAAATAGAGAGATGAGGGTCGGCTTGTGATCCTTAGACATTTGGACAGTGTAAAGAAATTTTGGGGTGTACACATCAAATTTTAGGGGTTGTATTTTGTAATAGACAAGATTGGTTGTAGAAAAAATCAAGGGAGCAACTAAAATGCAAGGAAAAGGATGAGAAATTAGAATGGAGGAGGCGCACAGATCAATTTTGCGTAGTTGTTTTTCAAAGGACAAAGATGAGTAGTGTGGTGAATAGAAATTGAGGGTGCTGATTTCACTCCTTCAAAGCCTCTCAATATACAGCACCCCCAACATTCGAAAGGGGGGATGACTTTCACTGTGAAAGCTAGGATCTTTCCAATCATAGCTGCTGCAGAATTTTTGGGGTTGAAAATTCGGCAGAAGAGGTCACGACCCTTGAAGATTTAATAAAAAAAAGATTGTGTGGGTCAGTGATGATTTTCAAAGAAAAACCTAGTTTGCCCTCTAAAGCACTAGAACTGAGATGGAAAACAAGAGCAAAATTGTTCTTAATGGGAGGGCACAACAGTAACCCAACTATGGCGGACGGCCGGATCGGCCATGGAGAAAAGGAAAAGCTAGGCTTCTTGTCAGCCCTGGATGGGTGGCATAAACATAGAATCCCAAATCTTGAATAAATACAATCAATCCCAAAGTGTCCATAGATAGAGTACTTATGGGGATAAACATAGAATGAAATCTTGACAATTATGTATAAAAGGCAACAATACTAATCACATCTACTTTCCTATTCTATAGAAACAAATCTACTTTCCTAATCTCTAAGATATCCTCTTCTAATCTACTTGCTTAATCGACCAACACAATGATCTGACGATGATATCTCATCCTAATCCAACGGTGAGATCTCACATATTCTAACAAACACTACAAGCAGGTGGCCCGTGTAAGAAAAAGGGCCGATATATCATTCCACATTAGAAATAGGATATCCATTCTTCCCCTTAAAATAAAAGGCAGGACTATTTGAATATTACGGGATTTTCAGGGATAATAAGCATTTATTTAACCATGAAGGGACTAATCAGATAAAATCCCTTAAAAATCACAAAAAGATTTCAAATCGTTTCTAAATTAAAAAGATTTCAAATCATTTCCAAATTAAAAGGATTTACCCTGTGCAAATCTCATTCATATCTTTCCTTCCACCACCTTCTCTATAAATACCCCAATCTCACTATCTCCTCTTCAACCCTCTCTCTCACTCTGATGCAGCTGTTAACGTGGAGGATGACTTTCAGTGATTTTATTCCCTAATTTTCTTTCTATCCTTTGCATGCACGTTACTGCTATTTAGAGAGTTTTAAAGTTTAGAAACTTATGTTTTTTATTAAAAGTCAGAGAGGTATCTTTACATTTCTTTGTTGGGTATTATTAGAATGTTTTTTAGGATTCTTGTATTGGTTATTAAGAAACGGATGACTAGTGAATGAGTTGATTATTATGGAATAAGAAAATTTACAGTTCTTGAAAACTTGCTTGAAGCATCTTCTCTTGTTGTCTCAGTTTTTTTTTCAAACCGTAGACTTTGAGACCGAATTGTCGAATCTTTCATCTTCTACTGCCTTACACTCTCTCTTTCCACAATGCCTAGGAGATTTTCCTTGTCATTCTTCTTCATTGCCACCTTTGTCATAAGCCCTTTTATCTCAGTAGTAGGGCAGCAAAGGCCATGGTTGCCACAAGAGTTACAAGAGCTTGACCTAGCCGAAAGGCTCCGATTAGATAAAAATGCCACAACCATGGCCTCGACTGACTACGGTCATCTCATCCAAGTCCTCCCAACAGCCGTCCTCTACCCATCATCAGTGCAAGACATCACCGATCTCGTAAAATCCTCTTTCTCTTCTCATCTTCCATTCTCCATTGCCGCTAGGGGTCAAGCTCACTCCCTTAAAGGCCAGGCAATGGCCCACAATGGCGTTGTTATACAGATGGGATCCTTAAATCAGACCCATGAAATCAGAATCAATGTTTCATCTAGCCCGCCGGATTTTTATGCCGATGTGGGTGGCGAGCAGCTTTGGATTGATGTATTGATGGCCACCCTTAGACATGGGCTTTCACCCCCATCTTGGACCGACTACTTGTACCTATCCGTTGGTGGTACACTCTCTAATGCTGGAATTAGTGGCCAAACCTTTCTCCATGGACCACAGATAAGCAACGTCTACGAACTCGATGTCGTAACAGGTATAAATCTCCATATTTCCATCCCTCCTGTTGAGGTATAACACCAACTCCAACAGCTTAAGCTTTTGGAGTAATTGGCTGTTTTTCATGGTATCAGAGTTTCCTTGCGGTAGGTCTTGTGTACAAAACTCAACTACGCATTGATATTAAAAAAAATCCACATGTATGCCAAACCCACACATGACGGAGAGATGAAATATAAACGATTGAATAGCTAAAGCTTCTGAAGTAATTGGTTGTTTTCACAACCTCCATCTAATGCGAGTCCCAAGTTTTATTTTTTATTTTTGAAGTTCCCATAAGCTATCAATGGACTTTGTGTTTTAGTGACTGCGAATTCGTGAATGTACTGCAACAGGAAAAGGAGAGATTGTGACATGCTCCAAACAACTCAACTCAGAGCTGTTCTATGCTGTTCTTGGTGGTCTTGGCCAGTTCGGGATTATCACTAGAGCTAGAATTGCACTCCATCCAGCGCCACAAAAGGTAATGAACTGTAAAATAAGATAAAATAGCTGTTGGTAAAGTGTAGTGTCATTACTTTTTACCAAAATATCATGTCCCTTTGCCAAACATGCAAGCAAAAATTGACATAGATTAGAATTGCAATGTGAGATGCACACTTTAAAGAGGGGAATTATATGATTATAGTTAATTTAGAGGAATACAACTCAAGTTAACTCAACTAAGCCTTTGTCCCGAACTAGCTTGGGTTGGCTAATGAATCCTTTAGAAAAATTTCATGAAGAAGGTAAGAGGATCTACTCAGCTCAAATTGACTAAGTCTAATTATGACACTAGTTGGGTTCATCTACATGGATCATTTTCTTCCATTCTATCCTATCTAACGTTAATTTAGAGAAATATCATTAAAAATTAACACGCATAAGGCATTTCACAGGCCAACTGTTGCATGAGAAAGTGGACACATAGGCTCACTTTTCAACAGATTTTATCTTATTCATTTAATTCATTTGAGGTGGCTGCTCTCATGCACAACAACCGGCCCGTGAGATGCCATATGCAATAGTACCTAGCAATTTCCTTTTATAAAAGGAAATTTTAGAAATATTTTTCCTTTCCAAACTTTTTCCAAAAAATTCCTGCAATCAAAACAAGGCCCCAAGAGACACAACACGATCTGCATCATTCATCCAGTGGGCCCATTTATTCAGATTCTCTTATCTTCCATCAAATGAATCATTCTCCAAAAAGGTAGGCACATGGGATGAACGATTCCTCTAACAACTCCAGAGTAGGGCCCACCAGATAACCGGTCCAGATCATGATGGGTCACGGGTCTAATTAGAGTCTTACGTTCATCTCATATTTTATAAATTCATAATTAGCCATATAGCTATGAATAAATTCAGCTACATTTTTTTTTTTTTAGAAGGTAAAAGGTGGTTGAAAGGTAACATGAACCAACCCTATTCAATTAAATTGATCATCTACATATTGATGTTGAATAAATGCATGGAATCGAATGGCAGGTGAAGTGGACCCAACTGCTGTACGAAGACTTTTCGGCTTTTACTAGAGATCAAGAATATCTTATATCCTTGAATAATGGGAAGGGATTCGATTATGTGGAAGGGTCTCTTATTAGAGATGAGAGTGACTTAGATGAATGGAGCTCTTCTTTCTCAGAGAAGGACAGAGAGAAAATCCGTTCTCTTTTAGACAAAAATCACTTGATTTATCATATAGAAGCCGCAAAGTACTATGACAATGTCACAGCACCTATTGTTGATAAGGTATTTGATATTATTTAGTTGTAATGCCTTAATTTTTTCAGGGTAATTTGCAATAGCCTGCCTAGTAGTTTATCTTTTCCCTTTCTAATTTTGACTATATCCAATAAATGGGAATCGCTAGCATCCATCGCAAAAGGCATTTCGCGGCTGGTTTGTCGCATGTAAGACCAGCCACCTCATGAATGGAGACAAAAGTTGTTGTCTTCATTTAGGAGGTGGCTGGTCAGACATGCGACAGATCAGCAGCGAAATCCCTTTTGCGATAGACCCTACAAATCCCCCAATAAAATTAGAAGGTATTGAAAAGTCGTTTGAGTATAATTTGAGCATTTTTACAGGAAGTTGATTCGCTGCTTGAAGGATTAAGCTTCATTCCTGGTTTATCCTTGAAGAGCGACACCTCGTATGTAGGTTTCCTCAATCGAGTACACGATGCAGAGCTAAAACTTCGCCGCATGGGCCTTTGGGAAGTTCACCATCCATGGTTGAATATCTTGGTAGCCAAATCTAGAATTTCAGACTTTAATGAAGAGGTTTTCAAGAATTTCGAGAGAAAGCCGACGACAGGACTAGTTTTCATCTACCCCATGAGCCGAAACAAGTAAGTTTATGTGAATTAATATACCAAAGAAATGGAGTTAACAGAAGACTCTCCTATTTCGATTATCCTAGAGAAAATTAAAATAGAAAACAATTCATGAAAAATCTAATAAAAATTCCAACTCAATCCGGTCACATTTTTGAATTTGGGTTGAGCTCTTACCATAAAATTGGTTGGGTTCGTGTTGATTCCAATGTGTGTGTGTGTGTCTATATATATATATATATATATATATATATATATATATATATATATATATATATATATATAGAGGAAAGTGTTTCTAGTCCGGCCGACTAGAGATCATTCTCTAGTCCGCCGCCCAAAAACACATGGGTCCCACATATTTGGGTGATGCAAAGCATTCATTTGATGGGCCCTGACATAGAGACGGTGTCTACAAGAAATTAGCTTCATAGGATCATTCCAACCCTATGATTTGTGGAGCTTAAAATGGACGGCTATAAACTGCCACAAATCTGTCCATTTTTTAACTCCACAAATCGAAGGGTTAAGAAGATCCTATGAAGCTGAATTTTTGTGGACATCCTATCTATGATGAGGCCTATCAAATGAATGCTTTAGATCACCCAAATATGTGGGACCCATGTGTTTTTGGGTGGCGGACTAAAGAATGATCTCTAGTCGGCCGGACTAGAAACACTTTCCTTATATATATATATATATATATATATATATATATGAGAAAACGGTTCCTACACACATGTGTAGATAAGTTATCTACACACTAGCTTAAAATACAGTGGGGGCCACATTATTTGGGTGATCCAAACCATTCAATTTTAAGGCCTTCACATAGATAGAGTGTCCACAAAAAATCAGATCCATAGGATCATCCTAACCATTCGAACTGTGGAGGCAAAAATTGGACTAATTTGTGAAGGTTTAAAGACATCCATTTTACCTCCACAAATCGTAGGGTTGGGATGATCCTATGGATCTGATTTTTTGTAGACACCCTATCTATGTGAGGGCCTATCAAATGGATGGCTTGGATCATCCAAACAATGTGGGCCCCTTATGTTTTTAAGCGCCACCTCATATAAGCTATATGAGGTGACACCTTAGGAACTCTATTCTCTATATATATATATATATATTATCAAAAGCTCAAACCAACACGACCCAAGTTGCACCCCTACGGAATTAGAATACCACTTGTTGGTGCCAGAAACTAATTCCGACATTTACCATTTTAATTCTTCCATGATGTAAATTTTGTCCTTAATTATTTTGTTCATCTTTTTAACGAAATGCCAGAATTGAGCAGTATCAGAACAGTCATCCTATTATGCCTATTTTCTCATATATTTTTTTTGGTAGGTAAACTGGGATTGAAACTACAACCTCAAGGTTAACAAATATGTATTGCAGGTGGGATGAGAGGATGTCAGCTGTTATTCCCGAAGAAGATGTTTTCTACAACGTATTTTTCTTGCGGGCAGCTAAGAACGATTGGGAGTACCTCGAGGATCAAAATAAAAAGATATTAAGTTTTTGTGTTAAAGCAGGGATCAAGTTTAAGCAGTATTTACCTCATTACACAACCAACAACGAGTGGGTGGATCATTTTGGACATAAATGGAACAAGTTTGTAGAGAGGAAAAAGAGCTTTGATCCAAAGGGACTCTTGTCTCCCGGCCAAAAGATTTTTACTTTCATGCCTTCGCAAAGGAAGTAACTGAACTCTACCATTGTATGAGAATCGGCCATTGAGTTTTAATTGAAATTTAATAAATTTCTTTACAATATGTGAAAAAAGGATTGATGCATGAACTTACCTTGTTTGAAGAACATTTTTAAAAAGGTACCTAGACTGAAATAGGAGAATGAAATTGAGAGAACAAAAAAAAAAAAAGAGAGACGAGCGTCAACTTGTGATCCTTAGACATTTGGACAGTGCAAAGAAATTTTGGGGGTCTACACATAAAATTTTAGGGGTTGTATTTTGTAATAGACAAGATTGGTTGTAGAAAAAATCAAGGGAGCAACTAAAATGCAAGGAAAAGGATGAGAAATTAGAATGGACGAGGCGCACAGATCAATTTTGGGTAGTTATTTTTCAAAGAACAAAGATAAGTGGTGTGGTGAATCGAAATTGAGGTGCTGATTTCACTCCTTTCCTTCTTCTTATCCCCTACGTATCAAGATATTAAGGCAGCACAGACATGTGTCTTTTCGGGCACTTTAAAAGCCCCTTAATATAGAGCACCCCCAACATTCGAAAGGAGGGATGACTTACACTGTGAAAGCTAGGATCTTTCCAATCATAGTTGCTGCAGAATTTTTGGCGGATGAAAATTCGGCAGAAGAGGTCCACGACCCTTGAAGATTTAATAAAAAAAGATTGTGTGGGTCAGTGATGATTTTCAGAAAAAGCACCTAGTTTGCCCTGTAAAGCACTAGAACTGGCCCTGGATGGGTGGCATAAACATAGAATCCCAAATCTTGAATAAATACAATCAATCCCATAGTGTCCATATATAGAGTACTTATGGGGATAAACATAGAATGAAATCTTGACAATTATATAGAAAAGGCAACAATACTAATCACATCTACTTTCCTAATCTCTAAGATTTCCTCTTCTAATCTACTTGCCTAATCCAGCACAATGATCTGACGATGATATCTCATCCTAATCCAACAGGGAGATCTCACATATTCTAACAAACACTACAAGCAGGTGGCTCATGTAAGAAAAAGGGCCGATATATCATTTCCACATTAGAAATAGGATATCCATTCTTCCCCTTAAAATAAAAGGCAGGACTATTTGAATATTACGGGATTTTCAGGGATAATAAGCATTTATTTAACCATGAAGGGACTAATCAGATAAAATCCCTTAAAAATCACAAAAAGATTTCAAATCTTTTGTCTCCACACCTCTTTCCTCTGTCTAATCCAATCTATTGCCCAGAACATTGGTAATGACACCCCTTTCCATTTCAAATGTTTCCAATTTTCCATTAAAAATTTTAAAGTGCCTAATTTTCCTGAAAATATCTCCTCCATCTCTTTGTGGATGAACCCAAATTTGATACCAACACTCCTAAGAAAATCCTACCATTCATAATTGTTGAGATTTGAAGCTAGCCTTTGTAGTCGCTTTCTTCTTTATTTTTATTTCTCTAAATTATTCCTCTTTTTAGTTGTGGTGCTTCATTTATTTTGAAGCGCGTGCCTGTAAAGGAATTTTAATTTCATGAGGATCGGTAATGTCTTGTCCATCGAGGGCGTTTCTTGCCCATTCCGGCATTGGTCCATTGTGACCCATTTCTTGCCCATTCCGGCATTGGTCTATTTTGACTTATTTCTTGGCCATTCTAGCATTGGTCCATAGTGACCCAATTCTTGCCCATTCCGGCATTGGTCCATAGTGACTCATTTCTACTCGCCCATCAAGGCTTGAGTATCATCTAGTCCCATCGAGGCTATGATCTATTGGCTTTTAAGCCCTCTTCGTGACACACCAACAAGCGGCATCTTCTTCGGCAACCATCATCAATGATCATTGGCAGCAACATCCATCTTCATCAAAGGATCATCGTCATCGACTTTTGGAAGTGTGCATCAAATCAGTTGATTTTGATTACATTTGTAATTTGGGGAATTCTATTGTATCGGGAATTGTTTTTATTATTGTCAAAAGTATATTGATTTTCAATCCATATACGTTTGAGGGGGCATGTTAGAATATGTGGGATCCAACAACTGGATTGGGTTAAGATCTCACTGTTGGATCATCTTGGAGACAGATTGGGTAAGTTGGCTAAATGAAGCAACTAGATAAATTAGCCAAGTGGATTAGAAGAGGCAAGCAAGGGAGATTAGGTAGATTTGATTAGGATTTTTCCTTCTATAATTATCTTAATTCCATTCCATGTTTATCAAATGTATATCGATTTTCAATCCATATACATTTGAGGGGGCATGTTAGAAGAATATGTGGGATCCAACAGTTGGATTGGGTTAAGATCTCACCGTTTGATCATCTTGGAGGTAGATTGGGTAAGTTGGCTAAATGAAGCAACTAGATAAATTAGCCAAGTGGATTAGAAGAGGCAAGCAAGAGAGATTAGGAAAATAGATTTGATTAGGATTATTTCCTTCTATAATTATCTTAATTTCATTCCATGTTTATCATGTAAATGCTCTATGTAAGCACACCTTGAGATTGTTGTAAAGGACCCAAGTTTAGTGAAAATCTTCTCTAAATGTTACATGATAACATGCTATCTTTTATACTTTAACACTCCCCTGCATGTGTGGCCCACTTAAATTTTACTCTCTCTCTTTCCACAATGCCTAGGAGATGTTCCTTGTCATTCTTCTTCATTGCCACCTTTGTCATAAGCCCTTTGATCTCAGTAGTAGGGCAGCAAAGGCCATGGTTGCCACAAGAGTTACTAGAGCTTGACCTAGCCGCAAGGCTCCGATTCGATAAAAATGCCACAACCATGGCCTCGACTGACGGCTGTCATCTCATCCAAGTCCTCCCAGCAGCCGTCCTATACCCATCATCGGTGCAAGACATCACCGCCCTCGTAAAATCCTCTCTCTTCTAATCTTCCATTCTCCATTGCTGCTAGGGGTCATGCTCACTCCCTTAACGGCCAGGCAATGGCCCACAACGGCGCTGTTTTACCGATGGGATCCTTAAATCAGACCCGTGAAATCAGAATCAATGTTTCATCTAGCCCGCCGGATTTTTATGCCAATGTGGGCAGCGAGCAGCTTTGGATTGATCTATTGATGGCCACCCTTAGACATGGGCTTTCACGCCCATCTTGGACCGACTACTTGTACCTATCCGTTGGTGGTACACTCTCTAGTGCTGGAATATTTAGTGGCCAAACCTTTCTCCATGGTCCGCAGATTAGCAATGTTTACGAACTGGATGTCATAACAGGTATAAATTTCCATCCCTCCTGTTGAAGTATAAATAACACCAGCTCCAACAGCTTAAGCTTTTGGAGTAATTGGTTGTTTCACATAGTATCAGAGTTATTGACCTGCGGCAGGTCCTGTGTTCAAAAATCAACAACTCCTTGATATTAAAAAAATCCACATATAGGCTCAAACCCACACATGACAGAGTGATGAAATATAAATGATTGAATAGCAAAAGCTTCTGAAGTAATTGGTTGTTCTCACAACCTCCATCTAATGTGAGTCCCAAGTTTTATTTTTATTTTTATACAACTCGCTGTTTCAAAAAAAAAAAAATTTAAATGCAACTGTTTTTGTAGTTAAATATGATTATTTGCATGCTAATACTTAAAAGAAATTGTATAGTTAATGGCTTAAGAGGTCTTAATGCCCTACTTGAAAATAAGCTTAAATTTTTTTTTTTTAAAAAAAAAAAAACGGAAATGATATCAGCACAACAATGTTTTAATTAGTGCACAGACTGATCTTGTCTTTTCTTTTTTAATTGGCTTGTGAGAGCTTTTTGGTAACTGTAATAAACTTTCGACAGCTCTTTAAATACGAAAATATCAAAACATGGTTGTGTTGATATCATTTCCCTAAAAAAAATTATTTACAAGTAAGGAGCAATTTTGGTGGTATTCTATATAATTAGGGGCCATAAATTTTAACAAATATGTGTTGCAGGTGGGATGAGAGGATGTCAGCTGTCATTCCCGAAGAAGATGTTTTCTACAAGGTATATTTCTTGCGGGCAGCTAAGAACGATTGGGAGTACCTCGAGGATCAAAATAAAAAAATATTAAGTTTTTGTGTTGAAGCTGGGATCAAGTTTAAGCAGTATTTACCTCATTACACAACCAACAAAGAGTGGAAGGATCATTTTGGACCAAAATGGAACAAGATTGTAGACAGGAAAGAGAGCTTTGATCCAAAGGGACTCTTATCTCCCGGCCAAAAGATCTTCACTTTCATGCCTTGGCAAAGGAAGTAACTAAACTCTGCCATTGTATGAGAATCGGCCATTGAGTTTGAAATGAAAGATTGATGCATGAACTCACCTATTTTGAGTAGGCAATGGAATGTTGATGATTTAACAGGTAGTAGTGGGCCATTAGGGGCAAATTTATCAGCTCCCTATGCATAGTGTGTTCATTGTCAATTTCACAAAACTAATTTTGCAGCCCCTCTTTTTTTTCTTTTCTTTTTTTTTTGACAGGTAAGCTGGGGTTTGGCAGAGGATCCTACTGGTTTATTAGAATGAAAAAGATGATACAATCAGCATACAAACCCTAACCCTATCACATGAATAGGGATTCATACTAAGAGAACAACGACAAGACCTATCCTTAGAAGCAGTATCTAAGGAAAAGAGGAAGCACAAAGAATCTCAAGAACTCCTAATAACTAAGGGGGCCTATGATCCTCACTCAACTTACTAGCTCTCTTGCTCTTCCGTAAATTCTGGTGGATCTTTGCAGCCCCTCTTTTTCAGGCTAGAAGTATCACCTCATATGAATGATATGTAGAGGACAGGTTCGGCTATTAGATGCCTCTCCTCTCTTGAAAAAGAAGGGCCCTGAAGTGGCAGTGTGCGAAATTGCCTAGACAATCTCTTCCTAACACACACACATACATATGAGAGAGATTATATGGTGCCCGAGTGGGTATGCTTGTGGAGGAGGCACGGCCCTTGATATTTGATCCAACGACAGCACAGTTTTTAAGAGGCCCTTGTTATCAAGGGTGGTACGTCCTTTGTACCGTTTAAACGTCCATGCCCAATCACTAGGCAAGCAGTCATTGACTACTGTTAAAGAATATGAGACGAGTTGAACTGGTGCCTATTATCAAAACTTGGCTGTATCTTTATCATTTGCCTTAAATAAAGGGTAATGATATCAACGCAACCATTCGTTAATAATTGCACAAATGTCTCTTGTCATTTCCGTTTTAATTGGTTGTTAAGAGCTTTTTGGGAACAGTGATAACCCTTGATAGCTCTTTTCACAATAAACGACAAGATGGTTTGGTGCAAATATGAAAACATAGTTGTGCTGAAATCCATAAATTGAGGAACGTTTGAAAAGAGACTACAAAGAAGAGAGAGAGAGAGAGAGAGAGAGAGAGAGAGAGAGAGATCTTCTATTTTAAATCATTCGATTGTTAATTTGTTTGTTTGTTTTTGAAGTTTTGTTTCATCTGATAAGTTTGATCAGTATATTAGAGATAGTTACTGTGATCTGTTAACATGATTTGAAAATTTCGTAACCTCACAGGAGATTCCCGAATAGTCAGAGATAATTGGTGTAGTCTATTTACATGTTTGAAGAACATTATAATCTTTGACATTACTAATACATTTCAAGAAAACTTGTATTATACAGTGAGCTTTCTCTGTAACCAAATCTAGTTGATACTCTCTGAGTATATTCTACCCTTGCAAAACAAAAGTCAAAATTTAAAAAAAAGTAAACAATTTATGAGGGTTCAGGGCTCAATCTCTTGACACACCTCTAGTGAGCGAGGTCAAGGGATTGAGCCCATTTTGTGTTGTACTTCAGAATTAAAAAAATGATTTCTTGGGCCTCTGCTGCCTCCTATCTCAACAAAAGCAACATGTTTCTTTCTCCTTCATGTTTCGTGGGGCACATATGGTAGGCTGCTTGATTAGGGAGTTTTGTGCCTGGTAGTAAATCGATACATTTGGCAATTTCTTTGGAGCAAGATCTTCAAATTGATATAGCAGTCCTTTAGTCTCTTTTGGAAGCTGTTCTTTCAACAATTTCCCTTCAATCACCACTTTCCCAATTAGAACATAGATTTGTCCAGTCTCTTGACTTTCCTCTACTAGTTGATGTGAAGTGGAAGATTAGACACATCTGCCCTCTTACGTTTATGTCGAGCTACTTTCAATGGATTCAAGAATTTTTCTTTTTTTCCCCATCCTTTAAGTGTGAGTATTCATTTTTTCGTGATGGATGATTTTTTGATAAAACATCTACCTAAGAGCATATAACATGCATCCATGGGCATCACATCATACCACACTTATTCCTTATAATCTTTGCCAAGTGGGAAATTACCTAAGCATCTTGTACTAATACTATGTTCGTGGCCACCACACTCTCACATAAACATTTATAAATGGTCATGGTGCATATTTTTCTCCATAAAGCATCCCTTTTGAAATATGTTCTTTCAATGCTAATCCTTGTCTGACTCTTGCTTAGATGAGATGGGATCACACTCTACTTTTCACTTTTACCATCTAAATTAACATCCTCTTCGTCCTCACAATCCTCTTCATGAGCCCCATCACATTTTCATGTTCCTTTTGTTTAAAAACATTTCTCCATTGTGTTAGACGGTTGAACAATAAATGCCTACACTTGTAACCTTGCTGTTAACTGAAATTGCAGTCAAAAGAAGACAGATTTCAGGTTGATTATAGATGTGGAATAATCTTCATGATCTTGTAACAGTATGAAGTGGAAACATATTCTCTTGAAGCTTCTTCCTCCAATCCATATGCACAACCTGCAATAATCAAACGCACGTAGGACCTTTTCATTTTTTTTTTATTCCATTCAAAAACTGGCTTAGTTGAGTTGAGTTGAGTATTCATTCAAAAACTGCTCAAAAGTGAGGATTATGATCATATTTATAAGCCTTCAATGTAACTGTAATCCTAATGAGCAATACAAGTGAACAGTAGGCATGAACAATGTGAGTGAATAGAGCAAAATAGCGAAGCGGGCCCCATCTTTTAAGTGGCAAACTTTAACTGACGTATGCCCTGTCAATTAATTTCCAACAGCAGAGGGTTATGGTCCGATGTAGGTCGTGGCCGCACTCTTTGCAGTATGATTGGATATTCTTCCCCATTCTTTAGATACCAAAACTTGATCTAGCCTACACATAGTGATGTTTCCCTGATTATTGATCCATGTAAATCTTTCCCTTCTAGTGGGAGATCCACCAGCCCACTATCTTGAGGAAACACAAATAATTCTCCGTACTTCTTGTTATTCTTCCGACGCTACTTTTCTGACTGTATTAAAGTCACTGCCCACAACCTACAACCCCTCTCCAATTCTCGTAAATCTCCTTAAGCTCCACCCAAAAGCCACTCTGTTCCCTCACCCTTAGTAGTCCACAGACCGTTGTCATCCTCCAAGGGGTGGTTAGAATCGATAGATCCCCGCTGGTTACGAGTAATGATAGAGAAAACTCTTTCACCACAATCTCTGAGATATTAGATTTTGCTTCCTTCTAAATTGTGATAATACCTCCTGTCGTACCCCTCGCATCAAGCAATACCCATTTTCTGTTCCTCCTGCCCCATAGGTTCTTAATTAGAGTTTCTGTCACCCCCTCTATCTTCGATTCCACAACAACCATTATATCTGCTCCTCTGCTCCAAATAACTTCCTTAATTGTTTGCTTCTCTTCAGACCCAAGCCCCCGGATATTCCAAAAAATTATCGTCATCCTTCTTTCTGATTCTAATCCATTTTCTCTGCCTTGGCCAATCACCTTAGCCCCTTCGTCTTGCCCTTCTTTGACGTGGCTTCTCCTTGTTCCCTAGCCTCCAATTCTATCTCGTTCTACGAGATTGCATCGTTTTATGTGATTGCTCTTCGTTTTCCTCAAAAGAGATTCCAATCTCCTTGGCTAACTCCAACATGGATTGTTGTTCAGAAGATTGGCTCTTAGACTATGCCTTTTCTTCTTAGTTAAATGCTAGGGGGGGGATGCTGAAAAATGCACCCATATCGTCTTTGCTCCTATTCTAAAGGTTGGATTCCAATCATAATAACCGGTCCCAAAGCACCCTCCCCACTCTTTTGTAGACTGTTGATGCTTACTGCTCTGATTCGAAGATAAACAATATTTCTTCCTTGTTTACTTTTATCGGTCTTTGCATGTTGGGAATGTCCCAAAACCACCCTGCTCATTTCTGGATTTCATCACAAGACCTCAAGATTTGGATTCTGTCTTCAACTCCATTACATGAGATTATCATTGCATAGTAATCGCCCTCTTCCACTTTTGCCATACGCCCCTCAGGCCACAGCTTCTCACTCCTCTTCTCTGTATCTTTCTCGGTCCTCCTGGCTTCTTTTTCCCACATACGCCTCTAGTAGCACCACCTACATTCCATATTCCTTTTAAAATTATGATAACCACACTAGTTGCAAAACCAGTCTCCTGGTTGGTAGCACTTGAATACTGATTTCAGTGGCTTTGAGCTTTTGTTTTGTTCTTTTCTTTCAATACTCGTGTTCCCGTACTTTTTGGTACCACCAACCCAGCCAGTGGAAGCAAGCCTTCTGACAGCAACGAGACATCTCGTGTGTAAACAATTAAACAAATAGCTTGATCTGGGCAGGTAGTTTTTCTTTCTCGGCACCATCATCGGTGCTCTTCCCTACGCTACTCTTTGGCAACAGCATTTTGCGTCCAGGTTCGAGGTGTTCAAAGCAGTGTTTGGGGAGTAGACTGCCTTAATCATATATCAGAATACCTCCTGATAGCTCTCTACTTTTCTTCCACATCTACATCCTCTATCACTACAACCTATATCATCATTAATCGCATCCAGGTTCATCTTCTTAGAAGAAATGACGTTGAGATCAAATGTTGTTCCTCTAGTTCCTTAGTCCAGACCTCCTTCCTCTTCTCCCATCACCCTCTCTTCACTCTTGCTCATCTGTATCATTTCAAAACCAACACACTATGCAATCCTTGCCGCATTTCTCCCTGCACTCAACCACCTTCATCGGTCCTTCTCCTTCCTGATACTTGTTCAGCTCGGTGATAGTCTACAAGATCACGGTTTCAATTGCATATACATGTCCCTGTGAGGATCCATAAACTGGTCATTAGAATTGATCGTGATGGTAAAAGTGTACTAGTTTGCAAGGGTTTGGTACCAAAACCTTGGGGAAAGCGTGTACAGGTGTACCAATTGTGAAGGGTTTGGTAGCAGCCTGGTGATAGTCTACAAGAAAGGTTGTTCCTCAAGCTCTCATGCCTTGGCTCTTCTATTGGTTCTTCAATTCCTCTTCCTCTTCTAGTATAGTTCTTGATAATCTATGGGTGTTCGATTTTTTGTTCATATTCCTCTTCATTTTTTTTCAATTTTTACGGGAGGATAAACTACATCAGTCTCCTAGCCACAAGTCTAACAAAAATCTGATCCCCATCCCATTTCCTAGTCTAATCTTAATCCCAGACACAAACTCACTTTATGAAGTCTTGGAAATCTTCATATTTCTTTTGAACCCATGGTATTCTGATGATCGAAACAGATTCAAACATTTCAAACATTTTCAATAAAAGAGGTTGGCAGTTCTATCAGCAGTTCCCAGTTTCGTATTTGACAATTGTGAATGATGCATGCCAGATTCGAACTAGGTAATTTTTTTCATATTTCACCCCAATTTTATTTTATAACATTATATCCCCTTATTTTATATTGTCATATGCTATTGATCTCAGCGCGATCATGTGCAATGACTTTGTTATACACTTCTCTATTTACTTATTGAGAGTTCTTGGCAATTGTAGTAAGCATTTGCCAGCGGGTTAAAACGTGTAAAACCAGGTGAGTCCATCCCATTGTCAATTTTTTTTTTTTTTTTGAGAAGAAAAGAGAAGGGTGCAGCACGGGAACTTCCGAGTGGATCACCCATCCTAGTACTACTTTATCCCAAGCAAGCTTGGCTCTTTTCTTGTAGTAAGTTAGGGTCTTTGTATTATAGTTAGAACAGTCCACTGCTCTGATACCAATGTTGGAATGTACTACTTGTTAATATTATAGTTAGAACAGTCCACTGGTTTTTCTTTCTTTGTTTTACTGTCTAATAGTAAGTCTAGTTGAGCCTTTTGTAGCGGCATTTTACCATGGCACATGTTAAGAGGTGCACCTTGATGAGTGCACTATTTTCGACAAACATAGACTCCCATATGCATATATAATTCTAACTGTTTTCTCATATTTGTTTATTTTACGCTTGATTGAAACTCAATACAATGTGACGTAAATCATTGTAACTTATATAATAGGAGCTTAGCCTTCTCATAAACGTGGGGAGTGTTGGGCTGTCAGCCTCTTCATCCTCTCTTATATGATATGTTGCGTATGGTTTTCTGGATTGCATTGATTGATATTTATGAAAACGTGAAATTTTCATGCACGTATCTCTAGGCCTCCAATAGAGAGGGCCAAATCGCCAATGTTTTGAGACTCTAAACAGTTTAAGGCTCCTCATCTTCGTATCATGTCAGCTATCTTGAATAAGAAAATTATCACTGCTTTCAAGATCAGGATATGTGTAAAGAAGTGATCTAAGTCGCAATTTGTTGCACCAAAATTTGCCATTCAAGTTTGGCCCATTACTGTTGAACCCATCTTGATCGAATGAACCTACTACGTTGTTTTAAGTTTATGCTAAACAAGGATAAACTGTTGTTTTTTTGTTGTACTTTTATCTTACAGATTGGATGTCCCTCAGGCCAGACTGTGTGTGTGCCCTTCCAATGGTCCACAAAATCAATGGTCTAGATTGCACATACATGTGTCCTTGTGAAACCCAATAATGGATGGTTAGGATTGATACTGACTGCCTCTATCTGCCTAGTCTGACTTACATGGTGTAAGAAATTGCCATCTGATTCATCAAAGAAATGTGTAATCTGTTAAATCCTCTCTAGCTGCCTCAGTCTAAACTCTAAAGTAACTGTTTTGGTTGTGATTTGAGCTCTGAGGTACTCTTCTAACCAGTTGTTGAGGTTGGCAATCTCCATCCATGGAAAATGGCTGCTCTGATACCAATGTTGGAATGTAATCTTCGCTTTGATACCAATGTTAAGGAATTTGTTTGCAGTTCCTTGGAAGACTCGTTGCTTGTAGATCTGTTGTTTAAATTACACTAATTTTCTTATAAAAATTTTAGCAAAATTACAATGAAATATGGCAAGAAACTAGAATCTCAAGTCCTGCCTTGATTACGTTATGAGAAAGTGGTTTACAACTGCACTTCCTGTGTGTAGTAGTCTTACTAGAGTATTGTGGAATAGCAAAAAAAGTCTTTCATTAACAGATTAAGACACATTTGAACTAGCTACAACAGTTTGTGATGACAATGAGGTTATAATTTCATCCATTGAAGCAAAATTCAATGTAAAGTTGCAAGATTATATGGGCTAAACAGCAGACATTTACACGGACCAAACATGACTGATAATCGGTTAAGCACCGTTTCTATTGGCTACCAATTTTGGACATTCACCAAGACATGCGGAGTTTTGGAGATTCAGTTGTATTTTGGTACTTTCTAAGAATATTTTCGGAGGAAACTCGGGCATAGTTTTATTACACTACTTAAGGGTGCCTTAATCAGATGGGAAGGCATATTATTCATAGATTTTAGTTAGTTTTTTTTTTTATTATTAGCTCCGGCCTTCCTTGGCTCCCGTGTAAACGCTGAATCCGTAGCTATCTATAGTCCACTAAACACATCATCAGATGGGCCAAAATTGCAATTTGGGTGTACATATACATCAGAATAGGAACATGAGGGCCCATTTAGATGCCCCTAATTAATTCTACTTAATTTTATTTAATTTGCAAATGGGACATTAAGGCCTCTTTTGAAGCCATTAACAATACTATTATTATAACTATTCAAGGCCCCTTTTGAAGGCATTTCTAGAGGTATCTGGATATAGAATACTTGTTCTTCTCGGAACCCCACATTTAGATACTTGGTAGAGAGAGATCTCACACCATAGAACCAGAGAGTTATGGATGGACAAATGGGTCTCAATATGACCCACACATTTTCCATAGATTTTATATGTGAAGACACTGTTGAAAAGGATTACACGAAGCACAGGAATTACAGAATTTTGGATATGGATGCCCATCAAAACCCCAAGTTGCAGATGTGGCTAACTCATCCATTTTGTAGATGACGGAAACCAGACCCCCAATTGCGTGATCAAAATGATAAGCACCACAAACGTTTTCTAACCTTCTCAACCTCTTCACACACTCCCTTATCTTTCTCTCTATCATCTGACGTTACAGATTAGGTTACACTGAACTCCCATGAAAGCTCCTTTCCATGCAGTGTCTCCCTCAGTGTGACAAGAATACCATTTTGTCATGTGGGACCCACAGGGTTTCCCTACTCTTAGCCGACATGTCATCCTCATCCTCTCTCATGATCAAATTTTACACGCAATTTCCATGCAAAGATGAGAATCCAAAATAGTGATCAGCACAAGTAATCCCTGACCCATATCCTAATTTTAATGATTTTAAGGTTTGGTATCAGTCATCAGTCACAATGGGGTACAACAAAGGAATGCATATCCTTTCCTTGTAGAACTCCCTTTGATCTATGCAATTATTATAAGTTTGATGGGGTTGAACCCCTCACTTTGACTATTCGGATCCGGCGAAAATGGGTTAATCCCCATTCCATCTTTTTTCATTCCCTAAGCAAGAACAAACTAACAAAAGATTACAGTGATAACAGATATGAAAAAAAAAATAAGAAAACGAATGGGTCAATGAGCCGTGGTCCTTTATTAGCAATCGAAGGTCAAGGGTTAGGTCCAAACCGAACCACTATAGAAAGAGGGTTTGGTGGTTGTGCAATGAAGAAATGCGTCTCGAGTGGTAGTTATTTTGACAAAATGCAAAGACAAATTCTTCGGTGGCTTTGAATATTTAGGAGTTAAAAGTCGTTGAACGAATTAAATCCCACACAAACTAAAAGTTCATTTTGCCTTTCAAGAACCATATTTAGGTGGGACAATCCTACAATAAATTCTAGCTCTTTAAGCAAAAGTGGACCAGCCCACATGAGAACACCCTCATTTGAGGGGTTGTTTAGATAATATGGAAAATCTTTTCTATGGAAAATGAATTTTGGTCAAAATCTTAAATTTTCCTATTAGACACTGGAATTCTTCTTCCATGAAAATCCAAACAACTACTAAAGGTGGGTGAGAAAACGAGGAAAATGTGATAAGATTCCAGTTAGGAGAAGCTGAGAAAGGACAAAAATCCGATACCATACGCATACAATTTCCTAGTTAAGTTTTGGTTGTGTCATCTTCCCTAGAACCAAAAAATTTGGTGGAATTTATTTTTTAAATAAGCTTGTCCACGTACCTCGATTCATGCATCATGCAGTATAATCACATTTGGGCCCACAAGGAAACCGAGGCCCGGCCCAAGTTGTCTAACTGGATAAGTTGAAGTAGAGTCACACCCAAAACTTGAGTCAATTTATTATCAGCTAATGAGAAATTAAATACTCGGCAAAATTATTAATGGGTCAAGCTAAGAAAGAATAATTATTTTATGTGATAATATCACTCTCTATCTTGATTTATTGGTTCTTATCCGCTCATGATTAGATGTTATCCTCTAATTTTATCATGAAATTTTAAAGTTATCACTAAAGATTGGAATAATAACAGTAGTAAGAAAAATATTTATATAGAAATTAAATATATAATGAGCATTCATTTGCTGCGCTCGAGCACAGAAACAGGGTGGGGCCACATTTTGGGTGGGATCCAAAGCATTCATTTGATGGGCCCTTTCATGGGTAGGGTGTCCACCAAAAATCAGCTCCATTGGATCACCTTAGGGTGTCCATTTGTAGGGCTAAAAATGGACATATTTGTGGACAGACAGTATCTGTCCATTTTTGGCCCCACAAATGGACACCCATTGGTGATCCAACGGAGCTAATTTTTTGTAGGCCCCCCATCCATGATGGGGCCTTCCAAATGAATGCTTATGATCACCCCACCCCCCCACCCACCCCCCCTCCCCCTGTTTCTGTGCTCAAGCGCAGCTGCGCAGCAACCCTTTTCTCATATATAATAGTAGTAGTAAGAAAATTAAAAGATTTAAATAGAATTTTAACATTTAAGCTTAAAACTCTAAATTTGATTTTTGTTTTTTTTATAAAAAATAGCTTCCTTGTTCTGTAATTTTGCATCATATGGGGTATAATTTCTCATAAAAAGCTTACCCAATGACAATCATTATTGCCAGCTTGTGCAGTAGTGATCTATACTAGTGGGCCCTATCACCAAAAATCAAAGTGTTCGGATGAGCGGAACCATCTGATCAATGGGCATTTTGATCGCTGATTTTCCTAACCATTTGTTTGAAGTCTATCGATCGGACGGTTGGGATCATCTATTTGGTGTAATTTTCAAAATGTAGCTATATACGATAGAGCCCATCAGATGGACGATCTGGACCATCAAACGCTAGAACACAACAAGTGGACTGTTAGGATCATCAGATAATTGGGCACCCATTTGTGGAAATTAAAGGGTGCTGGACCCATCTCAATCCAGTACAGCTGGCGAAAAAGGAACCCTGTCTATTAAGCCTAGACCCCACCTTACAAACCATAAGTTGGGAAAAAACAAGGGGAGTGAAATATCTTTGGTTTCGCATTAACATATCGTGAAAATACCTTAATAAATAAAAAGTATACGAGAGATTAGGTTCTTTGCTTTTCGGCAACTCTCATATGCCAAACCAAATGAAGTGGGAAGAATTTCTTTGTTGTACAGTTTGCTATCTTTCCATTGTAAATGATTTTGCTTCTCAACCAACCAAAAGAACCAAAAATCGGGTTGGTTTCCATTAATCATTAATTATATATTCTTATTAGCATAATAATGAGCCTTATTTTGTATAAAATAATGATTTTTTTAGGGAGGATGATATCCGCACACTTACTTTGATAGTGGCACTCTCATTTTATCCAAAGTTTTTCTAGTTAGCTAGGCAAATGTAAAAGCCTATAACCATGGTTTAAAATTTTGGTTTCGGTAACTGTTTCGGACCTTCAGAAAACTGAAATTTTGACCGAAGTTTTGAAATTTCGGTCGAAATTTGGTATTAATTAAAAAATTATATTTAATTCATTTCGAAATTTCGGACCGAAATTCCAAAATTCCAGCCAAAATTTTGTAACATATTTTTTTTTTTAAAATTACAATTAACCGAAATTTCGAACCGAAATTTAAAACCATGCCTATAACAACCCAAGAAAATTAGAGAGTGCCATTATCAGAGTAAAGGAGTGTGGATACCCATTAACGTGTGCGTAACTTTTTTCCCACAAGTATGGTATCATCTTGATTATGGACGATGATGATGATGGTTATTTATGATATTAGTGGGTGGCGATTGTGGTGGGGGCCACACGACGGACGCTCTCTGTTTCAATTACGAATCCATGTTGCTCTTTTGAGTGAGTGAAGACAAGGGATTCCTTCGTACTTACGACACACATACGTTATAATCATCTATGTTTAGATCATTAGTTTATTATAGACATTTGCATTTGACATTGGGGGGAGGACCACTCATCTCTTTTACCTATACAATATTAGGGGTGCAACTTGGCTGGAGCTGGGCCCAACTCGAACACCACAAGTCTATCTAGATTTCAACTTCGGTTGGCCCTCCATTTTTCCCCGCCACCTTTCATTTTTTCAGGGCCGGCAACAAAGTCTTTTGGACCGTACCATGCCACATAAGCTAAGGAACTGAAATTCAACTACCATCCACTAATAATTTCAAATATTTGACACAATTTCTGAACCATTTTCCTTCTGTAGATATGGAAAATAGCAAAGCTGAATATCAACCGATATTTGAAAACAAAAGGAAGAGAAAAATGTCAAATAGCTATATATCAAGGTTTTAAATTTCGGTTTCGGAATGCGTTTCGAAACCAAATTTCAGCCAAAATTTTGAAATTTCGTTCGAAAGCAATTTAGATAATATTTTATCCCGTACAAAATTTCGGTAATTTCGGCTGAAATTTTGGGATAATATTAAATAAAAAATAAAAATTAGATTTTTTTGGAGATATGCCTTAAATTTCGGGGAAAACGAAATTTCGATCAAAATTTAGATCGAAATTTTGTAACATTTCGATTTCAAGCAATTTCAATTTCGGTCAAAATTTAAAACCTTGCTATATATAAACATTGAGAAAATAAGAATAATAAGAAATATATGAGAAAAATGTAAAGAAGCTGTAAAAAATGCATGATAGCCCACCACAAGTGAAAAAAAATAAAAAAAAAACTAAAACAGCCGCAGTATATTATCATTAATATATCATTACCATTTCAAAAAAACAAAAAACAATTGTGATATATAGAAAATTAGAAGTGTTTGTGAAAATTATAAAATAACAATTAAATGAGAAAAATATAAAATAATTATAAAAATTAATTTACAATGGGCCTACCCACACATATTGAAAATTGTAAGTTACTTGTAAAAGTTACATTAGTGGCCCACCCTCAGTGTGCCATATTCATGAAATGAAATAATATAAACGGTGTGCCCACCCTTGGCATATCACATTCATGGAATGAAATAAACGGGCCATATAAAAGTACAAGAGGGGCCTATATGTGACCCGAGATGAGAGTACAAATAGAGCCTACATATGTATAGGCCATCGAAAGAATTCAGGTGGGCCCAATTTGTGGGGCCACTTGAGATGAAAGAACATGTGAGTCATACTTGTGAGGCCAAATTAAGTACTGTGGCGCATATGTTTGCTCACATGAGAGTCTAGTGAGGCTACTCTTGTAGTCTTGTGAATCACATGAGAGTACAAGTATGGCCTACTTGTGGCAGGCCAAGTGAAATATCCAATGAGACTTATACTTGGAGACTTTATAAAAGTACAAGTAGGTCCTATAAATGATCCCACACATTACAATGGTATCAAACATTTACACACTCTATTTATCTATGCAATTCAAATTTGTAAATCTACTCCCCAAATTGATAAATCGACTCCCCATGTCTCTTTCTCTCTCCTCGACACTCCCCTTCAAATTTATGGGGCGAATATGGCCGATAAAAAGGCCAATAAATAGGACGTACAAAGTTGTATCGACCAAAATATTTTTCTTGAAGAAACATAGTTATTATAACCTAGAGTGGGCCATCATAAAAATAATAAAAAGGCGCTTGGACATATCAAGGAAGGCTACTGATAATGGCACTACCAAATTTTAATAATGAGACGAACACACCTGAGATTAACTCAAGGTGAATTCGTCTCATTATCAAAACACGGTAGTTGATTAAGATCCTTAGAACTGGGCATGTGCTTTACTCCGTAGTCGATAGTCCATACTCCAAAAGTGAATTAAACAGGACAAACAAAGTCTGCTTTTTCTGTTTTCCTTTTTGACATTTTCCATACATGAGTTTTTATACCTCCTCGGATCTTGACCGGTGATCTCTCTTCGTTTGTCTTTTTCTGAGAAACGCGGAAAAAAGGTCGGACTACATAGAGATGGCCAGCTGCCAATAAAGCCAGCGTTATTTTCCAACTCGGTGGCTCGCTTTCCAACGTCAGACGATTCAAATTTTAAACCATAACGGTTACTTTGAAAGTAAAAAAATGCTAAAAGGTAGCTGTAACCCACTTTCCTAGCACCCATGTTTTTGGGCCATTTGTGCCATGTGTGTCCCATGTGGACTAGGTCAGATCAATGTGTGTGCTGCGCACCATTGGACTTGATCAGATCCGTTAATCCAACTAGCGAACACAAGTCCGGCCCACTTCTAGTGAGACTAGCCTTTCAACGGTCCGATCCGAGTGACCATTCGGACAGACGTAGAGGTAAAATTACCGTTATCATTAAGAATTGTAATTTTAATTTTTGTGTCCCATATGCGACTCAAAATTTGGTCTATAGCATCGATCCCTATATTGATTGCCACGGTTAGTTGTTTTCTTTATACCTTTAGGCCGCGTTTGGATACCCAGAAGATTTAGTTTTAGATTTCTCACATTTGCAGTTGAGATTTGGAACTAGATCGGATACTTCGATTTTCTAATCCGCTACAACAATGAAAAAAAAATCTAATGCTCAGGAATCTCTTCAGCAAGACATTATTTGGAAGTCTATATCTATGGCAATTACCTTCACCCACGCTGCTTCTCGACCTTGCTGCAGCAACAGCATAACGTCCCTCTCTCCTCTCGTTCAACATGAGCATGAGGATGATTGATGTATTTTGTATCCAAGACTCAAATCCAAATCCAAATACAAAAGCATGAGGTATCCAGACGTGGCCTTACATTAATTTTGCCGCAATTGAGCTAGTAGACAGGCAATTGAGCTGCTTCATCATCTATTAGCGTTTTTCCATAAGAATGTCAACCATTGATGCTTATAAGGTTTGATTATTATGATGAGATGTCCATTAGAGATGGGACTAAGACCATGTGGGACCGTAGTTTGATTTGTTTTGTTTTTTAACGATAATATTATTAAACCAAAGCAAAAGCACCAGAAGACTGAGGGGTCCAAAACAGCAAATACATGAAAAATTGGCAACCATCACCAAAATTAAATAAAGGAAAAAAATAAAAAATAAAACTAAACAAAACTTGTTGTTGAGGAATGTGATCAAAAATCATTATAAGTTTCTCATCAACTCCGTACCGGAGTAGAACATCCATTCATTGATTAATAAGATCAATAAATTATGAATAATTTATTGATCTTAATATACGATCGCCAGACACGGGTAGTCGAACTCTAGTAATATATATTAATATGATCAATAAATTATGAATAATTTGATCTAACAGCATGATTTGGTGTTTGAGTTGCCGTGCGAGTATGAGCTATAATGTGGGGCCAATTATGTCAATTTCAAAAATAAGAACAAGATATTATCATTATCCCCTCTCATTACTTGCACGCTTCCCTTATAACTTGATTTGAAGTGGAAAGTGGGCAACTCTAACCCTTTTTTAAGCCGAATCAAGTTATAAGGGGAGCGTGCAAGTAATGTAGGGGGAGTGAAAATATCATCGTCCTTTATTTAATATATTATGATGATTTGTAATGTGTTGAATATCTTCAATCACATGTCTACGTACTGGGACCCATTTTAGATGTGGACCAATAACCTTTTTTTCAGCAATTTATAAATTCCTCAAAACTTCCCTGATCAGAGAGGTAGGACCGTCCGATCTAATCAGCCCATATATGACGGGCCCATAAGTTTAATGATCTAGATCACTTATTGGATTGTAATGAATAAATAATAAATTTTCCAGAATAGCCTTACTTTATTGAACAAAAATACCTAATATATCGCACAATTAAAATAAGGGAACCTGACATGTAAATAAAAAAGAAAAAGACAAGTCGGGTGTCCATGATCGGATTCATACATGCATGCACTTCTTTCCTTGGACATAAGTCACCACACAAAAGAGATTACTCTTTGCTTTTTTATTTACTCACTTTCTTCCACGGCAACTAACCCTCAATATCTTAGATTTTAATGAAAGCGAAAGCCTCTCATTTTTCACAAGTTATATATGATTAGATGGCATTATTCACATGCATTACTATTTCAATTATCATTTTTTATTTTGTTTCTACATATTGTAATATCAGAACGAGGAATCGGAGCATGTCCGTCACTCCATTTCAATCCTTCCTTCCATTTGTAAATCCCTAAATTTTTTCGTAATTAGAAAATCATAACCTTTAATTCAACGTCCTACAAATGGATGGGTAGGAAATAATAAAGATCATTAGTCTAATATTCACTAGCCAGAAGTCCTCTGTCTTAACTGTCAATTTCATCCCACTTAAGTTGGTATCGGATTATGACAGATCAACAGCTCGCCCCAAATCAACGGTGTTAATCATTCCACGTCATACACAGCTGGGCCAGGCCAGTTAATTTGCACCAACAAACTATAGAGACTTCACAATATTATTATCTTCTATCCAAACATGCAAGATCTGCAATTTGAACAATTAATATTAGGGTGTGACGACCCCATTGTAATACAATGAGGCATGCCTAATAGTACATAGTGGGCCCCATGGTTTTTGGGCCATCAGGCCTATTAGATGTGCGGTTAGGATTACCCAAGGGAGGCGCACTATATATGTACTCGTAAGCATGCCTCAGTGTATTCCAAGAAGATTGTTGCCTACGATTTGTGGGACCCATTTGAATTCAAACCCTCTTTCTCATTATCTTTAGATGATACCATGCTTAGCTGAGAGAGAAAGATGAAGGATAATGAAGATGCTATAACTTTCGGCATAATTTGATTTCCTTGAAAGGGAAGATTGCAAGGAAAAACACAATTAAAAGAAAAAGAGAGCGGCTATTATGAATTTTCATATAAGAGGAGAGAAAAGATGAAAAATCTTTTTTAAAAATACGGAACAAAGGAAGAAACTTGTCCGGTAATTCATGAAGTCGGCTCACTGAATCTTACTTTTCTCTTTTATACCTTTCCTTTAAAGGAAATCCAAAAAGAGAATGAGTAGCTGATCTTATTATTATCTGGATATTTCTCTCATAATTTGTATTTTGAGTAGTAAAAATATATGTGAATGACAAGCAATGTGACTGGGCCCACCCACTTGATATGACTATAAAAGATTGGGCCGCGCCGAATATTATCCGATCTGACAATCCTAACCGTCTGTTTGGAGGGCTTCAATGTTGATCTATGTTCAACTTTTTCATAAACCGTTCATTTGTATCCCGTGGGCGTGATTTATTGGCTTTTTCTATCACCATGGTGGGGCCACTATATGAATGGTTTTGATCATACCGATGAGGCAATGACACAGGTGGGGCCCGAATTGTAGAATAAATTTTATTACAAATATTTTAAGAAAAGATAATATATAGTGTTCCTGCTCAGACAGCTTATCTGAGCAGCTGCTTCAAAAACTCATCTGGCCCACATTTTTTGGGTGATCCAAAGCATTTATATGAAAGGTCCTTCCATGGATAGGGTGTGTATCAAAAATCAGTCCTACAAGATCATCCTAACACAATCAAAGGTGGAGGGGGGGGATGGACAGACACTGTTTTTAACCATTTTTTCCCTCCACAAATGGCAAAGTTAGAGTGATCCTAAAGTGCTCATTTTTGGTACACACCCTATCCATGGAAGGGCTTTCCAAATGCTTTTCACTTAAGAAAATATCCGTGAAACTTGGAATTTCAATTTATCTCTTTCAACATGACAAAAATTAAATTTAATTGCCTTGTGATTCTCAGCATGCATATTTAATTTATAATCACTTCTCAACATGCATATTTAATTTATAATCACCAAATCCATACAAAATTTAAGCCAATTAATATAATGCTAATTTGTAAATGTATGAAAATTTAATAAGGATTTCTGATTAAAAAAAATGTAAAGTGGCTTGAAAGAGTTATAAAAATAATATTTTCTTGAGTGTCCTTTAGCATCATTCTATGGATTTTTTTTTCTTTGATTTTTTGTGAGGTACCCCTTGGCCTTGACGACCACTCAACGGTTCTCACAATAATATTATTTTTAAGACCGGTTAATATTATTTTTAAGACCTGTTATGAAAGGTGACTGAGAAACCAAGAACTAAAAATTAAATATTCTTTTTTTTTTTTTCCTTCCTTTATAAGACCTGGGGGGGGGGGGGGCATTGATATCGGCACTAGTTGGGAATTGGGACAAAGGCCTAGTTGAGTTGAGCTGAGTTGGCTGAATGGATTGATATTGGCACTCAGATTCTTTTCCCGAAACACAATTTAATCCACCCATGTACATCTCCATACCCAATTAAGAAGAGTCTTTACATGTTGAAGGACTGTTACAAAACAAAATACAGTGGGGCCCATCTTTTGGGGTGATCTGAACCATTGGGTCCCACATAGATAGGCCATGCCCCAAAAATCTTCTCCATATGATATTCCTAACCCTCTTTGATGGTTTCAGCCACGACTTATAAGGCAAGCTGGTCTTTCACTTGTTAAAGAATTGGTCCTGAACTGCCCCCTGTGTGTTAGGTTGCAATAATTGATTCCCGAACTGCCGTCTGCCATGAGTTATTGTTTACTATGAAAGGGTAGACTCTGATCATTAAATGATCTGTCTTTGTTATATAGTTTGTAGATTACAAAGGTGGCAAAAAATCTCTCTCTTTATTTTTTTGGTAGGCCTAATAAATAGCAAAAGCTTGACACTAATTTTAAGTACAAAAGATTTACCCTAATTGGGTTTCATAATGGAAATGATATTCTGACTCCCTTCTTTTAATAATAACACCATTTCTTTTCTTTACAGTCTACAAAACTTCTACTCAGCTGTTAAAATCTGTTACAATACTCAAAAGCTATTGATACTGATAGCCGCTCAAAATGTGTTTAATAGAGTGATGGGTGCAATTATCAAAACAGAGGGGTGAATATATCATTTTCTTTGGAATGGTTGAAATGCATTTATTCACCTAACCCCATTGTTACCTACCCCAGAAGAAAATTTTGTGCAGAGGGCCTGTTTTGGATCTTTGGTATTTTTTTCTTGGAAAAAACTTTTCTAGATAATAGAGAAAGTAAAAAGTTTTTAACCTGTTTTTTAATTTTCCAAGAAAGTTAAATTCTTGTTTATAGCAACGACAAACACGTCTTAATTCCCAATAAAATTAGCCAATTATGTAACCCACGAGTATTGAGCATTTTGATCTTTTAGGATTAGTGTCCGTAGTTCATATGTTGTTCCGAGTTATGGATCTCCCTCTCATATGTCCCGAGTCAGAGAGAGCTTATCGTGCCTATATCAAATAAACCGGTAGGGGTCATCGCAAAACTCCAGCTTACGAGAATTGCCAACGGAGTGTCTTGAATGAATAAATAAAAGGCAAAATTGTCAATGGGGGACATCAAAATACGAGAATTGCCAACGGAGGACACACTTTTGAAAAATTGTTTTAAGAGGGTTGATAACCCACTTTTAGAGACTTGATAAACCCCTTTCGTCCCTCCCTAACAATTTTTCAAAGGTGTGTCCCCCATCGGCAATTCTTGTGTTTTGATGTCCCCTCATTGGCAATTTTTCATAAATAGAAAAATCACCTTTTATTTTTTATTTTTTCAGAGAAGACGAATCAATAGTCTGTCAATAGCCACCAAACATGAACTGCGTAGAAAACAGAGGAAATGCCTCATCTAGAACTAGAAATATATTCCCCTTGTCTGTTGAAAATTCAATAATTTAGCATTATACTATTACAGTAAATCCGTGACACTCACTCAACGGTTAAATTTGTCACACCCTCTTCTAATAGCTAAATCCAATCCAACAAAAAAAAGAAAGTCTCATTTTCTATTTGCTCTGCTCCTGGAATCTCTTCTGCAAAGTTATCAATTTGAGAATAGCAAACAAATAGAGAATGGTACATTTAATCTAATATTTTAATTTTTTTTTCTTTTGATCATCAATTAGAAAACCCAAAAAGAAAATAAAAACAAGCACCTGCCATTAAAAAAAGCACCTAATTTGACTCTGGTTATCATCTCCATTATTAAAAATACTAAGATATGCGCAATTACGTAATAACACCTGCCATTAAGAGAATACACTAATGTGAAACCCTTAAATTAAAGTGGGGTATTAGAAGCAAGACTAAGGTGTTAGTAGAACTGGCTATATTGGTATTTTCCTAATTAAAGTTTGAGTAATTTAGAGAGTTTCTAAAGATCATAGGACATGAAAATTTCTAGTCTAATGACATTTTAAATCAGAAACTTATCCAAATTAAAAACTTACAAAATGAAAACCTTTGTTAGGAATCAACGAGGACCGTCGATCTAGGAGTCAGTTTGATCGCCTGATAATCTTCGTCTGAAAATATTCTTCGAAGTTTTCGGCCGTTGATCTGTGTGATCTTGAAATATGCTCTGAATCAAATACCCAAAAAGAAAATAAAATCAAACACGTAACGTAATTGGATGAGGATCCACGTAAGATGAATGCTGGACATTGAAATTGGGTCCCAATTTCACTTTCAAACTCTCATTTTTTGTGCTTTAAAAGCAGTTGCAAATCTCCATTCGTTACAAACACACAACACAAAACATGTTATGGTTTCTCTATGCCCAAAAATAAGAGGAGAAGAGAAAATAAAATAGCAGAGAAGAAAAAACAGAGCCACAGCTGTTATATTCCTCCCTTTCTCTCTCTAACCATTCTCTGTTCTCTGCAGCAGCATCTCTCTCTCTCTCTAGAAAAAAAAGAGAAGGAGAAAAAGCCCATTGCTTTGAGCTTCTGGTTATGGGTTTAGAACCAGCCATGTGCAACAGAGGAAAATCTCTGCTGCTATTGAGCACCACCACCACTTTGTTGGTTTTCTTCTTTTCTTCTTTACCTTTGGCCACATGCTCTGTTTCGTACGACCACAGGGCTATTATTGTAAATGGGCAGAGGAGGATTCTCATCTCTGGTTCTATCCATTATCCGAGAAGCACTCCCGAGGTATTAAAAAAATGATTTTTTTGAGAATGCTGGTGATGGGTATCTCTGCTTTTTGAGTTTTTGGCATTTTTTCCCTCTTATTGATTTTTTTTCCCTTTTTTTGGATTTGGGTCTTTTTCAGATGTGGCCGGATCTTATTCAGAAGGCCAAAGATGGAGGTTTGGATGTAATTCAGACATATGTTTTTTGGAATGGACATGAACCTTCTCCTGGGAAGGTATTAAATGTTGAACTTATAAAAATTAGGACTTTTATTTTTTTCATTTATTGGCTGATATATTTGGGTTTTTTGTTCTTCTTTTTTGTAGTATTATTTTGAAAATAGGTATGATTTGGTTCGGTTCATCAAGCTGGTGCAACAAGCAGGCCTCTATGTTAACCTCCGGATTGGCCCATATGTTTGTGCTGAATGGAATTTTGGGTAAGTAAGAGAAAAAGAACAAAAAATAAATAAAAATATTTACTTTTTCCATTTCTTATTTTTGTTATTTCTGATGAATTTCAAGCGCAAGAGTTCTAAATTTAAGCTATCTTTTCTTTCCCAGAGGTTTCCCTGTTTGGTTGAAATACATTCCTGGTATAAGTTTCAGAACTGATAATGGGCCTTTCAAGGTTTGTATCCAATACTTGAATATTAGTTTTTTGGGTAATGTTTTGAAGTTTTGTCTTGTTAGCTCAAGTAATTGATTGCTTGTGCTTGAATGATCATTAAGGCGGCTATGGCGGGATTTACCACCAAGATTGTGGAGATGATGAAGGCAGAAAGTTTGTTTGAATCGCAAGGCGGTCCAATCATTCTGTCACAGGTGAATTGATTAATAGATTGATTATCCAACCTCTTTCAATCCTTCAGAAATGGGTTCTTGTTGTTTTATCCCGAAGTAGGCATGAATCGACAATTCATGCTAATTTAGGCTCTTTATCTCAATTTTACTGATGAACCAATGAGTTGCACCTATCCAAAATTTGATGGGCCCCCCTCTCTCTTTGTATGGTCACAGATTGAGAATGAGTATGGGCCCGTGGAGTGGGAGATCGGCGCTCCTGGAAAGGCTTACACAGAATGGGCAGCGAATTTGGCCGTTGGCCTCGGCACTGGAGTCCCATGGGTCATGTGCAAACAAGATGATGCCCCTGATCCCATTGTATGTGCCTTTGCCTTTTACCCTTTATTGCAATTTCATTGCATCTGTCTCGGTAGTTCTTAGTGATGTTTCCTTTCTTTGTGATTTTACTAATTTGGGTCCCACTCAATGTGTATGAGAATGTCTTTGGGTGATCATGGAGCCCAATGTTGTTATATCTCATCTCACATGGTTCATTTTTTTTTTGGCTTTCTTGAGCCATCCCTTTCTATCTGTTATGTTTTGTCTGTAGTTAATATGGGGGTGCCTTTTTTAACTTTGTCCTGATAGAAATGATGTCTAGCCATATCATTGTTGTGTTTCTCATAATCATGTCTAACAACATTCCATTGTCGAAAATCTGCGGAAATTGATTCTGATCCCAGAGAGTTAAATTATTGAAATTATTGATCAAGAGTCATATGCATATCCTGTTTGTAAGATATGGTAACTGTGCCAATCGACAACTGCTAAATATTGTTTTTCCTGATTTTGTTGATCTTGCGACAGATAAACACCTGCAATGGTTTCTACTGTGAGTGGTTCACTCCCAACCAGCCCTACAAACCCAAGATGTGGACAGAAGCGTGGACTGGCTGGTAAATTAACTTTCCGTTCCGACCGCTTAATAGTTCAAAACTTATTAACTCATTAGAGTTTTTCCTAGCTAATTATCATTTTTTTCTATGTTCATTGTACCTGCAGGTATACAGAATTTGGTGGTCCAGTTCCTCACCGACCAGCTGAAGACCTTGCATTTTCTGTTGCAAGGTTCATACAGAAAGGCGGGGCATTCATTAACTATTACATGGTGACTAGTAATTCACATTCACAAAATATTATATATTGATCGTACATAAATTCAATTGAAAGTTATTTTCCTAGAAGCTTAATTCAGACATCTAAGTATCTAACTAATTGTATCCTTCCTTGTGCACTCAAGTACCATGGAGGAACAAATTTTGGCCGAACAGCTGGTGGTCCTTTCATTGCAACAAGCTATGACTATGATGCTCCACTTGATGAATATGGTATGCGAAATTTAGTGTCAAATGTTTATCCCTTGACATCTTTTATGTAGCAATTTTCCCATTCCATATAAATGTGCTGGAAACCTGGAACTGACATAGGACAGCCTTGCCTTTCATCCTAGATTCATCTGATACTAGTATTCAATATGAAAGCTGCTCTTTTTTAAATTATACATGTAGGAAACTTGTATATAATAGTTAATAAACCGCACTTCTTTTTTGTATAGTAATACCTGCCATGTCTAGGTGACTGGTTTCTTTTTCTTTTCTAGGACTAGTAAGGCAACCTAAATGGGGCCATTTGAAAGATCTGCACAAAGCCATCAAAATGTGTGAACCGGCTTTAGTTTCTGGAGATCCCACAGTGACATCACTTGGGAATAATCAAGAGGTTTGGATCGCTGAGAACATTTTCATGTCTTTGGATAACATGTTAGCATTAAGTAATTTAGTACTAAGACTTTTTGCATTCGCTGCCCAGTCCTATGTCTACAAGTCAAAATCAGGAGCTTGTGCGGCATTCCTTGCGAACTATGATACAAATTCTTTTGCAAAAGTGGAATTTGATGGCATGCACTACGATCTACCACCATGGTCTATCAGCATCCTTCCTGATTGCAAAAACACAGTTTTCAACACTGCAAGGGTGAGGAAGGCTTTGCTGAATTGAACTTCACTTGTTCTTGAACACATTAAAATAAACTCACTCATCGTATCTCTATTCAGGTTGGCGTCCAAACCACACAGATGACAATGCTGCCACTACAAAGTGATGGGCTTTCTTGGGTATCATACAACGAGGAGACTGCTTCCTATGAAGATGATTCGATCACAACGGTTGGGTTGTTGGAGCAGATAAATGTTACAAGAGATGTGACTGACTATTTGTGGTACATGACCGCGTGAGTATCAAACCTGTCATGGTCACTGGGTTCTTAATGAACAAAGTTTATCTCTTATTTATATCATGCTCTCTATCCGTCTCTCTCAGTGTCACAATAGGCCCAGATGAAGAATTTTTGAAGAATGGCAACTACCCTGTCCTTTCCGTGTTATCAGCAGGCCACGCTTTACATGTCTTTATCAACGGTGAACTGTCAGGTAGGTATCTTAGCTAATAGAAATACCCAACCATGATTCATCAGAGACTGCCTCCTGCCACTAGCCTTTTTTTATTAGGAATTAATTACTAAACCTTTGTCTATTGTTTGGCAGGGTCTGTTTATGGGAGTTTAGAGAACCCGAGACTAACATTTACTGGCAACGTGAAACTGATGGCGGGCAGTAACAAGATTTCACTTCTAAGCATAGCTGTTGGCCTCCCGGTTAGTTCAATTTCCTTATCGGTTATGTTTCATGTTCTACGAAACAATGTATTGGTAGCCAATTTGACTCTCCTCCTTTCATTTGATGGGTCTAGAACGTGGGGACGCATTTTGAGACTTGGAATGCCGGAGTTCTTGGTCCAGTTATGTTGAATGGTCTCAATGAGGGAAGAAGAGATTTGTCATGGCAGAAATGGTCATACAAGGTTTGTCTTCTTCTTATCTACTCTGTTTCCTTTCATTTCTGCAAAAACTCTGCAAATAGCAAATTAGATGTTCCTCTGCAGATTGGTTTGAAAGGTGAAGCTTTACAACTTCATTCACTCAGTGGAAGTTCATCAGTTGAGTGGGTAGAAGGACCATTAGTGGCTCAAAAACAGCTCCTAACATGGTACAAGGTGTGGGCCTCAAACATCATAGACCTTTAGTATGAATTCTTAAATAGCTCTCTTATTATTAAATCAGTACATGACATCCTTTTCATCATGTAATGGTTTCAGACTATCTTCAATGCACCGTCCGGGGAGGATGCCTTGGCTTTAGATATGGGTACCATGGGAAAGGGACAAATATGGATAAACGATCAGAGCATAGGACGCTACTGGCCTGCTTACAAAGCAAGTGGTAGTTGCGGCGATTGTAGTTATAGTGGAGAATACAGTGAGAAAAAATGCCAAAGTAATTGTGGGGAGGCCTCCCAAAGATGGTAAGAGGGCTGATTTCTTTTAGTAACAATCCTAGGGAGTGAAGATTATAATATATTTGAAAATCAATGAACTGATAGATAAATACATATGGCAGGTATCATGTCCCTCGATCTTGGCTAAAACCAACAGGGAATTTGTTGGTTGTGTTTGAAGAATGGGGTGGTGATCCAACTGGAATTTCTTTGGTAAGAAGAACAGTAGGAAGCGTCTGTGCCGATGTTTCTGAATGGCAACCGACACTGAAGAATTGGCATATCAAAGCCTATGGGAGACCCGAGAGACCCCTAAGGCCCAAAGCCCATCTATCATGTGCCCCTGGACAGAAAATCTCATCCATAAAATTTGCTAGTTTTGGGACTCCACAAGGAGTATGCGGAAACTTTTGGGAAGGAAGCTGTCATGCCCACAAATCATATGATGCTTTCGAAAAGGTATGTGACATTCTTCCAATTATTAGTCCATCACATGTCTTGGAGGATAATAATGGATCAACCCAAATATAGCAGTAAGCATGCCATCAACTTTGGCATGCTGATGTGAAATGTAGTTTTTTTCTTTTTCTTCTAATGTCTTCGAGAATTTAACACAGGAGAATCTGTTGCAGAATTGCATCGGGCAAGAATGGTGCTCGGTTACCGTAGCCGCTGAGGTTTTTGGAGGAGACCCATGTCCTAATACCATGAAGAAGCTCTCTGTCGAGGCCATCTGCCAGTAATGTGTTAAAGCCAATAAATTAAATAAAGAAGATGATGCCGATGCTCCTTTGGCATTTATATACACTGCAAGTACATATTTGTGGTTCATGTTTATCCTGCACACGCAAGATCATTGTCATTGGTTTTGGCACACAGGTGAAGTTGTGGTAACTACAACACACACTACAAAGCCCATATATTGATTAATTAGCGAGAGGAAGCATTTGTATATACATAAGTTAGCTGTTTGTTAAATACAGCTTGTAAGTAATACAAAGATGGAAGGGTATTTGATTGGAGCAGATAAGACTACAGATTTTATGTCCACGTGCAAATTTTTAGGTTCATAGGGCAAGCTCTTGACTTGCAAGGAATTGGTTTTCTTTCTTAGCCAACCCTTCTGGGTAAGCAGTTGTTTGATTGCTTATGGGGTTTGAGCTGTTGTCATTGTTTTATCTTGAAGTTAGAATTTTCAATAAATATATGCTCAAAAAGTTGTTTGAATTGTCATCTTCTCGTGCAATCTTTGCTAGCATTTTTTATTTCTGTCTTTATTTTTTTTTTCTTCTTTTTCGTCATTTGCCAAAATTAAAAGTTAAATGCATGAGTGAAGCACAGGCACAGGGTCAGATCAGATGCAACTTTTTGAAACTTCAGAGGTACACTGTACATCTCATGTATTAACTTTGACGCCCTTAATTGCTCGTTGATGAGTGCTAAATATGACCTTGAAAGCTCACCAATACCTCTCCACATCTACAAGCACACAAGGGACATATACGAATATCATGGAGGAAGAATATGTAGAATGGCCACCATGGGTTTATATACCAAATATATGATTCATGTAAATTGCAAGAATTTCAAACTTCATTGGGTCCATGCTCATGTTGGAGTTGTTAAGAAAATTGCGGCGTAGAGAGGCTAACCGTGTAAAAACAATAAAGAAAATTGGCAAGCAAGCAGAAAAATAGAGAAAAAAGGAAGTGGGGAGCAAAGAGAAACCAGAACAAACACACCGGATTTACGTGGTTCGGCAAAGCCTACGTCCACGGGCGACAATCTCTTCTTCTTTCTTTATTTAATAATGGCAGCAAAGTACAAGAGAATACAAACCCTAAAAATCTCCACAAAGTTGTTTTTCTTTGTTTTTGGGGTTTCACATACGAGCAACAACTCACAACTGTCAAAAACCCAAAAAGGAATAGATATCCACGTTTTGGAGGAGTTTCCAATATTTGGGAAACCAAACAAAGTAACTTTCTTTTCGTTATTACCTTGCTTGACCTACAAGCAACCTGATAAAAGAAGTTGTATTATTTGGCATGGCTTCAACGTTTCAACATTTTCCCACTTGAAGACATGTTCCATCATCAAGACAGAATCAACCAAGAGATCACTGCGACAAGCTACTCATCAAGCAAGTTCAAGCCCAAGAGAAGTCCTACACCAATTGAACTTCTCTCGGCTAACAGGTTTTGTCAACATATCAGCTGAATTTGCACTAGTGTGAATTCTCTCCAATAGAATCTCTCCATGCTCAACCACATCATGTACAAAGTGATACTGAACATCAATGTGCCTTGTCCGAGAGTGAAAAGCTGGATTTCTAGCCAAGTGCAAAGCACTCTGACTATCACAATACGCCCTCAACACATTATGCTACACCTTGAGTTCTCCAAGTAGTCTATTCAACCAAATAGCTTCCTTGCAAGCATGCGTAGCTGCCATATACTCAGCCTCCATCGTAGATAATGCCACAACTGACTGCAACCTGGATACCCAACTAACTGCACCACCTGCCATGGAGAAAACATAGCCGTCCCTGTCACCAGCGAAACCAACATCTACAAAACCAACACAATCAAAATCCATGCCTCCATAACATAAGAAAACATCAGAAGCGCCCCTTAGATATCTAAGAATCCACTTCACAACAGTCCAATGATCACGACCAGGATTTGCCATGTACTTACTGACTACTCCCACTGCTTGTGCAATGTCCGGTCTAGTACACACCATGGCAAACATAAGACTCCCTACTGCGGATGAATATGGTACTAGAGACATGTCTGTCTTCTTTGCTTCAGTGCTGGGTGATTGTGCCGAAGACAACTTAGTATGGGTAGGAAACGGAGTACTCACTGGTTTAGCATTCTGCATATTGAAGCGCCGCAGAACCTTTTCCACATAACTCTTCTGAGTCAACCAGATCTTCATGTCATTTCTTTCTCTATGTACCTTCATTCTAAGAATTTGATTTACAGCACCCAAATCCTTCATATCAAACTCCTCAGCCAAACGAGCTTTAAATGTGGAAATATGCTTCTTGCTATTACCTGCAACCATCATATCATCAACATATAATAACAAGATACAAAAACAATCATCACATAAATAAGCACAATGGTCAGCTTCACATCTGTGAAAACCCAAGCTCACAATGAAGAAATCAAACCGCTTATACCAACACTTTGGCGCATGTTTCAAGCCGTAAAGCGATTTGTTCAGCCGACAAACCAAATTACTTTTGTTCTTCTCAACAAAGCCTTCAGGTTGTGTCATATAAATTTCTTCCTTGAGTTCACCATGCAAGAATGTTGTCTTCACATCCAACTGCTCCAACTCTAAGTCCAGAACAGCTGCCATAGCTAGAACAACTCTAACAATAGTTAGACGAACAACTGGAGAGAAAATTTCATCAAAATCAATACCTGCCTTCTGAGCATACCCTTTTACCACCAAGCGAGCTTTGTACCTTTCTACATTGCCCTCTAAGTCCTTCTTCAACTTTTAAACCCATCTGTAACCAATTTCCTTACGCCCCATTGGCAACTCTACGAGCTCCCAAGTTTCATTTTTATACAAAGACACCATCTCCTCCTCCATAGCACGTCTCCAATAACTAGCATTAGCAGAGTCACAAGCCTCTTGATAAGAATTAGGCTCATACTCTTATGCTAGGCATGCATAAGCACAAGCACTATTACCTTGAGACCTGTTAGGCACAACGTAGTCATTGAATCTATTTAGAGGCCTGATAGTCCTCTTAGGCCTACTTGAACTGGCTTGGGCTTCAAGAACTGGAATCTCATCTTGGTGCAAATCATGAATTTCTTCATCTACATGCTCACTGTCAGATTCTTGGTCTTGATCTATCTCTTGCTGATCTTCATGAATATCAGGTTGGCCCTGATCCCTGTCAACAACATGCTCAATCTCAACTGTCTTTGGCTCTAGCTCTTTTACGTCACCTTGCAAAGACTCTTCATTGAAAACAACATCTCGGCTAATAATAACATTTCGCGTAGTAGGATCCCACAATCTGTACCCCTTTGTTCCCGTTTCATAGCCAAGAAAAATGCACTTTTTGGAATTCATGTCTAACTTGGTGCGCTTCTCCTTGGGAGCCCAAACATAAGCGTCACAACCAAACACACGAAGAAAAGAGTAATCTGCGGGTTTGCCTGTCTAAACCTCTTCAGGAGTTCTCATGTCAAGAGAAATTGTGGGTGATCTATTAACCAAATACATTGCAGTAGTCATAGCTTCAGCACAAAAATATTTCTCTAGTTTTGCAGTGCTCAACATACTACGGGCACGCTCCATAAGTGTACGGTTCATCCTCTTAGCAACACCATTTTGTTGAGGTGTACCAGGAACCGTCAAGTGGCTATTAATACCATGTTCACTGCCAAATTTATTGAGCTCATTTGAACAAAACTCTCCTCCATTATTAGTTCTCAGACACTTAATTTTCAAACCCTTTTGGTTCTCCACCAGTGCTTTAAAAGATTTAAAATTTTCAAAGGCATCTGATTTTTCTCTTAAGCATAAAAACCCACACTTTGCGAGAAAAATCATCAATGAAAGTGACAAAATATGAGCAACCTCCTATTGATTCTGTAGGTGCTTCCCATGTGTTAGCATGAATCAATTCAAGGAAATTCTTACTCCTACTGGTGGATAAAGAAAAAGACAATCTACGTTGTTTTCCATACAAGCAATCTTCACAAAAATTTAAAGAAGCAAACTTTAAACTGGAAAGGAGATTTCGCTCATAAAGTACCTGTTGTTTTCCATACAAGCAATCTTCACAAAAATTTAAAGAAGCAGACTTTAAACCGGAAAGGAGATTTCGTTCATAAAGTACCTGAAGTCCACGCTCACTCATGTGACCCAAACGTTTGTGCCACAGCATAGTACACTCCGACTTGGCACTTGCAACAACTGCTTCTCCCACCAAAGTCTCTCCAATAAGTTTGTATAAGTTGCCAACTAACTCTCCCTTTGCCACCACCAATACGCCTTGGACTACCTTCAACTGATTATTCGCAATTGTGAATTTCATACCATGCTCATCAAACTTTCCCAATGATAGAAGACTTTTCCGAAGACCTGGAACATGCCTAACATTATTTATAGTCCGAATACATCCATCAAACATCTTAATTCTTACATCTCCAACTCCCACTACTTTGCACTAGTTGTTATCTCCCATGTAGACAACACCACCACTACAAGTATTATATGTGTGAAACCACTCCCTATGGGGTGTCATATGGGATGACGCACCATAATCAAGAATCCAATTATGTAACATATCCGTCCTCTCTAATGCAGACAAGGCATTTCCAATATCAAAAACATCAAAGTTACTACCCTCTACCAAATTTCCATGGGAATTATTAGAACCGGGTTTATAATCCTCACCATCGTTCTTCGATCTGCAATCTTTCTTCACATGGCCTGACTTACCACAGCCCCAACACTTCACCTTCTTTTTCCCCCCTTTGGACTTTGACCTGGACTTTCCTCTGTCACTTTGTTCCCTCTCAATAGATCTACCCCTTGCGAACATTGCATCACCGGAAGAACATTGACTGGATTTTCTCCTCATATCTTCAGTCAGAAGCGATGCCACAACCGGCTCCATCTCAAGAGACTTAGACTAACTCAAGTTCATGACCAAAGCGTCCCATGATTCCGGCATTGAACAAAGAAAAATGCTGGCCTTTTCTTCATCTTCGATTTTTAACGTCAAGTGCCATTAACTTACTGATAAGGGTGTTGAATTCATTAAGGTGTTCCTGCAAAGATGCACCATCTTTCATCCTCAAATTGTACAACTGTCGCTGCCAAAAGATTTTGTTCGCAGACGATTTACCCTCGTACATGTTTTTTAACTTGTCCCACAATCCCGTCGCGATTGTCTCAGTTTCAACATTGAACAAAACCTTGTCATCTAAAGCAAGAAGAAGATCCGCCATAGCCATCTTGTTTTTCTCCTGAAACTCTTCATCTTTCATCCCTGCTGGCTTTTTGTCTTTCCCCATGAGTGCAACTGCATAACCATCCTTCACCAACATTGCATTCATCTTTAATTTCCACAGTGTAAAATTAGTCCCATCAAAACAAGGGATTTCAAATTTAGTTGTGCCTTTTCCAGCCATCACAGACAATTTTTACACCAAACACAACCTTCTTGTGGACCCCGATCCGGGACGGGCGTGGAGGGACGGGCCCCCGCGCGAGTCTCTCTAGATCGTCCACGTGAAGGAGAGCCCCACCAAGGAACTCTCGAAAGAGTGCCCCTCACAGCATGAGCGGCGATGTAAAGTGAGATACCTCTCGATTCGGGGACTAGCCCAGATTCGAGGCGTACCTTAAACAAAGAAGAGTCGCCATCCAAGGAAGTGGGCCCTGGATCCCATGCTGTGCTCTGTTGCAACGGATAACCAGAGATATAAAATAGGGTTCGTGCCTGATGACGAATGGGGAAGGGATTAGGCGCCCCCAATTCGCCCAAGTGCTAGCACCTGGTCTCTTATGCCATTTATTATTAATTTTGAAGAGTTTTGGGCGAAAATCATGCGAAATGGGAACGAATATCTCCGAGATAACGTCTAGCTAATCATGCATGTCTCGGAGATGAATAAGAAGCACACACAAAAGAAATGAAAGATATGTCGCCTAAGAATAGCTAGGTTATGAGTGACATGCCTAATTGGTGTCTAAGTTCTGGTGGACAAGCACATGCATGTTACAGCTAAAGGTATAGGATCTGTACATAAAAATAAGAAAACACAGCAAAACACACAACACAACACGACTCGACACACGACCCGACACGACAAACCCTAGACTCTAATGCAATACTTGACTCGGACCAGGATGGCCATCCATCCTAGCTGCACTACGTATCCCGGCCTCGGGAAGAATCAGAGCCAACGTAGTTCGGTGCCCTATTCTAAACTACGATGCCTAAAACTCTAGGACCGCTATCCTAGACTCGATCCACTAGACTCGACTGATGTTTAAAGCTTTTTGTGCGATTGCTTAAATTCAAGTGGATTGTAATTTTTAGGACTCTATATGCCCTAACTAATGCAAGTTGATTAGCCTTAAGCTAATGCAGGTGGGCCCTATATCCTATGTGTATCTAGGCTGTGCATTCTAAGGAAAACCATGGGTTGACTATATGCTTCCTAGTCTAGCCATCGGTTCGACTAAATGTCTAACCGATCGACTTGAGGCCTCCTAACTCTAGGGACACTCACACGACAGGACACACCATATCAATACAAATCAAGACCGACTCCTAACTCTAAAACACCCTAAATATCTAGGACAGACTCCTAACTCTAGGGGAAGATCTTTTTTGAAAAGGTTTTGAAGTTTTTTTGTATTTTTTTGGAATATTTGAAATGTTTATTTTTAAAGGTTTGGCTGGACCTGGGATGTGGATCCCAAGCTGCACTACGTACCCTGTTGAAAGGGATCAAGCCAACGTAGTTCGGACTGAATTCCTAACTACACTCTACTGACTCGAGATTTTTGAGATTTTTGATTTTTCAGATGTTTTTGAATTTTTCGACACAAGAGGACAAAATCCTATCATCACAAGGGGAGGACAGACTCCTGATATCCCGCAAAGGTTGGACAGCATCCTATGCTTTGCGGGGGGGATGAACAGAATAACAACTCTGCAAGGGTTGGACAGCATCCTATACCTTGCAGGAGTGAATAAAATCACGTGGTTGGATGAGGGGATGGACAGAATCCTAACCCCTATGATGATAGGACAGACCCCTGAAAGACTGAAGGACTGACTCCTATGCTGAAGACTGACTCTGAAAGATGGAAGGACGGAATCCTAAACTCTCTATGACAGACTCTAAAAAAAAGAAGAAAACCACACAAACGGGCCCCACATCAGCGGGCCCCACATAAACGGGTCCCACACACAGCGGGCCCCACACGTCAGCGGGTCCCACACCAGCGGGTCCCACACACAGCGGGCCCCACACACAGCGGGCCCCACACAGCAGCGGGCCCCACACAAAAGCGGGTCCCACACGTCAGCTGGCCCCACACGTCAGCGGGCCCCACATCAGCGGGCCCCACACACAACGGGCCCCACACACAGCGGGCCCCACACACAGCGGGCCCCACACATCAGCGGGCCCCACACACCAGCGGGCCCCACACACAACGGGCCCCACACACAGCGGGCCCCACACATCAGCGGGCCCCACACACAGCGGGCCCCACACATCAGCAGGCCCCACACATCAGCGGGCCCCACACACCAGCGGGCCCCACACAGCAGCGGGCCCCACATCAGCGGGGTGTCTACAATCACAAGCAACTCAAGCCTCCAAATAAAACTCAAGAACAAAAACAAACATTCAAGAGAAACTACTTACATGGACTGCTAATCGAGTTTAAAAAAAATGATCAAAGCTCGGAAAGATTTGAAATCAGCAGCTTGATCCTCTCTCCTTTCAGATTTGCAGACCTCGGATCTTGGCCGGAGATGGAATCATTGCAGGAGGTAGTAAAAATCGACGGAATCCGATGATACTGACCGAAGAAGGGAGAAATTTGCCGGAGATCCGCCGGATCAATATAAAACCACCGGATCTGAGACGCTTGTGGCGTAGATGGAGATGAAGAAGGTGACTGGTAATGAGAGATGTGCGATCGGATTCCGGCAAGGAATTCGCCGGAGAAGATGACTGGCCGGATCTCTCTCTCTGCCGATTTTCTTCTTCCTTTTTTTTTTTTTTTCTCTGGTTCCCCCTGGTTTTTCTCCTCTGCTCCCTTTTTCTCCACTGTCGATTTCCTTTTTTTTTTTTTGGTTTTTTCCTTCGTTCTCCCCTCATGCGAGAGACCAGGGGGAGACACCTCATGAGTCCGAGACTCATCATGAGTCTTCATGAGGGGAGAAAAATGAGGGTTTTTTTGTCCCCCTCATGTCCCCCCATTTCCTCCCCATTTTCTCTTTTTTTCGTAAAAAAAATAAAAACAATCATCACAAATGGCATCGGATGCCATAAAAAAAATAAAAAAAAAAAAAACATACTCATTACCGGCCATTTTAAAAACAAAGGAAATGATGACTGTCCTTATTCTCTCTTTGAATACAAGCGCATCCCACATTAGCGGGTCCCACACAAGCGGGTCCCACACCAGCGGGCCCCACACAAGCGAGTCCCACACAAACGGGTCCCACATCAGTGGGCCCCACATCAGCGGGCCCCACACAAGCGGGCCCCACACAAGCGGGCCCCACACAAATGGGCCCCACACAAACGGGCCCCACATCAGCGGGTCCCACACAAAAGCGGGTCCCACACAAGCGGGCCCCACATTCCCTTTTGCTCGGATTAATTTCATTCATTTTCCGCCTGACCTCGGGATTTTATTCGAATATGCAGGTTTAGGGCCTTGTCAAAATGGGGTGTCTACAGATGCCCCTCTTTGGCAGAGTGTGCTTGTCGCGCGAATGTCAAAGCTGAACAGACAACACATTTTGACTGGCCCAAAATTTATTTTACAAAGATTGAACTCGTGGAGGGAACAGATGTCTCAGGGGTCTCACTCGAATTGGAGGGAAGGGATGCCTCAGGGGTTTTGAATGAAAAGGATTTTGATTATTGGCTTGATGCTCTCAAAGATGCTCTCAGAGAGACTTTCGTTTTAAAATTTCACATTCAACATGACTTAATATTAATTTGGTGAAATGCTGGACACATAACTCAGCATTCAAAACATATTGGTGAGATAGCCTCCCACCAGAGAAATAACTCGAGTAACACATCGGTCACACTCGAGTAACACATCGGTCACACAGGTATTCCTGACTCCGCACTTGGGTGACGGCACACTGTGGAACGACGGACCATGACTTGACAACAAAATAACTAGAGAGAGTTGTTGTCCAGCTTTTCACCAAATTAGACAAGGAAGAACAACAGTTGAATGAAAATTTTGATCAGGGGTCCATGGTAATAAGCCATGAAGAGCCTTGCAGAAAACGAGGGTCCACGGTGGTGAACCGTGAAGAGCCAAGCAAACGGGAATCGAGGGTCCATGGTAGTAAGCCACGAAGAGCCTCGCGGAACGAAATTTATTTATATTTTTTTATTTTTAGGAAACTAGAAATCGAGGGTCCACGGCAACAAACCGCGAAGAGCCAAGCCATAATCCGGGGTCCGTGGTAATAAGCCACGAAGAACCTTGCAAGAAAGATATTGAGTGATTAATGGATTAGAAAAACTGAGAATCAAGGGTTCATAGCCATAAGCTATGAAGAGCCAAGAAGTAATCGAGGGTCCACGGTGACCAGCCGTGAAGAGCCACGCAATGAAGCTAGGGTCCATGGCAAGAAACCATGAAGAGCCCAGCAGAAAGGAATTTAGGGTCCACGGCAATACTCCGTGAAGAGCCAAACATTGAATTTGGGGTCCATGACAATAAGCCATGAAGAGCCCAACATGCAGAAACAAATGATATGTAAAAGATATGAATGGAATGACTATGAATAGTGGGTCCATGATATTTCTGGAAGGACATATCAAGAAGAGCCAATCGGGGAGCATGGGTCCGTAGTATACCTGAATGGTAGACCATGAAGAGCCAAGAAGTAATCGAGGGTCCACGGCAACAAACCGTGAAGAGCCACGCAATGAATCTAAGGTCCATGGCAATAAGCCACGAAGAGCCTAGAATGAAATTTGGGGTCCATGACAATAAGCCACGAAGAGCCCAACAAGAATAACAAGTAATGGAGATGAATGAAATGAGCATGGAGAGCGGGTCCATGATATATCCTAAAGGACAGATCACGAAGAGCCATTCAGGGAGCAAGGGTCCATGATGTGCCTGCCTGACAAACCACGAAGAGCCTTGGAAGGACAGTGATATTGCTGAGAATTGATTGATTTCGAATGATGATTTTTTTTTTTTTAGACTGATTGCCTCTTGCCGAGGAAATTGGGAGTATGAGTTCCTTGCTGAGAATTGGACTCAGATAACTTGCAGGGATTTGGATATTGACCATTTTTTCTGATTTTGCCGGGGATTGAAGGCTGCGCGAGCAAATTCTAGACTCCGCTTGGGAAACTGATTTTCTTAGAGAATTGACTCTTCTGAAGAGAGGACTCAACTGAGGAGTTTAGAGGTTAGGCTTGAGATGTGCTTGTACCCCTCTTATCCTTACTTGCTTGAGACATTGTTACTGATTGCCTTTGTGCGCTTGACATCTTTTATGACGCAAGTCATAAAAGATGCCCCTAGTATATTGTGTTTCCATGACAGGAGTTTTAAGAAGGCAAGACAATGATGGTTGAAGAAAAGATGTTTCGTTTCATGAAGGCTTGAGGATGCAAAGTTTTTTTTTTTTTTTTTTTTTTGTATGGAGAGAATAGGACAATAACCATGATGACTGAGTCTGAAAATCTCTTCTTTCGCATGGCTCACTTTTGGAGGCTTAAGGTCTCGGGTAGGTTTGAACAAGATGTCTCCCGCCCCTTCTGATACCTAAACCAGGATTTACTCTGAATTTTCTTCGCATTTTGGAGGACACACTCCCATTCTTCCAGCACCTGACAGTTTGGACTTTGCAAGGAAAGGGAACACAAATATGAAGGAGGAACAGATTTCCAAGGACTCAATCAAAGAAGACTCTTATTGCTCGAAGGACTCGACTCGCTTTCGACTTCGCTCTTGGATCTGATGTGTCATTTTTTAAGGGTATGGCTTAGTCACTCTTAGAGTATTTCGAAGACCGTGTCAAGAGGCACTACTCTCCTTTTTCGGTGTTTAGGTCATGGTTATTATCCCTTTTGGATTGCTCGGTTTCAATGCCCCAGTTTAGAGGAATGTTAAAGTAAGCTTGCTGGCACTACTTGGACCCCGAGATTTTACGCTGGTTGAAGGCTGTTTCTCCATCTCAATGATTCGCTTTTTTGTTGGAAGTCATTGCCATTGATCAGATTGCCTTTTCAGGTTTTCAATCTGACGGACCGCTTGCCCTAACTTTTGCCTGGTTCGCCCTTTCGGGTTTTCAATCCAGCGGGCTCGATACCCTAACTTTTGCCTAACCCGACTTTTCAGTTGTCAACTTAGCGGGTGAATGACCCTAAATTTTGCCTAGACCGCCCTCTCGGGTTTTCAGCCTAGCGGGTCTTCAAACTCCATCATTTTTTCTTCTTGACTTTGAACCACTGCTTGTTCACCAGAAGGACTTTCTAGGCGGGCTTGGGTTCAAAAGGGTTAGATATCGGAAGTTCAAACGATTTGGATCGAATCTGGTCTCGCCAGACTACCTACGTACCCCAAAAATGGAGGATCAGATCCGCGTAGTTCGCTTTGGGTTTAACAAAGAATGGTTTAGCTTTTTAGCTTCAAAAGTTTGAAAAGGGGATGATTTAGTTTTTATCCCCAAGGATTTGACCGAACCTGAATTGATCAAGTTGCCTACGTACCCCCGAAGAGTTGGGGATCAGGTCCGCGTAGTTCGGGTCGAAATGCCCCTGGTTTGTGGATGCTTGAAAATAATGTTTGATTTTGTTGAGGCTCGAAGGTGTTTGCAAAAGGATTTTTTTTTTTTTTTTTTAAACTTGGGATTCTGGCATTTAAGGCTCAGGCGTCCAAGGATGGCCTTCTGATGTTTTGGCATACAAGCTTCTTGAATGGCCAAGGTTCAATGGCTTTGAACTTTTTCTCTTGTTCTTTTTTTTTTTTTTTGAGGAGTCTGGCGGCATTTCCTGGCAAGACTTCATCTGCACTGTGCAAGCTAGACTGATTGAATTCCCACTTTTTCTTTGGGATCTTGCACTGATATTCGGGATTCTACGACTCTGGGTCCTCTCTGAATGCTGAAGATGATTTTGAAATTTTCAATCTATTTATCAGCTTTGCTTTTTGAGATTCTGACGTTCTTGAGGAGTTGACGTGGGGCATGCTCCCCTCTCCTTTCTTCTCTGGATTCTATCTTTTTTTATTGGATGTCGGGGAGGCCCCTACTCCTTGAATGTTCTAACTTGAAATTCCATCGGAATGTATAGCCCAAGTATTCTTTTTGGGGTTCATGTTCTATGCTCATGACTTTGTTGTCCGAAAGTCTTCTCTCAATTTTTCATTAACTTCACTTGATGTCTGGTATTCTTCGTTTGAAATTTTCACTTTTTCGACCCGATGTCTGAAGCTGAGGGTGACTTACGTTGAACAGTGCCAAGGCATGCTTCTGGTTTATCCTCATAGGACCAAGCAACACTTATTTGAACCCTCTAAATAGGTTTATCGATTCTTTGCGCTCTTCGGGAGATTTTGCCAATCCTTATTTCCCGAGTTTCGGATTTGGATACCACTATCCACGGTATCGATTTCATCTTCGAGTGGCTTTGCTCGACGCTCTTCCCCTCGTTTGATCAGCTTTCAAATCTCGAGGAGAATTTCATCGGCATCCTCGTCTGAGGAGGGTGTCTTAATTTGTTTATTAACATTAGATCTAAGAGTGAACATATACAAGAATACTGACGACACTGGAATCAAATGTTCGTTGCATTGAATGTTTGAAGTACATACATTGATTTTTGACGCGCCACGATAGGCTCTCCATCAAATTCAACAAAAGATGGGACATTGGCTCACAATGAGAGAGACCACAAAACACGACATACTTAGAATTGATATTGACATGGTTAGACTTACCAACTTTGACAGGAGGGTCGGTATACACACTTCAAAGCAAATTTCAAAGATGGGACACTTCATCGGAGGCAACGGATTGGCGCTGAAAGTTCAAGGGCAACGTGCCTTCATTAATGATGATAATGATTTGAGAGAGCAATCCTGGAGTTAGAATCTCAGAAGAGAGGGCCTCTTTGGTTTCTGTTGATCCAGCTCAAATTGTCCTTTAGCACCTGACAATGGCAAGGCTTTCTCTGGTATAATGTTTTCAAGGAGTTCAAGCTCTGACATTTTTCTTTTCCCTTCCTAATCATTTTCCAGCCCAGAGGCGGTACAGGTAAAGGTGGTAAGATATGTGAAGGGTTGAATGGGTGAAATGGTTCCCATGGTGGGTGAAAGAAGTGCAACATGGTTATGTGCAGGGTTCTCAGAAGCATTTGAGTTCAAGAAGAATGAGGGAATCCCTGTCTACCAGGTAGCGGGCTAGACCAAGCGAGTTTAGAGATGAAAGCTTTTTTGGGGTTGATGGTAGACGAGTGACTAAGACTCCTGTCATGGACATCATAAACACTAGGCTCAATGAGAATTAATCGCATGACAATGTAATGTGCAAGTTGAAGCAAAAGGTAGCACAAACACATCCTCCCCTTGGATAAAAATCCGACAGCATAACAACTGTACATGAAGATGTGGTACGGCAAGTACATGGTTCGTCAACAAGCCTAAAAGGATGATGACCACACTTAAGGTATTTGGAAAAAATTCGGCAGCATAACGGCTATACCAGGAGATGTGGTAAGGTAAGCACATGGTTGTCAACGAACCCAAAAGGAGAATGATTACGCTCAAGGGTTCTGAAAAAAAATCGGCAGCATAACGGCTATACTAGGAGGGTCTCAGCAACTAAACATGAAGAGTATGCCGTCATGGTCAAGATAAAGCAGGGCTCTCAGCAAGAACACACTCCGATAATGATAATGGCAAGATAGACTCATAATCGACATGCGGAGTACACCTGATCAGGATCAATCAAATGATCAAGCACATGGGAGATAGATCATGGCTAAAAGAGCCCAGCATCTGATGATAATCCACAGAATGGATGGAGAAGAATAATTGATTAGATTATGAAGGAAAACTTAACTAGGAAGCAAGCCCTAATCTAATAATAAATATGTACATATATATATATATATACATCCTAACCAGGGACACCAACCCTAGTCTAATCTAGCGGAGTCAAGGAGGTCTCGACTCGTGACAGACTTATGAGTGTACTAGGACCGCGCTGTAGCCACGCAAGGTGAGCTACCCTAGTCTACAAATTGGACAAGGCTCCTAACTCTAGGCTTCACATGTGTAAGTAACACATGTTCGTCCTCATATTAATGCAATATAGATGTATATAAACATAGGTACTTCCTAGTTGGGTTTCACTAAGTCAGTAAGTATATACATAATATATAAAACAAAGTAGGGCTCCGGACTCAATCTATCGGGTACTATGCGTATGAAACATACTTAATATGTATAACAAAAGTACGCCCAATGTTATACATAGTATGCTTCATTGCCCATCGGCTGCTGTAGACAAAAGTACGCCCAATGTCTACGGCTGCAGCACCGGCGCATAGCTTGGAAATAGATTCAACAGTACCATCAGGGTGTAACAACATCCCAGTCGGGCACGCACTGAATCTATCCCGTGGAGCCAATAATGATGAAAAACAAAGAAAGAAATAAACAATAAACAATATGATAATGCATGATGTGCAGTGTGTGAATCCCTTGTTTTAATTACGCACCTACTTGGTGCCCCTGGATTTCTAACGATAAAGTTCCCATTTAGCTTGATTTTGACCCAAATTTCTTCAAAATTAATAAAGATGGCATTTTTACAGAGTTAGGCAATGTTCCAAGATTTCCCCAGCAGAGTCGCCAGCCTGTGGACCCCGATCCGGGACGGGCGTGGAGGGACGGGCCCCCGCGCGAGTCTCTCTAGATCGTCCACGTGAAGGAGAGCCCCACCAAGGAACTCTCGAAAGAGTGCCCCTCACAGCATGAGCGGCGATGTAAAGTGAGATACCTCTCGATTCGGGGACTAGCCCAGATTCGAGGCGTACCTTAAACAAAGAAGAGTCGCCATCCAAGGAAGTGGGCCCTGGATCCCATGCTGTGCTCTGTTGCAACGGATAACCAGAGATATAAAATAGGGTTCGTGCCTGATGACGAATGGGGAAGGGATTAGGCGCCCCCAATTCGCCCAAGTGCTAGCACCTGGTCTCTTATGCCATTTATTATTAATTTTGAAGAGTTTTGGGCGAAAATCATGCGAAATGGGAACGAATATCTCCGAGATAACGTCTAGCTAATCATGCATGTCTCGGAGATGAATAAGAAGCACACACAAAAGAAATGAAAGATATGTCGCCTAAGAATAGCTAGGTTATGAGTGACATGCCTAATTGGTGTCTAAGTTCTGGTGGACAAGCACATGCATGTTACAGCTAAAGGTATAGGATCTGTACATAAAAATAAGAAAACACAGCAAAACACACAACACAACACGACTCGACACACGACCCGACACGACAAACCCTAGACTCTAATGCAATACTTGACTCGGACCAGGATGGCCATCCATCCTAGCTGCACTACGTATCCCGGCCTCGGGAAGAATCAGAGCCAACGTAGTTCGGTGCCCTATTCTAAACTACGATGCCTAAAACTCTAGGACCGCTATCCTAGACTCGATCCACTAGACTCGACTGATGTTTAAAGCTTTTTGTGCGATTGCTTAAATTCAAGTGGATTGTAATTTTTAGGACTCTATATGCCCTAACTAATGCAAGTTGATTAGCCTTAAGCTAATGCAGGTGGGCCCTATATCCTATGTGTATCTAGGCTGTGCATTCTAAGGAAAACCATGGGTTGACTATATGCTTCCTAGTCTAGCCATCGGTTCGACTAAATGTCTAACCGATCGACTTGAGGCCTCCTAACTCTAGGGACACTCACACGACAGGACACACCATATCAATACAAATCAAGACCGACTCCTAACTCTAAAACACCCTAAATATCTAGGACAGACTCCTAACTCTAGGGGAAGATCTTTTTTGAAAAGGTTTTGAAGTTTTTTTGTATTTTTTTGGAATATTTGAAATGTTTATTTTTAAAGGTTTGGCTGGACCTGGGATGTGGATCCCAAGCTGCACTACGTACCCTGTTGAAAGGGATCAAGCCAACGTAGTTCGGACTGAATTCCTAACTACACTCTACTGACTCGAGATTTTTGAGATTTTTGATTTTTCAGATGTTTTTGAATTTTTCGACACAAGAGGACAAAATCCTATCATCACAAGGGGAGGACAGACTCCTGATATCCCGCAAAGGTTGGACAGCATCCTATGCTTTGCGGGGGGGATGAACAGAATAACAACTCTGCAAGGGTTGGACAGCATCCTATACCTTGCAGGAGTGAATAAAATCACGTGGTTGGATGAGGGGATGGACAGAATCCTAACCCCTATGATGATAGGACAGACCCCTGAAAGACTGAAGGACTGACTCCTATGCTGAAGACTGACTCTGAAAGATGGAAGGACGGAATCCTAAACTCTCTATGACAGACTCTAAAAAAAAGAAGAAAACCACACAAACGGGCCCCACATCAGCGGGCCCCACATAAACGGGTCCCACACACAGCGGGCCCCACACGTCAGCGGGTCCCACACCAGCGGGTCCCACACACAGCGGGCCCCACACAGCAGCGGGCCCCACACAAAAGCGGGTCCCACACGTCAGCGGGCCCCACACGTCAGCGGGCCCCACATCAGCGGGCCCCACACACAACGGGCCCCACACACAGCGGGCCCCACACATCAGCGGGCCCCACACACAGCGGGCCCCACACATCAGCAGGCCCCACACATCAGCGGGCCCCACACACCAGCGGGCCCCACACAGCAGCGGGCCCCACATCAGCGGGGTGTCTACAATCACAAGCAACTCAAGCCTCCAAATAAAACTCAAGAACAAAAACAAACATTCAAGAGAAACTACTTACATGGACTGCTAATCGAGTTTAAAAAAAATGATCAAAGCTCGGAAAGATTTGAAATCAGCAGCTTGATCCTCTCTCCTTTCAGATTTGCAGACCTCGGATCTTGGCCGGAGATGGAATCATTGCAGGAGGTAGTAAAAATCGACGGAATCCGATGATACTGACCGAAGAAGGGAGAAATTTGCCGGAGATCCGCCGGATCAATATAAAACCACCGGATCTGAGACGCTTGTGGCGTAGATGGAGATGAAGAAGGTGACTGGTAATGAGAGATGTGCGATCGGATTCCGGCAAGGAATTCGCCGGAGAAGATGACTGGCCGGATCTCTCTCTCTGCCGATTTTCTTCTTCCTTTTTTTTTTTTTTCTCTGGTTCCCCCTGGTTTTTCTCCTCTGCTCCCTTTTTCTCCACTGTCGATTTCCTTTTTTTTTTTTTGGTTTTTTCCTTCGTTCTCCCCTCATGCGAGAGACCAGGGGGAGACACCTCATGAGTCCGAGACTCATCATGAGTCTTCATGAGGGGAGAAAAATGAGGGTTTTTTTGTCCCCCTCATGTCCCCCCATTTCCTCCCCATTTTCTCTTTTTTTCGTAAAAAAAATAAAAACAATCATCACAAATGGCATCGGATGCCATAAAAAAAATAAAAAAAAAAAAAACATACTCATTACCGGCCATTTTAAAAACAAAGGAAATGATGACTGTCCTTATTCTCTCTTTGAATACAAGCGCATCCCACATTAGCGGGTCCCACACAAGCGGGTCCCACACCAGCGGGCCCCACACAAGCGAGTCCCACACAAACGGGTCCCACATCAGCGGGCCCCACATCAGCGGGCCCCACACAAGCGGGCCCCACACAAGCGGGCCCCACACAAATGGGCCCCACACAAACGGGCCCCACATCAGCGGGTCCACACAAAAGCGGGTCCCACACAAGCGGGCCCCACATTCCCTTTTGCTCGGATTAATTTCATTCATTTTCCGCCTGACCTCGGGATTTTATTCGAATATGCAGGTTTAGGGCCTTGTCAAAATGGGGTGTCTACAGATGCCCCTCTTTGGCAGAGTGTGCTTGTCGCGCGAATGTCAAAGCTGAACAGACAACACATTTTGACTGGCCCAAAATTTATTTTACAAAGATTGAACTCGTGGAGGGAACAGATGTCTCAGGGGTCTCACTCGAATTGGAGGGAAGGGATGCCTCAGGGGTTTTGAATGAAAAGGATTTTGATTATTGGCTTGATGCTCTCAAAGATGCTCTCAGAGAGACTTTCGTTTTAAAATTTCACATTCAACATGACTTAATATTAATTTGGTGAAATGCTGGACACATAACTCAGCATTCAAAACATATTGGTGAGATAGCCTCCCACCAGAGAAATAACTCGAGTAACACATCGGTCACACTCGAGTAACACATCGGTCACACAGGTATTCCTGACTCCGCACTTGGGTGACGGCACACTGTGGAACGACGGACCATGACTTGACAACAAAATAACTAGAGAGAGTTGTTGTCCAGCTTTTCACCAAATTAGACAAGGAAGAACAACAGTTGAATGAAAATTTTGATCAGGGGTCCATGGTAATAAGCCATGAAGAGCCTTGCAGAAAACGAGGGTCCACGGTGGTGAACCGTGAAGAGCCAAGCAAACGGGAATCGAGGGTCCATGGTAGTAAGCCACGAAGAGCCTCGCGGAACGAAATTTATTTATATTTTTTTATTTTTAGGAAACTAGAAATCGAGGGTCCACGGCAACAAACCGCGAAGAGCCAAGCCATAATCCGGGGTCCGTGGTAATAAGCCACGAAGAACCTTGCAAGAAAGATATTGAGTGATTAATGGATTAGAAAAACTGAGAATCAAGGGTTCATAGCCATAAGCTATGAAGAGCCAAGAAGTAATCGAGGGTCCACGGTGACCAGCCGTGAAGAGCCACGCAATGAAGCTAGGGTCCATGGCAAGAAACCATGAAGAGCCCAGCAGAAAGGAATTTAGGGTCCACGGCAATACTCCGTGAAGAGCCAAACATTGAATTTGGGGTCCATGACAATAAGCCATGAAGAGCCCAACATGCAGAAACAAATGATATGTAAAAGATATGAATGGAATGACTATGAATAGTGGGTCCATGATATTTCTGGAAGGACATATCAAGAAGAGCCAATCGGGGAGCATGGGTCCGTAGTATACCTGAATGGTAGACCATGAAGAGCCAAGAAGTAATCGAGGGTCCACGGCAACAAACCGTGAAGAGCCACGCAATGAATCTAAGGTCCATGGCAATAAGCCACGAAGAGCCTAGAATGAAATTTGGGGTCCATGACAATAAGCCACGAAGAGCCCAACAAGAATAACAAGTAATGGAGATGAATGAAATGAGCATGGAGAGCGGGTCCATGATATATCCTAAAGGACAGATCACGAAGAGCCATTCAGGGAGCAAGGGTCCATGATGTGCCTGCCTGACAAACCACGAAGAGCCTTGGAAGGACAGTGATATTGCTGAGAATTGATTGATTTCGAATGATGATTTTTTTTTTTTTAGACTGATTGCCTCTTGCCGAGGAAATTGGGAGTATGAGTTCCTTGCTGAGAATTGGACTCAGATAACTTGCAGGGATTTGGATATTGACCATTTTTTCTGATTTTGCCGGGGATTGAAGGCTGCGCGAGCAAATTCTAGACTCCGCTTGGGAAACTGATTTTCTTAGAGAATTGACTCTTCTGAAGAGAGGACTCAACTGAGGAGTTTAGAGGTTAGGCTTGAGATGTGCTTGTACCCCTCTTATCCTTACTTGCTTGAGACATTGTTACTGATTGCCTTTGTGCGCTTGACATCTTTTATGACGCAAGTCATAAAAGATGCCCCTAGTATATTGTGTTTCCATGACAGGAGTTTTAAGAAGGCAAGACAATGATGGTTGAAGAAAAGATGTTTCGTTTCATGAAGGCTTGAGGATGCAAAGTTTTTTTTTTTTTTTTTTTTTTTGTATGGAGAGAATAGGACAATAACCATGATGACTGAGTCTGAAAATCTCTTCTTTCGCATGGCTCACTTTTGGAGGCTTAAGGTCTCGGGTAGGTTTGAACAAGATGTCTCCCGCCCCTTCTGATACCTAAACCAGGATTTACTCTGAATTTTCTTCGCATTTTGGAGGACACACTCCCATTCTTCCAGCACCTGACAGTTTGGACTTTGCAAGGAAAGGGAACACAAATATGAAGGAGGAACAGATTTCCAAGGACTCAATCAAAGAAGACTCTTATTGCTCGAAGGACTCGACTCGCTTTCGACTTCGCTCTTGGATCTGATGTGTCATTTTTTAAGGGTATGGCTTAGTCACTCTTAGAGTATTTCGAAGACCGTGTCAAGAGGCACTACTCTCCTTTTTCGGTGTTTAGGTCATGGTTATTATCCCTTTTGGATTGCTCGGTTTCAATGCCCCAGTTTAGAGGAATGTTAAAGTAAGCTTGCTGGCACTACTTGGACCCCGAGATTTTACGCTGGTTGAAGGCTGTTTCTCCATCTCAATGATTCGCTTTTTTGTTGGAAGTCATTGCCATTGATCAGATTGCCTTTTCAGGTTTTCAATCTGACGGACCGCTTGCCCTAACTTTTGCCTGGTTCGCCCTTTCGGGTTTTCAATCCAGCGGGCTCGATACCCTAACTTTTGCCTAACCCGACTTTTCAGTTGTCAACTTAGCGGGTGAATGACCCTAAATTTTGCCTAGACCGCCCTCTCGGGTTTTCAGCCTAGCGGGTCTTCAAACTCCATCATTTTTTCTTCTTGACTTTGAACCACTGCTTGTTCACCAGAAGGACTTTCTAGGCGGGCTTGGGTTCAAAAGGGTTAGATATCGGAAGTTCAAACGATTTGGATCGAATCTGGTCTCGCCAGACTACCTACGTACCCCAAAAATGGAGGATCAGATCCGCGTAGTTCGCTTTGGGTTTAACAAAGAATGGTTTAGCTTTTTAGCTTCAAAAGTTTGAAAAGGGGATGATTTAGTTTTTATCCCCAAGGATTTGACCGAACCTGAATTGATCAAGTTGCCTACGTACCCCCGAAGAGTTGGGGATCAGGTCCGCGTAGTTCGGGTCGAAATGCCCCTGGTTTGTGGATGCTTGAAAATAATGTTTGATTTTGTTGAGGCTCGAAGGTGTTTGCAAAAGGATTTTTTTTTTTTTTTTTTTTAAACTTGGGATTCTGGCATTTAAGGCTCAGGCGTCCAAGGATGGCCTTCTGATGTTTTGGCATACAAGCTTCTTGAATGGCCAAGGTTCAATGGCTTTGAACTTTTTCTCTTGTTCTCTTTTTTTTTTTTGAGGAGTCTGGCGGCATTTCCTGACAAGACTTCATCTGCACTGTGCAAGCTAGACTGATTGAATTCCCACTTTTTCTTTGGGATCTTGCACTGATATTCGGGATTCTACGACTCTGGGTCCTCTCTGAATGCTGAAGATGATTTTGAAATTTTCAATCTATTTATCAGCTTTGCTTTTTGAGATTCTGACGTTCTTGAGGAGTTGACGTGGGGCATGCTCCCCTCTCCTTTCTTCTCTGGATTCTATCTTTTTTTATTGGATGTCGGGGAGGCCCCTACTCCTTGAATGTTCTAACTTGAAATTCCATCGGAATGTATAGCCCAAGTATTCTTTTTGGGGTTCATGTTCTATGCTCATGACTTTGTTGTCCGAAAGTCTTCTCTCAATTTTTCATTAACTTCACTTGATGTCTGGTATTCTTCGTTTGAAATTTTCACTTTTTCGACCCGATGTCTGAAGCTGAGGGTGACTTACGTTGAACAGTGCCAAGGCATGCTTCTGGTTTATCCTCATAGGACCAAGCAACACTTATTTGAACCCTCTAAATAGGTTTATCGATTCTTTGCGCTCTTCGGGAGATTTTGCCAATCCTTATTTCCCGAGTTTCGGATTTGGATACCACTATCCACGGTATCGATTTCATCTTCGAGTGGCTTTGCTCGACGCTCTTCCCCTCGTTTGATCAGCTTTCAAATCTCGAGGAGAATTTCATCGGCATCCTCGTCTGAGGAGGGTGTCTTAATTTGTTTATTAACATTAGATCTAAGAGTGAACATATACAAGAATACTGACGACACTGGAATCAAATGTTCGTTGCATTGAATGTTTGAAGTACATACATTGATTTTTGACGCGCCACGATAGGCTCTCCATCAAATTCAACAAAAGATGGGACATTGGCTCACAATGAGAGAGACCACAAAACACGACATACTTAGAATTGATATTGACATGGTTAGACTTACCAACTTTGACAGGAGGGTCGGTATACACACTTCAAAGCAAATTTCAAAGATGGGACACTTCATCGGAGGCAACGGATTGGCGCTGAAAGTTCAAGGGCAACGTGCCTTCATTAATGATGATAATGATTTGAGAGAGCAATCCTGGAGTTAGAATCTCAGAAGAGAGGGCCTCTTTGGTTTCTGTTGATCCAGCTCAAATTGTCCTTTAGCACCTGACAATGGCAAGGCTTTCTCTGGTATAATGTTTTCAAGGAGTTCAAGCTCTGACATTTTTCTTTTCCCTTCCTAATCATTTTCCAGCCCAGAGGCGGTACAGGTAAAGGTGGTAAGATATGTGAAGGGTTGAATGGGTGAAATGGTTCCCATGGTGGGTGAAAGAAGTGCAACATGGTTATGTGCAGGGTTCTCAGAAGCATTTGAGTTCAAGAAGAATGAGGGAATCCCTGTCTACCAGGTAGCGGGCTAGACCAAGCGAGTTTAGAGATGAAAGCTTTTTTGGGGTTGATGGTAGACGAGTGACTAAGACTCCTGTCATGGACATCATAAACACTAGGCTCAATGAGAATTAATCGCATGACAATGTAATGTGCAAGTTGAAGCAAAAGGTAGCACAAACACATCCTCCCCTTGGATAAAAATCCGACAGCATAACAACTGTACATGAAGATGTGGTACGGCAAGTACATGGTTCGTCAACAAGCCTAAAAGGATGATGACCACACTTAAGGTATTTGGAAAAAATTCGGCAGCATAACGGCTATACCAGGAGATGTGGTAAGGTAAGCACATGGTTGTCAACGAACCCAAAAGGAGAATGATTACGCTCAAGGGTTCTGAAAAAAAATCGGCAGCATAACGGCTATACTAGGAGGGTCTCAGCAACTAAACATGAAGAGTATGCCGTCATGGTCAAGATAAAGCAGGGCTCTCAGCAAGAACACACTCCGATAATGATAATGGCAAGATAGACTCATAATCGACATGCGGAGTACACCTGATCAGGATCAATCAAATGATCAAGCACATGGGAGATAGATCATGGCTAAAAGAGCCCAGCATCTGATGATAATCCACAGAATGGATGGAGAAGAATAATTGATTAGATTATGAAGGAAAACTTAACTAGGAAGCAAGCCCTAATCTAATAATAAATATGTACATATATATATATATATACATCCTAACCAGGGACACCAACCCTAGTCTAATCTAGCGGAGTCAAGGAGGTCTCGACTCGTGACAGACTGATGAGTGTACTAGGACCGCGCTGTAGCCACGCAAGGTGAGCTACCCTAGTCTACAAATTGGACAAGGCTCCTAACTCTAGGCTTCACATGTGTAAGTAACACATGTTCGTCCTCATATTAATGCAATATAGATGTATATAAACATAGGTACTTCCTAGTTGGGTTTCACTAAGTCAGTAAGTATATACATAATATATAAAACAAAGTAGGGCTCCGGACTCAATCTATCGGGTACTATGCGTATGAAACATACTTAATATGTATAACAAAAGTACGCCCAATGTTATACATAGTATGCTTCATTGCCCATCGGCTGCTGTAGACAAAAGTACGCCCAATGTCTACGGCTGCAGCACCGGCGCATAGCTTGGAAATAGATTCAACAGTACCATCAGGGTGTAACAACATCCCAGTCGGGCACGCACTGAATCTATCCCGTGGAGCCAATAATGATGAAAAACAAAGAAAGAAATAAACAATAAACAATATGATAATGCATGATGTGCAGTGTGTGAATCCCTTGTTTTAATTACGCACCTACTTGGTGCCCCTGGATTTCTAACGATAAAGTTCCCATTTAGCTTGATTTTGACCCAAATTTCTTCAAAATTAATAAAGATGGCATTTTTACAGAGTTAGGCAATGTTCCAAGATTTCCCCAGCAGAGTCGCCAGCCTGTGGACCCCGATCCGGGACGGGCGTGGAGGGACGGGCCCCCGCGCGAGTCTCTCTAGATCGTCCACGTGAAGGAGAGCCCCACCAAGGAACTCTCGAAAGAGTGCCCCTCACAGCATGAGCGGCGATGTAAAGTGAGATACCTCTCGATTCGGGGACTAGCCCAGATTCGAGGCGTACCTTAAACAAAGAAGAGTCGCCATCCAAGGAAGTGGGCCCTGGATCCCATGCTGTGCTCTGTTGCAACGGATAACCAGAGATATAAAATAGGGTTCGTGCCTGATGACGAATGGGGAAGGGATTAGGCGCCCCCAATTCGCCCAAGTGCTAGCACCTGGTCTCTTATGCCATTTATTATTAATTTTGAAGAGTTTTGGGCGAAAATCATGCGAAATGGGAACGAATATCTCCGAGATAACGTCTAGCTAATCATGCATGTCTCGGAGATGAATAAGAAGCACACACAAAAGAAATGAAAGATATGTCGCCTAAGAATAGCTAGGTTATGAGTGACATGCCTAATTGGTGTCTAAGTTCTGGTGGACAAGCACATGCATGTTACAGCTAAAGGTATAGGATCTGTACATAAAAATAAGAAAACACAGCAAAACACACAACACAACACGACTCGACACACGACCCGACACGACAAACCCTAGACTCTAATGCAATACTTGACTCGGACCAGGATGGCCATCCATCCTAGCTGCACTACGTATCCCGGCCTCGGGAAGAATCAGAGCCAACGTAGTTCGGTGCCCTATTCTAAACTACGATGCCTAAAACTCTAGGACCGCTATCCTAGACTCGATCCACTAGACTCGACTGATGTTTAAAGCTTTTTGTGCGATTGCTTAAATTCAAGTGGATTGTAATTTTTAGGACTCTATATGCCCTAACTAATGCAAGTTGATTAGCCTTAAGCTAATGTAGGTGGGCCCTATATCCTATGTGTATCTAGGCTGTGCATTCTAAGGAAAACCATGGGTTGACTATATGCTTCCTAGTCTAGCCATCGGTTCGACTAAATGTCTAACCGATCGACTTGAGGCCTCCTAACTCTAGGGACACTCACACGACAGGACACACCATATCAATACAAATCAAGACCGACTCCTAACTCTAAAACACCCTAAATATCTAGGACAGACTCCTAACTCTAGGGGAAGATCTTTTTTGAAAAGGTTTTGAAGTTTTTTTGTATTTTTTTGGAATATTTGAAATGTTTATTTTTAAAGGTTTGGCTGGACCTGGGATGTGGATCCCAAGCTGCACTACGTACCCTGTTGAAAGGGATCAAGCCAACGTAGTTCGGACTGAATTCCTAACTACACTCTACTGACTCGAGATTTTTGAGATTTTTGATTTTTCAGATGTTTTTGAATTTTTCGACACAAGAGGACAAAATCCTATCATCACAAGGGGAGGACAGACTCCTGATATCCCGCAAAGGTTGGACAGCATCCTATGCTTTGCGGGGGGGATGAACAGAATAACAACTCTGCAAGGGTTGGACAGCATCCTATACCTTGCAGGAGTGAATAAAATCACGTGGTTGGATGAGGGGATGGACAGAATCCTAACCCCTATGATGATAGGACAGACCCCTGAAAGACTGAAGGACTGACTCCTATGCTGAAGACTGACTCTGAAAGATGGAAGGACGGAATCCTAAACTCTCTATGACAGACTCTAAAAAAAAGAAGAAAACCACACAAACGGGCCCCACATCAGCGGGCCCCACATAAACGGGTCCCACACACAGCGGGCCCCACACGTCAGCGGGTCCCACACCAGCGGGTCCCACACACAGCGGGCCCCACACACAGCGGGCCCCACACACAGCGGGCCCCACACAGCGGGCCCCACACAGCGGGCCCCACACAGCAGCGGGCCCCACACAAAAGCGGGTCCCACACGTCAGCAGGCCCCACACGTCAGCGGGCCCCACACGCAGCGGGCCCCACACAGCAGCGGGCCCCACATCAACGGGCCCCACACACAGCGGGCCCCACACATCAGCGGGCCCCACACACAGCGGGCCCCACACATCAGCATGCCCCACACACCAGCGGGCCCCACACAGCAGCGGGCCCCACATCAGCGGGGTGTCTACAATCACAAGCAACTCAAGCCTCCAAATAAAACTCAAGAACAAAAACAAACATTCAAGAGAAACTACTTACATGGACTGCTAATCGAGTTTAAAAAAAATGATCAAAGCTCGGAAAGATTTGAAATCAGCAGCTTGATCCTCTCTCCTTTCAGATTTGCAGACCTCGGATCTTGGCCGGAGATGGAATCATTGCAGGAGGTAGTAAAAATCGACGGAATCCGATGATACTGACCGAAGAAGGGAGAAATTTGCCGGAGATCCGCCGGATCAATATAAAACCACCGGATCTGAGACGCTTGTGGCGTAGATGGAGATGAAGAAGGTGACTGGTAATGAGAGATGTGCGATCGGATTCCGGCAAGGAATTCGCCGGAGAAGATGACTGGCCGGATCTCTCTCTCTGCCGATTTTCTTCTTCCTTTTTTTTTTTTTTCTCTGGTTCCCCCTGGTTTTTCTCCTCTGCTCCCTTTTTCTCCACTGTCGATTTCCTTTTTTTTTTTTTGGTTTTTTCCTTCGTTCTCCCCTCATGCGAGAGACCAGGGGGAGACACCTCATGAGTCCGAGACTCATCATGAGTCTTCATGAGGGGAGAAAAATGAGGGTTTTTTTGTCCCCCTCATGTCCCCCCATTTCCTCCCCATTTTCTCTTTTTTTCGTAAAAAAAATAAAAACAATCATCACAAATGGCATCGGATGCCATAAAAAAAATAAAAAAAAAAAAAACATACTCATTACCGGCCATTTTAAAAACAAAGGAAATGATGACTGTCCTTATTCTCTCTTTGAATACAAGCGCATCCCACATTAGCGGGTCCCACACAAGCGGGTCCCACACCAGCGGGCCCCACACAAGCGAGTCCCACACAAACGGGTCCCACATCAGCGGGCCCCACATCAGCGGGCCCCACACAAGCGGGCCCCACACAAATGGGCCCCACACAAACGGGCCCCACATCAGCGGGCCCCACATAAACGGGTCCCACACACAGCGGGCCCCACACGTCAGCGGGTCCCACACCAGCGGGTCCCACACACAGCGGGCCCCACACACAGCGGGCCCCACACACAGCGGGCCCCACACAGCGGGCCCCACACAGCGGGCCCCACACAGCAGCGGGCCCCACACAAAAGCGGGTCCCACACGTCAGCGGGCCCCACACGTCAGCGGGCCCCACACGCAGCGGGCCCCACACAGCAGCGGGCCCCACATCAACGGGCCCCACACACAGCGGGCCCCACACATCAGCGGGCCCCACACACAGCGGGCCCCACACATCAGCATGCCCCACACACCAGCGGGCCCCACACAGCAGCGGGCCCCACATCAGCGGGGTGTCTACAATCACAAGCAACTCAAGCCTCCAAATAAAACTCAAGAACAAAAACAAACATTCAAGAGAAACTACTTACATGGACTGCTAATCGAGTTTAAAAAAAATGATCAAAGCTCGGAAAGATTTGAAATCAGCAGCTTGATCCTCTCTCCTTTCAGATTTGCAGACCTCGGATCTTGGCCGGAGATGGAATCATTGCAGGAGGTAGTAAAAATCGACGGAATCCGATGATACTGACCGAAGAAGGGAGAAATTTGCCGGAGATCCGCCGGATCAATATAAAACCACCGGATCTGAGACGCTTGTGGCGTAGATGGAGATGAAGAAGGTGACTGGTAATGAGAGATGTGCGATCGGATTCCGGCAAGGAATTCGCCGGAGAAGATGACTGGCCGGATCTCTCTCTCTGCCGATTTTCTTCTTCCTTTTTTTTTTTTTTCTCTGGTTCCCCCTGGTTTTTCTCCTCTGCTCCCTTTTTCTCCACTGTCGATTTCCTTTTTTTTTTTTTGGTTTTTTCCTTCGTTCTCCCCTCATGCGAGAGACCAGGGGGAGACACCTCATGAGTCCGAGACTCATCATGAGTCTTCATGAGGGGAGAAAAATGAGGGTTTTTTTGTCCCCCTCATGTCCCCCCATTTCCTCCCCATTTTCTCTTTTTTTCGTAAAAAAAATAAAAACAATCATCACAAATGGCATCGGATGCCATAAAAAAAATAAAAAAAAAAAAAACATACTCATTACCGGCCATTTTAAAAACAAAGGAAATGATGACTGTCCTTATTCTCTCTTTGAATACAAGCGCATCCCACATTAGCGGGTCCCACACAAGCGGGTCCCACACCAGCGGGCCCCACACAAGCGAGTCCCACACAAACGGGTCCCACATCAGCGGGCCCCACATCAGCGGGCCCCACACAAGCGGGCCCCACACAAGCGGGCCCCACACAAATGGGCCCCACACAAACGGGCCCCACATCAGCGGGTCCCACACAAAAGCGGGTCCCACACAAGCGGGCCCCACATTCCCTTTTGCTCGGATTAATTTCATTCATTTTCCGCCTGACCTCGGGATTTTATTCGAATATGCAGGTTTAGGGCCTTGTCAAAATGGGGTGTCTACACTTCTCTACACAGATCTCTCAAAAAACCCTTAGCTCTTATACCAGTTGTTAAGAAAATAGCGGCGTAGAGAGACTAACCGTGTAAAAACCATAAAGCAAATTGGCAAGCAAGCAGAAAAATAGAGAAGAAAGGAAGTAGGGAGCAAAGAGAAACAAGAACAAACACACCGGATTTACGTGGTTCGGCAAAGCCTACGTCCACAGGCGACAATCTCTTCTTCTTTCTTTGTTCAATAATGGCAGCCAAGTACAAGACAATACAAACCCTCAAAATCTCCACAAAGTTGTTTTTCTTTGTTTTGGGGGTTTTACATAGAAGCAACAACCCACAATTGTCAAAAACCCAAAAAAGAATAGATATCAACATTTTGGAGGAGTTTTCAATATTTGGCAAAACAAACAAAGTAACTTTCTTTTCATTATTAGCTTGCTTGACCTACAAGCAACCTAATAAAAGAAGTTGCCATTATTTGGCATGGCTTCACCCTTTCAACAGGAATACAGACTTGAGGGGAGTATTTATTCCTCATTAGTAATAAATAAAGCCAACAAGACCCTAAGCAATTTCCTTCATATTGAGATGACCAGAGTACACTGTCTCCCTTTTGATTTCATCCTCCAAAACCTCTCCATTAACACTAACATGCCAAGGATTGTGCACAACCCTGAAAATTTTGGGGCTTCTGGTTCTGTATTCCAAATTACCAAACTACAAGAATGGACACCTGACCAGAATGCAACAGTCTAACTGCCTAATGCAAATGACAAAACTTATCTTTACCCATTTTGCAATTCTTTCGAATGGCACAGGAAGCCAAAATGCAGAGAAATTAATGTAGTAGCAGAAGCAATGAAAATGCAACAATGACCCGTACACACAACTACTATAGAATAAAAGTCACAAGTAGCGATGAAGAATAGATGGAGGAGCACAAGTGACCACAGTAATGCACATCAAAAATGAATGGCAGTTGGAATCATGGTTTTAAATTTCAGCCGAAATACCGAAATTTCAGATTTCGGTCGGGGCTGAAATTTAAAAATTTTGGCCGAAATTATAATATTTTCATGGAAATTTCCATCGAAATTTCGTTTTTGGCTGAGGCTGAAACCGAAATGTCAATCCTTGGTTGAAATGCAAGTGGGTTGTGAACCCAAACTGCCCAGAAACCAGATTTTAATATCTGATCCATAGTTTCAAAACTCTCCTTTGTCATCATGGAATTCCCCAAGTCGACTCCCTAAAAACCTTAGCCACGTTCTTATCCAAGTCTATGTTTTGCCCTACAAAGTCAATCAAAACTCCTTTGAGTTCATGAGCTATGACCGTGTCAACCGAGTACTCAGCTGCATAAACTGAGTACTTGACCACGTCGTGCAGAGTCGACTAGGATTTGCTTTCGCCACGTTTTGATTCGCATCTGCGTTCTGAAACACTGATGTCATCTCATTCAAGTATTTTTATTTATTTTGGGCTAATTAAGTTGAGGTTTGACAGAAGTGGCAGGAACCCAACAGTTACATTATCAGCATAAAAAGAAGAGCAATGGTAAATGCAAGGGAGCCCTTGCATAAAGAGCCAGAAAAGGGCCCTTGATTGGTTCCACGTCAATAAGTGTGACCGTTTCAAATCAATTGAAAAAGTAAATTCGGTTACACTTAATGATGTGGAACCAATCAAGGGCCCTTTTCCAGCTCTTTATGCAAGGGCTCCCTTGCATCTATCATTCCTCTAGAAAGAATTACGACTGCATATAATTTTTTTTCATGCTCATCTTATTGTAATATTTTGTAGGATAATAAAGGATGTGCTACTGTTTTAATGATTTTTTATAGTTTTATTGCAAAACTTGTTATTGATACCCACTTAATTTGTTGTTTTGAAATGGTTCTGTGTTTAATCATTTGATCATTCTAACTGTTTCGTGTGAACTTTTATGAGTTTGACTGTTACAGCCGTTTGGATACACGGATTTTAGAATCTTGGATTTCCTCATAATCCTAGATGGGAGACAAGAGAAGAAGGAGACCGTCCGTTTCGCTTCTCTTTAGAATCTTGGATTTTAAGTAAGAAATCTAGGTTTTTAGAAATCTCTCCCACATCCTGAGATTTCTAAAACCTGGAAACATGGGATGATGTCCTACTCTCTTGCTGACGGAAAGAAGGGCGAAAAATCAAAAAACGACGGCTGGCCTCCTTCTCTCTCCTCCCATCTACGATTTTGAGGAAATCCAAGATTGTAAAATCCACGTATCCAAACGGCCCCTTAAAGTCTGTATTATAGAGGTCTTTTGTCTCTTGTTTGACATGACAAAGGATGTTTGTTTCCTGCATTTTAGATATTTCTTATTTTTCCATGAGCTAGTTGAAATTCATGTTCACGGGGTCCTTAGACGGTGCGTGCACACTGCCGAACATTCAATCGAGCAGTGGGTTGTTGTTTCTTGGAGGCAAATCACTGGCAAACCCGATGGCATATAGGTGATCAATCCCAAGAGGGTGATATTTGTCTTAAAAAGACAGTGTGTTCGTAGTGTGCCTCAACATTCATCTGTATCATATTTCCCTTGTTTCAGTATTCATCTGTATATGAATTTTAGTGATTATGATTTTAAATTTTGTTTAGTATTTTTATTCATGGATTAGGATCAATTATACCCAATTTTCGCAAACAATCCTGAGATAAATACCTCATGTTTTGATCCTATGATTACAAGCATCTTGAGTGAGATTGAATGTTAGCTCTTTTTCCACATGAAGATGACCATCTCAAGAGTGATGATAAGAAAGTGATTAGTTTTGCTCCGAGCAAAGATGCTCCAATGTTTGTCATCAGCGCTGTTCAAGGACTGATTGTTGTAGTTCACTTCATCACTGGAAAACAGAAAGATATGGATGGACCTTCTAGCAAAGATCGAAGAGGCGGAAGAGCTGCTCTGTTCAACATCATTCCTAGCAGCACTTGAGCTGCCAAGGTTGTTGGGAAAGTGCCTTGAGATGAGCTACTGTTGTGTTTGCCCGGACCTCTTGAAGATGAGCTACTATTGCTGTGCCTGTTTCATATAGCCTCTGTTTCTTTCGACGTAAATTGGGCGTAAAACAAATTCTACAGCCATTTTTAAGTGAAAAAAATGTGTGTAAGATTTGTTTTACACCCATTTTATGTTACAGACATGGAGCTATAGAGAAAATTCATATTCACATCAGGTTCAGAAATGAAATTGGCTATAACATGTTCATGTAAATTAAGAACCTGAGTTGGATATCATGTATCTGTCAGTCTTATGGGCTTCAACATTTCCTTCTTCTCAAATATTGATGGGTAACCTGGGGTTAGGTGGACCCCTACCAGTATATTAAATAAAGAAAGATGATACAATATTAGGAACAAGACCACCGCCCAATCCTTGGAACAATGTCTAAGGAAAAGGGCCGAACCACTAGGGTCATGATACTCTTGAATACAAACCCAAAACAAACAAGAGAAAAGAACATACAAGAGCTGGATTTTTGCACTTGGCGGGGCTTGGGAGACACGTGAACAGGACCCCATACTTAGGAGAAGACATGTTTACTGATCCAGGGGGTCCATCATCTTCTGGCTATACTTGTTCTCTAGATTTTCCCCAGCTCCTGAACCTCTGGGGGTTTTGTTTTTTCTTTGATGGTGCTCTTCTCTCTCAGTATATTTCCGTACTGTAAGGGCACATAATGACATTTTCATAGCCATGGGAATCAGCCCTTTGGTGAACATGCATACAGAACAAATGTGCAGAGAACACCCTCTTTTGGGCCAATTCTAAGTCATCTTTCGTACATAATCACTTACATGAGGCTTTCTTTGAATTGCTTACTAATGAATACAGAACATGTTTTGGAATATTTTCTTCGTGATCTCATGCCACCCACATTTTAGATTATAATCTATCAAATTACTCCTTGTGCTGTTTGGTTTGGACTCCGCCACGGGACTAACTAGTCCCCATTAACCAGGATCAAGATGGCCCCACCACATGTTTTTACGATCGGGGCCATTGCTTTTCTTAGGCACCACCGGCGGCCCTCATCTCATGGCTAATGGAAATTTGTTCACTCAATCATGTCTTCTAAAACATGTTAGGATCATCTGTTCATCGATTAGCTAGACTGGAGGTGGCCCACCAAACATGTGTCACATCTAAGGTTTTAAATTTCAGTTTCAGTCGCCACAGAAACAGACATGAAATCACTCGCATGTCTCATAATTAACATATAATTTATATAAATATTTATACATACATAATACATACACCATATTTCACATACAACTCGCACTAATATAATTATGTATGGGATTTGCTAGGCAATTTTGCAGAAATCGATTTAGTGGTTCAATTTTGCATGAGAGAACAGCCACCTCAGATGAATTAAATGAATAAGACAGAATCTGCCAAAAATTGAGCATATGTGGCCTCCAAAAGTGAGCCGCGAAATGGCTTTCAGCGAAACTGCCTAGCAAATCCCATTGCGCATATAGTATAACACTGATGGGCTTACGATTTTTGTTTTGGAACGTGTTTTTGGTTAGGTATTATTTCGTAAGTGATGGAAACAAAAAAGTTTCATTATTTCGTGTTGGTTTCGGTGGAAATTTAAAACCATTATATGTCTACATTGTGTCCATTTTTGTCTAACCTATTCAGTTCTTAAATTTTTTTTTTACTGTGGACTAAAACAACACCTCCAAAAGAGATCATACAAAATCATCCCAATACCTCTCCTCTAAGCATAGTCAAAACATGAGACCACTAAAAAAACTGGTCAGATTTCGATTGGTCTTGTTTGGCTGCTTGGATTAGCCATCTCACAAGAACCATTACGATCAAACCATCTTTCAAATGAGTTGTTAAAACAAAAACAAACAAAAAACCGCACCTTTCTTATCTAGATCCGATGGCCAGGATGGCATGATCGATACAAATTTCATTCTCTAGTCGGGCCCACTAGATTTAGTTTGCCCTGATCATCGAACCCACCAACCACGATATATAAATAAATGTTCCTTCGTCAACTAGTTGAAAAACCCAAATACATGCCTTCATTTCCAGGGATGGGATTTTGATTGATACACCCCCCATTTATTCACAGAAAGAGATTTTAGAATGACAAGTAATTAATTGAGAGAGAAAGGAAGAAAGTGAGAGAGAGAGAGAGCGAAAGAAGGAATGTGTGAAAATGGTAGCGAGGAAAAGAAGAAACTGAAGAACAAAACATGGTTATTGAATTTTTACAAGGATTTAATGGCGGGGGCTTTGATGGGTGGGGTCGTGCACACAATCGTGGCCCCAATAGAACGAGCAAAGCTTTTGTTACAGACCCAAGAGAGCAACGTTGCTATAATCTCTGGTGGGGGCCACAGAAGGTTCAAAGGGATGTTTGATTGCCTTTTTAGAACGGTTAAGGAAGAGGGTTTGTTGTCTCTTTGGAGGGGAAATGGAAGCAGTGTTCTTAGGTACTACCCCTCTGTTGCCCTCAATTTCTCCCTCAAGGTAACTATTTAACTCCTCACTTCTTCTTTTTTCTAATACATGAGTATATTTCTAAACCCATTTGCTTTTTCTTATGATTTCTTGTCTCTGATTTTCATTCTGTTGTTCTAGGGTATATTTCTTTTCCAATAACTGACTATATATGTATCTAAACCAATTGATTGTACACCCAAATTGCAATTTGGGCCTGTCTAGATTGCAGATTAGGAAGGCCAAATTGCACCCAAATTGCAAATAAACTACAGCTTTAGAAGGTTCAAATTGCAATTTGGGTGTGGATGATAGAAAAGTGGGGTTCAAGTATTATTAATATTTTTTGTTCTTTGTATGATATTTTTGAAGTTGAATTTTTTATTGTGTTGCATATCAAACACCAAAACTTCTCATCTGTTTGGCTTTCTCTTTTTTATTTTTTCCATGGGAATAAGAATGTATTTATCTTTGGATTTCGGTTTTTATCAGAGGGGCACCATTGGTGGTGTAACTCAAAACTTAAGGGCTTCAATTAGTGACAAAGAAAGATGATGTAAGGTTTGCGAATTCTAGTAGGTATTGGGTTATTTTCTTAATCGAGTGTAAGATTATGAAATGTAAATGAGGCTAATAGGCCTAAGAAGTGGCAAAACTATGGTACTGGGAAAATTCTAGGAATACTGGGTAAGATTTTGTTGTTCAAGATCTTACCCAGTAAGATTATGAAATGTAAATGATGCTATTATATTAGGGCTAGGAAGTGGCAAAACCATGCTACTAGGGTAGAGATTCAATGAATCCTTAACGTAGGTTCCTAAATGTTTCCTAAGAAACGTTAATTATCACATCATATGTGATCCTAAAATGTTCAAACCCATAAGAAAAACATGAGTGTAGTAAAACAAAAGAACCCTAATAGTCATATAATATGCGATACTAAAATGTTCATGCCCATGAGAAAAACATGATAGTGTAATAAAAAATAATAATCTTATACCAAATTATATATCATTCAAACATCACATGGTCTAGCTGTGCAGCATTATGCCATGTAGAACTTGTAGAATCACTGTAAAAGGGCTTCTTTAGCATCACACCCAAAGAAAGAAGAGAACCCGAATCTAATAATATATATATAGTAGTCCCATTACACTATAATCTAAACTTGGTCTTAGCTCTAGATCTTAACTTTTAAGAGAATCAAAACCCTACACAAATAGAAGTCTCTAAAGTCCACTATTTTACTGTTCATGGTATCTTAATCTCCATGAATGAAAGAGAAAAGAGAAGAGAGAAGGGATGGAGAAGAAAGAGATGAGAGAGTTGAATGTCTCTCCCTCTCAAAATATGTATTATATATGTATGCGACTAGGGTTCATGTACAATGACTAAAATACCCCAACCCGGGTATGTAATTACACCGCTACGTCTAAACATTTACAAACCTATGAAATCTACAAAGGAAAAAGACAAATTTTGTGTGGTTTTTCCATTCTCAGTTTTCACACCAGTATAACCCTCAAATTGGACCAAAATAATCCTGCTTTAGTGCCTCAAGTGTATACATATGTGGGGCTTATCTCAAAAAAAAATGTACGTGAGCTAACAAACCCCCAACCAACCTCCCCCCCCCCCCCCTATTCACCTCTTACTCTTCAAGGAAGAGGGGGGATCAAAGAACTCTAGGCCTTCTCTGGCCAATTTACAGTGGAGAACAAATGATCCAATTACTCACTACTCTCAATGCAGAAGGCATAATGATCCACAATCAACATGTGGCGGCTGCAAAGATGATTGAGTGGGAGGATCTTAATAAGACAAAACGTTCGTCCAAATGCGCATACTCTGGTGGAAGCTGGAATGTCCCATACTATGGATATAGGCGATGGCCCAGGGCTAAGAGCAAGCTGAGTATAGTAGGACTTAGACGTTGAAGACACCGGAATAGCACCAAGTCCAAACCCTCTTAACTCGTCCAACATTTTGATGAAGTACTTCTTTAACATTCCCAACATATGTGCGTACTCTTCTCAGTCCCCTATCAAAGGAGTTTCTTGTGAAATTTAACTTCCAAGATATCTTTCCCTCCACCTATTCAAAGCAGTCCATAACAAACACATCCTATCACACACCACTGAAAACAAGTCTGGAAACATATCCTTGAGTGCTTCGCCCCGGCACCACCTGTCATACAAAAATCGGATTCTATTGCCCGAACAGAATCTAAATCTTATTCCTTCATTAACCCTGACTGTCTGCTTCAAAATGTCCCTCCATACTGCGACTCCATTGTGTCTGAATCTGTCGTTAGATATCCAGTTCCCGATGTACTTCCGTAATTGAACTCGATGACCTTTGTCCAGATATGGCTCCGCTTTCCCAAACCTTCATAACAATTTGCCAAGTAGAGCATTATTACCCCCCTTTAGCCTCTTATTTCCCAAACCCCCAGCCTTAATTGGTTTGCATACCTCCTCCCATCTTACCAAGTGGAATTTCCGTTTTTTTTATGGTATGAAATTTCCGTTTGTTGTCTGCTCCACCCCACAAGAATCTCCTTTGAATTTGTTCTATTTTATTAATTACACTCATTGGACATTTAAACACCGAGAGCTGGTAAATTGTGATATTTACTAGTACTCTTTTGATGAGTGTAATTCTTCCCTACAAGGGCACCGAGTTCTGCTTACATGTATCTAACCTTTTATCCACCCTTTCCACTATTGGTTCCCACTCCCTCTTCCTCGGTCTCTCTGGCCCCAAAGGACGACCTAAATATTTTGAGGGAAACTTTTCCACCATACATCCAAGAAGGCTCACTGAATCTTCGACCGTCTCATCAGATATGTCAATTCCCATTAGCTCGGATTTACGAAAGTTGGATCTCTGAATGGATTTCAAGTTGAGTATCCCTTCCATGTTAGGGCTATTAAATACCAAAGTATCATATGTAAACTGCAAATGAGAAATTTCTAGCTGATTGTTTCCCACTTTGAACCCTTCAACCAATCTAAGACTTTTTCCTTTATCTAGACGTCTAGTAAGTGTCTATACTACCATTACAAATAGAAAGGGGGAGGGGATCGCCCTGCCTTAATCCTCTGGATGGCTTAAAGAAGCCTCTAGGAGAGCCATTAATCAAAATTGAGAACCAACCTGAGATGCTTCTTTTTATCCATCTGCAATGGCTTAAAGAAGCCTTTAGAAGATGCATTAATCAAAATTGAGAACCAACATGAGGAGATGCTTCTCATAATCCATCAAAACCATCTATTCCCAAATCCCATTCTCCTTAATAGGTATTCCAAGCAATCCCACTCTACGCCGTCGTACTCCTTTTCCATGTCCAGATTACAAAGAACACCCTTCCCTCCATTCTTGAGATAGTAATCCGTCACCTCATTCACTGTTAAGACGATGTCTCGGATTTGTCTCTCTTGCACAAAAGCAGACTGGTTCCCAGAGACAATCTTAAGAAGCAACTTCTTCAATCTTTCTGCTAAAACTTTTGCCACTTCAATCTTTCAACTGAAACTTATGCCAGAACTTTATAGACACGGCCTACCAAGCTTATAGGTCTAAACTCTTCAATCCTCACATCCCCTTTTACCATAGGAATAAGCGCAATGAAAGTGGCTCCAGTTCCTTAATCTAGGTACAATCCATCATAAAACTCCTTGAAAAACTGGCAGCCTCCCTACAGCTTTGGAAGCAACCCATGCAAATATCATCTGGCCCAGGGGCCTAAACCATGCTTGAGGCAAAGAGACCTATCCTAGTCTCTTCTTCCTCTAATGATTTCTCTAGTGCATCCCTTTCTCTTTCCTCCACTGAACTAAAAGTCACATCCTCTGGCAAAGGATAGACCACCTCCTCAGATGAATAAAGCTTGTATAAAAGTTCACTATTTCTTCCACCATTACTTCATTTTCCTCCTTAAGGGCTCCTTCCACTTCCAATGAGGATATACAATTACATCTCCTCCTCGCACTTGCTATTCCATGAAAGTAGGCAGTATTCTTATCCCCTTCTTTTGACCATTGCACTCTCAATCTCTGTCTCCAATAGATTTAGATTTCCTCCCGAAGAACCATTTTTTTTTTAATTCTTCTCATAACTTCCCATCTCCCCCACTTCCTCCTCAGGAGGCAACGCTTTCCTCATTAGCTCTAGAAATTTCCTGGATATGGGAAAGTAATCTCTCATTCCCTTCAGCTTCTCTTGGTTCCACTCCTTTAACTAACTCTTAATGTAGCAAAGCTTCTGACCAACCTTCATGTCAACTGGGCCCGTTACATTTATTCCATTGCACCATTCACCCAGATTCTCTTCCATCTTAGGTACCTCATCCAAGGTAACTCAAACAGGAAGGAAGAATGACCCCACGACTCAAGATGAGGGTCAAGAAGAATGGGGCAATGGTCTGATATTGTGTTTTGTAATGCTTTTTGGCACACTTTGGGGTGGGAAGAAAGCCACTGGGGGCACATAAGGAATCTGTCGATTCTACTCTAACTATGCTTCCTAGCCCATGTATATTTCGCACCAATCAAAGGTAGACCAACAAGTTAATTCTGGCCAATAAAATACGTGAAAGCCCTCATACAACTGGTCACCCTAGTCTGTCCTCAACCATTATGGTCACATTGAAATCACCTCCCAAGCACTGTGGTTTTGACCAAGGAAGCAGGATTCTTCCCTGGGAGTGGGGAACCGCGATTTCCCAGTTCGCGAATCCGAAACAGGAATCTTCTCGAATCCCCAAAAACTAGAAATCCCAGTTCGGATTCGCCGGAAACCCGATTCCCACTTTTGGGAATCGCGGTTTATGATTCCCTGGAAACGCTATTCCCACTGGGAACCGCGGTTTAATGTTATGTGAAATGCGATTTTCCGGTGATTCCCCTGCTATTCCCCGGAGATTCCTTGGCGATTCCCAACTGCCTGGCGATTCCCAGTGACTCCCCTGCAACTCCCCGGTGAATCTCCGGTGACTTCACGATTCCCGCTTCCGACCATTCCGGGAGCCTTCGATTCCCGCATTCAATTCCTGCTTTGGCAGCCTTAGTTTTGACCACCTATTCCTGACCTCATGCAATTCCTCCCATGGATTGGACCGTACACTCCTGTAAAGGTCCACAACGAATTATCCGAGACATTCTTCAAAACTACCGATGTTGAAAACCTTCCAATGAAGCTGTCAACCATTTTCAATATAATTGCATCCCATGTCACCAAAACCCCGCCTACGATTCCCACAACATTAATTGTCTCAAAGTCCCAACTTGCTTTTCCCCCTTAGTGCCTTTATCATGTTTCAGCTCATACTATCCATCTTAGTTTCCTGAATGCACAGAATGTCGAGTTTAGTTTTTACCATCAACTGGTTCATCTGGGCTTTTTTGCTAGAGTACCCGGCCCTCTAACATTCAAAATTAATATCTTCATGATGACGTGATCTGCCAGATTTGACCCCCCTGAGTAGGCACATGGTTCACTGTGGTCCATTATTTTCCCCCGAGTTGAGTCCCTTTTACCTTGTTTGCGTTCCGTGTTTTGCTGCCGTGTTCCTTGTATTGCCCTACGGAGTCAATAAAAACTCCTTTGACTGACTCCCGAATTATGGCCGCGTCAACCGAGTACTCGACCGGATCATGCAGTGTCGACTAGGATTTTCTTCTGCCGCATTCCGCGCCGCATCTACATTTTTAAACACCAGTTCTACCAATACCTAGGGAGGTGCTTTGGCCCATTGTAGGTGGAGAGGATCAGCTGACTGTTTTTTATCACCTCGCACCTTAAGGGGTCCTTGCATTTTTTTTAATTTCTTTTGATGGCGGCCTTCAACCATCTCGAATTTTCATGGTTCAAGAAAAATATATCGTAAAAATATTACAAGAAAAAATTAAGATAAATCTCATGTTTTATTGAAAATCTTGTGATGTTATTTTATTTTCTTTTCTTTTTATTTTAACATCGCAGGATTTTCGAAACCTCGATGACATTGGTCACTGCAGTCAGATCTGCAATGTACTTGAAATTTGGCTTCCCTTCAGCTGCTTCCTGCTATCTTCTACTTCTCTCGCATCATGAGATGAAAAGTATTGCTAGTTTGTCAATTCAGATTCCTTTCATAGCTGATTGTTATTCGCTAACAGTTCTATCACTGTGACATTGATAAGAAATCTACTGGGAGGCTTCTTGTGAGTGTATCCCTATTTGTGGTGCTTCTCAAATCTTTTGGAAGAGCTGATGAAATTATTGTCTGCAGTTCTCAAGAACAACAAACTATTACTAATATGAGGCTCTATGAGCCATAAAATGTCCTACCAATTGGTCAACTCCTATTTCAGTTACTTCAAATTGAAGCATCCAATTCTTCAAACATACCTTTTACATATCCAAGCCTCATCTTGCCTGCTACCAAACTCTTCATTTATTGAGGCCATAGCAAGAAATTGTTGCTGTTAGTTTTACCTCTCAATGATAGTATGAGTCTCTATGAATGCATCGCTTCAAATTTGAGAGTGCAATTATCTGATCTACATCTAGATCCTTGAAGCTTCAGAACTTCAAGACAAAGTTAAAGATTGGGAGAGGGTGACAGTAAACATAGTTTAGGTTTTTCTTACCAGAAAACCTATGAAGCACTGTACTTTGTAATTCTAGTCCGAAACATTTAAGAAGCTCTGTTTAAAAAATCCCAGAGGCAATTATTTACCTGCCTGAGCTGAGCTGACTCGGATTTGGCCCTACCAATATGTGGGTCAATAAAAAAACATGTCACGTCAATCATTTGCTTGCTTCAGTCAATGCAGTTTTATACCTTGAGTGAGTTCTTGTCCAACCTTTTAAAAATTGAAATACTACTTCCCCTTCCCCCAAAACACTTCGATGGAGATCTCTTCACAGATTATCCTCTAGCTTACAAATCGAAAGACTGTATTTTGGTTTGAAAGGTTGCAGACAAAATATTTACTTCAAGAAGCCTTGAATTCTTGAGAAATTCTTGAATGATCTTGATTAATCTAGATCTTCGGATCACGTTGGCACTCTTGCACAACTCTATTGTTGACCCGTCCATACATCTGCTGCCTGCAGTCATACCGTCATACAGGCTTGAATCCCAGCTACAATGATTCTAGTCCACCCTAGGTCTACCAATTCAAACTTCTAGCAGTGAGGCTCGTTGATCTTCTATCAGGTGCTCTGGTACCCTCTAGGATGAGAAAAGAGATAGGAATTTTCAAAAGAGCAAAAAGCACCTATTGCATCATCTACTCTCATACTAAGTACCGTAATTTTTTTTGAGGAAACGGTAACAAATTTTATTGAAAATCCAACATTCAAGTACAATTAGATGTAGGCATGTGAGACAAGTTCTCGCCAACATCCCTCTACCCCATACAACGATTCCAATTTTAGACAAGCACATTAAGTGACTCTGTTTATGATTACCTCCATACCAGATTTTTCAACTCCCTCTTTTGCCAAGGAGTCAGCCTCTCCATTAGCCGAGCGGGGCTAGTGAAAGTGAGAGGGAGAAATCCTCTGGCAACAGTCCCTGATTTCCAAAATGGTGCCTGCCACAGGCTACGGGCCGACCCATTTGCCCAAGCGATGACATTTGACTAATCACCCTCCACTATAAGAGGAAGAGATAGGTGATTAACCGCCCACTTGAGCCCCCATAGCAAGGCTTTAGCCTCCACGTCATTTGAATCTGAAATGCCGATTGGGCTGGAAAAAGACATCCATGTCGAACCTTGTACCGTATTGAACTACAGGCCCAAACCCATACGATGGATCTGTTAAGGATGAATCATAAATGACTATAGTGCCTTTAGTGATCACTACAACCTACTACAATATTATTGTCAAGAGTCCAAAATTTTGCTTAGGGGTGAGCAGCCTATTTCTCAGAAAATTTGCCATTATTACTTTAAAAAAGGAAGAAAAAGGAGTGTGCATGATATGTAGGTAGCTTAGTCTTGGTCTTTCTCTGTTTGGCCAACCTATACCTCTAGATTGCAAGCCACTTGTATGCCTATATTCGATGTTCAGGCTTCATGGAGCCCAGAATATCTCAAGTAATTCTTCACATTTGGCCCTGCTTTTCCATTCGTACTTTATGCCATGCTTTTTATTTCATTTCCATTATTTCGCTCATTGCATTCATTGATCAACCAATAAGTAGTATTCTGAAATGATTGTTATTAAGTAATCACTGAACATTTGAATGTTGATGCAATAGTGAAATAGCTAGTGTTCCTACGCAAAATAACTCAGTAGTTTGCTGTCCTGATCATGTTTGCTTATCCAATCAACTGTAACACAGGATATTTACAGAACAATGCTACAGAATGGAACATCTCAAGATGGTCATTTCATGTACGGGGCTCCTGCAAATTTCGTGGCAGGAGCCGCAGCTGGGTGTACAACTCTTGTCATTGTCTACCCACTTGATATAGCTCACACACGCCTCGCAGCAGACATTGGCAAAACAGACGCCCGCCAATTCAGGGGCATCATCCACTTCCTCAACACCATCTACAAGAAAGACGGAATCACAGGCATCTATAAAGGCCTTCCTGCCTCTCTACATGGGATGATCGTCCATCGTGGCCTCTACTTTGGCGGCTTCGACACTGCAAAAGAAATTATGTCAGATGAGTCTAAACCCGAGCCACTATTGTGGAAGCGTTGGGTGGTAGCCCAAGCAGTTACCACCTCAGCAGGTCTGTTATCTTACCCATTGGATACTGTGCGGAGGCGAATGATGATGCAGTCTGGTTTGGAGCAGCCAATGTACAAGAGCACTCTGGACTGTTGGAGGAAGATTTATAAGCTGGAAGGGGTGGCTTCTTTCTATCGCGGGACAGTGTCCAATATGTTTAGGAGTACTGGTGCTGCTGCAATTCTAGTGTTATACGATGAGATCAGAAGGTTCGTGAATTGGGGTGGATTATGACAGAAAAATGATTTTTGTTGATTCATTTGCGAAATATGTAAGGGGTAGATGAGAGGTATAGAGGAGTCGAATTGGCATTTTAGAAAGGCTAGCCTGGGTTGGTAGCAGATTGGGTTTCGTTGTCGACTGTGGATGAGAAATCTGAGATTGGATTGCCATGATTTTCCAAGGCTCCAAGGCAATGACTGCATTCTTGCTCGTTTTGGACAATAAAGGCAGCCATTTTGTTCATTTTGTTTCAAGTGAAAGTGCTTTCCTTTCATCATTTCTCTTTTCTTTCTGTTTTTGCTGGACACCAAAAGGGGTGTTGAAAGGAAGTAAGCAGGTTACAAAAGTAGGGAAATGATGTATTCCTGATTTACTCCAATCGCTCCAAAATCAGGTTGCTTTTTCTTGGGCTAGATTTTATGGATGGGTGGGTGAAGTGATGCTTAATGTTCTTGTTATTTTTCTTATACTTTTGATGGGTAAGCAGGGGTTGAACTCACGAGCTTAAGGTTGGGTCAAAAAGCACCTTTTGACTGAGGTTGGGCTCAACCCCAAAACTACACATTGCTACCATTACCACCACGGATACTCTGAATATCCTTACTCCATTCTCAGTTCGGGTGAATTCGGATCTGCAACCGAATTTCATTGGGTGCAATTCGTTGTGAGGATTCAACGTATCAAACAGCCTCTAGTCAGATTTGTTTTTGGTGCAGTCATTGCTACTTACCAAGGATTTTGGCAGGCATTTCTAACATAATTTTCTCCGTTTGAAAATAGAGGGGCTTTATATACAAGCGAGGGGGTAGCTTTTGGTTTGTCGACTACTTTAGCACCAACTAATTCTAATTGTAAATTTGCACCGGGGAGCCCCCCGCCCCCCGGTTTTGATATTGGCACACTATTTAGACGTTATGGGTTGTCACAATTTTTTTATAATAGTTATTTAACAGTCCATCAATACAAGTGTCTAATAAAGCAAGTCACTAACAAGGGGCGTGCGGATATCATTTTCCACATAATTATCAGATTGCAAATTTTGAATTTAGCCAGCCACTGGTCGCTGGTCCTTATTATTAACACCATTTGACTTCTTGTTATAGGGAAATAATATCCACACTCCCTCTTGATAATGACACTCTTTCGTATAAAAGCGGGATATTGAAGGCTTCTACAATTTCCAGGACACTATTAACAGACAATCAGAAAGTGGCGCCATTATCAGAGAAGGGAGTGCAAATATCCTTTCCCTGAATCTATTCTACTATTACAAAAAAGGTGTGACAACTGATGATTAGAAATGCAAACACCCACGAAAGAACTACAACAAAGATGCAATATGCAAAATAATTTAATACCAGACAAAGCATAGAAACTATAATATTTAAACTTTAACGGTTGCTCACTTCCTTCAAGGCCAACAAATTATAACATTTTACTGCCTAGCAATACCCTCCCCCCTAACCAAAACCAGAATGAAATGGTAATGTTGGTGATAATAATAATAATAATAATAAAGGAGAAAAGAAACACCAAAACTCTAGTCCCCCCTTTCCTTTCAATTACTACTACCCTTCTCTTCCAAATGGGTTTTGACACCAGGAAAAAAGAGAGATAACCCAACAAACCCTTCAGTAGTAACCCTCGGATACATCATATATTGTATTGAAATGAACACCATTACTGCTGCTTACACTCAGGCGGCCGTTCACCTTGACCTTCTCCGAGATGGGCTCCTCCACTCTTCTGCAGATTCAGACAAACAGACACTCATCATATACCAGAGAACCAGTAACTCAAGCAATTTTTTAAAACACCAAACAAGCAATTTTCGACACAAGTACTAAGGAGAAATTAAGTTTTTCAAAAAAAAAAAAAAAAACGTACCTTTGGTCCAGCTGCTCCCTGTTGAAATAGTTGACACAAGTGAGACAAATGATCAGTATCTAGAAGTAAATAATAAATCTCACTGCAGCCCAAACTTAACCATGCATTACCTTCTTTCTGCTCTTGCCTGCATCTTCTTCCTCTTCATCATCGTCCTCTTCGTCCTCTTCCTCATCCTCCTCTTCATCATCTTCATCTTCCTCCCCATCTTCATCATCTTCATCATCCTCTCCATCAATGTCCTCATAATCCTCTCCCTGTACGGCCTCACCTGTAAACCATGAGACAGCATGGGGGATAATTTTGTCCCGAATAGTCGACCTGCAAAAGGCACCACAACTTGTCATCTTCCACTGTACAGTGTACAAGCAAGTTTGGTGACAGTTTTTTAAAAGGCTATAATGCGGATCAAATTTTTTCAAACCCATCAAGTTTAAAGAGTTCACAAACATCATGCGGGCTTTGGTTCTTCCAAAACAATTAAGTATTAACTCAACATTTGGAAATGTTAAAAAGGGCATTCTTTTATCCACTAAACAAAAATCAGGGGGATTCTGTGATTCTACTCCATTGAGAGGATTTCGTCCATAAAAAAATTGAGTGATGAACAGCAAAGAAACACACCCGATGTCATAATCTTGCTCCATTTCATTCTGAAGCTGTTCAGCCTGTCAAGAGAAATGACAAACAAAAATTCAGCTATTCAGAATTTCATACAGTTCATTGTCAGGGAGGGGGGGATAAACTTACAGTTTCTTCATCAATGTCATCTTCATCCTCGGGGACTTCAGGCGGACTAAAGAAATTAAAGAAACTGTCACAATTTTCAGTTTTAGTGATGGGCTTAGCATTCTTTGATCCCTTCTTAGGCTTCTTTTTCAGAATCTTCTGCGTCAAGCTCTTTCCTGGAAGCCATTCAATTTCCGTCCTACAAACACCCAACCAAATCCTGTGAGTCATGCAAAATAAGATTCGAACAGTTGAAATTTGCAAGTTTTGCGGAAGAAGTTAAGTTACCCTATTGCTTTCTCTAGAATAGGTTCGTCGTCGTCAATCATGTGATAGGTTTTTGTAAGAACAGAGTTCTTGAAGTAAGGATTAGGATCAAAGAAAAACTCAAGCTTGAAGCCCTTAGGATTATCAATCCTGCACCACTTGATATCCTTGAGATACTTGAGGGACCCTTCGTCACGCTCTTGAATCTGAACACCAGAAGAATTGAAATCATAATTCCAGCAATAAAGCAATGCAAAAACAAACATGACTTGGCAAATTGCATTGATAAACAGTCAGTCACCTCCTCAGCCAGGACTTCATTAGTTTTCATTGCAGTGAGCCAGAAATCTGGCACCCCTTTCTCTAAACATGTGAAAAAAATACACATGATAAGCATCTAAAACAAGGATTAGTTTTTGTGAGTAAACATGATAAGCATCTAAAACAATGGTTAGTTTTCATTGCAGTGAGCCAGAAATCTGGCATCCCGTTCTCTAAATATGTGTAAAAAAAATACAAATGACAAGCAACTAAAACAAGGGTATTTACATTTGAGTCACGAGGTTTTTAAAGTACCTTCTGTGACATTATCCTCTCCAGGAGTTTCTGTTGCCTCATCTTCGTTTGTAACCCCTTCAGCTTCAACGACACCATTCACAATTTCATATCTCTGTAAAATTGGCGAGATGTTACTAAGTACGAACCATAGGAAAACAAAAATGATGCACAATATGCCCATATAAGGAGCAAATAAATGCAGTCTGTAACAAGAACATTGGCATGTCATATCATTAGCCCAACAACTCCAATTCGTACCACAGTGAATTTGCTAAACACAAATTATTTGGATCATTGTCTAAACAACATCATGATAAGCTATGAAACAGAATAAGTATAAAAAACTGCAGATATGGTAAAATATCAGGAAATAGATTGAAGAGACAAGAAAAGGAATACCTTTGTATATAGTGGGGCATACAGCTTCTGGTACTTAGCTTCAAGTGCTGCTCTTTCTTCAAAGAATTTTGCCTCCAACTCATCATGACCACTCTGCAAATTGGGAAAACATCATAAGGTTCAAAGTTCAAACTTGAGACTTCAACATAAAGTCAACAAAATCATTTTGTTCTCTTCCCTAATGTTCCTCTATCTCAAAACACGTGAGCTTGAAAAAAAAAAGGAAAGAAAAAAGAAGATAAGAAAAAGAAAAGTGCGTAACATGGGAACTCCGAGTATAAATGTAATCTTAACTATTCAGAAAGCAATAATAATAATAATAATAAGAGGAAAATGTTTCTGCGCTCCAGCGCAGGGAGTTCCCTGCGCTGTAGTGGTTTATAACGCCTCCCATTGGTCGCTTTTTCTGGGCCCGCAAAGGTGGACCCGCTAAATGAACCAATGGGAGGTGGTATAAACCACTTAAGCGCAGATAGCGTCCCTGCGCTGCAGCGCAGGAACACTTTTAACAATAATAATAATAATAATAATAGCAGATTATGAAAACACGCTAAAACAAAAGTGAAAAGAGACAATTGAACCAGAAGAATTGCTTGCTAAAAAAAATAACATAGAAATTATCCGTTCGTGTAATTTCATGAAAAAGAGCAAACGGATAATGTTGCTTTTGTTGTTAGATTAGATTAAACTAAAGCATGTCAATCATAACTCGTAACTATGCAGATTCATGTCAAAACATACGAGACGGTAATATGCTCCATGCAATCATTATGAAACTACAGTCGGAAACAGACGTATGAAAGGCGCCAAAGAAAGAACAATTAGCAGTGAGGATAAATATACCAGGTGAAAATTAAAATCAATCAGCATCAAAGATGAAAGAAAACAAACTAACTATTGAAATGAGTAACTGAATACAAATATAAACGGGCAAATGAAGCACATGTTTCTATGATATCCAGTTGCTTAAGAGAACAACAAAAGAACAGTAGGTTGCCACAGAGAACATTCATTTTTATCACTTAGGAAATGTTTTTCTATTCATTGGGAAAGATACTAGGTAGTCACCGAGAACATTCATTTTTATCACTTTACGGAAATAATCTATGACACCATGCCAATGGTCCAAAGTGGATCTCCTCGTAAGGAAAGCCTTACCAAAGCATGACACCAAGGAATGGTTATGCATGTGAGGGAATCCACTTTGCCAGAAGATCATGTCGTTCGGTGCACAACAAGTGTGCAGAGAAAAGAACGGTGTCAGAAGTGTCGAGCTGAATCAGATTTCAAAAAAAAAGAAAAAAACAACTAAAATATCCCTATCTCAGGGATAAATTTCCAGACGACCGTTAGCTCCCCCACCCCGGGCAATAGTGTCAGGTGAGAGTTTGATTGGCAAAAAGTGATCCACAAGAGGCCGAAAAACTAACCTAAAATATAATATGTTGGCTAGGCGGGTAGACTCAAGTCAGCATATGTCTCGTCTGGCCGTCAATCAGGGTGTTGTGAGAATGGTATTAGGTCGAAAATTTAACCCTTTAGAAAGGAATTTTTTTCATTTCAATCTTTCATTTTGATTGCCAAAGGAAACCTCATTTTTTTTTTTTTTTTGAACTGGGGTTCCAAACGAAACCTCGTTTTGAAAGTATTTTCCTTATGCCTGCCAAAATGGTTCAAAGCTCAAGTAGCATGATGCATGGGGAGTATTATAGAGGTCCACACCCAACTTATTCATTGTGTAAAGCCGGTTTTAGAAGAACGAGGGAAAATTTTATGGATGATTGCTCCTTTTATGTCTTGTGGGAGCATTGGAATTAGAGAAATAGAATAACTTTTTAAGATAAAGGAAATTGGGGATCAAATGGATTTTTACCCATTGACGTAATGATCCTTTTGTTTTTGCTAGCTTAGGGCCATCTCGGACCTAGTTGCTGTTTTACACTTTCACTTCTTTATTTAATGTTTTGATATTCTAAAAAAATTCCACTAAGCTGCAATACATGTCTTCAGATGTAATTAAGATGCATGTGGCAGAGATTAGATAGATCTAGATAAAGGATCGAAAAATAAAAGAATGAGCAACAAAAGGAGAAAGGATTGTACAAAAGCAGGCAATAAGAAGACAACTAACGAAAGTGGTGCTAACAACTCCCAACAGGGACACCCAAGTTTACTTTTGTTTGTCATGATAAATTCAAAAGTGGGCCAAGACGGCACCGAGTTGTGGCCTCAAGTCAAATACGAGTTGTCTTGGCTGAGTTTGGACTTTGGAGTTCTCCAGAATCACAACTTTCTTGACATTTAGTATGAATGAACATGTTTCCAAGTGTTCCCTAGAAACACTAGCACAGTTTGGAGAGAAAGGTAAGTATCAAATTTCCAGCAAGTACCAAACAATCACTAAATACAAACTGGACTGCATTGCCCAAGACAGAGCGTATCTGACTATCCATCAGGCAATACACAATTGTTTGTATCATCCAACTGAAAAACTCAGCAATTTACGAATCGTCCAATTTCCTAAATTACATGGTTTGAGGCCATTTTTTCAACTTCAAAACATGCAACGTGAGCAAAAAATCGAAGATCTCTACAACAAACCATTACCCGTAATATCACCATGTACCTACACATCAACGCAAACCCTGCAAGAAACCTATTGATCACAAGACTAACGCTACCACATCATGGGATGAATCAAGTTTCTCCGTGTCAAAAGGCATTAAACATACATTGATTAGCAACAAGTGAATAGTACAAACAACTATGGGTTTCAATGTAGCTGTCTCGCAACTGCTACACAATAGGTCTTGACCCTGCCTCTCATGCACATAGCCATGTACGCACTGATTGCTAAAGTCCAAACTTTTCACCCCACTAGGAAATTGGCCAGTGGCAATAGGAAAAGGATCGCAACAATCAGACAACCCTAAACCATCTGACCAATGGATTTTCATCTGATGACAATGGGCTACTTCCCAATTTTATATTTTCAATACATCTCAAGCCGCCACCCAAATGGTTAAGCTCCTCTAGTTGGAACAAATATTGGCCAACATCGATGACTTTACAAATGAACGGTGGCATAGAATATATAATGACCATGCATCCATCCTAATCACCTCCCACAAGGATCATGAATAGAAAACAACCGAAGATATTGCACCATACTAAACTATCCAATTCAAAGTGCAATCCATATCACCAAATTAACTACCTTACGCCTAAAAAAACAATTCTCTTTACATAGCAATCAGTTCACAATCTAATCAAAGACAACAAGATTTTCCATTTCACATCACACAACTGAAGAGATTCCTGCCACGACAAAAGACACTTAATGCTGCAACTGCAAAAGCAATAGAACAAACAGTACACCCATACTGAAAATGGGATTGAAACCTGCATAAATCGTGCAATATAGTCTAAACAGTAGCATAAGAAACCATGAAACCCATCACTTAAAACCCAAAAAAAAAAAGAGAAATAACAACATAAAACCCCACAAAAATACCCTGAAAAGGAATGAGTAAGAAAAATCTGCAAAACCCATGAAGAACAGACCTGAATCTCTCGGAGAACATCGACGCGCTTCCGGACTTTGGGAGAAAGATTCTCCAGGACATCAGAGTGCTGTCCTGCCAGACTCTGAAGCTTATTCTGCAGACCCCCCAAAAAAAAAAAAAAAAATCAGCCCTCAAAACCCTAGAAAAGTAAAACCTTGGAAATTATCAACAACAATAAAAGCAACGAGAATCTAGACAAGAGGGCCGAAAAAACCGCACCTTGAGCGCATTGACGAGACCAGCTCTATCCTCCGCACTAAGAGCTACAAAAAAATGAGTAAAACCAGGCAGTTTTAGGGTTTCTAAAAAATCAAGAGAGAGAGAGGAGAAAAAAGAGAGGAAAATGAGATGTGGGTTTTTGTTAGATGTGTACCAGCAGTGGCGGCCGGAAGAGCAGAGCCAAGATCGGCCATGTTGAAGTCGATTTGCTTGTTGTTGCTCATATCAGGGTTTGTCCTTCTTCTCTGTTTCTTTTCTTTTCTTCTTTGTTGACGTTCAAATAGAGCCAATAAGAGGAGAGAAGATAAGACTCCCAGACCCAGATACCAAAACCCTAACGCCAAGGAAGAGAAAAAGAGAGGTGTGAGAGAGAACAATATATATGCTTCTTCTCTATTTGTGATTGGTTACAGTTTTACTTACAAAACCCTAACATATGCAAATTACATTTTGATTAGTAATAATCATGAAAGGGAATTAATATTTGCACCTCGTTTTCGCAGTATTACCGTACCCCATTTACTTGTCTTTTCCTGAAAAAAACAAAAGGTCATGATAAGGAGGTGAAAAGGTTGGAAAGGGCCAAAAGAGAGGGGGGGGGGGGGGGGTGGGGGGCGTAAAAATATCATTTTCCATCAAGAATTGTGATTTAGCCAAAAAAAAAAAAAATTTGGGAAATGATATTCCCACCCGAGATTTGCTAGCGTCCATCACCGAAGACATTTCGTGGATGGTCTGTTTCATTTGACAGCAGCCACAGAGGCACACTTTTCAGCAGATTTTGTCTTCATTGACGAGGTGGCTGCTGTCAGATGCAACAGACCATCCTCGAAATGCCTTATGCGATGGATGGACGCTAGCAAATCCCTGGCCACTAATTCTTTATTAATGGCATTCTACTTGTTATACTTTTTACATTGGTTATATTCTAATTCATATCATTTTGGAAAAAATTAAATCTTTAGAAGCTAAGTTGAGAAAGGAAATTGATATTGGCAATACCGTGTTTCCGTAATTGCACTAAATCATCTTCTTTTTTATTATTTAAACAATTGTCAAAAGTTAATACAATTGGGATTGAGCCTGTAGCTCAATGGTCAAGACTTTGATTTTCAGCCTAGAGGTTGGAGGTTCAATCCCAACTCACCTACGGGAAAAAAAATCATTACAATTTCCAAAAATATCTCAGGAGCCAATTAAAAAAGGAAAAGACAAGATGAGGTTGTGCAATTGTTAAAACATAGTGGTGCCAGCATCAGGAGCCTTAGAAAAAATGCAAAGAGATGGTGTTGTTTCATTATTGAACCAAGAGGGTGGGAATATCATTTTCCAAAGTTTTAACTTTTTAAAAATTATTTTTACTTACACTAACAAACATTAGATATCAAACTATGGAAAACACTTCTTTGCCCCTAAAATTTGGATCAGAACTCTCGAAGGACGAGCAACGCAGAGATGGCTCTTAGGGCGAAGATTTTCAACCTGCAAGTAAGGAAGACACATCAGGAAGCCCGCTGGAGTTTGGTCTCTGGGGAGGCTTTTCAATGCCAAAGTAAAAAAGGCAACAGAAATGAATTGACCTCTCTACGGGCTCAATGAAAGCAAGAGAATGAAATTGAGAATCCATACCTTTGAGCCTTACTCCCTTAAGCCAATTAGGAGAAGTTTGCCTCTCTGAGATTGGACTCTCTCCTTATTGGATGGCTTTGTTGAAATTTTGGTTTTTAAGATTATCTGTGGCGGTTGAGTTTTAAGGCTGTAACTTTAGGGTTTCTAGGGCTTCTACAAGAGCTGTTGGATCCGTGCGTGCTACGTTTCCATCTCTTATTTGGATTTTACCCCCAACACTTCCAAAATGGGATTTCGTTTGGAAAATAAAGACAAAAGTGGAATTGGCCGGCGGTTTGGTCATTTCCAAAATGATTTTTGCATTTCGTGGGGATTCGAAATCCCATTTTGCTAGCAGCTCTCTTAAACTTTTTGACAAAAGTATCTATAGCTATTAAACATATTATAGATGTAAATTTATCTTTAGCTACTAATGATCTTATAAATATAAATTCCTTTATAGCTGTTAAATACCTTATATTACAAACAACTACTCAAAAGGAATATATATATTTTAATATATTATATTGGAATGTGGTTAGGGATTTGCTAGGCAATTTTTGCAGAAAGATTTCACGGCTGGCTTTTGCATGTGAGAACAACCACCTTGGATGAATTGAATGAATAAGACAAAATCTGCCAAAAAGTCAACCCGTGTGTGGTTGTTCTCACATGCAAAAGTTGTTAGAGGTATTTAGGTCGAGCAAAGAGTGCTTGAAGCATTACACCTAAGGTATCTAGTTTGGAATACCAAGTTTGTTGCCTCCAGCTCCTACATATAGAGATACACGAGGGTTAATGACTGGTTAATGGACTCTAGCCCAAGTAGGCTCACTACACCGGTCAATTATCTTATTGAGCTTATATTAGAACATACATAGGTTATATCATATACCCAACAAAAGCTAGCTGTGAAATGGCTTGCCGCAACATTGCCTAGAAAATCCCAAAAGAAAAAAAAAAAAAAAAACATAGAGCACATATTTAAGGTTTCTTATTCTCCAATCTTCAGTGGCAGTTTGGGTTGCACAAACATTCCTTGTTTGATTGCCAATATTGTATTGAACTTCCAAGAGACACCTCAACATGTTTCTAACATATATTATTTGTCAAGCCATGTGGCATTTATCTCTTCTCCTCCTCACTATCAAACCAAATTCTATGAGGAGAATTTTGGTTGAAAATCTTGGAAATGGTTCTTTTCTCTCTTTCTTTCTCTTCCCTCTCTCTCTCTTTAATCTCTATATTAGTAATGACACCCCTACTCTCTGAGCCTATGTCGTGCAATCAAACACTAATGTAATCTATTACACTATTCTCCGAGAGGTAACTCTAGACAAATCCAACGCCCATTTCCTCTCTTTTGACTTCTTATTCCGCTTCTCTCTGAGCCTATGCCCCACATCCAATTAAAGCCAAATATTGCTGGAGATTACAAAATCGGAGAAAAGAGTGGAATGGTGGAACATGTCAGTTTACCGGTCCCACTACATTTTTCATCTTTACCCCAGTAGAAAGAGCTTTTGCCAAGGAGACTTTAGCCCTTAACTATCCCAATGTCTAAAGCCATGAATCTTTGAAACAAACAAAAGTGTCTTTAGGCCATGAAAGTCACATGTATACAATCAACTTGATTGAAATAGTGGTCTCATCATGATCGGACGATACTAGAGCCCTGACCAAATGATACTTCTTTATGTCTCCCAAAAAGTTAAAAAACCTAAACCGTTGATTTTTGTAGGTGTTGATCATATACAAGGCCGAGTGTGCATGTGGTGTAGGACCGGGTTCATGTAGGTTACTTCACGAGGATCTACCAAATCAATGGTCTTAATACATCATTTGTGGCCCAAGATCATATAGATTATATATTAATGATGATCATTTGGGTGGTGAACTCGTAATGTTAAGAACTTAATCTTAAAAGCACATATCTTTTGTGCTAAAGATGTTGGAGCATAATGAGGTGTGCTAAACTCAAGAGCGCCCTTACAAAAAAGGGCTGAAAGGGTGCTCCCATTGGCTGCAAGTCACCAAAGTGCATTTAATACTCTTTAAGTTGCAGCCAATCGCAGCGCCCATTCTGCCCATTTTTGCAAGGGCTCCCCTGAGTTTAGCATTCCTCAAACACAATACATGATATTTTCTTGTGTATATATAAAAATGGGATTTGCCATGGACCATCACAAAAGGCATTTCGTGGGCTGGCTGTTGCATGAGAGAGCAGCCACATAGGCTGCCTTTTCAACAAATTCTGTCTTATTCATTTAATTCCTCTGTGTGGCTGCTCTCTACAAGCATCATCACGATTGATTTCAGAATCCATTTCATTACAATGTATATTATTTATTCAAGACACTTAGCTTTTATCCCATATTTTCAACCTTTACACATGCCAGATAACTAGTATATTTTTCGCCAAAACCACATTAGGATATCACACCGATAATTTAACAAATTTACAAGCTGAATGCTAGCATCACTCTCAAATTTGTGATGCGCGGTGCGAGCAATGGGATTTTCCCATTAATGGGTTATTAGACCCAATGCAGTATGGCTCCCATAGTCCCATCACATGCACCAATCATAAGAAACCAACTGATGCTTTTTCATGCATGCAACTGATGGTAACAACACTCCATCTTGTAATAAGAACTTAAAAACTATAAGTTTAAAAACTTAGAAAACACATCCTTTAAGAGATCTTAGGCTGTTCTCTTGCTTCAATGGATGGCAACACCTTCTCTTTCCTCTTCTCAATGCTCAAGTACATAAAGCTTCTCAACTGTTTTTGTTATCTCAGCAGAAAACCATTCTCTGCTTTCAAATTCAAACCCTTGAAAGGAGCAAGAGTTATTGAACATGAACTTCACCACTTTTGATAATCCGCCCTACTTTACAGCTAATCAAAGCATCATCTTTTCCATTTTTCGAATATTAAATGACTCAAAAGGCTTAATCCCTCATAGAGATGAACAAAACACACATCAGCTTCCATATTGCCTCACATTTTAATTATTGTTGTAGTAGAAAAAAAGTATTTTAATATAATAATTAAAAGAAAATGTGGTTAGATAGCTGTGGGCTGCCAAATAATTGGATCAAACTCTGGCCCATCTCAGGCCCAACGGGCCTTCATATAAGGTGAGTAATATACAATTTCAACTGAGGGAAGTGAATCAGTGATATATTAGCCCCCTTTTCTTGCCTGGGCCAGCCTTCTCCACTGTATTTATCACTACCCTTTTACACTACAAGCAGGTGGCCCGGGTAAGATAGAAAGGGCGAATAACATATCATTTCCCTTCAACTGGGCAAAATATACTTTAAGAAAAGTTTAATGGAATGATTATTATTTATAGATAGCTTAAAGAACAGAGATTAACATCCTATCTTAACATTGTCATTGATCTCTTTTTATCCAATAATTTATATCAAAGTTCTCCCTTGATAAAAGAAAGGAACTGATACTCGCACTGCCATGTTTTGATGATGGCACTACTCACTTTGTTTTACACTTTTTCTGATTTGATGTTGATAGCACCTTGAGTATTGAAACAACCCTGCAAAGCCCATTTAAAAAGTGCAAAAACAGAATTAGTGCCATTATCAAAACATGGCAGTGCGAGTATCAGTCCGCAAGAAAGAAAGGCATAAATTAATGTGATTTGCTAGCGTCCATCACGTAGCGTGCATCGCAGATGGTCTGTTGCATGTCAGACCAGCCACACAGGCTCACTTTACAGCAGCTTCCGTCTTCATTCATGAGGTGGCTCATCTGACATGCAACCGACCATCTGCGATGGACGCTAGCAAATCCTTAAATTAATATAGCGATGCATGCATGACCATTATTATTATGGTGGGACCCAACTTTGGTTGAACTGGAAGGCCCATCTGACAGCAGGCCTTATGTTGGATCCAAGTATTGAAACACATTGCAGTGAAAACTGAACTCATATCCTAATCAAACGAGGGAACTGCTAGGGTAAATCGCAAAAGGCATTTCTCGGCTGGTCTGTCTGGTCTGTCACATGTCAGACCAGCCACCTCATGAATGGAGACAAAAGCTGTTGTCTCCATTCACGAGGTGACTGGTCTGGAATGCAACAGACCAGCCGTGAAATTCCTTTTGCAATGGACCCTAGCAAATCCCCATCAAACAAATATAAGCACTTAACCATCCTTGCATGCATTTCGTTATATCTTATTTGAAGAAAAAAGACCATATTTATATTGATAAAAACATCCCTGAATAAATAGAAACACATGCATTTTCTCCAAATTTTCTCCAAACTCAACCAATCATTCATTGCCAAATATGAACTGTGTAATTATTATGCATGGTATACATGAAAATATTCACGCTGAGATGAGAAAGTAAAATTTATATATGTATACATAGCTTGGCGATGCCATCCTACGATCAATCTACAACATGAAAATAATGATGATTACCTATGGATTAGCTTCCAGACGAAAGAGAGAGAAAAAAAAGTAAGCCAAAGGAGCAAACGCAACCACCTCCCCGAAAAAAAACTCCTGCCCACATGCAGAAAACCTCAGGCTGAAGCATGTACAATCTGCATTGAGGGAAAATTGCAGGATAAGTCAGCAGAGTGACATACTGTCCCTTAGGTCGTGCACGATCGCAGCTTGCCATTCCTATGCCTGCATAGAGATACACAAAACATGTCACTTTACTTTGATGCATAGGAAAAAATAAAAAACTACAACCCAGTATTTAAGATTAGCCACCCTACCAAAATGAATCTTTTTTTTCTTGTGCTAGTAACTCCTCAAATGAGATGTCAGAAAATTCGGCATCTGGGTCTTCTACCAACTGGCCAGAATTGGCTTCCAATTCCATGCTGATTTCAAGCATCTTAGATAGGAAGTGGGAGAATGAGTCAGAATTCAGTAGAATACTAATTAAGATATTTCATTGTCGGAAATACCAAGTCAAAGAATATCCTACCTTATTAAAAGCCGGTGAGAGTTTTAGCTGCTCTTGCAGTCGATTGTAAACGAGTGCATCCTCTTCTAATCTTTTCTGTTCTACCTCTAGCTTGTGTATCTGCACATATTAATACGCCAAACCAATCTTTAAGAGGTGCTCAAGAAAGGTATAAAAGAAACCCCATTAGCTTCCCCATGCTAATTATCACGAACCTGTTGACAAAGGCGGTCAAATGATGACCGGTCTGCCTTGACTAGTAGCGCCTTTGTTATCGTAAACTTACGCTGGATGATCTCAGATCTGTAGGGAATTGGAAAGCACGATGAGGTCTATTACATTGGAACTTGTAGAAAAATTAGTATGAAAGAAGACCAAATGAGAGGAGGGGAGCTTTTGGAAAAGGCAGAGGACATACTTGTGTTGTAATTCATGTTTTGCCTCAATAAGGCAATTTGCAAATTGACCAACCTGCACCAAAGACAATTTCGGCCTTTTTATGTCGAAAAAATATAAAACGGATAAATGGCTAAAAGACAGGTCTGCAATCATGGAGGACCTCAAAGATGGCACGATTGAGCAACCAAATTTTAGAACTATAAAAGCTTGAGCAGCAGCAAAATCAAATAATAAATCTGACGACACCTAAAAACAAACTCAGATGGGAAAATAAACCACTGGAAAACTGCGTAGATAAGAGAAACATGGCCCTCAATCATGTGACAAAAACTACTTAAGGTCACAAGCCCTTGTGGGACTGGTCAGTAGCACATGATAGATATAATTCGATCAAATTAACTTAAATCATCACAGCTTCGCTTTCATTGTACTAACAATGAAGTTGTGATCACTACAAACATAAAAACTGGATCCTTTGTTAGCAAGGATAGGAACTCCTAAACCGTTATTTCGGGTACTTCTTTGGGTTAACCATTCCCGCATCAGGTATGCTTGTAACATATCTCCCAGACTTAGTAAGGACTAAGGACTAATAAACAATCATTTCCATCATCTCATGTGAGCAACAGCAGCTATTTTTTTTTTTTTCTAAAAAATAGAAATCTCAAAAGCCACTGGATTTATTGCATTCACTCTTTAACTAAATACTAAGCCATCTCATTCCAAAGATCAGCAATGCATTTAATGCAAAGCCTTCAGTCCAATCTGTGAGGCAGGATTTATTGCATTCACCCTTTAACTAAATACTAAGCCATCTCATTCCAAAGATTAGTAATGCATTTAATGCCTGGATTTATTGCATTCACCCTTTAACTAAATACTAAGCCATCCCATTCCAAAGATCAGTAATGCATTTAATGCAAAGCCTTCAGTCCTTATAGTTCTACTGAAATCTTTGCCAATAAATCAAGGGTGGGGATGCACTACCTAGCCGATCTCATTTTGTTATTCCAAAGAGGATTCATTTGGAGAAGATAAATTCAAGCTGGAGCGTAGCTGCTAATGGTGCTATTGCTCATTCATAGAAAAGAAGTTTAAAAGAAATCTGTTTTGAGGTAGGCTAGGAGAAGCGCATGGTCATTTAACATAAGGGTGATAAAAATAATGGAATTTAATAATGGAATTTGGTTTATCACTGATCCTTTATCCCGATCAATAGTGCTAAGGCTTTTCAGAGAATCAAGGGGGGCATTCGACAAGATAGTTTTCTTTCATCCTTTTTCCCCTATTCTGATCTAAAGGCCAAACCTATTACATAATTTCTAAAATGGTGTTCAATCTAGGACTATAACTGAGTCAGGCAATACACCCCTCCATCTCCCATTTCCAATCCATGGACGATGCAAACTTTTGTCTAGGTTCATTCCCCAAGCCGGAATCTCTTAATTCCCTATTCTAATTGAGCAAAAACAAAACAAAAAACAGCCAGAAAATCAACCATTTGTAGAGCACAGTATGAGAAGCAAAGAGATATATGATAGAGACTAAATATAGGCTTGATCAGCTTTGCAATATAGGTTTTTCATTTTACAATATCTAGGACAACCAGGGCACATAAATTTTTCACAATTGGTATCTGGTCATCAAAAGAATTGATGATGCACCATACTCTTTGGAAAGCTGTTCCCAAATTGGGTTACACTAATGAAGGGAACTGTGGAAAATTAATAAATGTAGTTGATGTTACCCCATAACAGTTTGATCAATGAAGGGATGGATGAATGCCAGGCTCTTCTTTGTGGTATTCTATCTTTTGGAGCAGACTTGGGTAGATAACCTTATTATTGAGTGTGATTCTCTCAATATGGTCAGATGGGTGAGACACGATGATTGCTACCCTTGGAGGTTCATGGATGTTATTGAAGAGATTCTCGATGTGATTGAGGGACATGAAACAGAGATTCAACATTCAACATGTTTGGCGTTCGTCCAATATTGATGCAGATCGGCTTACTTCCTTAAGGGTCTTTATATAGATGAACTTATGACTTTCAATTACCTTCCCCCTTGAGGATTGTCGTATTTTTGTTTTTGGCTTTTATTCATTAAAGTGTGTTTTGTGATTTTTTTTCGCTTTGTTGGGGGATGAGACCTTCTTGGTCTTGTAATTCCCTTCACCCTTTTAATATGATTTTATTACCATTCAAAAAGAAAAGATACAAAGAAAATTCTAATTGAATGGTTGAGAAAAAAATAAGGGAAGGGGTAACATTCCTAGCTGAAAAGAGATCTCTGACCCATTGTTACATGAAGCTCAGGACAAGGTTCGGAAGCTCGCTTCTATGGAATTGGCAAGGGTTGAAAACAGGAAACATTTTCTAATATTAGAAGTTTCACAGAGCCAATTCAAATTGTTGATACAGCGTTTTCTAATATTTTATATTTTATATTTTAATTTAAAAAAAAAAAAACCCCACTAATCATAGTGCCCATTCCGAAACAGAATACCAACATGAACAAGACACTAGAATATTCCTTTCAAGTGAGCAAAATGAAGGCCCACAGAAACAGTTATCATAACTGAACAAAAACTTACTTATCCCAGCTCTGAACAGTAATTTTGGAACAAAGTTTAACATTGACTAAAAGGTCAACCATGATCTTTAACTTACTTTTAACCTAACCTACATTTACCCTCCAATCATAACTATTGTAATCCTATTTCTTCCTACACATATCTTGTGCACTTCCAATGAATGCTTCCAACACGCCTCATGTTCATTTGCCATGGCGATTTCCACTCGCTTTCCTCAATAGAATGTCTGCATCTGGCAGAAAATCGATTTTGCCATTACAATGTAGAGGCCATAGTTGCAGAAGTGGTTCTGCATCTTGAGAGAGAGAAAGAGGTGGGTTTGGTGGTACTTCATACGTGAATCAAAGAGGAGCGATCCTAGATGTTAAGATTTTCTGCCTAAATCCTCTCGATTTAAGGCGGAAAATTCAAGCCTGAGTTTTGGACGCCAGATAAGCTGACAAGAGGCCGACAAGGGCAGGCATTCTCTGTGTGGGTGCAGCCGGAGATCGCCTCAGCTGACCCAGTAATATGTGGTTTCATGTCTCCTCAGCTGAATCAAAAACATTGACGGCAATGAAATGGATTTCTTCGATTGGGGTTGCAAACCCAGTAACATGGGTTTTCATTCGAGATTTCTTCGCTCATTCCGTCGAAATCCCAAAATCCCATCCCAGAATCGTAGCTTAAAACAACCCCTTGAATAGATTTCATTGTAGAAGATTTCAAGATTTCTTTCCGATTTTGTCTCAACCCCGTATATAGATTGCTTTCCAATTTCATCTCACCCACTTTCCATGTCTTCCAAAAAGCTGCTGGAATAAAAAATGTTTTCGATTCCCAATATTTCCAATCTATGCCTTCCCCTGTCGGCCACGTAAAACTTTCCGATTCCCATTTGTCTCACGGCTTCCAAACGAACCCTTAGTGCTTCCAACTTCCCACGTTTTCTCTTTTTTTGAGCCCTTCTCCCTCCACTTCCTGCATTACTTCTTGTAATAGCGTCCTAGTCTAGAAAGTATGGTCTGCCCATCAGAATGACAGGCAAGGGTCGGGCTAGAAGTTCTCCTAGTAGATGGATTCTAAGTTCGGATGACAATGGGTGTTGAGCTTTCAAAAAATGGACTAATGATAGAATGATGCAAGTAAGATTTGTCATGGATGGAGTAGAGATGACGGATAAGAAATGAAATGTGATGCAAACAGCAGGAACCAAAATGTGTAAATAGGATACCATTCAGCAATTAAAGGCTTGTAACGAATAAGCATTGTACATCAACAAGGGGGGTAGGTAGAGCAGTGATGCCCACAGTGATGACAGTCTCGTTTCAGTAATTCTGCCAGACAGAGTCTGGACTTGACAGATGTAAACTACCAATTGCGACAAGTGTATCTTACTTGAAAATATATAACATTACAACAACGTTTAGTTATTTTGTATGTGACGTGACAAATAGTTCCCTTTATGAATTCCCTCATCAATCCAAGCATATCTTCTACTGTTCTACATGTGATGCCAAGCAAAAACAGTTCTTTTTTATGCGTGCAATTGTAGTTAGAAGACGTAATTATAAATCGATGGTATTCAACATAAAGGCTGAACATGAATAAAGTAGTACCTCAACATGAAGGTTGGTTTGGGAAAGCCTCACAAAGCAAACTGGCTACCAGTTGGACTGGTTTAGAGGTGTCATGTGGCGCAATTACAAGTTGTTGGACCCATATATTTATAGAATTATATATCAAGCACCTATATCCAACATCATCTTTTTTTGAAATAGACAATGTTGGATTCATTTCATAGAAGAGTGGAAAAGTTTACGGCCGGCTGCCAACCTAACTCTAACCCTCCTCCTTTATCCTGGCTGGGGATAAAGATGTATAAAAGATGCTTTCTATGTATCTCGATTAATTTATAACTCTACGTCAGACATTATGATGCATATAAAACCTAAATTTTATGAGTTATGTGGATGTAAAATTTCCGAAGATGTGAGTACATGAACTTTATGTCATGTGGAAACTAGGCTATGTAAACTATGTCAAATCTGCGATCACTTGCATGTTCCACAATGTCTATGATCTATAGTAGTTGCTGAAGTCTCAGAAGTCAGAATTCACTTTATTGACTTTTTTGGTGCATATTAATGGCAAGGTATGAGGAATTGAGAAACATTGTTTGGAGCCAATGGCCCCACAACAGCTCAATGATAATGCGAGAAGAGAGATTTGGAACAGCGTGGACTGGGAAGTAGAAGTTTGGTGAGTGGGATCGCATGAATATTAATGAAATATTTATTCAATATAGGAAGTTCCAAACAAAGGAAAGCCCATTATAATGTACTCACAAGATTCAAGTGAAAATACGATTAAATGGAAGAAGAAAATCCAAGTCAATTTTCAAAAAAAAAGAAGGAAAATCCACATTCTATTAGTAAGAACAAATTAAGTTAAACCATTTCAAAAAAAAAAAAAAAGAACAAATTAAGTTAAAAGGACAAAACTAAATAAAGTGAAATAGAAGTGAAAGAAATAAAGGAAAGAGCCCTTTTCAATCCCATATAATCCGCCCATTGTATCTTGATCTATTGTTCTTATGCTTCTTTCCAATCCAAATATTGATTTTTCCCTTCCATAATTATCAGAATCCGAGGCGTTGGAGCTCTGATATTACACCTAATTTACAGAGAGAATTGCACTAGATCTCCATTTGACTAATGCCAAAAATTCCATCTGCAGTCTCCACATGTATGCCCTAGACCAGCATGGCCCACATTAGAACATGTGAATCACGATCATCCTCAAGCAATCCTCAGAACATCACTCATTCTCCCAGTGTGCACTTACTGCCTATTAAGCAAACTAGTTTCTCTCACAACAGGATGATGGGTGTTTGAGTGCACAGGAGCTTTCTATAGGACTAGCCACTTCACTGTACACGAACAACAACCTAGAAATGGTTGTAGGTAACAGTCTCTAGAAAATGTGGTATGAGATATGTGATTATTGTCAGATAACCCACACCACATTGAAAGGTAATCTACAACAAACAAGCAATTGATTGGGACCTACTCGAGGTCCTTACTTCACTCAACCAGGCCAATAAATATTACTCACCTAAATGATTAAATTAACATTTCACACATAGTGCATAGATCATCCTAAATGACAGATATAGAGCAGGGCCCTACTCGAGGTCCTTACTTCACTCAACCAGGCCAATAAATCTTAGTCACCTAAATGATTAAATTAACATTTCACACATAGTGCATATATCATCCTAAATGACAGATATTGGAGGTAGCCACACAATCCAGGTAGCGGAATCAGCCTGGTATCACATGCAGACAACGGGAAAATTCTTAGCCATTCATTCTGTATGAAAAACACAAATACATTATGACAAGAAAAATAAATAAATATAACTAGCTTATAAATCCTAATATATGCCACGATCATATCAAGGTATAAATGGAAACATCAATGCCTGAAATACCACACCATACTCTAACCAGTCTTATAGAATCCTCTATAAACTAAGGAAGGAAAACTCTATTACTTACAACAATAGAGTCCATAGTTGGTGAAATGATTGTCCTTAAAATCACCTACTAAGACTCATTAAAGGCATTCAAAATTTAAATATCATAAATGTCCCACAGAAGGATTTAAATACTAGATATGCCCAAAGGTACATAAAAAAGAACCAAGATGCCAATGCAATTCCTTTCAGCCCACAAAAGAAGTCACTCCTCATGCTTAGGATAAAAAGTCCCTACCATGCATAAGTGATGGGCTACATGGCCCATGAGTCGAGTAATCACCTCCGAGCCTCAAAGCATCAAGACCTATCTCTCGCCCCTACACTCATTGCGCCATAATTGGAGTGAAGGAGCAATGCTTCTAAACTCTTTCGCCTTAAGGAAAGCCTTCTAATTGCTTTTCCGTATATATGATACTCACAGGTGAGGAAATCTGTCTCTTTGATATGTCCTGGAAGTGTTCCATGGGTAGATTAACCCTAATCTTTGATTATATGATTTAAATCACCCTTGATTGGAGAAATTAAAGAAGAGAAAAAAGAAATCCCAAGAAACCCTAGGGCAACCCCCATGAAATGTGATTATTCAAAAAAAAAAAAAAAAAACCCATGAAATGTTTGAGGAAGGAGTTCAAATCCTAAAAACAGTTTACAAAGTCTTTATAGGTCACAAAACAAAACAGATTACAGTCACATAAGGCAATCTTCCATCACATGAACCACTCTCGAAATCTTCTCTCATCAATATCTAAGAATATGAACCATAATCAGAAATTCAGATCAAAAGAAAACCAGACCAGCTCCACAAATTGATGCAAACAGAAATCAGCAAGTTGCCTGCAACTCTGCATTGTATTCCAATCCCACAAATTGACTGGGAAACAAATTAGGGTTTCTAATAAGTCACATGAATAGGTGCAAACATCATTTGATCAATTGCATGTACTCTAATCCAATCCAAGAATTAAGTGGAGAATAACTTAGGGTTTGCTCAACCAAACTCGTGCGGAGATGAAGGAACTACCCTATGAATCTACGCATTGGATGCTGTTAGTGATGCCTTGTTTTCTTTTATCATTTTTGTCCATAGAAATATAACTTTGGTACTCATATCCGCGTTCAATGCATAGCAGACATTTCAGGTTTGGACATCTAAACAGGCAGGGTGTTGGTTGGAGTGGCCGGGATCAGAGACTCTTTGCCAACAGAGGTAAGTTTCCCTTGCCATGTTCAAACTTCAAACTGCTACACATTCTCCAAAAATGAATCCAAATGACTAAATGTCCCTATCCATGCATTACTCACTACATTTGTTCTACAATGTGGCCGCACATCCATCTAAGCATTCGCATCTCCGCTACACTCATCTTATGCACATGCTGCTTCTTGGTGGTCCAGCATTCTGAGCCGTACAGCATGGCTGGCCTCACAGCTGTCTTATAAAACTTTCCCTTCAACTTGGTAGGTATTTTACGGTCGCACCGAACTCCTGAAGCATGCTTCCACTTCAACCAACCTGATCTTATTCTGTGGTTAACATCCTCTTCAATCTCTCCTTCCTTATGTAGGATTGAACCAAGATAGCGAAAGATATCCCTCTTAGGTACCTCCTGTCTAGTCATATTTACTACATCCTCGCCCCGCCTCCTTACATTACTAAAGTTGCACTCCATATACTCTGTCTTAGTCCTACTCAATTTAAAACCTTTCGATTCCAAAGTAGTTCTCCATAACTCCTACTCAATTTAAAACCTTTCGATTAGTTCTCCATAACTCTAACTTAGCATTAACTCCTGCTTTGGTATCGTTAATTAATACTATGTCATGTGCGAATAACATACACCACGGCACCTCATCCTAGATACCCTCCGTAAGTTCATCCATAACTAGCTTAAAAGATAAGGGCTTCGAGCTGATCCTCGGTACAATCCTAATGTAATTGGAAACTAGCTAGAAATGTGACAAGAGTTCTATGAAATGTGACAAGAGTTCTATGAAATGTGACAAGAGTTCTCAAAAAAAGCCAAGTTATTTCATGGGCTGTCACCTTCGAGGAGTTTAAAGGAGTCAGAGAAGACCCTCACTAGTATCGGAAGGTAGTTGTTGTTAGCATAGTGAAACAAGAAAAGTTAATTCTGAGGTAGAGCAGACAACTCGAACTAAACTTTGATGGGTGTCTGAAGCAATCCAGGTCCTACAAGCTTTAGGTGGGATCATTAGAGATCACACAGTACAAGCTAGTTCGTTGTAGGTGACGCCATGTGGGATTAAGTGTTCTAATGAAACAGAGGTGTTTGCTCTTCTTCAAAATGTCAATGTATTTTAAGCTCTTTTTCCCTCACAACTTGAGATTAAAAAACTCCCTTAATATTTATTTTTTTTGTTGAATTACTTTACTAAGGCAAAGAAGGGACAAACCCCCGACCGAGGTGGTCAGAACAAAGAAACATAAAGCACAATAATAGGAAAACAGTATAGTAATACAAAGAAAAGCCCCTCAAAGGGGAAGGAAGACAAATATCGCCAAGCTCTCCCACTCTAGCAAGTCTATCCGCTTCACTATTTGCTGATCTTAGAACATGACAAAAGAAGACGTTTTAAATTTTTAATCCCACTCCCTGAAAGTTATTAAATGGGTTCTTCAAAGCAGTAAAGAATGCAGAATATCTCAATATCAAGTATAGAAAAAAGAAGAAGAGAGAGATAGGAAAGAAAACTTGTTGGTAAAGAAAAGAATACCTGAGCCACTGTCAAGGCCTTGGCATCATTAGACTTAATGATCTGATCATAATGCTGCTTGATCTTCCTCTGTGTTGCGCTAGACGAAGATGTAAAAGGATACAAGCAATCAAAACCCTGTTTCGCAGCCAATGCCGCCATTTCCGCCTGATTATCCCCACACCCTTCATCATCCCTCCCACCCAAATTCTGCCTCTTCTTCTTCCCCCTCTTTTTCTTCTTCTTCCCCATCGAGTCCGCGCTCCTCTCGCAATCGTCTCCGGCTGCATCTCCGGCATCTGTATCCAATTCCGACCCATCTGGACGAGAACTATTATCTTTCTCCCCAACATCACTTATCAATGGCAAAGAAACATTGAAATTAGGGCTGATAGAATCCCATTTGGGAGAATGATTTGAGGTGAGAATCTCAACAAATAGAGGATGATTTTGTTGGGTTTTGTTTATTGAACAATTGAAGAGAGAAAGAGAGTTCTGGGTCGATTTATCTTGCTCTCTTTTCCTCTTCTTGTAAAGGGAGATGAAGAAGAAAGTGAAAAATGAGAGAGAACAAACAAAGAAGAACACAAATAAGATGGGTTTTTCCATTTCAGAGGAGACCCAAAAACAAGAGAAAAGATTGGTCGAAGAAGGTAAAGTTTAAATGGCCATGAAAACGCGTTATTATAAGGGAAAGAACAAAATAGTATAGTTGAGAGAGGGTTTTGCTTTTTAGGGTTCAAATCAAAAGTTAGAGATAGACAAGTCTTCTCTTCCTGACTTTGTCACACTGGTATATTGCTTTTCCTACTCTTGGAATACGTGTGATGGAGGAGACAAAAAGAAAAAAAACATTAGCTCTATCCTTTTTTTTATTCTTTTTAATTGGTTCATCTTAGATTTTTTCTTCCTTATCTTCTCTTTTGTTGTTTTATGACAAAGTTTGGTGTTGGTCTTTTCATGGATACGAGGAATAATATACTGATCCTATGATCATCTGCATGATGTCATGATCTGGACCCTTCATTTAGTGGGCTTTGTTATGAAAATTACACTTAAAATTAAGCATCATAATTGTCCTTTTGTCGGCTTGCAAATGAATGGTTAAGAAAAGATAAGAGGATTTTTTTTTTTTTTTTTTGGTGAGGTAAGGTGTCCCCACCCCCCTTTGGAAGTAGGACTATTCCCTACGGATGCACGCAATAGCCCATAAACCACGCGCATCGGCTAAGCCCAGGTGGGATTCGATCACACGTCTCCAGGGAGTATAAGCAGTGATTTTCATGTCGTTCTCTAATCTAATGGTTAGAAATGTTTGAATAGAGTAAATTTTAGGCCATTCTATGATCAAATCAATGGTTAGAAATGTTGGAATTGAGTGATTTTCATGTCATGTAATGGAGAAGATAGGTGAGTCTAGGTTAGTTAGGTTGGTCGTGGTCCCTTTTCTTTTCCCTTTTCGATTTAGAAAAATCTCTTTTTGTCATTCACAAAGAAAGTCAAGTATTTGAGTCATTTAATATAAAGCATGCTTTGGTCAATTGAAATGACAAAATAATGCGGTAGATTAAACAACTTTTTTCTATGTTGAAATCTTTAAAAATCAATAACTTCTAGCTTATAGATTTTGATGGGAAATAAACACAAAGTCTTGGATATCCTCTCTCATTCACTAACTTAACATAATTTCTAAAACTTCAAATAATTTATTTTTCAGAAGGAAAGCAGAAGAGGGTGTTTTTTCAATAATGATACAGCTTGAAAGCTTCTGTCTTCAGATCTTTTCTATTAAATAAATAAACTGGTCAAACTTTGACATGCCTTGTTCTTTGATCAATTGCCTAACAAAAAATTGTCAACTGAAGTGAATTGCATGCATTGGATCATCTATTAAAATTTTCTATTCATGCATATAGTCACGCTAACGAATTACATATGGAACCCTACCCTAATTTGTTGTAGATTGAACCTAATAGAATATTAGGCTATGAGCGTGTTCGGCAAGGCTTCTCATTCTCGCCCAATTAAACGGGTGGAAATGGATTGATGAGAAACTTCAGAAGCGACTCTGACTCGCTCCAAAGAATCTCAATTTTTAGTCGGAAAAGGTGAAAATTGCAAATCGGACTTAGCAGGTCGAATAACCAAACGAGATTTTTTAGATCTCTTTGCTTTCCTCATTCTCCACAACTAAAAAGGGGGAAGAATCCTGTAAATTAATGGTTGTAGAGCACACCCTATGCTACCGAATATTGGATTCTTCACTATTGTCACTTTTTTTTTTTTGGTGGGCAAGTTGGGATTGAACCTGCGACCCCAACATTGAGAAAGGTTGAGAAACAAAGCCTCAATCATTGAGCTACATGGCCCATGAATTCTCTACGCCAAGTAGAGTCAGTCCAAGCAGGCAATAGAGAATGCAGGCTTATTGTGTCTGTGGCATTCTGGGTCAAAATGATTTTGCCTAATTTTTACATAAAATCAAGGAGGAATAAACAAAATGAAGTAATACTTTGATACTTTTCTCAAAGAAAAGTATGTGTGTATAATAAAGTAGAGGCGAAGAATACTTGTTCAATGATCCACACCATTTACCCACTGTCGCACGATAGGTAGGAATGTCCCCCAAAATGAAAAATCTCCCCTTCCAAGACAATTCTAACCATCCCGGCCGATAAGTTGATGGTTAGGATCATCCAACCAAAAGGGGAGAAGTTAGAGACATGACTCATTCAAAATGGAGACAAAGCCAAACAAATGAAGTGTTCCTTTTGACTGCCTTTAATTAACAACGTATGACTCATAATGGATGACTAAGTTCATTGCAGCATCCTGGAAGGGAGCATTTGGACCACTAAATTTGTCCTCATATTATCTTAAGTTAATATCACTCATATGGAAGATTAGGACCGACCAGCCGAATATTTCTCAGGAAGGGTGTATCTCAAGATATTTTATATTTGAATTTATATAAAAATATTAGAAAATAAATACACAAAAAATGTAAAATCGATGAAGAAAATTAGGACAACAGATATTTGCAAAATATGAAGATATCTCGTGATCTTTTAGAATCTGAAGAAAAATTTAGGATTCTATCATTTTATAAAAAGAGAAATTCTGAAGTAAAGGGGTGGCCTTGCAAAAATCAGAAAATATCAGAGATCTTTGTGACTATGGTCCTTATCTTATCAATATTACGATCACTATCTGAGACAATCTTAAAACTGTCTTTATATCATCATTTCCCATCGAAAACCTATCCCATTGCAAGGTAAAAAGAAAACTTTCTCTCTGTTGTTAACACCACAATTTTTTTTCCCTTTTTTTATTAAACAAGGAATTTATCTAGGAAAGGGGGGCAGGCACTTCGATTTTTATTGATAAAAATAAAAGAAGCATAAGAGGACATACTCCCTTGCCTCTAAAATCCAACCAAAATACTAAAGAAATCCACAATAACCTCTTTGTTGTTAACCTCAATCACATCTCTTCATTTTCAATCACATCAATTATTTTATTATTACTTCTTGCAAAACCAATTTCAACCACTATGTAGGGATTTTGTTACGGTTTTATAAATGTGAACCACTTTTTAGATATTATTAGGATTTTGCAAAACCAATTTCAACCACTATTTAGGGTTCTGTTAGGGTTTTTCTGTGTTTGAGAACCCTAGTGGTTTAGAGTGTTCAAATAGAGGTTGAAAGTTCCTAAATAGTGGTTCAATTTATAAAATAGTGGTAGGACAAGTGATCCTACTCGGTCGAGTAGATAAGCTTATCTACTTGGTAGGATTAAAAACAGTGCAGGCCCATATTGTTTGGGTGATCCAAACCATTCATTTGAAAGGCCCTTACCTAGATAGGGTGTCTACAAAAAATCAGATTCATAGGATCATCTTAACCCATCCAAAATAAAGGGAAAATGAAAAAAATGGACAGACATTGTTTGTTACAAATCTGAGCATTGTTTCCCTCCACTTTTGGATGGGTTAGGATGATCCTATGGGCTGATTTTTTGTTGACACCCTATCTAGGTAAGGACCTTTCAAATGAATGGTTTGGATCACCCAAAAAATGTGGGCCCCAACTGTTTGTAGCCAACTGAGTAGATAAGCTTATCTACTCGACCGAATATGCTCACTTTTCCCAATAGTGGTTTATAGTGTTGAAATAGTAGTTTCCAGTGAGGAGTTAGTGGTTGAAAAAGGTACGAGGTAAAAGTTTGAACATGAAAGCTGAAAATGAAAAGAGAAAAAGGTAAGGGAAATTCTAATTATAGAATTCAACCACATTCCAAACAATAATTACAGAATTCAGGAACTATTTCAACCACTATGGACACACACTTTGAACCAATTTCAACCAATAATTCAAGATTTCAACCACTAACTCCTTAGTGGAAACCACTATTTCAACACTATAAATCACTATTGGGAAAAGTGAGCGTCCTCGGTCGAGTAGATAAGCTTATCTACGCGATCGGCTAAAAACAGTGGGGGGGCACATTTTTTGGGTGATCCAAACCATTCATTTGAAAGGTCCTTACCTAGATAGGGTGTCCACAAAAAATCAGCCCCATAGGATCATCCTAACCCATCCAAAAGTGGAGGGAAAAGATGCTCAGATTTGTGACAAACAATGTCTGTCCATTTTTTTCATTTTTTCCTCCATTTTTTGATGGGTTAAGATGATCATATGGATCTGATTTTTTGTGGACTTGGTTTGGATCACCCAAACAATGTGGGCCCACACTGTTTTTAACCCGACCAAGTAGATAAGCTTATCTACTCGACCGAGTAGGATCACTTTTCCGACCACTATTTTATAAATTGAACCACTATTTAGGAAGTTTCAACCTCTATTTGAACACTCTAAACCACTAGGGTTCTCAAACACAGAAAAATCCTAACATAACCCTAAATAGTAGTTGAAATTGGTTTTGTAAAACCATAATAAGATCCTAAAAAGTGGTTCACATTTGCAAAACCGTAACAAAATCCCTACATAGTAGTTGAAATTGGTTTTGCAAAACCCAAAAAAAAAACCCCTTAATAGCTATTGAAATTTGTTTTGCAAAAAGTAATAATAAAATAATGGATGTGATTGAGAAGGAAGAGAGGTAAGTTCAAAAAGTAATAATAAAATAATAGATGTGATTGAAAAAAAGTGAAAAGCATTTTTGTCCTCCAAAATCTATGAACAGTAAAAAGTACTTCATTCTGGTCATTTTCAACTTCCCAGCCTTTTCAATAATAGTCCAAAAATGGCTTCTTTTTTTTTGTCATTTTTCATATAATATAGTATAATTATCTAACTCGAAGATTAGAAATACAGAACTAATCACATCTAACAGTACCTCTAGTCTCTTGGGAGATCCTACCAATTTCAAAAAGTAGCACTTCTAGTGTCTTTTGGGAGATCCAACTGTTCTAAATGTCTACTAGAACAAGCATGATTGAACAACACTCTCTAACCTTTTTTTTTCCAGAAGTGGTGACACCACTCTCTAAATATGGAAACTTTCTACCTCTATCTAAACGACCATACGCATCTGTTCAAGATCTAGACAGTTCATTAAGATGAATCCCACTACAAATTGTAATGATCAACGGCCATCAATTGAATGATCAGATTATCTAATTGGCACATCCATAGCAGGACCCACCAAATGAATGGCTCATATCTTAACAGCCATAACTCAACAGCCCACCAAAAAAAGGAGTATTGAATCAATGACCTCAGTGGTCATCACCATCACGGGAAAAACTCAAATTCAACACCAAAAAGACTTTCCCATCATATTAGGGAGATGATATCAGCACTCCCTTGTATGATAATGATAATCTTTAACACTTCTCTGGGTAGATGTCTGGAAATAGGAACACCCTCTAACAGTAAAGAGTAACAGCCAAATTCAGAAGAGTAAAATAAAGGACTGACACTAATAAAAGTAACGGAGTGTCAATATCAGACTCAGACTATATTAGTATGAGGCCAATTAACGGACAGATACAGATAGGACCAACCCAAACAATCAATAGTGGTCCCACATGGGGACTTGTGTAAAGAGAAATTATATGTGGCCGACTGTGAAATCACAAGGGCGGAGAGAGAAAACCTGTCAGCTTGATTTTAGATCCAAAGAAAAGTAAAAAAGATCGAGGGAGGGGGTGTTTTCTCTCTCCGACCTCCTTTACAAGTAAAGGTCGGCCACCATATAAAATCTCCTTGTGTATATAACCATGACAATTGATCTGGTGGATTACAAAAAAAACAACAGTTTAGCTTTTTGTGGCATTAACCATAAAACAGACATAATAGATAAAGGGTTAGGATCGTCAGATCAAAGTGAGGTAAAAGCAATGGACCAGATTTGGTTTTGGCGATCGGATCAATGGACCCGGAAAGTCTGTTGGGGAAAAGCCTACCAGCCATCTTTTTTTTTTTGAAAAGGGCAACAGAATATATATATATATATATATATATATATATATATATATATATATATATATATATATATATATATATATATATATATATATATGTAAAAACAGAACCGAGGTGGTCCTGAAGGAACAAAGATAATACAAAGATAGCAGTACAATAATTCAAGGAGGTAGATAGTCAAAGCACTCAAACGCGGCCCGAAAGACTCCTTTCTTGGCAAGGGTGTCTGCTTCCGCATTGGCTGATCTCCTGACATGGCGAAAAACTATTGAGGAGCCCTTAGCTCTGTCCTCTATTTCCTCTAAGAGATGCAAAAATCGCCAAGGGGGAGAAGCGTTACCCGAAAGCCAGCGAATAACATTTAAGGAATTCCCTTCGACGATAATTTTGTCGCACTCTAGACGAGGCATCGAGAGAAGCCCGCTATGAACGGCTCGGACCTCTGCCTCGTTTGAGTCTGCCACTCCGATAGGCCCCGAGTAGGCCCAGAGGACTTCCCCTTTGTGGTTTCTACATAACCCCCCTACTCCTGTCATTCCTGGATTGCCGATAGACGATCCGTCAAAGTTAAGTTTCAGGGACCCCGGAGGAGGAGGAATCCAGGAAGGGAGGATTTTCACTTTGGTAGCCGATTCCAAGCATATGATTGACCATCCTTCCCAGAGGTCGAAAGCTGAAACAAAACGAAACAGGGGAAGGCTTCGAGCCCAGGATATGACCGCAGCTATCAACTGAATATAAATCCAATAGGGAGATCTAGCCTTCCCTTCAAAGATACGAGCATTCCTCTCTTTCCACAAGAACCACCATGAGGCCAGGAGACACATCTTCCACAGCGTTCTGCCTTTCCTTTTCCAAGGAGTCCAGGCCCAACTCTGAATGAATTCAGCCATAGAGTTGGAGGGGACCCAACTGATTCCAAAACGAGAAAAAATAAGACCCCAAATATGGCGAGCAACCTTACAGTGTATGAAAAGGTGGTCAACGGATTCCCCAGCGGATAAACATAGAGGACAGTGATCTACCAGCCACATTCCTCGTTTCCTCAAAAAATCCATAGTTTGAATGCGGCCCCAGCTAACCGACCACCCAAAGAAAGCAACTCTCGGAGGGCAAGATTGTCTCCAAGCCGAGGAGGACACATGCTCCACTAAAGAAGGGATCAGATGGTTATAAAAAGATTTGACTGAAAATATCCCCGAAGGATTCCAAATCCAAATCCGACGATCTATGCCCGAAGACTTGATGAAGCAAGAATCCAATAAGGAGAGGAGGGCGCTGTAAGAGTTTAACTCCCTAACAAAGAAGTCTCTGCGAAACTTAGGAGACCAAGCCACCTTCCCATGTTCCCTTGCAAAACATTCCGATACCCAGGCCTCTTTCTGAGATGAAACGATGAATAAGTCAGGAAACATCACTTGAAGAGGATCGTCCGAACACCAAGGATCCTGCCAGAACCGAATTCGATCCCCCCTATATACTCTGAATCGGACGCCAGGAGCAAATAACGACTTCAACTTCAAGATGTCCCTCCAAACCGTGAGACCTTTGAGTTTAAAATTATCAACAGAGTCCCAATACCCATGATCTGAACCATACTTACTTCCAATGACCCGGACCCACAAAGAGGATTGTTCTTCGCCAAATCTCCACAGCCACTTGCCCATAAGGGCCTGGTTAAAACTCTGAACCCTCCTGATACCCAAACCTCCATTTTTAGTAGGCAAGCATACCATACTCCATTTAATCAGGGAGACCCCCTTGGAAGACCCTGATCCACCCCACAGGAAGCGTCTCTGAATTTGTTCGATGCGTTTAGCAACCGAGGCGGGACATTGAAAAAGAGATAGAAAATATATCGGCATATTGGATAGAACGGCCTTTATAAGCACTAATCTACCTCCTTTGGAAACCAACCGGCGCTTCCAGGTGGCCAAACGTCGCTCAATCCTTTGAATAATAGGAGCCCATAGGTTGTGTTTCGGTCGACCCACACCAAGAGGAAGACCCAGATAGGTTGCTGAAAAGACATCTAAACCACACCCCATAATTCCGGCGAAAAATGATGCATCGCTCTCAGAAACGTTGATCGCGAACAACCGAGATTTTGCGAAATTAGATCTTTGACCCGAAACCATCTCATAACAACGAAGCATAGCTTTAAGGTTAAGAATCTGGGATATGACCGGAGAACAGAACAGAAGAGTGTCATCCGCAAACTGAAGAAGCGATACTTCCACCTTACTCTCGCCACCCTTGATATAGCCCCAACTCACTTCCTTTTTTCAGCCTACCAGCCATCTTCTTCATTGCATTTTTCCATATAACATGATCAATGCTGACAAACAGCTTTTGGGTCTCACCCAGTGATGTGTAAGCGCAATCGAGATCAACACCGTTGATCTCACAGAACATCCAAGATGAGTAAGATTCCTGGACAACAACAATCGACAGTTTAGCTTTTCTGATGAAACCCAAGATGAGGCTTGATGAATCAAGGGCCTAGAAACAACCAAACAAGGTGATCTCAACGACATTTGGCTGGACATGTGGCCTCAAATCGAAACAACGGATCTGATCACAGACATGTGGCAGAAGAGGGGCTAAATAAGTGCCTTTTAGCATTTTCCTAATTATATACCATTGCTACTAGTAATGGTAAGGTGCATTCTTTTTCTTCACTAATGAAAAAAACAACTAGTCTGTATTCTAAGTAAACTAGTTCCATGATGATAGACTTGTTAGTGTGTGAAGATGTCATGCATCCCCTTATTTTATCACAATCTTGTGTCTTTTGCACTTGTAAGCATTGTCAAATCCCATTGAATTTGCAATCCTCTTCACCTCTATAGATCTCAAGTTTTGATAGTCAAAGATCACAAGGATTCTTTTAAAATATGAACTTGACTTAGGATGACTAAAAAGACACCTAATCACAGATGAACAGACACCCACCACTGACTAATTAAGATGCAAAATGTTTTAATAAGAAATCAAAGAGTTGACCTATCGTGCTCGTTGCTACGTCGCACTCGTGTTGAACCATATATATTCAGCAAGATATTAATCGTTTTTAATTGGAAAGAGACGAGTATTAGGTAGGCTGTTAGGGATGCAACTCGATCAACTTCTGAGAATTCCGGTTGATTTTTTCCAAAATCAGATCTGTTTTAGGTTGAACTCAAATCATTTTTAGCCAACTCTCTCTGTTACATGACTACAGGTATGAGTGTCGGAATCAGATATGAGTGCGAGTGTGAAGTTCAGGTGAACTCAAAATAACAAAAGGATTCCTAGATTCGGCAATATACTTTAATCAATTCTAAAATGTAATACTTTTATCCAATAATATGATTATAACAGGTAATATATTGGGAGTTGTAATTACATAAATATAATGTGAGGAACGATAGATGCAAGGGCCCTTTTTATGCAACGGCTCTGCGGCCCTTGAATAGATCCACATCATTTTTAAAATCGGTTGAGAAACTGAATTTAGTTGCACTTAATGACATGGATCTATTCAAGGGCCCTTCTTTAGCACTTGCTAAAGACGGCCCTTGCATCTATCATTCCTCATATAATGTCTTATTTTCATAGAGAAAACTTACTATTAGGATAGATAAAACTAAAAGCATGCCGTAAATGTATATTTCTGCTAGTATTAGTAAGAAAAATAAATAAATAAATAAAAGATATCTAGAAGTGTTTTATTTCCAAAGAGAACTTAAAAACATGCGGTAACTGTATATTTGCCGTAACTGGGGGCTTTTATATAAATTTTATGAACTGTTTCGTTTAGAAAATTATGGGCCACGTCCTGTGAGTAATGATATTTGATCGAAACTGCAATTATGAGTGGAATTAACTTATTTTTAGATATGGGCTTTAACACTTATATGTGTGATTTCAAATGCTTTTAATCATCTCTCGTTTCAGGAAATATTTGGCAAAGTAAACCCTTTTTACACACAAATGAGAACATACATCTATGCATCTAATTATGAGAAACAGTTATAATCTTAGATATTCAGTACTTCCATTTTAGAAATCTCCTTCAATACTCACATCTGTTGCTTGCTTCCATTCAAGCTCAACTTCTCCTCAACGGGGGAGAGACAAATTTAATGGATGTTACAGTGTTTTGGGGATGAATCGATCAGTGGGTTTGTTGGCATTTGACAGATACAAAGAAGTTTAACTCAGTTATTTTACAAGAGATGGATAGATGCAAAAATGAGAATGAGTAAGGGTGCAGGTAGTTCTTAGCCATTGGGATTGAAATATTGTTGTGGCATTTACAATAAGATTGATAGAAAAGGGCATGCCAATATGGCTAGCTAGGAAGTTACAGCAAAGTTATATTAGATACCTCTTATCACGACTTATTGTGAGTCTCCTCCAAGATCCTTTCAGTGGAAGCACCCGTCGAGAATCCTAACTTAAGCATGAGCTCCTCCAAGCGTTTCATATCAGTCAGGTAAAGATATCCAACCTACAAAAAGAAAGATAATTAGATAACTCTACCAAGCACAGCAATAATTATTATATTGATCTGCTAACTTTCAACTGTAATTGAATGTGAAATTCCGGAGAACACAATTTTATGTTGAGGAACAGAGTTTTTCAAGTCCAGCAATGGGATGAGGCAAGAGATGTTTATGTAACTCCTTGAAATGAGATGTCAGATTTTGAAAACTTATAATTAAAGAATGGAATGGTGAAAGCTTATAAGTAACAAATCAGGTTGTGAAAAGGGAACTTGGTGGAACAGCAGGCTACCACAAAGAAAAGAGCAATAGCATTCTTCATTTATCTGTGAAAAGTTTAAGAAATATAAAAAACATTTGTCGCCCTTGTATCATCAATCCTATTAAGTATGAATTGATGAACACATCAAATTAGGTGGAGCCCCTTGGAAGAGAAAAACAAAATGCATGGTCATGAAAGCTCTTAAACGATTTATTTCTTAAGGTTTCCAAAGGCTTGGATTAAGAAACATACTAGCGTTTCAAGTGATGATGCTCTATTGTAGACTGCTACACCAGCACGCTTTGTAGTGCGTGTTTTGTTCGATCCAATATTTTTTCCCCACCGAAGAATCTCCCTACACCAAATATTGGAGGAAGTCGTGATTAAGTCATGAAATATATGCTAATAGAGCAAAAGGAAGCTGATATTTACGAGCACATTATGACCTTTAGCTTTTAAGGCAATATTCAGCAACTGAGCAAGTTTAACTCAAGACAGTGAGCCCATCTACGACTACATGCACGAGCCCCAACATGCACCAAGGAACAGAGCATTTCCAAACAAGCAAGGGTGCCCATCTAAATAAAAATGACAGATTTGGAACCCGAAATAATGCATACTAATAATGTGTTTCATTGTTATTAACGTTACTCTGCCTTTCAAATTCTCAAACAAAGCAAAAAAGGAGCATTGATTTCGCACCATAGAAGAATGAGAGGAGGCTTTTAACTAAAATAAAAGAAAAATGCCATTAGCAATGCGCTTAAACTCTAGCGAAAAGAGGCCATAAAGAAGTAAATTGCCAATATTACACGGTCACTTTTGACATAAGATGGTGGTTGTCGGGCATTGGCATTCATGAACTTAGAAGAATATCTACAAAAATAAATGAGAAAGATGGTTGTATACTTGTGGGGAGAAAGAAAAGGATGGGATGGGAATAAGAAAGTGTCAGAGAGACAAAGCCATGGAGAGTAAAATCCACTTTCCCTTCACATACTCAGCGGTGACTAAACCCTTGAAATACTACCTCAAGGATCTTTTGATCGTTGCAGCAGTAGAGTAGGTAACCTAACCTACTCAAAATAAGCCTATTTTCCTCTCACTCCTCTTCAGGCATCTGAAGAACTCTGGCATTAACTTGCCCAGCGTTGTCATCTTCTTCCCTCTTCCTCCACAACTCTCATTTCTCCCCTTCCTCTCATTCTTGAGAAAAGAGGCTAAGATACGCCTGAAAAGTCACCAAATGAGAAGTCGCATGTCCATCAAAACAGAGGGCATGAATACCAGCTCCCTCCTAATCAAAATAAAGCGAAATAAAATTTTAGCAATCAATTCTTGAAATCATGAGGATGTTAACCACACAATAAGAGCAGGTTGGTTGAAGTGGAAGCATGCTTTAGGAGTTTTGTACAACCATAAAAAACCTACCAAGTTGAAGGGAAAGTTTTATAAGACAGCTGTGAGGCCAGCCATGCTGTACGGCTCAGAATGTTGGGCCACCAAGAAGCAACATGCTCATAAGATGAGTATAGCGGAGATGCGAATGCTTAGATGGATGTGCGGACACACAAGGTTAGATCGAATTAAAAATGAACACATCCGTAAAAAGGTGGGAGTGGCACCAATTGAGGAGAAGATGAGAGGGCACCGCTTAAGATGGTTTGGGCATATCCAATGTAGGCCTGTGAATGCTACAGTGAGAAAATAGGAAAGGTTGGGCTCTGTAAGCAAGACCAACATTGAACGAAATTCAAAAAACATGACTTGAAAATCATAATCCTAATAAAATCAGAGTTCCTTGTGATCGTTAGATGAAGCAGCATTTATGCATGTATTACTACCCTATAGAATATTACAATCATCATTTATGCATGTAAGATGCCAGAGTTACCATATGAATATTACAATCACTTGAAAGTTCTAAAATCAGAGTTCCTTGTGGTCATTAGATGAAGCATCATTTATGCATGTATTACAGCCTTGTAGAACTTTCACAAAGATCTCAAAGAGAACTTTTAAAATGCTTGAGGGACACTGGTAGAAAGATAATACATGGACGAGCCAAAATCTTGAACTAACCTTTCTTCCTTTGACAAGTAGTCTTCATCAAGAAGTTTCCTGAGCAATGCATCCTAAAACACAAAACACACGAGATAAGCTTTAAGAATCCTATGCATTTTTTACTATTTATGCAACTCTTTAACAAGTACTAGATACTTCAAATAAGACTAGACTCTTATCCAAACTTTTAAAACTGAAACCAAAAAATATCCATAGGAATTTTCTCAAGCAAGACAACAATGGGACGAGAAAAGATGAAATTAGATAGCCCGAAGTGACTATATATGTTGATTTATTCCATCAAAATGATATTATATGTATGTACGTATGTATGCTGCATGTATATATGTATATATATCCATGCGTGTAATGATAAATGTGTCCCCTATTTAACCATGAGCCAACCCCTTGTAGAGGTTTCATAACTGCTGAACCTTTTTGTCTTTAGTCATAAAACCACTCAAAGGGGATGTTACCATCTACATGCGCGCGAGCGCGTGGTGGTCATGGTCGTGGGTGGGTGGGGGTGCTAGTATTTCCACCCTTAAAATTAGGACTGCCACACATGACAAGAGAAGCTCACATGGGAGGAATTATCTAAGTTTCATGGGTGGAAAAACAGACATTTGCACACACATGCACGGCACATAACTCTATAATGATGCAAAAAAATGGAAGAGGAACGAGGACATGGCAAGACCCTGAATTTGGTTAGGTGACTCAGGCGCAACATTCAATCTTCCCTGAAAGATGTCAAGAACTGGCAATTCAGCAACAGAACTTACTCGTCACCTCCACATTCCTAGACAAGTGATAGAATGGAATTAGTTGACTGTAAATGGCAGAGGGGAGTCGCCACCCAAGTTTCTCAACTCAACTAACAACTCAACTAAGCATTTGTCCCAAACTAGTTGGGGTCGGCTTCGCCACCCAAGTTTCTATGGACATAAAATCCAAGAAAAGCACAAACAATTAGTTGATTTTAAATGATAGAGGGGGAGTCACCACCCTAGTTTTTACACACCAAAAGTCCAAGAAAAATAGAAACCTAACAACAAAAATATCTTTGGATCAAACCAAAGTCCAGGTAAGATCCTGGACACAGGGTTTTTCTTTTCATAAACGAACAAGAGGAAAGGCTTTCCCAATATAGAGTACAGATCCAATACCACGTATGCAAGAGTGTCGGCTACCACATTAGTAGCATAAAATAAGGCTAAAGGAAACCACCAGTCCAGTGAACAAATCTCAAATCTCATCGATGATGTATGTACAATGATCTGACCAAATAAAGATTAACAGAGTACCTTTGACCTTTCAAAGAGTGCTCAAACCTCAAGTTCACTTAAGTAGTGGACTCCAATGGGCCCAAAAGAAGCTCAATTGACTTCCAATTTAAAATCTTTAAATACCCATCCAACACTAGCCAACCGCATGTTCCCACTTGAAATCTCATCAAAGTCATGGGTATGCTTCCCATGACATGAGTTCAAATCCCCCCGGGCTTACCCTCCGCCCATGGTTTAAGGGTGATTGCGCGCATCCATAGGGAATAGTCCCGCCCTAAAAATTGGGGTGGGGATACCCTATGTCATCAAAGAAAAAAAATCGAAGTCAAGTTTGAGCAAACCAAGTTGGGTTCCTTTTCTTTCTGCAACTACTATTTTTGCTATCCCTCCTTTGGCTGCCAATTTCCAATAGTAACAAATCTTGAAAATTTAAGCCCCGATAGCCCTTACTAATAAAATCCTAATGAATAAAAAAGATCCTGATTTTCTCTAATGACTTCAACATGGATGTAACTTCATCTCCAAAAATTCTTCCATTCCTCTCTCATCTAAATAACCCACATGACAGTGTACGAAAATTACTGAATAGACCACCCGACCAAACCAACAGATTAAGTACAATATCTAGGAAACAATAGCATACTAAAAGGATTTAGGGGGAAACTCCGCATTGTCTATCCATCGAATATTGAAATGAAAGGAGATCAAGCTCTCTTATGCCTCTCGGCTCTTCATGTGCATGCTTGCGAATCGGATCTCGCTCTTCATGTGCATGCTTGCGAATCGGATCTTCCCATTTTTTAGATGATCATGATTGTGAGTCATATCCACAAAAGCTATCCAAAAAAAGGTCTCCAACCTTGGAGATAAGGGAGCCCCACACGGCCACACCTTGGCACAAGCTAGCTTACCCTAAACCAAAGAAAGATCAAGGACTTTAAAGAGACTGTACCTTGAGATTCCCACAACCAAACCCTTCTATCTATACAACCTACCTATGGATATACGCCTCTACCAACTTACCACGTAGGTTTGATAGACAATTTACCTTCCCATACTAAGTTTCTTCCAAAAACTAGTTTCCAAAGTCCAACTACTTTTTTTTTCTGATAGGTAAGCTGGGATCGAACCTACGACTTCAAGGTTGAGAACCAAAGCCTCAACCATTGAGCTACAAGCTCAACCCTCTTCCAGAAACAAAGCCCAACTACTTTACTCCTCTCTCACTTATAACACCACCACCCCCCACCCCCAAGAAAAAAAAAAAAAAAACTTACTACTAAACATCTAGGGCTTGGATGCCTACTGCTTTTCTCCATCTTTCCGTCCTTAATAATTAATACTCATGCCCTATAGGGATAATCGTATCAATAGAAGTAAGCATTGTCAGAGAGAAATTGACTTAGGCATCTTAACAACAATTGCGATGACTAGAGGTATACAAATCCTCCTTGGCTTGACAAGTGAGTAATGTTTACATAGTTACAACTTAAAAATCCTGAAGCTAAAGAGGAAGAAAAGCAAGGTGGCAAGATCATTTTTCAATTAACACCTACTGCCAAAGGTATAACTTTTCATATTCCAAGATGTGGAGATGAATATTATAGGCAGAAGACAGAGACAATATCATGATGACCACGAACAAGAAAATATGGCAAAAAGATATATCTCTATATACTATATAGGAGAAGAGAAAAGAAGAGAATTTTTTGAATTTTTGGAAAATTCTATGAGAATTACAAATCACTTTTTTGACTTTTTTTAACAAATGCACCCATTCAACTCACATATTTTCAATCCTACCCCCTCCTTTATGCTTTTTAACAAATGCACCCATTAAAGCCACATAATTTCAATCTTACCCCCTCCTTTATGGTTTTTTAATAAAAAATCTATAGGGTGATCTTAACCGTCCGATTTAAGAGGAATTATGGAAACCTCTATAGATTGGATGGCTAGGATCAGCCTATGGAAATGATTTTTGGGGCACAACCTATTTATGTTGTGTTCCATCACATGGACGGTTTGGATCAACCTATGACGTGGTCCGTACAGTTCTTTGTCGGCCCGTGCATCGCACGGGTTTTTTTACTAGTGTGTATATATATATAAGGCAAGGGCCATAATTTAGGTGCATTGACAATGTATAATAAGTTTTTTGCAAGACTGCAACCAATTCAATAATAAGTTGAAATAATTCAATCATAATCAGCAAAAACCAGTGCAGAAAACCAAAAAGATTGTTTCTGTCACATTGATAACTCAAACATCATTTAGCATAAGGAAGTGTACATGCCTGTGCTTCGCAACGTACTATTGCCATTACACGGGCATTGTATTCATCAATACTTTGCGTAGGAAACAGAAAGTGCCTACGAGCATATAACTGCATATTTTGACAAGGCATGGAAGTTAAAATCAAGCTAAAGAAACTAATTGTTCAATTCAGCATCGTGAAAAGAATAATATAAAAATAAATGTATCATCCATGAAAGAGATGCTTGTTAAAATATTTCGGGGCCGTTTGGATACACGGATTTTAGAATCCTGGATTTCCTCAAAATTGTAGTTGGGAGACAAGAGAAGAAAGAGAGTAGCCGTTGTTTTCTGATTTCTAGCCCTTCTTTCAGACAGCAAGAGAGCTGGCGATCGTCCCATGTTTCCAGGTTTTAGAAATCGCAGGATGCAGGAGAGATTTTTAAAACCTGTTTTTCTTACTTAAAATCCAAGAAACGCTGCAAGGACAGCATACCAGCAGCTTGGTCATGACCCTCTTTTACACTATTTTCAAACTAAAACCTGCATTCTAAAATCCGCGTATCCAAACGGCCCCTAGTATTACTGCACAGTATAAACAGGGGGGCAGATATCCGCATGATCATGCTTTGATAATGGGGTGAATATCCTTGTTGTACACTTTTCTAGCTGGCTTCTGAGAGCTTCGCCCCATTATCAAAACATGGCCGTGTAGATATCAGTTCCCTGTAAATATCATCAGCTATTCAGCTGTACAAGGTAGTCATTTGTTTTTCCGTATCAGGTAGTTACCGCCTCTTTAATCCTGTAATTGAATTACAAGTATATATTTTTCTTTGGTAGTTGGTCAGAATCACATTTCTCATCATTCAACAACTTCACAATTATCCACCTCACAGGATTAAAAGAGCATTAAAAATCCTCAACTTAAACATGGTTCTGAATCAAATTAAAATTACTCAAATTGGCAAAAGCAATTTACAATGCAATTGCCTTATATATTCCATTGTGCTCCAATCCTCAAGAACGAGTTCCAGAAAAGAGTTAGTATACATTCTAAGCACCAGTTCAAGCACAAAAATAATGACCATCAAACAACATGCAATGTTGCCATCGATATAAAACATTAAGCCTAGCTAAAAAGTACCTTGCATATAAACAATTTTATTGAAAAATAAAATGAGAAATACATTATGAATAATGCAATACACATGTTTTACCTCATATATGCAATCTCCCATATAAGCTAAGGATGCTGCGTTGTATACCGATCGTGGGTTTTTCACTTTGGGAGCAACAGGCACCCATGTCTCATAACCCAGATATAGTTCCTCCATTTTTCCTATTTATAAGGAATATAAGATTATATAAGATTATAGAGACATTGAAGTACGAAAATCAGTAAAATGGCCAAAGAAAGAAAGGAAATACCAAGCTCAGGTGTTACTAAGAATGTAAAATTACCAAAAATAAAACGCAACCCAGTTGCAGAAAAGAAAATGGACAGAAGAATAAGAAGAAGAGAGGGATTGATTGCCTTGTTTAAGGGTTCTGTTCATGTTGAAGAGCTCTGAAACATCCAAATCCTTCTTGAGGGATTTGGTGGTGGAGGGACTAACTGATTTGGGGATCTTCTTAGGGGGGTTTGGATTGACAATCGGTATTGGATTGGGGTCGATGTTCCATGAAGCTCTCAACCTCATGGAAGCAAACGCGGCGACAGCCATTTTGGCTTAGAAAGATGACTCAGGATTAGATTCTCTGTTTATAAAGGACCCACGATAAATAAATAGGATTTATCTATGTGATGATTTGGGCCGTTGATCTGTGGGCCACACATCCACGAGAATGCATTGCTTGTGGGTCCCACCCACACTAAATAGACTATCCCAACCCCTGTCAATATGTTGCATTTTACGGGAGATTTTATTTTTATATGGTGCCCGGCCGTATATTTAATTCAACAGTAGACCACTTTTTAAGGGTTTTTAAGGGTCTGCTGTTGGATCAAATATCAAGGGTGGTACTTTTATTGTACCATCTACGCTTGACTTCATGGTTAGGCACCGTATGATTTTGATCTAGTGGTGGCCCACCATAAACAGATCTTCGGGTGCAGCACATTTTGGCATAAGTTGCAGAACTAGTTATTTTAGATCTTTGTCATCGAGGGAGCAGATCGAGGTTTTTAGGACCTAAGTGGGGTCCTGCCTGTGTATGTGACTAGGTGGGAGCCAACCTAGTATGGGACAATTTTAAATGGCCTAGCCTAACAAGTTTCATCAGCTTTGGAGCTTCAGAATAGGTTAGTTACCTAACAGTTGGTATCACAGTGAAAGCCACCACAGAGTAAGCCAAGGATGCGGAGGCGCGGTAGAATGTTACGATTCTAAATGGAGGCCTTCCTGGGTATGGGACCCAGCCTCATAGCAAACATGTCTAAAGGGCCTAGCCTAACGAGTTTCATAAGCTCTGGAACTTTTGGCGTATGGGTTAGGTACCTAGGAGACATCCCTCTATCGTCGAAAGTTGCACTCATGGAATGAACCTAATTTTCCTATTGTTGGAGAGCAAAACTCTTCCTATTGTTGGAGAGCAAAACTATGGCGTATGCAACAGTATATGGTTATTAAATGAAAATCTTAAAAACAACAAGAAAGTGACATTTCTCTCCTGAAAAAAGAGGGAGTTCAAAATGGGTTTTGCAAAATCAGCTAGATACTCTGATAGACAAAATATATAAATAAAGGAATATTGAGGCAATTTCGCAAAAAGCCGCTCACTTTTTCAGGGTAGAACAGCCACCTCAGATGAATTAAATGAATAAGACAAATTCTGCTTCGAGGTGATTGTTCTCTCCTGAAAAACTAAGCCGCTAAATGGCTTTTTGGGTAATTGCCTAGACATTTCCATAAATAATTAATTCAGTTATGGAGGATGAGGTCCTCTGCTGGCGAGGGAGCTTGGCATTGGTATAAAAAATGAATTAATATTTTTTTCTGAATGGTAAAAATATTTGAATTATTATACACAAGAAATCTCTGTTTGAACAATTGGGTGATTGGAGGAAATGTCCCAAATTTCCATTAGACTTGAAAAAAGCCCAAACAGTGGTTGAAAGCTGATAAAAACTGATGAATAGTCCCACTTTAACCAAGGAGTTTTTCAGTTTCTCAATTTTAGTGGAAAATTTTGAAAGGCCACCAAACTAGTTTCCATCAATTATCATTCCTTAATCTACTACAAATAGATATCATTTGCTTAAGTAATCATTAAACTCTGTCTTCGCAAGCGTATGAAGAGGTCAGAATGAAAACTTACACTTAAAGAGCAATAGTCAAGATGACCAATAATATTAACTATATCAGCTTAAGGATTTAACATATTTAACAAGTAGTAAGCTTTCCTTTTGTGTTTCCCATTCCAATCATCAGATAGAATGTGTGTTCCCCATCATTGCAAAAAAAAAAACTATCCTTTATTGTTTACTGAAAATCAACAATACTGGCAGCATCTTAACTAGAAAGATGACCAGATGACTCTTGTAATGAAAGTCAGCTCAAGTCATCCAAACGCGTCTCGATTCAAATTTGTTACGAAGTCATATATTTTTCAATTTTGCAATCAATATTTTCTGCCAGTAGATCTTAACAAGCATATGGAAGGAAATGCCCAATAATATTGTAATTTTCTTTTTTTCGAAATGACTAGTGTTGTAATTTGCATCGAGTAGAGAATCACCCTCGATCCAAATCTTAGAAATCTATGTAGCAGTTACAAGTTGAACTGACATTATCACTCTAATGATTTAAATCTGGATTTTGCAGTCACAGATATTTAGTGTATATTCATTTTTAATGAACAGAAGAAAGAAAAGCTTAACTGAAGAAGTAAGCAAATTGTCAAACATTTGGGAAAGGAGGGGTAAGTTACTTGATCAAATTAAAATGAGAGAATTGAGTTCGATCTCTAAATCAATTTATGACTCTAGTTAGGGAAGAGAACATTGGATATTCTCAATTTGAATTAAAATGGAATTTCAATTAGGATCTTCTATGCAGCTATTCCGACACTATAATTAGTATTCCATATTAGTGAAACTACAAGAAGGCAAAGATATTGAACAGATACTTGGCAATAGGCAGAGGTAAGAATAAGGATCCTTTCAGATATTCTACAAAAATATCAGCGAATTTTAAACATTTTATTTCCTGATTAAACAATCTACCCCTTGACAAAGATCTATTATAATTGAAGACCAGCTGCACCGTGAAGTCCTCAAATGATTTCTAATTGTAAGCATGCACTTATAAGAGAATTAAATAATTATATTTATTTCGGTGCCATCATTTCATCTCAAACTTGGTATTTATTTACTTGTCAAAAGAATATTTACAGTTAAAAGTTCTTGAAACTCAGGATGGCATTTACAACAGTAGCCAGAGTAATCCAATCCTGCAAGGGTAGTTCACTTGCACGTTTTGGGCTAAGAAAATTTAGTTAATTCAGAAAAATAATATACAATGAAGGAAAAATCATTAACTTCTTTCTTCAGTGGGAAAGTGGTAAACTAACCCACAACCTTACATACGACATTTAGATCAATGATCACTAATGGCAGGAGGGTCAACCAGTATGGTTCGTGCTTCTGCCAATTATAGTTTCAACCTCCATCTCTCACATGCTTTACCTGCCAAATGAGGAAACATAAAAATGTAAAAAACATCAATATCTGTATCACAACTAAGGCACCATTCCTCTCGCCAAACAAATGAAAAATGGCCCTTCACGACAATGTCTTGAGGTCAAGTCTCTTAACTAACAATGGTGTACATGAGTTCTACGCCCCTATATGTACCTTGCCAATTGAAAGAGAGGTTTGCCATTTCACATTGTAATGGAGCATGTGGTTCTTGGATAAAGTAACCTCTGATGGAGCCGAGATTACTACCAAAAAATTAAATTATGAAATAAACAAGTCGTGAAGGAGCTATATAAGGACCTGTTATTTCGTGGTCTGTTGCTGAGAAATAGAGTTCCACATGCCACTATGACCACGACACGTATAACCTGTAACAAAAATTATTATAGACAAATTTGGCATTTTGTCCCTCAGTGACAAAAAAATTAAATAATACAAGTCTACCCTGTATGCATTTCACAATTGTACCTTATACACGTCATTACCAAAGAAGAGTAAAAACTAAACAGAAACCAGAAATACCATTGCTCATAAAAAAGAAAAAAGAGAGTGGACAAGAAGTGAAGCACGAGAAACAGATAGTAATATAATACCATCACAAATAACACAGGCTCGAGGATCTTAACAGCTAAAAGAACTACCTACTGAAATCAAGTAACTACTAATAAGTTATTTGATAATCAAGCAAAAGAAGAGTCTGGCATTATGACCTATACTCCAAGATAGTTGATGTGGTTCCAAGTACGTACTGAAGGGTATTGGTTTTCCAAACAATTGGCATTTAGTTTTCTGGCATTCTATGTTTCACTAGAAACAAGACATATTTAAGTGGATTGTCATTTGTGAGAGAAAAAGACTGAATAAAGTGTCATTTGTAAAATTCACTAAAGGGGAAGATCAATTGGCAAACAATCTTATCAATGTTTCTTAGGAAAGACAATTGGAACATTTCAAAAGCAACCCAGGAATAAAGGCTGTATTCTCCAACTTAATATATACGTTTGTATGTTTCAAATAGCCATTTCTTTCTAGCTAGGATTTATTTCATCATCCTTGTAGTGTCAAGTAATTATTTATCCAATTTTCATATTCCCTTCTAAAACCAATGCAGCATATCCTATTCAATCATCCAGTGAAGTTTCTATAGTGCTCTACCACGCCCAAAAAATGAAAAAACCAAAATGCAATAATACAGTAAGAGAAGCAACCTGTTCAATCAATCCTCCCGCCTTTCCAGGAACACCAATCGAACTTTCAACCTTCGAATTTCTCAAATTATAGGAAGATTCATCATCTTTATACACATCATCATGAATGTCATCACACATCTTACTCTGCATTTGTTTAGAATTACATAATCAAAGTTACAAATGCATGTACATTGTAAAGTAGACAATATAAGCATTCATACAAGCACGAATGGTGAAGGAATTTCAATCTCACAGACAATTTTGCTACTCAAAGAAAAAATATTAGATGATAATTAAAATTATATGAATTTTTGTACAGGGCATAAGCTCTGTGCATGATGAAGTCAATTATCGCTTAAATAAAACAAGAAACTCCTTTCCATGCACAAGGGAGAATCTAGAGAAAACCAATCATGCAAAGTAAATAATGAAATAATTAAGGGAAGGAAAAAATTGATAGATCATTTAGTAGATAATGTGAACACTCAAACACAATCTCCAACATTTGTCACAAGTAGAGAATGAGTTTCAAGTAAAAGATATAAATCATATGGATAGCAATTCAAGCAAATAAAGGGTAACTTTTTTTTCTTCTACAAATTATATGTGAAGACTGAAGAAAATAAAGAAACATAAGATACCACGAGAAACATACATCCCAATAGGTAAAAAATGGTATAGTCCACTAGGTACCTAAAAATAAAACTTCAACTAAAAACAATGAGTGTTCATGGTGATTCTCCAAATTGAATAACTAAATAATAAAGGCTATCAGCTCCAGAATGAAGCTGGGAAAATGATCTCAACTCTTCCAGGCATTCACGGAATGCTATATAACTCTACAAAGTTAATATAAATGCAATACAGTGCAGTGTGAAATTGGGCAAATAGAGCTACAAACCTCTTCTCCATGGGACAAGGCTCTCTCGCTTAGATGTGTGTCTGTAAAGATATTGCAGCCTTCTACAAGATTCCTCACTTGTTTGCTACTAGTTGTAATACACAAATGCCTTGCATCATCTTGGAATATCCATCTACCCAAGCGCTCAAAGGAACAGCGATCTACTTTACAATATTTCAGTGGTTCCAGTTTTTTGTTTGAAGATGCATGGATATTTAGCCTTTCCAAATCTTCTCTACAAGTTCTAAATTCTCTTCCATCTAAAACTTCATTAACAGAAGACTTACATTTGGTATCTACACTTTTATGGACTTCATTTTCTTGATCTTTACTTTTTTCAGTTGAGTTGCTTTCATCATCAGGGTAGTGCATTGGACCCACCTCTTCCAACTGCTCACTTTCCTGAGATGATAGTGCTCCTTCTGAAGTTCCATATGCAGTTTGTGAATCCAAACCAACTGGGCCAAATGTCAAACTAAAGGGCACATAGACACATTTGTGGATTTCATGGTCTTGATCTGTCCTGTTTTTGGTTGAGCTGCTTTCATCAACTGGGTTGTCTATTGCACCCAATCCCTCCAATTCTAATTGCTCGCTTTCCTGAGATGGCGGTTCCCCTTCTGAAGTTTGATACGCAGATTGTACATCCAAACCAACTGGGTCAATTGTCCCATACTCTTTCTTTTCATTGAATTTTCCTATTGATCCCTCAATTGGCTCTAGATCGTTATTTCTCTCTGGTAATTGCGACTCTGCGGCATCTAAAGACTCCGTTTTGATAGGCTTATGGTTTCCCAGATTCAACTTTTTTAAATTCTGGTTGTTCTCAAATCCTAATAGCTGTTTGTCCTTTCCCATAGATTTCCAACTGGTGTCTAAAGAAGAATGCTGCGTTTCTTGTGTTCTCTTAACGTAAAGCAATTGGAAATTTTCCAAGTTTCCTTGTGAGTTTTCCCTTGCGGGACTCCCAACAGAAAAAGAATTATCTCCGGTTCGTCCAGCCTGTTGTGTCGCTTTAGTTTTTTCTGTTTCATCTTGTTCTACATATTGCCCCTTCAAATAACCTTCCATGTCAATCTTGCCCAACTGGGACTTTGTTATTGGGATGATATGAGGTATCTTTCCCTGCTCGCATTCAAGTTTTGTGGATCTCAATCAAGAAAAACAAAGCATCTAAAGCATTCATTATAAACCAACAGAAAATGTATCACATGAAAACTGAGACAGCATTACCTGAGTTATACCACTTTCAAATGCACTTATCATTTTCCTAACATTGGTAGGACTTGTCCCTGGGAAAATCTTTGTTTCAGAACTACAAGCTCTATCTTGTCCTAATCTGCCATAAAAAGAATTTCTATTTTCAATATCTTCTCCCAATGTGGCAGAAAATGGATTGCTATTTTCAGTGTTTTCTACCAATGTAGCAGAAAAGGAAATGTTATTTTCATTAACAACTTCAGTGAGAATGGATTCCGAGCATCCTATCTGATGATCTAAAGCTTCCTGGGGAACGTCAGTAGGTGGTAATTGGGTCTTTAATTTTTCTTCAGAGCTGATGTAATTTTCTTCAGTCAGGTGGACTTCATATTCAGATGATTGTTCAGGGTGTTCTTGAAGTTCTAGTGACAATGGAGCCATCGACAAGTTTCCACTTCCATCTGCAGTATTCAAAATCGATTCGAGGCCCATTAGTGATACAAAAATCATCCTCTTCAACCAAACCCAAATTTAATTTTATGCAGTTGAAGAAAAACAATTGGTGAAAAATTAGTTGAGCTTTATGCAGTTAAACGAGATACATTGGTAACCAAAATTAATTGATTTCCACCCAAGGAAACAAAGAACATTGATTCCTTCTACTATGAAGAGAAAAGACAAGTTCTATAAGCAGAAGACGTTAGCATAATTATTTGATAAAAGGCAATGTATTTATAGCAAAAAATCCAAGCATCCACAATCACATAGACCTTCACTCTAGTAAAATGACTTTCAAGTGAAACATTGAAAATTGAAGTACAAGGAAAATAAATCCTTAACTGGGGTTACTTGCTCTGATTGATCATGCATGGTTCCTTCTCTTTGAATAGGACTGGATGACAATTCCTTCCCTTGATGAACAGGAATTGAAATTGAACCTTCACTGCATTCTTCTGCGAAATTTAAAACTTTTATTAGGACAACTCTTTGCTACTAAGGATGCGAAATGCTGAAAATCAAAAGAAGCTCAAAGTCCAACAGCAAATCACAAGCACAACTCGACACTACCACCAGCGGCAGCATCTTTGGCATTTTCCAAACTTGTATGACTATGAGTCCTCTTGATCAATTCCCCTTGTTTCTTCTTTACCACAGAGTCTCTCTGCCAACAAAACCCAAACACCAGACAAAATTAAATAGAAGCCATCTATTTGCAGATATTTCACAATCAGACACTGTGAAAATAAGCATACCACTTCCATAATCCGCTTGCGTTCTTCTTCATTAAGGATGAACTGCAGTTTCATGCGAACTTGCACACCACCTTCTAGGGGAAACGAATCGTCCCAAGAGCCCTTCTCAACCACAGACATGGTCTGAACATCTGACAAGCAGGATCAACTCTAATTATCATCCACCCATCCATATAAAAATCCAAAAAGGACTAAAACCAACAATCAATTCAAAGTTTCTGTAACGCCCTGAACAACTGTGTAGATATTGTCCGGTTCTAGGCGGCAGCCCTCCCCGGTTTTAAAACGCATCTACACAGGGAATGGGGGTCTACAACATATAACCCAGGAACTTTCTCTCTCCGCTTCCGATGTGGGACTATTACAATCCACCCCCCTTAAAGGGCCCAACGTCCTCGTTGGCACATCGTACTAGAGGAGGTACGGCTCTGATACCATATTTGTAACGCCCCGACCAACCGTGTAGATATTGTCCGGTTCTAGGCCGCAGCCTTCCCCGGTTTTAAAACGCGTCTACACAGGGAATGGGGGTCTACAACATATAACCAGGAACTTTCTCTCTCCGCTTCCGATGCGGGACTATTACAGTTTCAAACCCAAAAAGAAAAGCACTCTCAATCGAAACTGTACCTGTTCGGGATATCTCATTCCCCTCAGCATCACAGAGCGTCACAATCAGATTATCGCGGAGAGTCGTTAATGGGCTGAAGCACACATATAAAAGATTCAAAAAAATCACTACCCAGAACCAGGAGGAAACTGAAAAAATGCCTCTTATTGAATATAAGCAGAATATTGAGAAGAAAAAGAAGACAACAGAAGTGTAAGGAATTTTCTGCTCACAATAAGAATTCACCCTGGTCCCAAGTTTGATATTCCCTCTTCCCCATTGCAACTGCCAAGAATCAGTACGACAATCAGAGTATTCCGAAGAGGAGGGAAAAAAAATGATAAAAAAAATGATAAAAAATATAATCAACACTAACGAAAGGGTAATATTACTTACCCTTCACAGAAACAAGAGAGGATGATGGAGATGGCATCAAGTCCAAAACTGGAATGAATTTAGTCACCACGATTAAGTAAAGATAGCAGAATTCTTCATTTTTAGTTGAAGTTGAATTAGGAAAATAAGAACGTTAAGTACCTGAAACTTGTATGGCACCTGGCATTGGGTTCAGTGATTATGTAAGCCACACTTCTTTGGGGAGAGAGAGAGAGAGAGGGAGGGAGGGAGAGAAGACGAGTGACGATTGGGCCGATTGGCTGTCATTCGTTGCTGTCATGTGTACAATTTAATCCAACTATATTGGATATGTGGACGTTAAATTGAGTGGCCATGAAGATTGTGATGGGACCCAAAAAAAATGACTTGCCTACCAAGGAAATGGTACCTTTGTCTCTTCCAAGTGGTAGCATATTTCACACAGATCAAAATGAAAATTTTATCTCTTTTGCTCCCCTAGAGGTGCAGCTCGGGCCTGGTCGGGTCGGGTCGGGTCGAGGTCAACACTAACCCAGCCCGAGGTAGCATTACCTCAACCCTAATCGGACCCAACTCGAAAGAGTGTCAACTAGACCTCGCAAACAGGTGGGTTGGGTTGGGTTACCCATGGGTTATGCATGTGCGGATCAAATGGGTTGTGTAAAAAATGCCCCCCCTACAGGTCAGCACTTAGGTGACCCACACCCACTGCACGTGGGTTGGGTCATCAACTCGCAGGAAACCTGCAATTTTTTTACAAAGAGTAAGGTTTTTTTTTTTTGGGAAATGATTTCAGCACACCTATATTTTGATTAGACCTGGCAACGGGCGGGCCGGGCCGGGTTTGACCCGGCCTGTACTAGTCCGGATCAAATGGGCCGGGTCAACCCGCAGGTCACCCGGATTTTTGACATAATTTTTTAAGATTTTTTTTAAAATTTATATAGGGATTTGCTAGCCACCTTCTCCAAAGCTACCTTCTCCAATTGCATGATCATGCGCTCTTAGCCCGTTAATGTTGACTTTTTTAGAGTTGCTTATGTGCAAAAAGCAGGAAGTACTATTTGTGCAAAGGTGGCTAGCAATAAATAAAAATTATGCGGTACTAAATTTTATAGAAAAATTACGGCAAAATGGCACCAAAGTAGAAAAAATACGAAAACTATAGCAAAATATGACAATTACGGAAATAACTACTAAGAAAATGAAAGAAATATGACAATTACCGGAAAAGGGTAAATAAAACTTTTTTCCACTTCTCCACGGGCACCCGCGGGTCTTTAAATACTAAAAGACAAGATACATGAGTGCATGTTATCAAAACATGTTTGTGCTTAAATCATTCCTTCCCCCTTTTTCTTTTTTTGTGAATAAGGAAATTATAGCAGCAAAACCCAAGAAGAGACTTAGAAAAAATGCTCGGAATACCCCCCATTGCAAACGAACCCTTGTCCCTCTTATACTAAGTTGCATTTCCTCTTAATTTAGACCGGTCCGTTTATCTTTTTCTTTGATCTCAAGCTTCATATGGATTGCTTCTCAATGAAGTAACACAAAAATGCCCTAGTACCCTCCAAAAGAGATAAATCTCATCTTTTATTTGAAAGCGGTCCTTTATTGCGAGTTAAGAAATGCAGCCAATATCTACTCAAACCAAAAAAAAGAAAGAAAAAAAAAAAGAAAAAACGAAATGCGGGTATCTGCGGATTCACCTAACCCAACCCATGTTTTGGCAGGTTGGGTGACCCGCGTGTCAATTTTGACGGGTCACTCAAATACCAACCCATACCCGCATATTTGCGGGTCACTCAAATCCCAACCCACCCGCATATTTGCGGGTGGGTTGAGTCGACCGCGGGCACATGTCGATTTTGCCAGATCTAGTGTCAACATAACCCAACCCCCCCTTCAATTCTCTCAATCCTAACTCAACCCATCTAACATCTGGTCAAATCCGTGCATCAATGAAATCATGATAAGATTAGGGTGACAATGTTGGGTCGGGTTGCCTGGCCGCAACCCTAACCCAACCTATAGTTAAATAGGTCGTGCTTAAAAAATCATTTTCATCTCGGATGATCCTAGCCCTCCAATCTACAGAGGAACTTATTATGAAAACCACTATAGGTAGGATGGTTGGGATCATCCAATGTAAATGATTTTTGATACACACCTATTTACGTGGTGGCCCATCAAATGGGCGGTTTGGATCATCCTATGATGTAAGCCGTACTATTGCGGGGCTTACACCCCATCGAGAATGCATTTCATATAGCTGAATTAAGTGCTAGGGAGAGGCGAGAGAGTACATTTCATTTTTCATTTCCTTAGTTGTGTAAAGAGAAATCGCAAAAGAACAGAGAGCCCTCTTTCTTCTCCCGGCGAGAAAGAGATCCTATGAGCTGCTCTTCCTTCTTCTCTCCCCCTTTTCTCTATCTTCTCTACTCCCTTCCACATCTCTAATCATCTCTCTCTCTCTCTCTCTCTCTGAGCAGAACAGAGGAAAACACGAAGATATGAGCAGGCACGACAGCAGGTCTGGCGACCCCGGTTCGTACCGGGACAGGAAAAGGTAATTTCTACCCATTTCAGAAAAACCCATGTCCTTGTTCGTTCTAATTTCTCACCCTTGTTATTTTTTTCTTCATTTTTCAGTGATGGAGGGTTTGGTGGAGGTGCGAGCTACAGAAAAGAAGGGAGCCGGAAGGAAGACTCGGAGGGCTTTGGAAGCTCTCTTCCGAAGCAGGATTTTGATGGGTTGACTCCATTTGAGAAGAATTTCTATGTGGAGTCATCTGCAGTGGCATCAATGACCGAGGACGAAGTCGAGGCGTATCGTCTCCGGCGTGAGATCACCGTCGAGGGCCGCGACGTCCCCAAACCCGTCACTGATTTCCAAGTTGTTGGGTTCCCAGGTAATTCAATTCACCTGCCAAAGAAAACCCATTATTATTTTTTTTAATTCCTTTTAGTTGACTATGTGATTGTAATTTTTTCTGAATAAAAGGGAATTTTTCATTCAGTTGGGAGAGCTCATTGTTTAAATAGATATGAGGAGACCCATTAATTTTTTTGTTCATTTTTTGTCAATTTTGAGGTTTGGGAGGCTAGTTTATGTCATTTTTTTTTTAATAAAAGGGAATTTTTCGCTCAGTTGGGAGAGCTCATTAAATGATACTTGGTGCAAGTCTGAAGCCATAGTTCAAATAGATGAAGAAAGTTGGGACAGTTGTGTGACCGGTTGTGGCCTGTTATATGCCTATTAAAAAATTAGAACCACTGGATTTTGTTGGTGTGGTCTGTGAGTGGAGTTGGAGTTCACTACTAACTATGCCTGCTTTAGTGCTAATGGTTTAGGCTCATTGCACAACAAGATGCATTCCATTCAGAGTGTGATATTGCTTATGTTTTGAGGTATAACCATATAACATGGGGGTAAGACCTTAGTTACATGAAGCAGGAATGGAGGACCTAGCGGGAAAGCTGTGTTTCTCAAAAATCATAGGGAGAAGGAACCCCTAGATGCATATGCATTGTTTGTATTAAAGATTTTTTTTTTATATATATTCGGTATGATATGTTAACTAACTTTTATAGAGATTGTTATTGAAACATAGAATATTTTGATTTAAGACATGAAAATATCTACAAATAGAATGACATTGATTGAGTTAGAGGTGGTCGTGATGGGGCCTGAGGCAGTCTTGATGGAACCAAAGAGAAGCCTCTGGCCTTACTGAAGAAGAGAGGAGATTCTGAAGAGGGAGCGAGATTCTTGCTACCAATAGTAGAACTTGAAATCATATTTTTGTATACCTGGATGTTACAAAAGGTGAAAAGGCATATGGATGGATGAGGGGATGAGGGCTACCTGTAGGTTAGAATGGACGGTCCAGTTCTTTGAACCGTGGGCCAATATGTTTCAGAATATGGTACCATTTGGTTTTGTTTAAATTTAATCTCAAATTGTTCAAGCATTGTATGATTCACTATGCCTAGTTGTACCTTTTGGTTTTATTTAAATTTAATCTCAAATTGTTCAAGCATTGTATGATTCACTATGCCTAGTTGTTGGAAGATTGTCCCCCCCCCCCCCCCCCCCCCATGCCCCCGCCCCCGCCCCCGGGAGTGCTGAAACATCACTGAAAAAAGAAAGGAAAAGGAGAGGCCCTACGATCAAGCAAGTGAAGGGATACATCGAGAAGAAAAAAAACAAAGATACACCCGCTCCTCATGGAGGAAGATGATCAAACAACTCTAATATGCCTCTAGCAACACCACAACGCATAAGAGCATCAATCTCTCTATTTGCGGAATGCAAGATATGCTAGAGCGCAGTCACATGTCACCATGCCCCTCCGTTGTGTCCAAAACATCCTCAATAAAATCCACAAACCTCCAAGGATGACTCCTACCGAGCTAAACCTTACAAATAACATTGAGGGTTCGTTCAGTTGCACCTCGGATTTGGAAACGGAAAGGAAAAGAGGTGTGTTTTCCGTGGAAATGACACAAAACGGTCGTTTTGTTGCTGGGATACGGAAGGCGCGCGGAAAGCTCAACAATGACGTGCAATCCGTCGAATCCCAGGTGTCACCCCCTTTCCGTGACCCAAAATCCGTCTAAAACGGTCGGATTTGAAGAATTTTCCACGATAACGAGAGTCTCAGAAAACAAACCCCGACTTAAAAAACAACTGAAGCGGTTCGTCTTCTCCGTTGCCGAGGGTGCGTATTCTCCATCCTTTTGAAAAGCAAGAAGAGAACCGTCTTCTCCATCCTCTTCAAAAGCAAGAAGAGGATTCGCCTTCTCCACTCCTTGCAAAACCAAGAAGAAGGTATTCCTTGTCCCTTGCTCTTCTTTCCCTCTTTTTTTTTTTTTTTTTCCAGATTTGTTCTTGTACGTTTTTAGGTTTGATTTTTTTCCAGTTTTGGGCTTGGATATCTATATTTTAGGGTTTGATCTCATTGTTTTGGGCTTCGATCTTAGAATTTTAGGGGTTTGATCTCTCTATTTTAGGGTCTGATCTCTGTTCGAGGCTTGGATGTATGTATATTTGGGGTTCAATCTCTCTATTTTGAGGGTTTTTTTCTTCTTCTTCTCTAGATTCCAGTTTTTTATTTCTTTTTATTACAGAAATGATGCCTAGATTTAAGGTTTCTTCTTATATTTTTTTGATTCTTGGGTTTTTTTCTTCTTCTTCTTCATAACCGAGGGTTAAGGTTCTTGATTTTGGCATTTTTATCTGTTTTGCTTGTGGGTTTGAATCAGGAGTCTATTTGGCTTATGGGTTGTGTGTTTTTTTTTTTTTTTTTTTTGGTCATTTTTGTATGGGATTTGATTGGGGTGGGCTCTGTTTGGATTGGGGAAATGAATGAAATGGGTTGGAGTTTGTTTGTGTTGGGTAAAAGATGAAATGGATGGTTGGGTGTTCGGTTCAAGTGGTGGGTGAGGGGGGAGAGAAATGGTGTGGTGGGTTTGGTGGAAGATGATGAAAGATTGTGTTGGGGTGTTTCAATTGGGTTATGTTTGATTTTTTGTGAGTTATTTGTCGTCATGTATCTTCCATTCATTTCTTTCTCATAAGTTACAAGGGCTTCTTTCTCATGTCCATTGGTTTTCTTTTCCTTTTCCTGGCAACTGAATGCATATTCCTGCTGTTTCTTTTTCGTTTCCTGGCAACTGAATGCGCACTCCTACTTCTTTCTTAACAATTTCTTTTCCTTTCCATTTCTTTCTGCCACGTCATTTCCTTTTCTTTTTCATTTCCTTCGCGCAACTGAACAGACCCTGAGAGAATTGATATCCACTAAAAGAAAGTCCAGATGGGAGGGGTCGATGAATCAGATACTATGCAAAAGGGCATTGACTTTCACCTCGTTAGAATCCGCCTCATCAATAGGACCCAAGAATACCCATCGAACAACGCTATGAAGGCCCCCAATGCTTGAAAGACTAGGGCTCCCAAAGCTCGAACCGTCGAAGTTAAGCTTTAAGAGAAGCACCTTTGAATTTCGGAAGCACTGCCGCCCAACAAACCACTGAAGAGAAAATATGCTGTTGAATGATGCACACGCCTCTATTGGACCCTTCAAATATCATGCGGTTCTTCTCCTTCCAGATTAACCGCAAAACAACCAAAGCAATCCCCCCTTCCATGCCAGAGAGCAAAGGCCCAGTCATCAACCAGATTCACTACGGGCCTGTTTGGTTTGTAAGAAAGGTCTTTCCACCCTGGAAAGGTATTCTAAGGAAAACCTTTTATTTTCCTTTCCTTTCCAAGAAAGTCCGTTGTCGTTTGGTACAACAAAGTACAAACATGGAAGAGAAAGCCTTTTTCTAGAAAGATATTCCTCTCGTTTGGATGCATGCTGTTGGAAATGAAATAAGAGCAAATAAGAACATAATTTCCTCGGTTATCATTTGCCAAAGTCTCAGCTTCAGGTATAGCCACTCGTGTTGCCGTTCGAGAGATGTTCCATTGTTTTCCCCAGCCACCCGGATAGCTTCCAAAGTTGCCTCATCCTTTGAGGCTTGCTGGACACTTCTTGCAGAAGGGCCATCACCAAGTCTAACAGCCAGGTCCCATATCCCAAGCTCTCCTATTGCCAACCTGATCACCATCATGATCTATTCTAGGTATTCTACCATCATTTTAAACACCATCCGGAGCCCTTCTAGAGCTTACATGGCCATTTATTGAAGCTCCGTATCCATAAGAATCCCATACTTCAGAAACATCTGACCTCCAAGGCGGATCTCTTCCCCTCCTGAAACAATGCCCTCAGGCGAGAGCTACCGTTCTGCAACTGGAATCCTCCCATCACTACCTCTGCCCAACTTGGAGCTAGAGTAGTCGGGGAGACCATTATACTTTCTCAAATGCCTACCTGAGGATTCTTAAAAAATTTATGGAGAAAGAAGGGATTCCGTAGCACAAAAGCAAGGGAAGAGAAGACTAAAGATGTGCATTGTCAATTATATCCCTTTGGTACAATTCTCATGTTTTTTTTTTTTTTTTGAACGGTGGCAGATATCATTAAAAAGAGGGCGATTGAGTAAGTACACCCCAAGGAAAAACATTAGAGACCAAAAATACAAGGCACAAGAAGAAAAAATTACACCCCACTTATGGAGGAAGGAAATCAAAGAGCTCTAGACTCTGTTTGTCCACTCCCTGCCTAGCTAATCTATCTGCAGTCACATTTGCCGATCTTCTTACATGCATGAATGGTAAGGAAACACCATTCAGCCTAGCACATATCTCATAAATTTTTTTAGCAAATCTCCTAGGGGGGACAGAAGAGCCTCTAAGCCATCTAATGCCATTGAGAGAGTCTCCCTCTATTATTACTTTATCCACAAGGTCCCTATGAAGATGAATAATCCCCTGGCGAGCAGCTCTAACTTCCGCTTCGCTGCATCTGTTACCCCAATAGATCCAGAAAAGGCCCAAATGACTTCGCCCCTGTAATCCCTTAGAACACCACCTATACCTGCTGGCCCTGGATTTATGATACTAGACCCATCAAAATTGAGCTTCAGCAAGCCTTGAGATGGGACCTGCCACTGTTGAACAATAGAGGGTCTATTCTCTGTACTGAAACAAATCTCCTTGCATCTTTAATGAAGAGAAAGTGCGACGATTTAGAGACTCCCTCAAAAACTCTATCTTTCATTTTATTCCATAGAACCCACATTGTAGCTAGAAGAAATAAAGACCAAAGAACTTTCCCTCTTTTCTTCCATGGGACCATTGACCAATTTTCGAAAAACCCTTGAATAGAGGATGGGAATACCCATGAGATACCAAATCTGGACAGGATGCCACTCCACACCTCTCTACCCTCACTGCAATGCATAAAAATATGATCCACGGATTCCCCAACCGCTATGTATAGTGCACAATGGTTAACTATCAACATCGTGCGACGTCTAAGAAAGTCCACCGTCTGGATCCGGTTTCGCATAGCACAAACGCTGAAAGTACAATTCTCATGTTTTGTCATCTATAGCCCCATCTAGAATTTGCTCCACTTTATAAACCTACTTACAAGTTACAACTAACAACAATCTTGTCAATTGCTTTATCTATAATCTACATTTTTTTTACGAAGATGACATATTTTATTAATGAAAAAGATTGCATATGCACATCCACAATCAAAAGCTGCACAACATACAACAGAGTTACCTATCAACTAAGTGTTCGCACTCCTTGAGATGTGCAAAAAAGCAATCTCCCTACCCTGACCCTCTCGTGAATATCATCAATATATCTTGCGAGACACCACGTTCCTATTATGTCCTCATTCACCCAGGATGCGACATTTGAAGAATTTTCCTCGAACTCCATTCTTCCATCCATATGGCTAGTAAAAATGTTGATTGGTAGCTCTGCATAGCCCTGTAGCCCTGATCTCTTCCTCAGACGAATCCGTATGACTAATTGGCCATGTGAAGGAATAAAGGATCCGGACTTTGCTATCATGAAAAACTTCACCAGTGCCAGATGATCTGGGGTTTCAAACCATCACGATTGTCTTCCAATTCTTAAGAATTTGATCAAGAGGACTCATAGTTATACACGTTTGGAAAATGCCAAAGATGCTGTCACTGGTGGTAATGTCGAGTTGTACCTGTGATTTCCTTTTGGACTTCAAGCTTCTTTTTATTTTTAGCATTGCTCAGGATTAGTAGTGTTAAAGTATAAAAGAATAAATAACGCCTTCTCCATCAGCTTAAGCGTTTGGAGTTACTGGTTGTTTCTCATGGTATCAGAGCCAAAGGTCCTGAGTTCAAACCTCCTTGATAGCAAAAATCCACATGCAATGGCCAAACCCAAAAGACGGGTCACATGTGCCACGTGCAGACCAACCCAAAGAAAGAGGGGCCACACATGAGGGGGAGAGTTAGTGTAAAAGAATAAATAACGCCTTCTCCAATAGCTTAAGCTTTTGGAGTTATTGGCTGTTTAACAAGTAGCAAAGATTTGTCTGAATAAAGTTTTAAATTTCTCAGAAGAATACATCGAAAGTTCAATTTCCAATCCTGTTCATCAAGGGAAGGAATTGCCATCTAGGCCTGTAACTAGAGAAGGAACCATATATGATCAATCAGAGCAAGTAACCCCAGTTAAGGATACCTCGAAAGTTCATTTCTCAGAAGTTTAACAAGTAGCAAATATTTGTCTAAATAAAGTTTTAAAGTTCTCAAAAGAATACATCGAAAGTTCAATTTCCAATCCTGTCCATCGAGGGAAGGAATTGCCATCTAGTCCTGTGACTAGAGAAGGAACCATATATGATCAATCAGAGCAAGTAACCCCAGTTAAGGATTTATTTTCCTTGCCACTTCAATTTTCAGTGTTTCACTTGAAAGTCATCTTACTAGAGTGCAGGGCTATGTGATTGTGGATGCTTGGATATTTGTTATAAATACATTACCTTTTATCAAATAATTATGCTAAAGTTTTCTGTTTATAGAACTTGTCTTTCCTCCTCAAAGTAGAAGGAATCAGTGTTTATCCATTTAACATCTATCGTGCACATATTTCGGGAATGCAACACTTGAGCTGTTCTGTTGGCAAAATTTTCAGAATCTTGTGCGCAATTAAAGGTGTGAGACCCTCTGATTAATAATAATAAGGGGTCATTTGGATACACTGATTTTAGAATCCAGGTTTTAGTTTGAAAACATTGTAAAGAGGGTTCATGATCAAGCTGTTGTATGCTGCCCTGCCCTGTAAAAAATTCAGGTTTAAAAATTCTCTCCCCAATCGTGAGATTTCTAAAACCTGGAAACATGGGACGATTTCCTGCTCTCTTGCTGTAGGAAAGAAGGGCGAGAAATCAGAAAACGACGGCCGGTCTCTTTCTTCTCTCGTCTCCCATCTACAATGTTGAGGAAATCCTAGATTCTAAAATCCGCGTATCCAAACGGCCCCTAAATGTTCATAAAAAAGCAAAGTAGGACTTGTGGGAATTTAGGCTATAAAAAGAAAAGACAACTAGCTTTGGATTTTCACGACATTAAAATAAAAATAAGCAAGAAATATTTTCTCAAAATCTTGGAAAATGAATAATTTCCTGGTAAAAAAAATTAAATTTAACCTTTTCTTTTTAAATTGCTTGTTTGAAAATAAAAAAGAAAGATGATTTAATTTGTCTTAAAAAAATGAGGCGTACTTCTGTAATGCGGTCTTTTCCTTTGAACTTTTTTACTTTCTTGGAAGAGTGATGTTTTTACATTTTTCTTGACAACAGATTATGTCATGCAAGAAGTTCTGAGAGCTGGTTTTGTTGAACCTACTCCTATCCAAGCTCAAGGCTGGCCAATGGCTTTAAAGGGTCGCGATCTCATTGGCATTGCAGAAACAGGATCGGGAAAGACACTTGCCTATTTATTGCCTGCCATTGTCCATGTCAACGCTCAGCCATTTTTAGGTGCAAATGTTGATTCTTTTACATCCCTGAATGCAATTGTTGAATAATCTATGTTTTTTACATCAGTTGGGTGGACTTTATGTTGTGTTTAACTTTGACCTATGTTTCAGCTCCTGGTGATGGCCCGATCGTTTTAGTTTTAGCTCCGACTCGTGAACTTGCTGTTCAGATACAACAAGAAACCACTAAATTTGGGGCATCATCAAAGCTAAAGAATACATGTGTATATGGTGGAGTTCCAAAGGGACCACAAGTTCGTGATCTCCAAAAAGGTAGATGGTGCTAAAGTGAAAAATAATTATATTGTTATAGAACATATTCAAGAATTGAATGACTTGGGATGGAAAATGCTTTATGTTTCATGCTGTCTGAATCAGGCGTTGAAATTGTTATTGCTACACCTGGACGGCTGATTGATATGTTAGAATCACATCATACAAACTTGCGGAGAGTAACATACCTAGTTTTGGATGAGGCAGACAGAATGCTAGACATGGGTTTTGAACCTCAAATTCGGAAAATTATTTCTCAGGTACTTTTTATGGTATTATTTCTCAGATACTCATATGGTTCTTTTTCCTTTATCCATGCAAAATATCATTTTGGTTTTACTCGGGTCTTTTTTGGAATTTTAGGGTGCATTTTAGGAAAAAAACACTGTACGGTGCTCTCTTTGTTGGATGTTTTGTTTATTTTCTTTGTTGCAGTTATAAGATATCCCTACTGTCATGTCAATTAGAATTTTCAAATGGGATTATACAGCTTTACCAGTTCACTTTATCTGGTTTCATGTAAACTTGAGAAAATTTTGGTTGCATAGTCTAAGACTCTGAGTCAGATAACAAGAATCTTCAGAAGATTAAAAATGCATGACTGCTTGGACTTGGAAAGTGTTTCTTCTGTTGTACAGAGCCTTAAAACCAGCTTCAAATACCCCCATCTCAGGATGAAAACATAATTAATTTAGAATCTGTATTGTATTTCCTGAAATGATACGGTTAGAATTTCTACTTAGAGGGTCAATTTTGTTTCTGTTTTCTTTTAATGATAAATAAAAGGTGGCTACAAACGCTCATAGACCGAGCTGGTGACAAGCGAAAATGCAAGAAAAAACAACACAGGCAAACTATGGCTTTGACAGAATTGGGAAGTAAATGGGGGAGATAAGGGCAGGTCCAGAGACTCCTCCTTAGCTAAGTAATATGCTTCCTCGTTGGTGGACCAACGGGAATGCTGAAAAGAAATTCTGTGCCCCTCCAACTGGTCCATGATCTCATTGAATTAGTCTGCAAATTGCTAAGGAAAGCGTTTGTTGACCTGAATCTACTTGGCAACTTTTTTGGAATCACCCTCTACAGTGGAGAGCTCCTAATGATTCGAGTCCCAAAAATTGATACCCCACTTAAGCGCCAAAACCTCTGCCTCATTAGAATCTTTAGAACCAATATTGAACCATAGAGTTCCTACAGAAAAAAATGGTACGAAATTATATCCCCTCCCTAAGTGTACAGGAATTCCGCACGCTCACATCTCTATTCACTACAACCCTGGAGAGGCGAGGATGTAGCACCTTGTGAGGCTGGTCGTTACACCAATGGTCATGCCATAATCCGATCCTGTCTCTCACTCTGACCCTGAATGCCTTTTCTAAAGACATCCTCTGCATGGAAAAATCTCTCCAAACTCTGAACCGGGAGAGCCTAAATATGCCACCCGCCAACCACCCTCCAGTCCTTGCTGCACTTCCTATTGACAATGTTGACAACAAAACTTGTGTTTTCTTAACTTGTACAACTATTGTAAATTAAACCTACCTTTATCATGCTCAAGCATGATTGGTGTAAAAATTTAATATTTATTAGAGAGCAATCTTAAGCATGGTTGGTTTGAAAATTTAGTATTTATTTGGAAACAATGCCATGTGTTAACTAACCAACTTCTCCAAAAGCTTAAGCTGTTAGAGAAAGGCATTATTTATCTTTTATACTCTAACACTCCCCCGCACGTGTGGCCCACTTGGCAAACATGTGGTCCCACGTTTGGCTGACCATCGCATGTGGATTTTTTTGCTATCCGGGAGGTTTGAACTTGAGACCTTTGGCTCTGATACCGTGTTAACTAACCAACTTCTCCAAAAGCTTAAGCTGTTAGAGAAAGGCGTTATTTATCTTTTATACTCTAACACCATGAACTGTTCCTTTCCTGATGTGTTGAATTCTATATGATCACCAAATTTCTATTTATAGTATTCATGATATTGAAGCCATCTTAACCTTATTGCGTTGCAGACGACCCATAGAAAGTTTGAGTTCTCCATTTCTTTAAGTTGGAGTATTCATGGAGATGTATGGTTGTGGGGTTGATGCCGGACCTAGATATGAGTTCTTAGACTCTTAGGCAAATTTTCATTTCAGTCATCTAATATTTGTTTATTAAAGGATAGGAATATTTTGGAGGGGGATGGTATAGGGTATAGAGATCCTTAAAGTTAGGCAAGACACATGTGCCAGTCTGTTGTATAAATATAATAAGGGAAATGATATCAGCACAACCATGTTACCATGTTTTAATAGTTGCACTGTCCAGGTTGTCTTTTCTTTTCTAATAAGCTTGTGAGAGCTTTTTGGGAACTGTAATGACCTTTTGACAGCTCTTGAAATACTAAAAGACCAGATGCTTTAGTGGAAATATCAAAACTGGGTAGTGCTGATATCATTTATTTCATCTCTTAATTCTCTGGAATCGTCGTAGCAGCTTTCTTTCGCTTCTAAAATTTATTTCTTCTCTTCTTGCAAAATATTTATTGCTTACATTGTGTTAAGTTATTTTTTTGCCCATATGCTGAATGTGTATTGAAAACTAGATTTCGTTGATCCAATTGTGCATTTTGTGCAATGTTTACCCAAAGTCAGGGAAGTAAAACCAGAATGAATGGAGGCTGGCTTGCATCTCGATATAAAACTGAACATGCTAACTTAATCTGTTTATAAGAGTAGCATCAAGTTTGCAAACACTGGCCACAAATTTTTGTATATACAGCCAGATCATATACACCCAGATTGTTCTTAAAAGCTTGTTCTTACAAGCTATCTTTTTTGTAGATTCGCCCAGATCGTCAAACTCTATATTGGAGCGCAACTTGGCCCAAGGAGGTTGAACAACTTGCAAGGCAATTCCTCTACAACCCATACAAGGTAAAGGATGATCAACCTTCAAATTTCATCAATTCCAACCATGATTCAGTCTATAGCACAATTGACGGGATCATCCCCTGACTCGGCACAGGTGGTTATCGGTTCCATAGATTTGAAAGCTAATCATGCAATTCGGCAGCATGTAGAGATTGTTTCAGAGAATCAGAAATATAACAAGTAAGAGTTCATATCCTTTAGCCATAGCCATTATCTTTGCCGGGCAATTAATAGATGCAAAAGCCTACTGACTATATCAATGTCAGATTGGTAAAGCTTCTTGAGGATATCATGGACGGGAGCCGGATTTTGATCTTCATGGACACCAAGAAAGGATGTGACCAAATCACAAGGCAGTTGCGAATGGATGGCTGGCCCGCCCTCTCAATCCATGGAGATAAAAGTCAAGCAGAAAGAGATTGGGTCCTCTCAGAATTCAAAGCTGGCAAAAGTCCAATAATGACGGCTACCGATGTCGCCGCTCGTGGTTTGGGTATGCATATGAACAAATCTGTCTTTTTATAGCCATTCTCACGCGAGTGAACATTTCCTCATTCATTTAATTTGATGTTGGCAGACGTGAAGGATGTGATGTATGTCATCAACTATGATTTTCCTGGATCGTTAGAGGATTATGTCCACCGTATAGGTCGAACGGGTCGTGCTGGGGCGAAGGGAACAGCATATACTTTCTTTACGGCCGCAAATGCTAGATTTGCGAAGGAGCTTATTGGAATCCTCGAGGAAGCTGGGCAGACTGTGAGTTCTCAACTGGCTGCAATGGGGCGTGGTGCTCCTCCAGTCCCATCGGGTTAGTCCTCTGATCTGCCTCTTTTGAAATCAGTTTAAGTATCATTTGTAAGTTTTGATTTCAGTTTATGTATTAGTATCATTTGTAATGAGCGGAATTTTGTTTTCGTGCACTGTTTGTTTTGATCAGGTCATGGTGGTTTCCGTGATCGTGGAAGGGGCTTAGGCGGCGGGCGTCCATGGAGCAAATAGATAGAATGAGGGGAGGGGTAAAAATCTCCATTAACAAAAGGAGCTCATCACTGCAATCAAAGGGGCATGTAATTTTCACTTTTATGCATTTTTGGTCAGTGACTTTGATATCTTGGGAAAACTTGTTTGGCAAGAGGGTTATGTATTTCGTTGGTTGCATTGGAGGCTGTAGAATGGTATATGCACTTTGTAAGATAGACGAGGTCCACCTCACCTCTTACAGTTTCAATGAAGAGAGGGAACTGACCTCATTTTTTCAATCCCGTCAGCATATGAGTGAATTGAACTGAGTATCACTGAGTCCTTGTGAGCACCCAAAAATTGTTTTCTACCATTGATTGTGTACGAAGAGTTGAGGAGATCGTGTTCGGTGGTAGAACAAACTTCCTCTTCATCCTAGTAAGAAATATCAATATCATGCAGGCCCTGCTGCCAATAATAATTTCTCCAATAATTTATTCTTTTTTTGATCTGTTCTTGATTTTTTTGCCTTTGCTACTGTCCTAAGTCAGGACAGCCTAGGTATGAGACTAGGTTGACCCAGTCTAGTATCCGGCAGGTTTAAATGGCCTAGCCTAATGCGTACCATCATGTTTGGGGCTTTTAGTGTATTGGTTAGACGCTAGCATTTGGTATCAGAGTAGTTACCAAGTCATGCGTTCGAGTCACGAAAGAGGCGACGGCCGACCTGTGAAAAGGGGGACCTGCGGCTGTGAAAAGGGCTACCTAAAAAGTAAAAGGCGCCACAGCTATTTTAAAACTAAACTTCAATGTATCTAGTATGGGAAAACCGTGTCCTGCTGACATTGGAGGACTATTGCGAGATGAGGAAGGGAGAGTAATATGGGCATTTAGGGGTCCGATTGGGCTGGCAGACACTATTGAAGCAGGAGGTGCGTGTCATTCTTGAAGGACTTAAAAGCTTCAGGGTGTGGATTTGAATAAGCTAGTGATGAAGGGAGATTCTCTTAACGTCGTCAGATGGTTAAGTGGTGCACATAATCCCCCTTGAGATTTGCAGCTCTATTTGATGAAATCCAAGATAGATTGGGGTCGGCATCGGTGGCTTTCACCCATGTCAGACGATCAGCAAATGGGGAGGCTGACAAATTGGCGAGAGAGGGAGCATATTGAGAGGGTTTAGAATTATTTGATTTTCTTCCTCCTTAGTTGTATTGATCTGACAATTCAGATCTTCAGAAAGATTCTCATTGTATCCTTGAGTTCTTCTCCATCTTTCCTCTTTTAATGAAATCTTTTTACCATTAAAAAAAGGCGCTACAGAGTGGGCCGCAAGGACAGCGGATGTGGAAGCGTGATCGAATGTTACAGTCCGGAGTGGGGTCTACCTGCGTATGGGACTACATGAGACCAATCCTAGTATGAGACAATGTTTAAAGGGCCCAGCCTAACACATTCCTTCAACTCTTTGGCTTTTAGCCTATTGGTTAAGGTACCTAACAATGTTTTAGGAAGATTTGGTTTTGTTGCTTTTGATTTATTTCTTCATTTTTTGTTTCTTTAAAAGCAATTAGTTCTCTCCTCCATCAAATCTCATTAGGGTCTCTCTGTTTCCATGACATACATATTCTATGTTAGGGAAAAAAACCTGAATGATTTGAATAAAGGAGTTGTGGGTGACATCTAGTTCTACATCAGAAGCATTTCTGCAACTCCAGGATTTTGGAGCTCCCCAATTTACCATAGGAAAAATTGCCAATGGGGGACACCAAAATACAAGAATTGTGAACGGGGGACACACTTTTGAAAAATTGTTAGAGAGGGACGAAATGGGGTTATCAAGTCTCTAAAATGGGATTATCAACCCTCTAAATGGGGTTATCAAACTCTCAAAAGGGGGTTATCAACCCCCTTTAACAATTTTTCAAAATTGTGTCCCCTGTTCACAATTCTTGTATTTTGGTGTCCCCCATTGGCAATTTTTCCTTTCCCATGTACTTTACAATCCAATGGTTGTGATCATCCATGTCGTGGGCCCCAGCGAGGCAGCAACCCTGAAGCATGGTATAGCAGCACGTTGATTTGACAAACATCTTAATAAGTTTCAGCCGTTGGATATGATCCATCCATTGTACTATTGTAGGTCTCACCACAATGAACGTTTTTTGGTAGCCATTTTTAGGGATATGATATATTTCCTCCCTTTTCTTCCCTGGTACAGCCCCTAGTAGGGTAAAAGATTAGTCATAAATACACCAGAGTGGGGCTGTTCCAGGGAAGAAAAGGCATCAAATATGTCATTTCCGTTTTTCTTATTGCATTTTATCTTGTGGCGCCATTCATAACTGAAAATAACCGTATGAATTCAAAACCACCCACGAGAAGAAAATAACCGCCCAAACTACATGGTGGAAACGAGTCTTCACATTGTTAAGCTCTCTAAACTCATCCTGATCCGTACACATGAACACCCCAAATTCCCCAAGTTCTTCATCTAGGCCGCAAAGCTTTGAAAGCCTCATAATCGCCGGAGATAACACCGGTGACCGGATTGATGGCCGGAGAAAGAGGCGGTCAAAGCTCGGCCGACATGGTGATCCCGGCCCAAGTGATTCCGCTGGTTGGAAGCCGAGAAGTTCCAAGAAACCCAATGCCGCCTTGACGGGTGCGAAGATCACACGCCCGTGTAGCGAATGTGGGAAAAGATTTTGGTCTTTGAAGGCTTTGTTTGGACATATGAGGTGTCACCCGGAACGCCAATGGCGTGGGATTAACCCCCCACCTAATTTCCGCCGGCCGGTCTCGGTTGAGAATCAGCCCCCTTCTCCGATTCCCAAATTAACTGATGAGGATCACGAGGCTGCAACATGTCTTGTAATGCTCGCGAATGGGGTCACGACAAGCGATATGTCGCATTTTTGGGTGGATAGATGCTTGCCGGAATCCGGCGACTCTTTTTGGGAGCCGTCGGAGACAGCCGATGCTGCCGATGTGGGCCGATTAGAGACTTTGAATTGTCGGTTCGAGTGTTCGAGTTGTAAGAGGGTGTTTGGGTCCCACCAGGCACTAGGAGGGCACAGGGCTAGTCATAAGAATGTCAAGGGTTGTTACGCCATTGCGAGGAAAGAAGGAGAAGATGAAGATGGTGGTGGTGAAAGAGGGGAAGGGAAGGTTAAGGTGAGTGAAGAGAACATGGTGATGGGTTTGGAGCACAAATGTAGCATTTGTTTGAGGGTTTTCTCTAGTGGTCAAGCCCTTGGTGGGCACAAGAGGTTTCATTGGGAGAAAGGAGATGAATATGGGCTGAGTTGTTCTTCCACAACAAAGGGTTGTGGTTTGGACTTGAACTTGCCTGCCCCAGTAGAGAATGAAGAGTCTTCTTCTTCTGACCTTGTTTTGGATCTAAGGTTAGGGATTTGAGGGCTCTTGAACTTCTTCTAGCTTGAATTTTCATGGTTTTCATTTTGCTTCTCTCTATGGAGGATGTATGGGTATTTGGGTCTGCTTATGACATTGCTTTAGCTTTGATTCTAACTGTCTCTATGATATATTGATTTGGCCAAGATGGTTTTCCTACACTGTGTCCACAAATGGTAGACAAAAAATCATAGGTCTTTGTAATTTGAAAAAGGGAATTGAAGTGGGTTGTGACTTGCGACTATACTTTCTTCATAATTGATAAATAATTGGATTACTTGACAGTAGTGAACCTCTTGCCTTTTCTTTTATTTTCTTTATGGTAAGATTATTTCACCACATGCCTCTTCTTTTATTTTCTTTGGCGTTTAAGATTATTGTTAAGTTCTTCCTGTAGAATTATGCCTTTGTTGGATTTATTGTTCAGTTTGAAGATATGTGAGCAGATTTTGCTTGCCTGCAAGATTGCGTAGAATTGTAGCAGACACTAGTGTTAACTTATTTGCTTTCTTTTGGGGAATAATGCAACAAGATGCACCAAAGTGGGATATTCTAATTGGGCCCACCACCATGACATTTTTTTTTGTGGGTTCTAGTCGTCTTGTTCAATCAGTGGCTGGCAAATTCTCAGAATGTACTCCAGCTGTGCGGTTAGGATTGTCCTCTTGAGTGCGATTTCTACTCTATGACATCTCCATGATGGGGCCACTGAATGAATGGTCTGTATCATGTTTGAAGTCAAGGGGTGGGCCTCTTGCATGGTCCATTCGTCAATCTAGAGCTCAATAATTGCTTAGAAACTAATATTAATAGAACATGAAAGGAGAAAGGAGAAATATGGGCACCAACCGTGCCCTAAATCCCCTCATATATCCGTCAAAGCAGCATCGAAACCCATTCTCTTTGTATTTACCTCAATCATATTTAAGAGGGGGAGATGATGATAAATTTGCACCCCCTGTAGGATGAGTGGCACCCTTGTATAGTGATTTGACGTCAAAAAGCATAAAAAAGCTTCAGACTTTTAACGCTTTTTGACGTCAATTCACACAAGGGTGTGAATCATCCCACAGGGGGTGCGAATTTATCATAACCCCTGTTACATGGCAAGCATAAATGTATTTTCCCTCATAAGTACATTAGCAGGCTAAAGTACAAGGGGAGCCCACCCACTGAATGATCAAAGCATATTCATCTAAGGCCCATCTATGGATGATCTCTGTCCAGATCATCAATTTGATTCCAGTTTCATCAGAACATTTTGATGACAGACATTGGTCCAAATTGTCCGAATCTTTTTCTAGTTTTTCTTTAATTTTTTCTGATTTATGGTGAACAAATGCTTGGCTGGGATATGAAGTTGTAAGTAGTAAATCACCAGCTACAAACAAATAGATACTTTGGATACAATATCCTGTGAAGAAACTACAATGGAGAGATGGGGTATTTTGATTTAAGTACAGCATCAACTTTAAATATATAAATAAGATGGGTGAGTATGTCCCCAGAAGCTTATATACAGTTCAGAGAGAAGAGAAGGTTTAGAACCTCTTAAGATGCAGCAGCAAAGCTAACAAAATTAGGCAGTAGCTGCAGCTTGTTCTTCAGCCATCTGTGATACTGAGAGAAGGGTGCATATGAGGTTGCGATCGCCATAAACATTGTCCACACGCCCTGTTTAACAAACCCATTACTTAGCATCCATCATAGAGTCATAATCTATAGATATTCTGCTATAATGGGAATGACAGTGGGAGTCGGCCACGCCAAATTTCAATGGGTTTGGCCTTAACAGCATTTAAAATGGTAGGCGAAAACAAGGACAAGATAAAACTGACTCAACTTGTGAGTCAATGATTGAAGTGGTCAAATTTTCACTAACTTGGGCAAGTTGGGAGTTTGTGATTGACTTGGCAGGGTAATTCGAACTCAGACAAGAACTTGACTAAGGAAAAATTGAGCTTGGGAAATCGATGATTGACTTGTGAAGTTTCTAAAAGTGGTCCTCATATCAAACGACTGTTTGATTTAAAAGATATTCTCATATTGTCTCCTACATCTTTCTGTATGGTTATTCTCAATCAATAAAGTCACCTTTTATTCAAAAAGATTTTCTCATATGGAAGGAATAATGATGAGAAGATAAGCTATACCTGTTGTGGGCCAGAACTTGGATGCTCGGAGCCAAGAAGCAGGGAAGGCGGCATATTCCCTTGAGTATGGTTTTGTCCATGCATCCGCCATGAGCAGTGATGGTGGATGAGGAGCCCCCTGCACACATGACTCTTGTCAGTCACCCTTTTCTGGAAATTCATAATACGCAGACCCAAAACTAAACTCTGACGAAAAGATTGGATGTTTTGAACAATGAAAATTTTAAATTTTAAAATTATTAAAATGAGGATTAGTTAGTAAAAGGATCTAGGAGGAAAAAAAAGTAGACGAACTCCATATGCAAATTACATCAGATTATGACATTTGAGATAAAAAATAAGTGCCCATAAGCACCTTAAGGACATTGTTGTTAGCATCAGCTTTCCCACTTTCAATCTGAGCAATTTCTTCTCTAATTGATATAAGAGCATCACAAAACCTGTCTAATTCTGCCTGCATTGGAAATCAGAGATCCGTAAACTGACAAAAAATGTGAAACATGGAAAGAGCAGTCATTTATTTCAAGAGAGCACCTTGCTTTCACTTTCAGTGGGCTCAATCATAAGTGTGCCCGGAACTGGCCATGACATAGTTGGTCCATGAAATCCATAATCCATGAGACGTTTAGCAACATCTTCCGGCTCTATACCAGCAGTGGTCTGCAACAACAATGAAGTTTTAATTAGCAGAAGGGATACAAAAAATTACAAAAAGGAAAGAATACTGAACAATGATTAGCTTTCAAACACCTTAAAGCCTCTTAAGTCAACTATGAATTCGTGGGCAACCGTGCCATTAACACCACGGAAAAGTATGGGAAAATGTTTCTGCAAGAACCAAAAAAAAAATTACAGGAAAAAATTGTAACAGATATTTAAGGCTTAACATTCACCACTAGTAAAAAAATGTAGCACTATCCTTAAAAAGAGTTGCCAAACCAGGGTTGTGCCTGTGGTTTAACCAGAGAAAAGCATGTCTTCTGGCCCACTTTTGAAAGGTGGGTTGTTTTCTTTAGTGTGGTAAAACAACCAGAATGCCCCTGTTTCCAGAAACTAGTATATGGGTGTTTGGCACTAGTGGGTTTTGGAAGAAAGGAATTTAAACTGCATTTTAAAATCCTAGAACTTCATCCCCCAGGTTCACAAACCCCACAAGGATCAAATATTCAAATGAACAGGAGAACTATGGAAGATTCATGAACCTCCAAACGCTTTGCCATGTAGTTCGCGTTCAATATAGCAATCTTTGAAGCATCGGTGAGTCCTTTGGACCCCATCATGGCTATGTACGTGTATGAAATGGGCAAAATTAGTGCTGAGCCCCACGGTGCAGCAGAAATGGTCCCAAGCGGCTGGGATTTCTCAGGAGGTGGTATCCCACCAGTGGCCACCTAAAAATTAAAAAAAAAAAAAGAAAAGAAAAGAAAAAGATAGCAGTTAGATCCCAGAAGCTGCAAAAGCTGAAAATATGGATCCAAAGATCAACTACCACTGCCACTGAAGTCATAGTAACACATAAAACAAGTTAAGCATAGTTTATAGAAGTTTGGCATGTGTTCAATGCAACAAATTTGGCCGGGGTGGCCAAAATCCATCACCACTCATCCATATAAAAGACTAACTAAAAATCCGTCTATCAACCATCCAAATACATCTAAAATGTGAGGAATATAATAGTCTTCCAATTATGATTTATTTTCCATGTTTTAGTTTAAGGGATTTTACTTTCCATAGAATTTTATTTCAGTTGCCTATAAATAGACATCTTGTATTAGGGATTTTAACTTTTGATGATTATTGAATTGAATTGAAATTTCTCCCCTCTACAGATTTCTTCTTCTCATCTCTTCCCCGGTTCTTCTCTTGTTCTACTCATCATCTATGAAGAACCATAAAGAAACGAACCTCTCCTGACAAGTAATGTGGCAGGGAATATAGCAACATACTCCTCTTGGACTGACATGAGAGCTACAGAAAGTAGCAATCCATGACCATCCTCTAAAAGATCAACACCCGTTGGTATCTCATCATGCTCAATGGAATCATCAATAAAATCATCTGCTAGGGGCGTATCGGGCTCAATGCTGTCCACCAGTGTGCTAAAATCCTCTGTCAGAATATCCACGGGAGAGTCAACACTGCCACGATGCTCCTCTGTGTCAACACAAAGCTCGACAATCTGCTCAATCGGCACAAAGTTAGGGCAATCAATATTTCTCCCCTCTACAGATTTCTTCTTCTCATCTCTTACCTGTTCTTCTCATCTTCCCCTATTCTCCTTATATTCTTCTCTACTTCTTCTCTTATTCTTTTACTTCTCTTCTAATTCTTCTCTTTCTCCTATTTCTCTGTCCGGGTCCTACATCACTTTTCTTCAAAAAAAAAAAAAAACTATAGTTGCACGATGTGTATGCATTGGATGAATGAATTAAGCGACTCATCCGGTCAATTTGAGATTTTTATCTTCCTCTAATCTCAACTGCGGAATTTCCATGCACATTTGATATGACAATGGAACACTTTTTTTTTTTTGATAAGGAAGACAATGGAACACTATGCTTACTTTCAATCTTCACCAAGAAAATATGTTGGACAGTGATAGCTACAATTTCATGTTGAAAAGTGTGAATATTACAAAAGAAGAAAAGGTATGGTCAGCAGAACAAATGACGAGTTACCTATGAGAACAACTCACAACTAAGGTGATCACTTATGAATTGTGACGGATCTGAACCAAAAAATGGGATCCCATTTTTAAGAAAACATTGGAATTCATCACTTGTTTTTTCAGAGGGTTGCCAAAATGAAAATCATTTGACTCCTATGATTTAGCCGACACTTTGAATTTATCGCTAACACACGTGTCCTGCCGTGTCCGACACGACATGCATGTCCAGTCTTTGGACACTTTTAAATATATTACTAAGAGTATTAGAGTTAATGTGGACGTGTGGACACATATTTGTGTAATAATCAATAATTTCATGTATGTACGTGTCACCATTTCAAGATTTTTAGATGTTGCCATGTGAGACAATTCATATTCGTGTTGAAACTGAACACATGTATCCATATCGACAAATTATGATTATATATACTTTCTATTTTAGCCATGTCCCCGTTTCTAAATTATGGGGGTTTGCCGTGCCCGACACTCCGTGTCCGTGTCCACAAATCATAGTTTGACTCCCTTATGAAGAATGAACCTTAAGGAGGATCACTGAGGTAGCCAAGCAGGCATCCTAATTAGCTCTAGAGGAATTCAGCTAAAATTGGTAAAGAAGGCTTCCAGCTTAAATGAATCAGTGCACCATTTTTACTCATGTCCTTCAAAATGGAAACACATGACCGGACAACTGGAATACAGAATCATGTTCTTGACAGCAAACATTTCTACCAAGGCCTCTTCAATGAAAACTTAAAACTATACTACCACCGTGCGGAAACAAGCTTCTTCAAAGTTCCCCGCCTCCATAAACTTGGTACCCAACTATCATTTGAGAGATCGAGCATGACAATAAAATTTCCTTTAATGTGTTGCTCTCTGAAAAAGGTGTGCGCTGTAAGCCATTCGTTGTATACAGTTTCTATCCATTTATTAACTTAAATCTGCTACCAGGATAAAAAATGCAACCATAATTTTTTTGTCTGGGGAATTTGACAAATACGAAAGAGTCTCAATGAACATTTTCTCATGCCTATCAGCCTCCTTCACGCACATACAGTACTACACGTAGATGGAAATATTATAATATTCATGTTTTAGTGAACTGGATGTTGTTTTAACAGAATATCTTACCACAGGATGTGATGGCAGAAATGGTGCCAAGTGTTTTTTCACACCAATGGGCCCCATGCCAGGACCACCTCCTCCATGAGGTATACAAAATGTTTTGTGGAGATTAAGATGGCAAACATCTGCCCCAATCCAACCTGGGCTTGTTAGACCCACCTGCACACCAAGAGAAAGGTTCGCATCAATATAAGAAGTACACATGCAAAAGAACTATTGGGAGAAAAAAGAAGGCAAGTCCTATGAATCAGCTAATTTTCCATTAAAAAATTGCATACTTCATACTGACCACCAGACCCTTACAAGTAACAAGTATAAAAGACTCACATTAACCAAGTAACAAGTATAAAAGACTCACATTAACTAAGTAGTTTTCACTTTAAGCAAGTCTTGGTGTTACACCCGGAGGATGCAACCTCAACAACAGAATGAAGGTGACCAAGATTATTTAGATTAATGAGCATCATGCATGGGAAGATAGAAACACAAGCATAAATATAGAGGTTCACAATGGAAATAATATGAAGGCTCAACAGTAAGAGATGTTATATGGTGTAAGTAAGGGTGTCAATTTTGGCTCGGGCTCGGAAGCTCGCTCGAGCTCGGCTCGAAAAAAGCTCGGCTCGAATCCTTAACGAGCCGAGCCGAGCCGGCTCGTTAAGCTTAACGAGCCGAGCCCGGGTTAGGCTAGGCTCGGCTCGGCTCGGCTCGTTAAGGCTCGTCATGTAAACATTATCTTCAAAAACGTACTGACGGTGCGTATGTCATGTCAACATCGTATATATCAAACGGTTGAGAAAAATCCGAAATTAATTTTTTCCCGTAATTGTCATAACTTCGAACTTTTTTTGGTATTTTTTTCTTAATTGTCATAACTTATCACATTTTCTTGGTAATTTCTCATTTCAAACTTTATAAATTCGCTATTTTACTTTTTTGTTTGTAATCATTACGTTTTTTTTTTTTCATTTGCTTTTGCTACGGACCTTTGCGCTGTTTGTAATCATTACTTTTTTTTTTCATTTGCTTTTGCTACCGACCTTTGCGACATGGGCGAAACTTTATAACCAAGCTCGATAAAGCTCGCGAGCCTGGCCGAGCCTGACCGAGCCGAGCCGAGCCTTTAAGCTTAACGAGCCGAGCCGAGCCTGGCCAAGCTCGGCTCGGCTCGGCTCGTTTACACCCCTAGGTGTAAGCCAGTAGAATCAAGTATTTATCAAAAAGTACTGTACGACCCACACCACAGGATGATCCAAAAAGTCCATTTGATGGGCCACAATGTAAATAGGTTGTGCCCCAAAAAATCATTTCCATAGAATGATCCTAGCCCCTCGATCTATAGAGGTTTCCATAATATGCAGTTCCTTTATAGATTGGAGGGCTAGGATCCTCCTATGGAAATGATTTTTGGGCACAACTTATTTACGTTGTGGCCCATCAAATGGACAGTTTGGATCACCCTATGGTGTGGGCCGTACAATACTTTTTGCATAATAATGGACTATACAGACTTCCACGATATAAAAACTCCAAAAGTAAACTACCAAGAAGTACACAATGTGTCCTGCCAGCTAGATCTAAAAGCAAACTGGCCAGTGTTAAAAGCAAACTACAAGTGTGGCCCCAATATGATCTAGCATCAAGAAGAAGAAAGAACCCCACCCACATTGTCGGGCTACATAACACCATACTGACAACTGACCATAAAAGAGAGGATGAAGAAAACCATAAAAGAGAAGTGCACCCTAATCTGTAATCATGAACGGCAGACTAATATTATCATAGGATTGACAATTGCTGATGCAGGCACAGCCCAAAAGTAAGAACCATATCTTCCAAGGGTGAAAATAGGTTAAAAGAAAAAAAGACATATTTCCTAGGAATGATGTTCGCATGTAGCGCTTACCGTTTTCTTGTGTGTTTGTGTATGAGAGAGATGTGATACTCAAAACAAAGAAAATGGAGAATTTCATCCTGTTCGATTCAAGCTTGTGAATCTTTTTCCTAAGCTTCAGCAGTTAAAAGTAAATAATTCATATGTAACAACATGATGATGTGACTACAGTATGAAACAAACTATATAGGAACACAGATGAAGAAACAAACCTGTGCATTCATGTTAGCACCATCCATGTAAACTTGCCCGCCATTGTCATGAATTATCTTGCATATCTCATCAATGCCCTCTTCATAGACCCCATGAGTTGAAGGATATGTTACCTAAAAAATTTAGTACAGAATTTAGAAGAAATTTTTAGCGCACGTTTATTACATTCTAAGCAGATCCATTTAAACTTAACATGCATCTTAGGCATTCATTATTGTCCATGGCTCCATGCTACATTACTAAGATGATGTTATATAGATATGGGTGTCGGATGCCCAGTACTACTGATATATGGTTTGCAAGAAATTCATTGGTTATAGCACCGGTATTCACACTGGGCAAAAACTTACATAAAATTCAGTGACCTGTTTTTTTTTTTTTTTGAATGGTGAAATTCAGTGAACTGTTGTAAGATATAAAGGTCTGAAAATGAAATTGGGAGGGATGTGTATATCTCCAGCCATAGAAAATATAAACACATGGCAATCCCTTGAAATGTCGTGCATGAGCTCCATGAAGTGCTCGCGTCCATTAGAGGAAGGTTGATCCAACTGGACTACCAACTCATACAACATAGCATCCATCGGTGCAAAGCATAGATTGATATGAGCAAAATGGTTTTGATGGGAAAAAAGGAAGGGATTAACAACCTCAAAGAAGGGATTAACAATCCCAAATTAAGTGTAAAACACGCTACTAAATTCATAAATGCAGGATTCATACCATCAGAGCAGATAGATTGTCCTTATTAGCTTCAGCAGCTTTCCGTAACTCTTCAACGTTAATGTTTCCTTTTGCATCAGTTCCAACAGCGACAATTTTCATTCCACACATAGCCGCACTAGCAGGGTTGGTCCCATGTGCTGAGACAGGTATAATGCAGACATTCCGATGACTGTCTCCTCTGGCCTACAGTTTTTTAGCAAAACCAGACAATAAATTTCATGAGGTTTTGATTCTGTGCAACTCCATGACTCCTTTTGCCAAGACAACTTCATTAATGAAAATTTGCTACCATTCAAAAAAAAAAAAAACAATTTGCTGGCCTGCAAGTTTGGATTACCTACCAAATGGTATGCTCGAATGACCATCAGTCCAGCGTACTCGCCAGCAGCACCAGCATTTGGTTGCAATGAGAAAGAGTCAAAACCAGTGATGGTACACAGGAGATCACCCAAATCATTGAACATTTCCTTTTAAAAACATCCAAAACCAATACTGTCAAGACCAGTCCCATTCGTGAACAAGAAAAACCATGAGAAGTCCCACAAAGAATACTGAAGCTACCTGATAACCCATGGCTTGTTCAGTGGGGGCAAATGGGTGCATGTCCGCAAAGTTAGGCCAAGTCACAGGCATCATCTCCGCCGTCGCATTTAATTTCATTGTGCAAGAACCTAAAGGAATCATGCTGTGGCATAAGGAGAGATCTTTTGCTTGTAACCTATGAATGTATCTAAGTAGCTCATGCTCGGTGTGGTACCTGAAGAAGGAAGCAGCTTACTGTTAGAACTTGCAAAATGCAACTGCCACAGTAGCAAGGTTGCTGAAAGGACATAACTCAACTCAACTCAACTCAACTAAGCCTTTGTCCCAAACTAGTTGGGGTCGGCTAATGAATCCTTTAGAAACTTTTCATGAAGAAAGGACATACGTATTAAAAATCGGATGAGTCAAATAGGGGCTCTCTCTTACGAGCCCACCCGGGATCGTGGACTGAACCTCGGGTGCAAGGGATGCAGCAGTGAAAGGCACCTGAGAATCATAATCAGATCATATAACTGACATAAACTGTAGACGAAGTAACTGCATGAGATTGACACCATAAATAACATTTCATCCGGTACAATACCTGCCACATGGCGCTTAAGCGCACCAACAGTTTCCTCATATATATATATATATATATGAGAATAGAGTTCCTAAGGTGTCACCTCATATAGCTTATATGAGGTGGCGCTCACAAAACATAAAGGGCCCACATTTTTGGGGCGATCCAAACCACTCATTTGAAAGGCCCTTAGATGGATATGGTGCCTACAAAAAATCAGGTCCATAGGATCATCCTAACCCTTCCATTTATGGAGGTTAAAAATGGGCAGATTTATGGACGTTTATACCCATCCATTTCAACCTCCACAAATGGAAGGGTTAGGATGATCCTATGAAGTTGATTTTTTGGGCACACCCTATCTATGTGAGGGCCTATCAAATGAATGCTTTGGATCAACCAAACAAAGTGGGCCCCTTATGTTTTTAAGCGCCACCTCATATAAGCTATATGAGGTGACACCTTAGGAACTCTATTCTCATATATATATATATATATATATATATATATATATATATATATATATATGAGGAAACTGTGGGTGCGCTTAAGCGCCCAATCACATGGGGGCCCACTTTGTTAGGATGATCCAAAGCATTCATTTGAAAGGCCTTATCATAGATAGGGTGTGTACCAAAAATCAGCTCCATAGGATCATCCTAACCCCTCCATTTGTGGAGGACAAAATGGACAGACAGTGTTTGTCCACAAATCTGCCCATTTTTGTCCTCCACAAATGGAGGGGTTAGGATGATCCTATGGAGCTGATTTTTGATACACACCCTATCTATGATAAGGCCTTACAAATGAATGGTTTGGATCACCACAGAAAATGTGGGACCCATGTGATTGGGGAGCTTAAGCGCACCATAAGTTTAGTGAGCTTAAGCGCACCATTTTTTTGGTGCGCTTAAGTTGTTATAACGCCTCCCATTGGTGCGCTTAAGCGAGACCCAAACATTTAAACGAATAGGAGGCATTATAACAACTTAAGCGCACCAAAAAAAGGGTGAGCTTAAGCGCACCAACAGTTTTCTCATATATATATATATATATATATATATATATATATATATATATATATATATATATATATATATATGAGGAAAATATATATATGAGGAAAATATATATATACATATATATACATGGTTTTAAATTTCAACCGAAATCCGACCGACACCGAAACTACACAAAACTGAAATGGTCATTTATTTCGGCCGAAATTTCGGTTTTTCAGAAATTTGAGTCATTTGACACAAAAAATCTGTTTTTTTTAATATTAATTTAATATTTCACCAAAATTTCGACCGAAATTTAATAATGAATAAAATATTGTTTTTTTTTTGTACCAGATTTCGACTGAACTTTCGAAATTTCAAGGTCCGAAACCGGTACCGAAACCGAAATTTTAAACCTTGTATATATATATAATGGTTTTTTGGGGGATATCTGATAGGAAATAACATATGTCAAACTATGTTTGTTAATCATACAATATCATCAAGTCAAAAAATATATTCTATATCAACTAATAAGTACACATATGAGACAAGTCGAATGGGACTTCTCCGATATATGGTTCTAAATTCCATAGAAGCTGACACAAAACGGCCAAAATGTTACTGTTTTCATCCTCATTGAAACACATAACGAAATCAAAACCCATACCAAAACTGAAACCGTAAGTGTATATATTATATTAGTTCGGTCGAAGCTTGGAAACATCTCGCTTATGGCTAGAAATTTTAGAGTAAATCCTATAAAATGATGAAAATGTATGGAAATATATGCAAATGATGAAAATTTAAGATGAAATATCAGGAACTAGTTGAAAATTAAAAATAGAAAAAATAATTATTTTCTTACATTAAAAATATTTAAAAATCATAAAAAATAGAATAGACAAGATAATTATATAAAAACACAATTCATACTTTTGTAGTATCATACACTATATTTTGTAATATTATAACTATTTTTATTTTTCCATTTCAATAAAAATAACTATTTTTTTATTAAAAAATAAAATATATTAAAACTTTCGAAACGCTAACAAGCTAAAAGCATGTGCAAATTTAGTCATGCCAAAATTCACGTTATTTTTTCTCTCACTATTTTTACTTTTTGATATAGATATTTAATAAATTATTTAATGTAGATATATTAACCAAATTGTGTCACATAAATATATTTATTAGTTTATATGAATTGCACATGAAAGGTGGTGTGTATTATACTGTTATGTTTAAATGTTTATATGAATTACATGAGAAATGTGGTATGTGTTGAATTATCACACGTGCGCAACAGGCCAACAGCGCATGCGTTTGTCATTAGAAGTTTGATGCTGTCAAACCATTATGGGTAATTTTCTTGCTTATGTTATAGTTTTTTAACATGTGTATTTGTGCTTATTCTTGTATGTCCCAAAGTTTCACCTTAAGGCCCTGTTTGTTTTGGACTTTGCCAGCCGATTGTGAGTACAAACTGATTATTGGGCTCAAATTTACATTTAATTTTGAGTCAAATAATCAGTTTTCTACACAATTAGTTCTCCTAATCCAAAACAAACAGGGACTAAATATACATCTACCAATTAACTTACGTTTAATTTTGAGTCAAGGTTTTGCTTTCTGAATTAATATACAATAATTTCTCGTAGTCAAATTTACGTTTAATTTTGAGTTGGTGTCTTGCTTTCTCGATTAGACATATGACAAGAGATATCAAGTATTCTTGGATATAGATAGTATATCAATAGAAGGAGATACTCACAGGTTTACCACAAGCAAATACTTTGAAAAGCTTGTCCACATCCTCTAAAGTTGTTGTCTCATCAAAGGACACCGTTACCTGAAAGTCTACCAAACCTGCATCAGAGCTCATAATTCTACCTCAAATACCATATACCAATTAACATAGCTGATTTGAATTACTTACAGTGTTTGAATCTACAATCCGCAGATTGATCTCACTTTTATAAGCAGCATCAGCGATTACTTTAGAATCAGCACACTTGACCTTCACTGTATCAAAGAATGGAAGCCCTTGGACAGTAACTGTTCCAAGTTTCTTCAGCCCATACGCGAAAGTTCCAGCGAGACCATGAACACGCTCGCCAATAGTTTTGAGGCCTCCAGGACCATGATAGACTGCATACATTGCAGCCATGTTTGCAAGCAACGCCTACAGAAAAAACTACTTCAAATTAAAATTCAAAAAACACCCATCTTTTTTCTTGCATATACTGATAAAAATTCGACTAAAATTAAAACACCCATCTTTTTTCTTCCATATACCGATAAAAATTTGACTAAAATTCAAAACCTGAGCAGTGCAGATGTTGCTGGTGGCTTTATCCCTCCTGATGTGCTGCTCTCTAGTCTGCATTGCCATCCGAAGTGCCGGTTTCCCCGATGAATCAACACTAACGCCTATAATTCTCCCCGGCATCATCCTCTTATACTCCTGCGACGTAGCCAAGAATGCCGCGTGAGGACCACCATATCCCATTGGAACACCAAACCTCTGCGCTGATCCAACCACAATATCCACCCCAAATTCACCAGGCGGCTTCAGCATCGTCAGAGCGAGAAGATCTGTTGCCATCACAACCTTCACCCCTTTCGCGTGAGCATTCTTTGTGAACTCCCCGTAATCCAAAACCTCCCCCTCGGTACCAGGATACTGTACTAGAACACCGCAAACATCATTAGAACTGTAATCAAAATCCTTCAAATCAGAAACAACCACCTTTAGATCAAATCCATCCGCTCTCGTCTTGCAGACATCGATCGTCTGAGGATGGCAGTTACTTGCAATCAAGAACGTCTTTTTCTTGCTCTTCTGTATGTTGTTGCACATGGACATGGCCTCCGCAGCAGAAGTACCTGACAAATTTAGGATTTTCACTAATTTAGGATGATATCAATCAAACCCTAACTAGTGCTTATAGAGAGCACTTCAAATCAAGGATTTAAATGTCGGTTTCAGCCACCACCGAAACCTAAATATTTTGGTTTAAGTGGAAATTTCAGCAGAAATCACCTAAAATCCTGATAAAAATTTCGTTTTGTTTTTTAAAATTTCCACCGAAATGTATTAAATTTCGGTAATTTTAGTGAAAATTTCCTGTATTTTTCCGGTTCATACTTTCAGCTTCGGTCCAAACTGACACCAAAAAATTTCGGCCAAAATTTAAAACTATGTAAAATTTTAGGTTTTTTTTTTAAATCTCGACCAAAATGTATAAAATTTCAGAGGAAATTTCAACAATTTCAGTAGAAATCTTTAAATTTTGTTCATAATTTTTAAAATTTTGTTGGAAATCTTTAACGTTTTAGTGGAAATTTTCTAAATAAGGGTGAAAAAACAAAATTTCGGAATTTCGGGAAAATTTCAGGGAAATCTTTAATTTTTCTGATTCAATGTACTTTCGGTTTCAGTCCAAACCGAGACTGAAATATTTCGGCCGAAATTTAAAACTATATTTCAGATCTTCTAACAGTACCTTCATCAAGCAAAGATGCATTCGACATTGGCAAACCAGTAAGATCAGAGATCATAGTCTGGTAATTGAGAAGCGATTCGAGCCTCCCTTGCGCGATCTCAGCCTGGTAAGGAGTGTACTGCGTATACCACCCTGGATTCTCCATGATATTCCTCAAAATCACAGCAGGAACTGAAGTGTTATAGTAACCCATACCTATGAAGGATTTAAAAACCTTGTTCTTCGAAGCTAGGGTTTTCATGTGCGAAATCATCTGGGTCTCCGTCAATCCTTCATCAAATTTTCGCATCTTCATATCCGAAATCCGAATCGATTTCGGAACAGTCGCATCGATTAGCGCATCGAGGGTAGGAAATCCGCACAATTCCGCCATTTGTGTCTGATCATCTGGTGTAGCTGAGTTGTGCCGGCGAGGGAACGTGTCGCTCGGTTTCAACGATTCAACCGATACGGATCGGGTTTGTGTCGGAACAAAGTTCGGAGATCCGACATTTTTCCTTGTCGGATCGGAGAAAAGTGAAGGAGCGAGAGAAGAGATGTAGCGCGGAGAAGGGGGCGAGGGATGGGAAAAATGGGGGTTATATTTGGACTCGGAGAGGATTCGGCGGAGAATCGCCCGATTCGCGAGACGACGAGCTCGTTCCATGGAAGTGCGCAGGATAATAAAGTACGCACCCTGAGAAAAGGGGGGTGAGGATTTTGGAGGGAGGAGGAGTTAGAGAAGAAGAGGGTTATAAAAGAGAGGGGAGGTCCGGAATTGGTGGGTGACGTGGCAAGATTGTTGTCTTCCATGAGGATGGGAATTTGGGCTTCAAATACCAAATCCGAGAATGGGAGGTGGAAAATCAGGAAGAGGATGGGGTTTCAAATTTCAATGGATGATAAATTGATAATATTTTTAAAAAAAAACGTTTTTTTTGGTTGGAAAGTTTGAATTTTTTGGATTTTTTCTCAAGTAGTTGGCGGAAGATTTCTCCTTCACAACCTACTTATCGTTTTCTCCCACCTCAAAAAATGAATAAATTGGGGAGATTCTATGGATAAAATTGCAATTTTTTTTTCCACGGAAAAAATTTGGGGAAAATTTGGGTTAGGGTTTGCTTGCAATTCACCCCCTCCTATGATGAATTCCCCCCTATTTTTCAAAATAGACGATGATCGAAACCGTCCATTTGATGGGGCACACCGTAAATAGGTTGTGCCCTAAAAATCATTACCATATGACGATTCCAACCGTCTGATCTAAAGAGGGACTTATATTATGGAAACTTATATAGATCGGACGGTTGGAATCATCCTATGGAAATAATTTTTTGGGCACAACCTATTTACATTCTGGCGCATCAAATTGACGGCTTGAATCATCCTATGGTGCGGCTGTACCGTCCATTTTGAAAAAGAGGGGGTGAATTCATCATAGAAGGGGGGGAACTTGCCACCACCGAGTCAAAAATAAAAATCTAGGAATTCAAAAACGGGAGTTGGTGGGTTCTATGCTACCACCCTACACTTTCTTGGACTATAAATTCAGGCACTATGCGGCAATTTCCACCATAGATCTGTTGAGAGTAACATGTCATCTACATGGAGCCCACCGTAGGTGTAATAAAGACCAAAGATCTTGACTGGACTAATCTGGCCGTTCATCTATTGGATAGGGAAATTCAATTAGGATCATCCGTGCAGTATATTCTACATAGTGGGCTCCACTTGCTATCGATCAAAACCGTCTATCGGTTGCTTTGAATTGAATGCTAAGATTGTCTAATTGGCGTGACTTTGGGAGGGCATGTAATAGCGGATCAAAAATATGGGGACCTCATTTCTGGAAAATGATTAAATGATATGACTACAATATTCTAAGCTGTAGGGAATACCAAGCTGACCACATCTAATAGGTTCTCTACAATCCTTAGGGAGGCTGGTCCTGTTCCAAAAGACTGCATTAATGTTTGTATTGCAAGCATGATGGGAGTGGCATTTTTACCCCTTTAATAACATTTGGGAAGTGATATTTACGCCCCTTTTCATCACCAGGGACACCAGTGTATCAATGATTAAAGGGGGGGCTAATGTACTTGACGTCAGAAGGATCCAATGGCCTTGATTGCCATGTACACTGGCGCTGGGTATCCCTCGTGATGAAAATGGGCGTAAATATCACTTCCCTAACATTTTCACTCCCCACTTTAATCCTATGTTTTTTGCCATTGTAAGACAGAGACCAACAAAAGGGTGGAAATATCATTTCCCTCTTTACATTATGATATTAGAAAGGGTTGAGGATGCTGCCCTTATTTAATAATGGTTTTTAGGGGGGCATTACTATTTACTAGTGAATGAAAATATAATAGTGGGTTGGTGCTGAGATTTTGCTTTATAATAGTCATATGTGCACATGATAATGAATATACAACAAAGTAGAACAAAAGTCACCATAAGTCCTACCAAAGTCAGTAGAGGGGCTGAGAGCTGCACTTTACCTTATACTATATATATATATATATATATATATATATATATATGGAGTTCTTTTCATAAGAGGAGTGGGACCATCTTGCACACTTCAAGGAATATTCAATAAAAGTGTCCTTTGGAGTAATGGAATATCTTTTCATTTAGATTGACTATTAGTTTTCACTCCCCTTTGAACACAAAGTTTTGTTTATAGGGCTTGTCAGTGCCACCCCATGTGTGAGGACACACCCTCTCTCCGAAAGTTATCGGGCTTTTTAGCTGAGTGCCTTGGAGGGAGTTGTCTTGTACTCTTTGGCACTCTTTACCTATCCACAAATGTCGGTTTTTGCTACATGTACCCTTTTGGTGAAGGCAATCAGACCTTTTTTCTCAATTATGGCATAGGTAACTTCAACATTGGCATTGGCAGATATTGACTGTGGGGGGGGGGGGGGGGGGGGGGGGGGGTTATGGTATGTGCACTCTTCAACCTTAAATAAATTCTCAGATTTGAGGTTAGGAAAGTCACTTGGAGGGGAATGTGTCTGACTTAACTCAAATTATTAAGGGCCCGTTTGGATACCTCATATTTTGTATTTAGATTTGGAATTGAGTTTTGAATACGAAATGAATAGATCCGCCAACTCATGTTGAGTGATACAGAGAGGGAAGGGGGTACTTCCTATTGGAGGGGAGAGGTTGAGGAGCAAAGAGGGTGAAGGAAACTGCCACATCAGTGGATTTCAATTACTTATTTCCACAGTATATTTGGAAATCTGATTTTTTTCACTGTCAGTCGCTGATTTGGAAATCCAAGGATTTAATCTGGATCCAAATCACAACCCAAAAAGGGCTGCAAAATGTGAGAAATCCAAATCAAAATCTTCTTGGCATCCAAACGGGCCCTAAGCCGAGCATTACAAGGAAGTGGGTTTGAAAGGGAGTGACTCTAGTGTCTTGGACAAGTCAAATGTGACGGCTAACTTTTAGTATGCAAGTCCACACAAAGCTTCACACAACAGGTGATTGGGTTGCACAACCAAGTGGACCCTATAATAAAAAAAATGATTTGAGATTGAGGTGTGATCGAGGAGCATGTGATTTGGGCAAGTGCACAAGTGCACAACCCAATCTTAGGTAATGCATGTTGAAGTATAAATGTTTAAATAATACTAACTCTAATAGCTTAAGCTTTTGGAGTAATTAGTTGTTTCACATAGTATCACCGCTATTGTCTAGCAGTAGGCCTGGGTTCTAGACCCAACGCTCCTTTGATACTTAAAATCCATGTGTACGGCCAACCCAAAAGACTGATCACGTGTTCGACCAACTTAAGAGAGGAGCCACACGTGAGAGGAGCTTTAAAGTATAAAAATGAATAAATCTCTAACAGCTTAAGCTTTTTGGAGCAATTGGTTCGTTGTTTCACATTGCAAAGGATTATTTGATTACTCGAATGCAAGTAAATCACGAAACTCTAACTACAGATGCACCTCAAACATGTAGAAATGAATTTCGAAGATCATCGCCTAAAATATGTTGGAAGTGGGGCCTACAGTAACCACATTTTAGATTTTTGGTGGGTCCCACTTCGTATGTCTGAATCCAGAGTTGATTCCGCACCCTTAGCTCGTCAAACTGTGTCAGATTTCACTTCTCGTTATAGAGAGAGGGTTGAAGGGAGAGAAAGAAAGAGATGAGGTGAAGCTATTGTTATTGCATTACACGCGCGGCGATGGCGTACATGAGCATGGGGGAAGCTCATAGAAGAATCACAGAATTCTTGAATCGCTTCTCAGAAGCAGTTTTCTCTCAAGACGGACCCTCTCTAAAGCCTCTTCTCGCCGTCTCATCAAACTCCGCTAATCTCCTCTCCCTCGCCGATGCTCTCCGCGTCTTTCAAGTACTCCTCCTCTATTTTCTCCTTTCTCTTCAAACGATTAGGGTTAGGGTTTCTAGTTCAAGTTCTAAAATCCAAATTCTCTTCCAATTCTTTTTTATTTTTTATTTTTCCATCAGGATGCAAGCAGACTGATCAAACAGTCAGATAAATACTCTCAGCTCGGAGAAATCATCGTTCCCCTTCTTCGATCTTTTCAAAGTTCTCGGATCGGGCACGTGGTAGATGCATACAATGCTTTCGAAAAATCTGCTAAGTAAATTCTCATCCTCTTTTTTTCTTTTAATTTTTTTTTGAGTTGTTTGTGATCTTTTTGATCGATTTTGTTTTTGAATGGTGGAATTACAGCGCGTTCCTTCAGGAATTTCGGAATTGGGAATCTGCTTGGGCTATGGAACCGGTGTATACGATTGCTTATGAAATTAGGGTTCTTGCGGAGAGGGTAAGGATCTCAATCTTTGTGGTTTGATTCTCTTTTTTTTGGTATTAGTATGTTTCTTTGTTAGAGATTTCTGTGAATATTTTGTTCGCGATTGTAGGCTGATAGGGAGCTGGCTTCAATGGGAAAGAACCCTGAGAAACTGAAGGGAGCTGGTTCTTTCCTGATGAAAGTCTTTGGAGCTCTTGCTGTATGCTTTCTGATCCTTTGCCTAGTTTTATTTTATTTTTATTTTTTAGTTTTAATTTTTTATGTTGCTCTCTGTTTCCATTTGAATTGGAACATTCATTGTGAATCACTTTCGCCATTAAAACTAGCTAGGGATTTGGAAATGCTGTGACCTATTGCTTGTGAATGCTGTGCATGTGTGTGGCTTTTTACTGTGTGAACACTTTGGAAGCTTTGCTTTGTGGTAATATCAATGCATCTTATGCTTTTACTTTTATGCTGTTGTCAAGCTTGAGAAAAAAATTGCTTATCGTGGCTTCATGTAGCCTCAGCATATGGCAATTGCTGCTTGAATTTGTGGAGAAAACATCTGATTCTGAGATGAATCAACAATATCATTCTACAGCTTCATGCACTTTGGATCATGCTGTATTCTTTTGGATTATGTTCTATCAATTTTTTTTTTGAATGGTTGGATTATGTTGTATCATTCAAAACTGTTGTAAATAAAAGCGTGTCTTTCTTAGTCTCATATATTATGGGATTCCGTGTTAGACATTTGGTTTTTTTTATACCAATGGTACTTGTTCATTCCAAAGTTACTGAGTGAATTCTTTATCAGCATTGGTGCTGTTTAACTCTCTTCAGTGAATTATTAGAAATCCTAGACAGCCCTAAGTAACAAACTTAAAAATTCTTAACACACTGTATTTAAAGAAAACCAAACAAAATCCAAGTTAGAAGTCAATTAAATATGTTGTGTCCCATTGTAATCCATTCAATCCTTCTTGTCACTTGACGGTTGCTCTTGAATCAACCTCCCTATGAAAATTTGGACATTATTAAAAAAATGGCATATCGCCATTCATTTATCATGCCAAACTATACCCTTCAACTATTTCCATGATTAAGCCTTTGGTGTGTGCAGTTGCGACATCAAACTTCTCTAAAATTTCTGTGATCCTCCATGCCCCCTCAAGCTCGAGGCCTAAAAGCTTTATTGTCTCGTGTACCTTGCCTTGATAACTTCTTCCAAAACATTCCAAAGACCTCTCGGCTTATTTTTTTTTCTCTGATAGCCTCCATTGCTATCTTCCCCTTTGCTTGCCATCATTGTTATGTGGAAGATGTCCTTTTTTCTAGTGTGGTGATTGATGATTATGAAATCCAATAGATGAGGCTACCCAACATTGTACTTTATACACCTTATGTTCCTTTGGTTTCTAATGTCGAAAAAAAGGAGAAGACAAAAGAAATCGTGCCTCTTTTCTGCAATACTCATGCCTTTGCTTAGATTTCTACTTCATAGAAATAGCACTTTTCCTTAAATAACAAAAAAGGAAAATATTAAACAATCACATATTGTTCATAAACTCTTATTTACAAAGGAGAGCACAATAAGAATATTCTCCTTTGAAATGATAGAGGGAAATAGAAATATTGCCTTCTTGTGTGGACCTTGGTTTGCAAGTCTGAAAAGGTGAGAAGGGGAAGAGGGGTATTGGGAGGCTGGCAGAGATGAACGAAGCTCTACTTGGTAAGCAGATTTGGAGGTTCAGTGATGCCAAGATAGGATGAGGTGGATTAGGGTAGTTGGCTGATTGGCTCACTGAAGCGAACTCTAGCCTCACTTGCTCTATTGCTTGGAAAGACATCTATTGTATTGAGAAAGCCTTCTCGGAAGGCATTAGTCTTAGAGTCAGAACTCAGAACATGTGATAGGATCGGTTTCTAGCACAATCCTTGGTGCAAGGATCAAGCCCTTAAGAATATCCTTGGGCACATTTTTAGGATGGCTACAGACAATGATGCTATCATGTTGGAATCTTTTTCCATCATGGAAGGTGAATTGTCATGGTCTATATCCTTCAAGATGGATTTTTTGAGCAGGAGGTTGGGATGGCTTGGGAGATCATGAACAAAATAGAGGCTACCTCATATCTAGCATGCTCGATGAGAAGATGCATTTGGAAATTGACTTCTTTTGGATCCTTCACTGTCCAATCTTTCTACTAGCAGTTCATGTTGGTCAGGGGTAGAATGGCCCCTTTGTATAGACTCTGTCAATTTCCACCCTCTTTGTGTTTCAGCCTTCTCTTGGATTGCTTGTCTTCACTATTTTCTATTGGATTGCTTGTCTTCACTATTTTCTATTGGATTGCTGGAGAGAAATTGTTATGGGATCTCTGCCATTTCAATACCCTTTGGACATACTGGAAGGAGACAAATATGCCAGCTGCTTCTCCGTTCTGATCATAGGCTTGATCATGCTTATCATCTCCAAACTTATATAACTTCCTAAAGATTTCTTTCTTTTTTCGTTGGTATGTAGTGTATCAAAATTCTCACCTTGTCTTCATTAACCCTTTTTTATTTGGCTTGCATTTTGTAGGGGAAAGGTCCCAAACGTGTTGGAGCTTTATATGTGACTTGTCAGCTATTCAAAGTTTATTTTAAGGTAATATTCTTAGTTACCATTTAGTTGTCTATGGAATTATTTGCGGATTAATTATCTTGATTCTAGATTCCTCGAAAGGTTGTATTTCCTGTGTTTTTTGGTAAAGCATGGTCTTTTTAAGGTATATGCTAAAATCTAGTTTCAATGTTTTGCAGCTTGGCACAGTTCACCTATGCCGAAGTGTGATAAGAAGCATTGAAACTGCTAAGATTTTTGACTTTGAGGAGTTCCCAATGAGAGACAAGGTCTAGTTGCTCACTGAAAAGATTCCAATTTCCAGTCACTATTTTTGTATTCTTCATATTCATTGTGCTTGGTTAGGAACTGTTTCACTGTTTCATCCTGACTTCTCACCGAGACCACTTTCAACTTCTTATTTTTTATGACAGGTGACTTACATGTATTATACTGGCCGTTTGGAAGTGTTTAATGAAAATTTCCTTGCTGTAAGTAATGCAAATCCCTAGAAACTCCATGGTAGTTTCTTTTATGAATTATCAACTTAAATACATGATGTTGGACCAATGTTAGGTCCCTGCCCATCCCTTTTCTTGTAGTTGTACTCTTCTTTTCTCTTTCTTTGCTTTTGTTCTTTTCCAGGCCACCTTGGTCATGGGCTTGTTTCTCCATTTGATTTTAATGCATTTACCTTTCAAAAAAAAAATTCAGTATGTAATTTTCTGCACCTGTCTATTATTTGTGGTATGACCTTGGATAGGATAGAATGGAAGAAAATGATCCACGTAGAGGAACCCAACTAGAACCAGGAATAGAGCCAGGCAGATTCCTTTTACCTTCTTCATGAATTTTTTCTAAAGGATTCATTTAGCCACCCCAACTAGTTTGGGACAAAGGCTTTGTTGAGTTGAGTCTATTATTTGTGGTAAAAAATGACTTTTGAATGTTTCACAATTTGAAGTGTAGTGAGCTCTGAACTAGCACAGTAACACTCAGCCTTGCCTATTAGGATGGTATTTAGAACTTTCATGGTTAAAAGTGTGATGGATTGATCACTGAGCCCTTGTTATTAAGTATTGACTTCATTTCCTGATATTCTTTTTATCTGATGCAATACTAGGAGGAAAGAGATATTGTGGGTCTGATTTTTCTTTAAAAATTATATATATAGTTTTTACGGGGCCTTCTCGCATATGAAATCTGATTATTTTACATGACAGGCTGATCAAAAACTCACATATGCCTTGATGCATTGCAACCCACGGAGTGAAGGAAACATAAGGTTTGGTTCAGCTGTGCTGTGCTCCATAGGTTTTTGTAATTTTTACCATTTATCTAAGGAGAAAACGAAAGTTTATAGGAAAGATATTGACTTAATTGAATATTTTCTTTTGGATGAGCACGGCTGAGATAATGCTTTTGGTTCCACCTTGCCACTAGAAAATATTTTTCTGTTGTTTCTATTGCTTGTTCAACCCCGATTGTCTTGGTTCTACTTGGAATAGTTTTCCTTCAAACTCTAAAAATGTCGAACAGAAGCTATATCATATGCTATATTTGTTGCCACTATGTGTCTAATATGGTGTCTGGTTTTGATTTTGGGGAATAGGATGATTCTGAAGTACCTCATTCCTGTGAAGCTTTCGATAGGCATTTTACCTAAAATGTGGCTTCTGGAGAAGTATAATCTCGTTGAGGTACGACCTTTTTTTTACTGTCTATCTTAATATTAGAATTATGCATCTTTGTGGAATTTGTTTATATATTTTTCTTGGTAAGTCGATTTTGTTTGCTCCAATTGGTACTGCACATTATAAATACTCTTATATGATCCATGTAGTATTTGTTACACTTGCATGTCATGTTTGTAAATGACACCTTATAATGATGTTCGTAGTTATCTCCTTTGGATTTGACTAATATGGTCTGTCCTCAGTAGAGTTGTGCAGATATTTGATGAGGCACAGTCAAGAATTGGAAATAAGTCAGATCAAGTTTTAAAGGGCCTTATGAACAACGAGCTCCTCAGGAGTTCCAATGCCTGCTTTCCATGGTCAACCAAGAAATGTCAGGAGAAACTCCTATCTCGATCATGTCTGCGGTCCCTCTGGTGAAAGAAATTCAACATGATAACCACTTTCCCATTTGAGTCTCGAGGAGGGCGAGACTTAATATGACTTACCAATATGTTCCACTTCCTTCCATCTTACAAAAGTGATATCAGAGCAACACTTTTTGGTTGAGTATTTGAGTTGTCTTCAACTCTGCGTCTCTTATTCGACTTAGGGAGAGGGTTGGGGAAAGCATGGTGTGAGGCTGTAGCTTATTAGTCATTTAATTATGATTCCGGTAATCAACTCAACTCAACAAAGCCTTTGTCTCAAACTAGTTGGGGTCGGCTAAATGAATCCTTTAGAAAAATTTCATGAAGAAGGTGAAAGGAATCTACCCGGCTCTAATCCTGGCTCTAGTTGGGTTCTTCTACGTGGATCATTTTCTTCCATTCTATCATATCCAAGGTCATGTTCTTTGTTATGTTCCTAGCTGTCAAGTCTTTCCTCATTATTTCTACCCAAGTTGTTTTCGGTCTGCCCCTACCTCTTTTTACTCCATCAACCTGGCACGAGTCGCATCTTCTTAGTAGAGCATCCAAAGGCCTACGTTGGATATGTCCAAATCATCTTAAGCGGTGCTCTCTCATCTTCTCCTCAATTGGTGCCACCCCCACCTTTTTACGAATGTCTTCATTTTTAATTCTATTTAACCTTGTGTGGCCGCACATCCATCTAAGCATTCGCATCTCCGCTACACTCATCTTATGTACATGCTGTTTCTTAGTGGCCCAACATTCTGAGCTATACAACATGGCTGGCCTCACAGTTGTCTTATAAACTTTCCCTTCAACTTGGTAGGGATATTACGGTCGCACAGAACTCCCGAGGCAAGTTTCCACTTCAACTAACCTGCTCTTATTCTCTGGTTAACATCATCTTCAATCTCTCCTTCCTTTTGTAGAATTGAACCAAGATAGCGAAAGATATCCCTCTTAGGTACCTCCTATCTAGTCATATTTACTACATCCTCATTCCGCCTCCTTACATTACTAAAGTTGCACTCCATATACTCTGTCTTAGTCCTACCCAGTCTAAAACCTTTGGATTCCAAAGTAGTTCTCCATAACTCTAACTTCGCATTTACTCCTGCTTTGATTTCGTCGATTAATCCTATGTCATCTGCAAATAACATACACTATGGCACCTTATCCTGGATACCCTTCGTAAGCTCATCCATAACTAGCGTAAAAAGATAAGGGCTTAGAGCTGATCCTTTGTGTAGTCCTATTGTAATTGGAAACTCACTAGACGTGCCATCCGTGGTTCTCACACTAGCGTGAAAAGATAAGGGCTTAGAGCTGATCCTTTGTGTAGTCCTATTGTAATTGGAAACTCACTAGACGTGCCATCCGTGGTTCTCACACTAGTTACTGCTCCATCGTACATATCCCTAATCACATCAACATATTTAGTAGGCACTTTTTTCCTTTCAAGGATCCACCACATAACACTCCTGGGAACCCTATCATACGTTTTCTCCAAATCAATGAAAACCATATGAAGGTCCTTTTTATTTTCTAGAAATCTCTTCATTAACCGCCTAATAAAGAAGATAGCTTCCATAGTCGATCGTTCGGGCATGAAGCCAAACTGATTCTCTGATACCTTGGTCTCTTTTCTTAGCCTATGCTCAATTACCCTCTCCCAAAATTTCATGTTGTGACTCATTAGCTTAATTCCTCGGTAATTGGTGCAACTCTGAATATCCCCTTTATTCTTATAAATAGGTACTAATGTACTCTTCCTCCACTCATCAGGCATCTTCTTAGTCTTCAAAATATTGTTAAATAATCTAGTTAACCAAACCAAACCCACATCACCCATTATGATTCCGGTAATACCTTTAAAAATTCAAATTTAGACTAAAGTTTGTATGGCGTTTAAATAACTTAAGAACAAGGTTAGATGATACAAACCAGAGGAAGCATCCTTTCAATTAATGAGAAATTTACTCACCATTACCAGGAAGCACACTTCTCATAGTAGTAGCAGAAGCTCTAAACCCATCAAATTCCTCATCATTAGACCTAACTGTTTCACTCCCCTCTCATGTCTTTGCCCAAGCGACAACAGTGTTGCAAGATTTGTACAGAACTGCTGCAGATACTTAAAGAGACTTAGATCATTCAAAAAAAAAAAAAAAACTTAAAAGAGACTTATGGTTCCTGGGTTGAAGCTTTTATATGTACAATTTTACCTCCACACGGCATTGCTCCTTCAAGCTTTCGACCATCGCACAAAATTCCCACTGCTGTCTTCTGTGGGAGTCTGGGCCGTGACTCAGTCCGAGTGTGGCTATCCTCTCGGACCAGCTACTAAGATCATGTGCTTTTGACATAAGTAATTGTGGCTTGGTGTTTGGTGGATAATTTTCTTGAGATACCCATTTCAGTAAAGCAATGGTAAAATCAGTTCAGAGAAGTTGAAAAATTGCATGGGTGCTAATGAAGTGTGTAGCTAGTTTGGGGAGGGTGGGGTTTGATATTCAATGTTGCCTATAAAACATTGAAAAGGCTGTGAATCTTTAATGATAATGCTGATCCATTTCCCCCTATAGCAAATAAGAATTGCTGTGTGATTGCTCTTTTTATTTTAGGCTTGAACTGGTTTAGTGATTAGTTTCATGGTTTGTATGGGTGGCTGGGATTGTAACTGTGCCCTTTTCCTCATTCTTGGTGTGGGCTTGTCTATGGAAATTTCCTAAAAATGTTGCCCTGAACAATTAAATAGAGATAGTACTGGTAATTTTGAAATTTAATACTGTTAGAACTCAATCCTTGGTGTGCATAACTGTACATGATATCCTTCAACACCGTCTCTCCTTATTTATGAAGAGAACCCCGTTCCCCTGAACAGATTAACTATCATTTCCACTGTATGACCTAACTACCGTGGCGGTTGCCGCACATTGCCCTAGAGATGACACTATAATTAGCTGCCATCAACCCACAAGGTCCCTTCCCCTTCATCATGGAACAATAGAAGGGCACAATCTATGGCATTTTAAGAAATTATATAAAAAGCAACTGTACTCAATCATGATATTGTGTCCTCTACAGAAGATAAAGACATTTCTTGCTCAGCCATGACCAATAAAATATCAGGTAGAGATGTTTACCATTTTTTTAACTCCTGCAGTATTCTGATGTCGTGAAAGCATTAAAAAGAGGTGACCTCCGGCTCCTTCGACATGCCCTACAAGAGCACGAAGACCAGTATGTTTGCTCATCAATATTGCAAGTGAATTTGGTTTCAATATTCCATCTCTAAACTCTTTTGTGCCATCAGATTCCTAAGATCAGGTGTATATCTTGTCCTAGAAAAGCTAGAGCTCCAAGTTTATCAAAGATTGGTGAAGAAGATGTAAGTTTCTGTTCATATAGAACTGCCCATCCCAATAAAAATAGCAAAGAATACCATTTCCTAAACTGCAGACTCTTATTCTCTTGCAGTTATATTATCCAAAAACAGAGAGATCCAAGCAAAGCCCACCAAGTGAAGTTGGAAGTTATTGTTAAAGCGTTGAAATGGCTTGAGATGGACAAGGACGTTGATGAGGTACTTCTTGTTTTTCACTTGGCCGTATGTTCGGAATCATTTTTTGGAATAATTAGTCACTGGTTTTGCACACTATTATTACAGGTTGAGTGTATAATGGCCATCCTCATATACAAGAACCTTATGAAAGGGTACTTTGCGCACAAGAGCAAGGTGGTGGTCCTCAGCAAGCAAGATCCTTTCCCCAAATTGAACGGGAATCCGGTCAATTCGTAGGTATAATCAATTCCATTGAATTTTTCTTCCATCCCTCACCAAATTATATGGATGTATAGTCAAATGATTGTAGATTTGATAATGTAATCTGCTTTATAATTAGTCAGCACAAATGTAAGGAAAAAACAGCAGAAGAGCAGTAATCAGTGACACCAATTTAGATTGGAGATCAGAGTGTGCATATAAGCTTATACACGCTTGGATTCTACATTTCAATCAGGAATATTTGATCCCATGTTTTGTATTTGGAAGGTTGAGTTAAATTAGTGTGTTGAAATTTTCTCCTTAGTTTGTGTTGTTATGCTAAAGAAGGTTGCTTTTATGCTCCTTCCTAAAAAGGCATTTACTGAGCCCCACTTCTTCGTTTACATGATCTGATCCGTCGCTTGAGCCAAATGGCAACCATAAGTTCAGCTAAATGCCGTTTTAAGCCCTTGATCGGATGATCCTAGACCCTTGATCTAGCAAGCCTTTATTTAGGGTTTTTGCAAGGAAAGATAAATGGTTGATTTTTATAGTCCATCTGATAGACTACTGGATCTTCAATGGCCCAAAAATCATTCCCATCTGATGTGTGGACCATTGAAGATCCAGAAGTCAATCAACCAGATGGATGGTCCAAATCAATAAAAAGGTGGAGCCCGCTGTGGAATAGTGAGTGTGCCTCACCATTAGGGGTGGACATGGTTCCGGTTCGAACCGAGGAACCGAACCGAACCGGCATATATGGTTCGGTTCGGTTCCATATTTATATGGTTCGGTTCCGGTTCTGATATCCTGGAACCGATGGAAATTCGGTTCGGTTCTGGGTTTGGGATCCCGGAACCGAAAACCGAACCGAGAACCGACCCTCACCTTAAAACCCAATGCCTCATCGCTTGATAAAATCACCCCACCCCCTTTTAATTCACCCCTCTTTAACGTGTTGCTTTGCCTTTAAAATTTAAATTCACCCCTCAAATTTGTGCTTGATTATTCCAATTTGTGCATGTTTGTAGGTCATATATAATTTTTGCATTGCCCAAATTTGTGCCTGATTATTTTAAATTCGTGCATGTTAGTCTTTGTAATTCATATATAAACAGGACCAAACCGATTATAAATACGATTAGGCAAAATATCTACATTTGGTGAAGGTTGGGTAAACCCAGAACCGAACCGAACCGATTATATATGGTTCTGGTTCGGTTCGGTTCCAAACATATATGGTTCGGTTCTGGTTCCAATTTCAGAGAACCGATTATATATGGTTCGGTTCTGGGTATACCCCAAAACCAAACCGAACCGAACCATGTCCACCCCTACTCACCATGTTACTGCTGTCAACGGACTTTGTTGGTCCGAAGTGGGGGTGCAACTCGGGTCAGGTTGAGGCCAACCCGATTTCCAACCCTGCTGGGTTCAACCCGACGCAACCCGATTTGCAATTTCCTCAACCGACCCAACCCAATTTCCAATTCAGGTTGAGTTGGGTCGGGACCCGATTTGATGTGGTACCAACAGTTGACCACCTCAACTCAAGCCAGGTTGTTTTGGATTTTGAGAACCAATAGTGAGTCAGAATAATCAGTTTTTTATTGGTGACTCACTATTGGTTCTCAAAATCCAAAACAAACAGGGACTAACAATTAACAAAGGGAGATGTTATCCGCACTACTATATTTTGATGATCACACTCCTCACTTTATTAAAGTAAAGTATGGCCCGCACCGTAGGATTATCCAAACCGTCCATTGTGGACTATGGAGACTATTTCAATGTTGAAAAAGGAAAACACATACATAACTTCTTCAGATGGAATACAGTAATATTAATATAACGTAGGATCATATGTATATGTTGGAATTAACATCACTACTAAATGGGAATTTGAAATTTCCAATTTGGGTCGGGTCGGGTCAGGTCAGGTTGCCCGACACCCCAACCCGACCCAACCCGATTTTCAATTCGGGTTGATTTTTCCCAAACCTAACCCAACCGGATTTGCAAAAAGCTTAACCCGACCCAACCCAAATTCGGGTTGAACCCGACCCGACTTGCACCCTTAGTCCGAAGGATCCAAAGGAAATTGAAGGACGCGCTTGTGGTTGGGTTTTAGATATGAAGCGAAATGAATTTTTTGTAGTAGTAAAGAGTAACGTAAGAGGAGATTTTGACTATTCTTTAAGCTCACTGAAATGTGAGTTATTTTTTATGTTATATAAAAAGTGAGGGGGGTTTGCTGGTCGCAGAAGGCATTTCCCAGATGGTCTGTGCACGATGGATCAAATATCAAGGATGGGATGTTGTACATGTTTGTACGCCCTCCTTTCATCATATAATTTATCAACGCAAGCACAGAGAGTAAGATCCGAAGGACCACCTTGATTAGGATACAAACGGATCGTGACCCATGTTCAGGTGGATCCGATCCAGATTTGGATCCCTTGAGGGCCCTAATGACAATGACCTACTCACCTTGTGAAGCATGTCTTTTGAGTCCATAATAATTCCCACTTCTTCGGTTGTTTTGGCAACAGGTTTCTTTATTGTAGATTCTCTTCACAGAACGTGACACCATAATACAATTGCAAGTCGAGAGGCATCTATGATTATCAGAGTCTCGAACGTTTTGCTGAAAATATCAATTAGGCCATGTTTGGCAACTTAGAAAAATTGTGGAGCTAGTTGTGAAAGATTTGCAGGGGAGGGACACACATCGTTTGGATGTACTTAATACAGAAGTAAGAGGAAAGGAAAGTAGATTCTTATTTAGTTTTTCTTTTTTTTACTCTTGATTGATTTTAGAGAAAAGTCAAAACAGTTAAACAGGATTGCATTTGAAAATTTTAATGCAAATGACTGTCATTTGTGAATAGTAAATGGCAACCAAACGGTACTAGGAAAAGGAAAATGTGTACTTTGCTTGGGTTGGAAATGTGGAAAATGAGCACCAGAAGATCCGAGAGAGAGAGAGAGAGAGAGAGAGAGAGAGAGAGAGTAGGATGGAGCGACACTTTCGTATCTAAAGTGTTTATTCCACTCCTCTAAAGCTAACTCCACGTTTGGATACCCACAAGATTTAGATTTAGATTTCTCACATTTACAGTTGAGATTTGGAGCTAGATCAAATCCTTAAATTTCCAAATCAGCTACAACAGTGAAAAAAAAATCTAAGTTTCAAATCTATTATGCAAGACATTATTTGGAAATCAATATATGTGGCAATTACCTTCACCCTCGCTCCTCCTCAACCCTGCTGCAGCAGCAAGACGTCCTCTCTCTCTCTCTCTCTCTCTCTCTCTCTCTCTCTCTCTCTCTCTCTCTCTCTCTCTCTCTCTCTCTCTCTCTCTCGTACAACATGAGCATTGGAAATCTGATGTATTTTGTATCCAAAACTCAAACCCAAATCCAAATACAAAAGAATGAGGTATCCAAACGTGGGCTTTAATGGGTATTGGTTTTTTTTTTTTTTGATGAGTAAGCCGGGGTTAGGCAAGACCCCGACCAGATATCATTAAGAATAATGAAAATGTACAGAGATTAAGGGGGCTCGATAGCCAGCAAAAGGGGAATAGGCTCCCACATACATAAGAGAAAATAAAACAATAACCCAAGGACCCTCTTTCGCCAGAAGGAAGCACACTTATATACGAGCATATTTAACTTCATTTCGGTCCTCTTCGATGAGATGGAGGAGCTGGGGAGTGGAGAGCACTACCTTAATATCAGGTCCCTTTAAGGGAAAATTTACCTTGGAGAGCATATCAACAGGTCTATTTCCTTCCCTCCAGGAATGCGATAGTCTCCAAGCCTCGCAATGTTGAAGAGATTTGAAGATAGCAGAGACTAGATTCAAGCATTTCCATGGAGTGTTTGTTTTCATGGAGATGATGTCAACTACGAAAAGGGAATCAGACTCAATCCCAATCCTAGGGATACCTCTATATTTTGCCATGTTGATGCCATGAAGAATCGCTCGGAGCTCCAAAACATAGATGTCATCCATATCAGTTTCTACCGAGAACATGGCCAAGATCATTCCTTTATCATCTCTGAGAAGGCCCCCAATACCAGCACAATCAGCTTCAAGTGAAGCATCAGAATTGATTTTGACCAACAATATTTGACAGGCTCGGCCCAATCTGCTATCTTATACCCGAAGTTAGTGGCAGCTTAATGGCTCTGGCGTGTGGAACGTCCCTGCACATTGAGAGCTGGTTCATCTTGAAGCAAATATCACTTTGAATCTTCTTCAGAACCTGAGTTTTATGGGTTAATTTGTTTTCAAAAATTCTTTGGTTTTTCTCGTTCCAAATCTGATAGATAGCAACTTGGAACCCCATTTTGATAACAGTAGAGAGCTGGCCATTTCCTTTGAATTTGTCTCTAATCCAATTCTCCTCATCAGCAAGAGTTCTTAGGGGTCTTCTTCTCCATCCCACTCTCCAGAAAATGGACCTCCATATCCAGGCAGAGTACCCACAAGAAAAGAAAAGATGGTCCAAGGATTCATAGTGTCTTGAGCACAGGGAGCAGCTTCTGTCCTGCACAACGAATGGGAGTCTGTCTCTAGTGGGTAGCCTGTTTTGGAGGGCTTTCCACACAACTATGGCTTCCCTCGGAGTGATGCCATTAAACCACACCATAGAACACCAGGGGGGCTTTGGATTCTTAAGTCTGATAGATTCCCAAGCACTTTTGAGGGAGAAAGTTCTGTTCGCAACAAGCTTCCAAATTGGAAAGTTTACATGAGAGTCATTGTAAATACCTTTATCAAGGAACTTCTTCAGAGAGACCAGTGAGGAATTGGTGCCGTGCCGAGAAAAAACAGAGGAGATAATACCGCCGGGGTGCCAGGGGGAATTCCACAAATCAATCTTACCCTCATCTCCAACCGAGTAGCAGATGTGAGGCAAAACAGAGCCTCTAGGTCTCAGGAGGCTTCTGGCTCCCCAAGATGGCTTCGCCGGCATTGCCATGGTCCAAAAATCCTTATTTCTAACATACTTATCCCTAAACCAGGAAGTCCACAGAGAATCTTTAGAAATTACATTCCAAAGGTTTTTCATCTGGAGAGCCTTATTCACATCTCTCAGCCTTCTCAAACCAAACCCACCCTATGCTCTTGGAGTGCAAATAGTGTCCCATGATATAGTATGAAGCTTCTTCTTCAACTCAGAACCTCCCCACAAGAAGTCTCTGAGAATTCTGTCAATAGAATCAAGCACACCTGCCGGCAGATCAAAAGCAGAGGACCAAAAAATTTGAAAAGAGCACAAAGTGGCCTTTATGAGCTCCAACCTGCCCCCCTTGGATAAAGACTTTGAGGCCCAGCCTTGGACTTTCATTATGATCTTAGCAATGAGGGGCTGGGCAGTCCCTTGAGGAAAGCCTAGACGAGAATAGGGGAAGCCCCAAGTATCTTACAGGCAACTCACTTTCTTTAATACCGGTTGCTCGCAAAATTGCCTCAATTTCCCTCCTTGAGGTACCTGAGAAGAAACCTTCACATTTTTCCATGTTAGCATCCAAACCAGTAGTGTCCCTGAATTTTTTCAGACAATTCATCAAACCTTTAGCAGAATCATGGTCAGCCTTTGCAAATAACATGAGATCATCAACGAAAAGAAGGTGTGAGATTGAAGTCGTACCCTTGGAAAAAGGGGTATATATATGACCTTTCTGAAGGGCTTCTTCGAGGTAAACTGAAAGGATTTCCATAACAATACAAAATAGCAGGGGGGACAAAGGGTCACCTTGCCTGATGCCATTAGAGGAAGAGAATCTACCACAGGGAGTACCATTGATAATGATAGAGAACATGGGATTAGAGATGCAGGAAGTAATCCAATTCAACCAAGTTTGGTTAAAACCTTGCTTGGCCATGAAACCAATAAGAGTGGAGCGATTTATATTGTCAAAAGCCTTGGCACATGGAAGGAACATATTGATTTGAATGGAAATTATGTAAGAGATCATGAGAGAGCAGGATGTTTTCAAAAATCTGTCTCCCTTTTATGAAGGCTGATTGGGCAGGGTGGATGAGAGATCCAATAACTGATTTAAGTCTCAGGGCAAGAATTTTGGTAATTGTTTTATAAATGAAGTTACAAAGGGAAATGAGTCTGAATTTAGAAGGGGTGGATGCGTCCGGACCTTTTGGGACCAAGGTGATGAAGGTTGAGTTTACTTCCTTGAGGAGCTTCCCATTGATGAAAAAGTTTTTTTATAGCTTTAGAGAAATCAAGACCAACTAGATACCAAAATTTTTGGAAAAACAGAGCATTAAACCCATCAGGCCCCGGGGCTTTTTCGCCATCAGCTTTCATAACCGCATCTTTGATCTCATCATCCGTGACATCTCTGGTGAGGCAAGAAGCATCTTCCTCAGAAAGAGTGCGAATAGGACTCGGAGGCTCAAGAGAAGCAGACCGATCATTGTTCAAAAGAGCTTTGAAATGGTTTACAAACAACTCTGCAACCTCCACTGGATTTTCCACAAGGCTACCATCTGAATCTTTAGAAGCAATAATTTGGTTTGAATTCACTCTAAATTTCATTGCCGTATAGGAAAAACTTGGTATTCGAATCACCTAGCTTGAGCCAAGATTGCCTTGATTTTTGCCTTACCAGATTTTCCTCTAAGCTCGAGATTTTGATGAATTCCCTTTTGAGATCTTCTTTTTTCATCCGTGCAACATTTCTAGGATCAGCCGCAAGATTAAATTGGATTTTGTCCGGGTTGCTTTTGATGATGGAGGCATTGATATCAATTCTGCCGAATATGTTGCGGTTCCACTCAATAATATACCTTTTGACTTCCATGAGTTTCTGAACCAACCTGAACATCAGGTAACTTCAAGACTCCAAACTTCAATACCTTTTAATGGGCATTGTTGCGAAGTTGTTAAGTGTTATTTTGTCAAATAGATAAATATTCATTCATCGGATGGCCAAGAAAGTCTGAGTACTTGATGGCATATTCATTCATCGGATGGCCAAGAAAGTCTGTGTACTTGATGGCTTAGATTCAGTATCGAGTCTAGTTGGACAGTTTATATTGACTTATCGCAGTAGTATTTTATTATCGATACCATCTGTACATCCATCACCATGTGAATGGTAGAGATTGGGTGATTCAATCCTTTCCTCGGAACTTATAATGCTCCATAGTATATAGTCTCTAAATAAGCAAATAAGCAATGAAGCTCTGAATCTTCCAAAGTACAAAATGACAAATAAACCCGGCCTGAAAGTCCTTTTAAAAATCTAAAATTTTCTCAACCTAATTTCTCATTCGCCGAACAGCAATTTACCAACAACCACCAAGAGCAAATCTAACTTGAGTTTTACTCCTACAAAACTCCTTCAATCCTCTTTCCCCAGGTCCTCCATCCAAAGGAAAGAAACCCTAATCACAGCTCTGTGAAATCTTCTTATCTGCTCAGAGAGAGAGAGAGAGAGAGAGAGAGAGAGAGAGAGCAAAAATCTCTTGATGGGTTCTTCTTCTCTCTCAATCTTAGGTCCATCAAAACCCACCCCAAGCCCAGAAGAAGACCCACCAAACCCATCTACAGCTCTTCTCTCCAACACCTCAAATCCCTCCTCTTTCTCTGAAACTCCTCAAAAACCCAAAACCCTAATTTTCATATCCCTTCTCCTCATAACCTCCATCTCCCTCGCCTCCGCCACCGCCTTCGCTTTCCTCTTCTTCTCCTCTTCCCACTCCCCAAAACCCTCTTTTTCTGAAAAAACTTCACAAACAACCGCTCGTCCCCTTATCAAACTCCAAAAACCCATAGTTCTCCTAATTTCCTCAGATGGGTTTCGATTTGGTTACCAATTCAAAACCCAAACACCCAACATTGATCGCCTTATCGCCAATGGAACCGAAGCAGAGACGGGTCTAATCCCTGTTTTCCCAACCCTAACTTTCCCCAACCATTACTCCATAGTCACTGGTCTCTACCCTGCTTATCATGGCATAATCAACAATCACTTCATTGATCCGAACTCCGGCGAGGTTTTTACGATGAGTAGCCACGAACCCAGATGGTGGTTAGGCGAGCCGCTCTGGGAAACTGTTGTCAATCATGATCTCAAAGCTGCTACCTATTTCTGGCCTGGTTCTGAGGTAATCAAAGGTAATTGGAATTGCCCTGTTAATTTCTGTAGGAATTATAATGGGTCTGTTCCTTTTGAAGAACGGGTTGATACGATTTTGCGGTATTTTGATCTACCTAGTAATGAAATTCCTGTTTTTATGACTCTTTATTTTGAGGATCCGGATCATCAGGGTCACCAGGTTGGGCCTGATGATCCGGAGATCACTGAGGCAGTTGCGAGGATTGATAGGATGATTGGGAAATTGATTCAAGGACTGGAAAGTAGAGGAGTTTTTGAGGATGTTACGATAATTCTAGTGGGTGATCATGGTATGGTTGGTACGTGCGATAAAAAGCTAATTTTTCTTAATGATTTGGCCCCATGGATCGAAATTCCGAATACTTGGGTCCAATCTTATAGTCCACTGCTTTCGATTCGTCCTCCCCCTGGCTTCACTCCTTCTGATGTTGTAGCGAAAATAAATGAAGGTTTGAGTTCTGGGAAGGTTGAGAATGGGATGAAATTGAGAGTATTTCTTAAGGAGGATTTGCCCAAACGGCTTCATTACTACCAAAGCTATAGGATTCCGCCAATAATAGGGTTGGTTGAAGAAGGGTATAAAGTGGAACAGAAGCAATCGAAGCATAAAGAATGTGGAGGAGCACACGGTTATGACAATGCATTCTTTTCCATGAGAACAATCTTTGTTGGCCATGGGCCTCAGTTTGCAAGGGGTCGGAAAGTTCCATCTTTCGAGAATGTTGAGATATACAATTTGGTTACTTCCATTCTTAACATAAAGGGAGCTCCCACTAATGGGACATCATTGTTTCCTAATTCCATTCTCCTGCCTAGCAAGTGAGATCAGCTAGAGCAGCACTGGTTTGGCTGTAACAGGGACATCATAGATGGAAGGGTTGGATTTGTAGTGACGGGTATTATTTGTTTCTAATGTTCTGCCGATGCGTGTTCATGGAATAAATGGCATGGGCAGTTCTTGATTTCATTTGCTACTGGAGAGGGAACACGGGGTTTACTTATAGCGTTCGAGCATTGTGATCTTATATGAATTTTTGTTGAAGATTATGTAGCTTATGGATGGTTTTCTCTTTCCATTTTGAATATCGTTACGTTGAATTGCACAATTTTGCCATTCCATTGGCGTAACGAATTAAACACTTTAAGTAGTATGGGGGTTCTGCAAGATATCTTGTTAATAGTTAATAATATTTCTTATTTGTGTTGTGGAGGTCATGGTTGAATCCATTGTTGTCTGTCTTAACAGGTTGCTGAATTCTACTTTGTGTTTTATCATAGCTGGACATGTTAAAATTTGAAATGGAATATCAATAGTTGTAAATACTAAGTCTGCTCAGAGTACTGCAGCTTGAAGGCCCCTTCAGATATTTCTTGAATTTACCACATGTCGCTGCTGTATACTGTCTTTTGGTCAACAACTTCAAAATTGAAATATCTTATTTGCAATGAATACAGATTTTTCATCCAATTTTATCTTTGCTATCAAATACATAGTCATTCAAGCATTCCTCAGACTAGTGGGACTTGCAGCTTGTTCATGCCATTCAACAAACAGCGTAGGATTCTTATGAGAGAGCTGTACAGTGTGATTTACTGAATCTATATAGGGGCATAGTTATGCAATGAAGCACTAAAAATAACTTTGCAGCAGAAGCTGAGTAAACTTGTGTACATCTCTTTCCCTTTTGTGTGTTTTTCAGCAGGTATATGACCAGATGAACGACATTCTGAATTGTTTTGTTGGTGGTTTATTTTTATGCACCTCACATACTCATTGGTTTATTTTATTTTATTTTCGAATCGTTTTTTGGCTAAGACATCTTCTATATGCTGTTTTACTTGGCATACCGTCATGGAGTGAGGATCACCCCCTTCTTATCTCCGTAAGAAGGCTCGAATTTTGTTTGAGCATGGAGGGTTGAGGCATTAGGATTTTTACCAAGAGAGTTGAAGAAGAAGGGGAAAGGGGGTCGATGTTAGATGATGGAGGGTTGAGGCGCTAGGGTTTTTATCAAGAGAGGATGGACCTTTTTATTAAAACAAAAGTTCAAAAGAAAATGCGTTTAAAGGGAAAATATAGAAGATTCAAATTTTTAAAAAGACAACAATGTGTTGGATTCACCCGAAAAGATAGAATTCATACGAGACACGACTACGACAAGAATCCGGCCATGTCCTATGTGAATCCATGTCCGATTTGCGTGTCGAAACGTGGTGACACAAATTCGGCGTAGGGGGTAAAGAATTCGTGCAACACAAAATAAAAAAAAGCCTAGATGAGTGGAAGACATTGATGGAGTCTAGAATTGTGTAGCTGAGTCTTGAGAGTTCTAGAAGTGTGTACATACTTGTAGAGATCTGTTGGGGGTTTATAGAGTAACCAAGATAAGCATTTGTGCAGAGAAGCATAAAGTGTTAGCAGTTTCTATGGTGGTGTGGATCGCTGGATGATTGCCATGTGATGTGATCGGGGTGAGCTCCTCATTTGCAGGTCACCTTTGAATATTGTAGCTTCATGTAAGAGTTAATTGAGCAATACAAGGCATTCTTTCCATTCACTTGAAGGCTTCCTTGGGAGAGCTTCTAAGTTCTCTTCCCGTAGTTTGCACTAGGCTAGGCCACTTGGATTGGGCTGGCTCGGGATAATGTTGTATTATGGGTGCCACTGCCACACGGGTGTAAAGCAAAGAATCAGTAGGCCCTTCACAAGAATGTATTGGAAATGTATCGATATTGAAGAGAAGACCTAAAACTAGACTCATCGGTACTTTCTCCAGCCTACAGTGAGGTCTGATTCACTTTCCAGGCATAGATTCTCTGATTTTAGTTCTATTTCTTCAATGACATTGATGCTTTTGCTGTCGTCTGAGAACATTAAGTCATTTTCTCAGTGTATTCCCTATGGAGCCTTGCTGATCAGTCATAAGTAGGGATGTTTTGAAGCATAGTTGCAATAACTGGTCATCCATTCTTTTCCAAAAAAAATTCTTTTGGTGTTTTGCTGTTGGATTATCGGATTCAAACCCAACAACGGATGAAACTGAATGAAACTGTCTCTTTTCCTGCTATGGATTTCATTAAAGTTTCCATTGCTCTTTTGCTTTTCTTTTGTTTACAAACATGAAGATGTCTCTGTTGGATTGATATTGCAAATCAAATTTCTCGAGAATCACATGGACCAGAGATAAAATTACAGATTAAACATGTATAGAGAGAAAACCAGAATTCTGTAAGCTTATGGGTGTGTACTAACTAGTCACTTGTGTTTAGTGTTCTCTTAAATCTTAATCCCGTCCATTTAATAGGAAACACCCATATCTGATATCTTGGCCTGTTGGCCCCAACAAATGACCCCCAATGCTTCATGGACCTTAGTCTAGGTGACAGATGTCTTTAATTGATATACGGATTTTCTTTTTTCTTTTTTCTTTTTTTTGTGTGGTTAAACTAATGAAAGGAATCTGACAGAGACACCCCACTTATTTTGGTAATCATAGATACCTCTTGACTTACAATTGTGTTATGGTGTCACATTCTGTGAGCCTGTGAAGAGAATTTACAATAAAGAAACCCTGTTGCTTCACAAGGTGAGTAGGACATTGTTATTAGGGCTGTTAATGGATCAAAATCCGGATCGGATTCCACTTGTATCTGAGTCACGATTCTTTTGGATCCTAATAGTGGAATTCTACAGTTCTTGGGTCATCTGACAACTAGCAACGGAGCTTACAAAAACCATGAAGAATATCCATTATATAACATATACAAAAACACTCATATTTCAGTGAGCCTAGTGAATGGTCAAATTGTCCCTCTTACGTTACTCTTGCATTTGTATTACAGAAATACCCAATCTACAATAGAACAAGATCCATTTTCCTACATAATGGATTCCTTGGCTCGGCATGACTCCTTCAGGCATTGTTCAGTTGAAGTTGATTTCCTTTAGGCATTGCTAAGCTGATTCCCAATACAGCGAAAGGAAAGGAAACCACCTCGTATTTTCTGTGTGAAACGGGTTTTTTCGTCGAGGTCGGCTGGCCGCCCGAATATCACTCCAAAACCTACAGAGATGATTACAGTTTCATATTTGTTTCGCTTTGCTATAACTATCTATTATCATGCCACCAATCAGACCAGAGGATAGGGGAATCATGGAGCCATCCATTTTGAAGCCATGGAATGGAGGGTCGAGAACATTGAACTCTGACTTAAGTGAACAATAGAGACTGGGTGCTGCATTTTTTTCTAGTTTTACTGTTGGATGAAGTGTTGTTTTCTGTAGAAAACAGGCCTCCAAGTTTTCAATCTTATTTGGTTCTGCAAATACCCATTTGGATGTATCCAACCTGAGTCAGCCCCATCATAGGAACAAAATAAAGGGAAAATTACAGTGACACTCCCTCAACTTTATGACACATTCAAGGATAACCTTATACTTTCAAACTCATCAACTACACCCAGTGACCTTTCAACGTGTATAAGGTAGACTCCCTCTATTGAAACTGTATAAGGTAGACTCCCTCTATTGAAACACTATCAGTGCTGCTTAAGATCTCTGGTTCATCCCAGCTGCATATGAATCGGATGAGGTCTACCTTGTACTGAGTCGTTCCGTCAGTTTAAAGTGACGGACTGGACCGTCAACGGAGGGGGTCTCCCTTATACACATTGAAAAGTCAAGGGGTGTTGATGAATTTGAAATGATAGGGTTATCGTTGAATGTGTCATAAAGTTGACTAGGTGTGACTGTATTTTTCCCCAAAATAAAATTATAAGCAATGATAGATACAAGGGAGCCCTTGCATAAAGAGCCGCAAAAGGGCCCTTCATTGGATCCACATCATTTTCAATTACATTTTAAAATCTATTGAAAATGTAAAATCAGTTACATTTTATGACGTGGATCCAATCAAGGGCCCTTATGTGGCTCTTTATGCAAGGGCTCCCTTGTATCTAAAAGTATAGCCCGATGTCTAAATTTTGTTAGTTTTACTGTCTTGGGTACACAACGATGATCTCAACCAAATAAGAGTCGCTAGTAACCAAATCAAATCATAGCCAAGCTTTTGTTCCATGTTTTTTTAGTATCTTGAGCACACTGCAATGATCTGAACCATCCATACCGCGGGCTTTTACCATGTATGGTATAAAAAAATATCACAACCAACCCACAATCCTTACTAGGTCACCAAGAAGGTATATAAAATAACACAAGCATCAAACAATCCTCACTAGGTCACCAAGAAATTCATATAACAGATATGGAGAAGCAAATAACAAACACAAAGTAAATTGATTCATTTAAGAGCATCACAGGGCAATGATAGCATAATTTGTTCCAAGGCAAAACTGGTAATATGGTCTCTGAAAAGGATAACTAAACATTGCAAAGACGGAAAAAACAAAGAAAGGATCAATCTTCTTCTTCGGCTTCATTTTCAGCAATATTGAAATATCGCAGCTCATACATGTTGCGGTCCTTATTGGAAGCAATGACGCGCAGCCAATCCCTCACATTATGCTTCTTCAGGTACTTCTTCGTTAGGTACTTCAAGTACCTGGACCAACATCCCACAAAAAAATGATAAGAAATGTTGCACACCGTTGCAAATTGCATGGAAATGGACAACGATCAATTGTCGACCACCAATCAACCAGAAGCATAGTATGGATGTGGTTACATCAAACTGACAATGCAGTGGACACTGAAAAACTGAAAATAGCAAAGCAGAACCATCTTGCATTGTTTCATCCTATGTTACCAAAATGTATAACAGCAATAAAAAGGCAAGCCACATTACAATGTGTTTGGCTCGAAGAAACAAGAATAAAGTACTAGATTAATATGCTCCTGGGTAGAAATATGTTGTAAAATTTGCATTATTTTAGTTTTTGGTTTTCAATCTGTGTTGTTTATATAGACAGTCATTGTTAACAATTTGTAACCATCACATTTAGGAACAATTTGAACAGACTAAGGGAAGTTTGACTCGACATAAAAGTAAACCCATTAGCCTAAAGCTATAGAATTTTTTTTCCAATTATGACGAAAATTTATCATAAACAGGGAAAAACAAAGCCAATATCGAGATGGTCAGAAGAAATAAAAAAGAAACAAAACTAAAACACATCAGGATCAAACAGCTTCATCCAAAGGGAGGAAATCATGAACGGACGATGCTCATCTAGAACACTGCTGGAACCAAAGAATCCTCATCCAAAGAATCCTCATCAGAATTTACCAACTTGCAGCTAAGGAGCTGCAATGATATTCATAGGTAGAACATTAAGATTTAAGATTACTTATAAATTTAGGAAGTTTCACTCCAGAAAGGAACTGCAACAATAAACGCTGAATTCACCTGACTAATTCCGGGACGTAACCAGCATTTGGAAGAATAAACAGATAAAGAGAACAACAGGTAAGGCTTGAATTCGAATGATTTCAGTGTTGTACCCAGACATTCTTTATTTTAAAAAACAATAAAAATTAATGATTCACCACGTGAAATAACCCCTTCGGACAAGATAAACTCCGATAATATGCTTCGAGCAATGGAAACCTCGGCGTTGTAGAAACTTGCATCATTGGCTAAGTTAGAATATTTTCTTTCTCCATCTACAAATAGATTATTCTCTGAGATATACCCTATATAGCGGGTTGTAATGTGCCAGCAATCAAATATATGATATGTGCATAGACATGGCTTGGGTGGGAGTTTTAGAGGAAGTTCCATTTGGTATAAATAATATGTAAACAGCCGTTTTTCATAGGAATGAAGAAAATTATCCTGGAAATCATGTCTTTGCACACAAAGGAGGACTAACCCATCCCTTGAAGTGGGTCAAGAGGCTGATCTTCCCTCTAAGAAAATCAATTACATTGCAAACTGATTTGGGTTGGTAATAATACATCATTTAGCCCAGTTTTTTTAAAAAAACTAATATGGTCATTGGATTGTTCAAATTTCCAACAATTGTTCCTAACTCGATAAATCTGAAACCAGACACAACCCTGTCTATTGACTCTTGTTCCATTAAATCTATGCAAACAGTCCAACAATAACAGATACCCTAAAAACCCAAGAAAGTAAAAAAATGCATGAAACAAAATGAGATCTGGGTCTGATCTTATTTATGATATACCTCTTGGAGATTGGGTTTTCAGAAGTTACAGAGATCTTGTCCTTGGTGCGAGAGATGGTGATGGAATCTCCAAGGGCTCCCGCCTTTCCTCCAACTTTGATCCTCTCTTGCAAAAACTTCTCCAAAGAGGCGATGTCCATGATCTTGTCCTCCACAGGCTTCGCACAGTCGATCGTGAAGCTCGATCCCTTCTTCTTACCACCCTTCGGAGCACTTCCTCGACTCATCTTCTCTCTAGCAACAAAACCCTAACCCTAACCCTAACCCTAATTTCTCCAATTCGACTTCACAAGAGTGGGAGAGTATTTATATGTCGTTTGTGTTTGGTTGGAGAGTATATGTGAGGAACATCGAGGACTTGGGTTCGAAACTCTCCGTGTGTTTTGTTTTAGTTAATACAAAGAGTCTTGGGCCCACCTATGGTTGATCCAAACCGTCAATTTTATAAGCCATATGTTCGATGCCAATGCCAATTTTATAACCCTAACATTGTCTTGATGGACCAAACCGTATGTTGGATCGAAACCATTTGTTGATGGACCTAAACCATATGTTGGAGGCCTTATGTTGATGGGCCTAAACGATATGTTGATCGAACCTAGTTACATTTGGCATGATGGGTCAAGGGTCTATGATCATCCAAATGTAATCTCAACGCCATTTGACAAGAATTATGGCATTTTAATCAAACAAACAATTTCTGGTAAAAAATGAAGCAGACATGAGGCCTCATTAATGCGATGTTTGGCAGTTAGGAATTTTTTTTTCATGATAAATCAGTGTCTGGGAGTGGTGAGAGGGGTAGGGGATGGGAGTAGGACAGACTTGAGAGGGCACGAATGAGTTGAGAGTGTGAAGTTGCTAAAATATCAAGAAAAAGTTTATCATATTTTAAGCCCACTCAACATTGTGTAAGCTAATATTGTAGGAAAAAAAAATCATGATAGCCAAACACGAGCATCTTTTAGAAAGAAAATGTAAAAGGGACTTTCTTAGTATGAATTTTATTTTCTTATTAGCAAGTGAAGCCCAGTATTTTTCGTAACGTACGGTGGACCCACTTTTTCGGATGATCCAAACCACAACATATTTACCCTGTGAATCATCTCCGTGGGATGATTCGAATCGGAGGGCTAGGATCATCCCATGGAGATGATTTGTGGCGTAAGATCTATTTATATTGTGGCCCATCAAATGAAGTGTTTGGGTCATCCTAAGAAGTGGGTCCCACTGTGTTTTCTGAAAAACACTGGACTTCAAGCGCACACAAGGAGATGATTTACATTTCCAATCACAAGATATTTACGTTGACTAATCCATGATTTGAGTTCTTAACAGAATCGTTTATTCACTTTCCCTTTTTAGTCCTCTATGGTAGACATTACTTAACTGTGTGGAGAGAGAGAGAGAGAGAGAGGTTTATTGTGGGAGACTAATATCTGCACGACCGTATTTTAATAATGGGACGAATTTCCTTGTTTGGCAGTTCTCTAATTGGCTGCCGAGAGCTTTTGGGAGTCTTAGTAGCTTTTAACATCCGGTTAAAAAAGTGTAAAAGAAGGAGATTAGTTCCATAATAAATAAAAAAATGGTCCACCAGATAACCCCTTAAAATTTCTTCTCTAGGGTTCGCCCTTTATTTTTACTTGGGACAGCCTCCTCTAGTGTATTTATGAGCATTCTTTTACACCACAAATGGCTGTCCCAACTCCTTAGGAAAAAAAAGGGGCCAATATATCATTCCCTAAAAAAGCCTAGAATAAAGAGAAGGGTATCATCCATTTATGGTCAATGCTGAAGGAAAGTTACTTTTACGCTCTTTCCTAAAAGACATTTACTGGGCGTCGCTTCTCTTCTGCCTTTTTTTATATGATCGGGTCCGTTGATCCGAACCACGACCGTAGATCGGGCCAAATGCCATTGAAAACACCTTGATCTAGTGATCGTAGGTCGTCGATCTACCAAGAAAAGCTAAACCATTGATTTTTGGGATGTCTGTATGAGATGAGACCAGGTGGGTCGTCTACATTCCCCCATATGTCTCCTAGAGGACCCAAGAAATTGCCTTTTTACAATTGTATGTAAAGTAGACTTTCTGCCCCCTTCTCTCTTACAATTTATAAGATAATGAGATCGATACAGAGAAAACAGTTGGATTATTAGTCACATATTATACTAATATGCTTATAAGTTATAATAATACACCACTTCCTATTAGAGTACAAGTTTACACCTCTAATTCTCTCATATCTATCAAATCAAGGGGGGTGTAAACATCAATTTCTGAAAGGTAAACCAATATAATCAACCCATATAGTCTTTCCCATCTATTATAAGATAACAAGATGAAGAATGTGATTGCCTCTTTGATAATGGCTAATCATATGTTGTACTTAAAAAAAATACAACTGCTTCGTATTAGATTACAACTCTAATTCTATCTCATACCTATCAAATCAAAGGGGTGTAAATATCACTTTCGGAAAGGAAAACCTATGTCATCCATTGTAAGATAATGAGATGACGATTGAGATAATCCCTTTGATAAAGGTTAATCACATGTTGTACTTATAATAATACACTGCTTCCGTATTGGATTACAACTCTAATACTCTCCCAATGGGCCCAACCATACATGTGGTACATGTGATCACAAGTAAAAAGAAAAAGTAATGTCATTCCATTTTGACCAAAGACCCACCCTCCAAAGTTGGAATTCCCATCATGATTTTCCATGGTGAGGAGGGATTTGAAGTTTTGTCCAAAATCTCCAATGTAAGAAATTTTCAGCATTTTACCCTTATCAGAATACTCCACTAATCTACTTAACTTCATTTTGAAATTAAATAAACATCCACACTCGCCTGTTCTAGTAATGACGCTCCAATTTTCAATATAAGAGGAACGCTGATGGCAATGACTCAATGTGGCTAGGGGTGAGCATTATTCGGTTATAACCGAATAATCCAACCGAACTGAACTGATTTGGTCGGTTAGGTTTTTTTCCATTTCGGTTCGGTTTCGGTTAGTTTTTTTTGGAAATTCGGTTTTCTAAAAAAATAAATCGGTTAACCGAAATAACAGAAATTATGATAAAAAGTGCTATATGTGCACTCCGTAGAATAATCAAAACCATCCATTTGATTGATCACACCTTAATTAGTTTGTGCTCAAAAAATCATTTCGATATCCTAGCCCTCCGATCCAAATTAGGATTTTGCTTTTTTCCCTTTTTTTCTTCCACAATTCGGTTATTCGGTTATAACCAAATAATCGAATTTTTTTTCGATTCGGTTTGTAAAAATTTCGATTCGGTTTCGGTTGCCGAAATTATTTCGGTTACCAAATTTCGGTTATAACCGAATAACCTGGCATACTAGACTTACTAGCATTCTTCTACGGAAAATGATGAGTGGCATTATCAAAACAGACACTTACTGATTTGGTTCGTATTTCATTAATAAATTAAACAAGTAGGATTAAGTTAATCCGCTCGAGGGATAGCTTAACGACGAAGACGTGGGAAGAATAATGGAATCTACTTTCAGTTAAGACCCAAAAAAAAGCAGAAGAAGAAGAAAAAAAACACCGACAGGAGGAAAAAGAGAGAGAGAGAGAGAGAGAGAGCAAGGCGACGGACTATCTACCGTTCGATGCACAAGAGACCGATCCATGTCGAGGATGAAACATCTCCTTCGGAAACTCCATATCGGATCCAGCGTTAACGCTCACCACAGATTGGGATCAGAAAACCCTTACCCTAACCCTAACCCTAACCATAATCAAGTTTCAGAAAACCCTAATCAAGTTTCTTCTTCTTCTTCTTCTTCTTCTCCTTCACCTTCTACCACTACTTCTTCTACTTCTTCGGGTTCTTCTACAAATAGAAATAGGGTTACGGACGGTGGATCCGAATTGCGGCCTGCTGGATCCGATGATGCTGTGGATTTTAATTTCTTAGAAGAGGAGTTTCAGGTTCAGCTTGCTCTTGCAATTAGCGCGTCGGATCCGGATACACGGGAGGATCCGGAATCCGTACAGATCAAAGCGGCTAAGCAGATCAGCCTCGGTTGTTCTTCGTCTGCGCCGGATGAATCGTTGGCTGTTGATTATCTCTCTCTTCGGTATTGGGTATGTTGCATCTCATATTCTTCCAATTTTAGGTTTTTTTTTTTTTGGGAATTAGGGCTCAGTCTATGATTTTTTATTTCCATTTTTTTATTATTGAATAATTAGGGCTCAAACTCTGCATGATGTTTTTGTTTGGGGAATGATTAGGTTTAGTATGATGTTTTGATTGTGGTTAACTCACTGTGATTCAGTTTTATTGGATGCAATGTGGATGGATTTTACTGGTTGTTTTATCATTAAATTACAGATTAGGATTGCAATGATCTTTGTTTGTTTCCACAATGGATAATTGTCCTGGTTGAGAAGTAATTTATGGGATTGAATGCATTGTAGAGTAGAACTCAGTGAGAAATTTGTTGGCACATGATACTTACTACAAATAAATTAGTGGGTGTTGGGTTATAGGCAGGACTTAGCTTCTTTAAAGATTCTTTCAGTTATTGTTCTGTCGTAGCTTTGTACTGCATTAGCATAGCATGGATTATATATAATAAGAATAATAAGAACAACAATCTGGTATTTACATTCAGCAGTTACCCATTGACCACAAAATAATTACACTGAATGTTGAATTGACCTTACAGTCTTTGAAATCAATTAGCTGTTATTCAGTATCTTTGCAATGTCCATACTTTATTTTTGGAGCAACAACTTGTCATGCCCCCGAAAAGAATTTTCCAACTGCCCATTTCTTCTATCATGCTATCATGCCGATCTGTTGTTGTTGACACAAATTAAAATTTCTCACATCCATACTTACTTTTGGTGCATAAAACTATATTTAAAGACTTGGTCTCAGGTGCCAATTCTTTTTAGCAAACACTGCCTGATGAGGAATTTATTGGCACAGAATAATGACTACAAATTCTTATAGTGGGTGTTAGCTTCTTTAAAGATTCTTTTAGTTATTGTTCTGTCTTACTTTGTACTGCATTAGCATATCACGGATATTAGATATAATAATCTGATATTTACATTCAACAGTTACACATTGACCACAAAATCCCTACACTGAATGCTGACTTGACCTTACAGCATTTGGAATCATTTTCTGTTTGTCAGTATCTTTGGGTTGTCCTTACTTTATTTATAGACTTGTTGTGCCCCTCAAAGAATTATCCAATTGTCTCTCTCTTCTGTCTTGCTACTGTTCCTGGTCTGTTGTTGTTGACACAAATTAAATGTATTCTCATCCATAATTTCTTTTGGAGTCATGGTGTTTTGCCCAAGGTTTTAAATTTTGATTTTGGTTCCAGTTTCGGTCGCCACGGGAACGGAAACGTTTCGGTTTCGGTTGCAATTGGAAATTTCGGCGGAAATCCTGTAAAATCATGAAAATATATGGAAATGTATCTATATGATAGGATTTTATGATGACACTTCAGAAAATGCCAGAATAAGCACAAATGCATAGAAACCATCACACAAGCAAGACACTCAACCATAATGGTTTAACAACATCAAACACCTAGTGACATGCGTTGTTGTGCCTATCTGATAATACTATACATACCTCATTTCACATGTGATTCATATAAATATTTTTACTTAATGACTATACCATATTTCACATGCAATTCATATAAATATAACTATGTAACACATATTGATATACCATATCACTAATACACTTATGATTTTGGTTTCGATATGCATTTCGGTTTCGGTATGCGTTTCAGTGGCGGTGGAAATGGTAACATTTCGGCCATTTCGTGTTGGTTTCAGTGGACATTTATAACCATAGTTTCGCCCCGGCCCCCAGAGGTAGGACGTTGTGGTACCTTTTCCTAGTTGCCACTATGTGACTCATGTGCAAGGAGTGCAAAGTATTCAAAGACAATTCTTCTCAGTAGTAGTTCAGTGGGCTTGACCCTCCGTATATTTAGTAGAATCTTGGTGATATCCTTCCATAGCTTGGGAGGTGATTAGGATGGGCAACAATCCAGACGGACTTCTCCACCTCATGGGAGGTTGAAGCTGAACTTTGATGGTTCGAGTTTGGGTAATCTATTATTCTTGGTCTGACGTGTTGGAGGCCTGTTTAGAAATGCTAACAGTGAGGTGTTGTTGAAGGATGCGATTGAGGTAGATGCTCGGGTGCTTCTAATTGGTATGCAAGTTGCTATGAGGGACTAGACCCATTCGTTCCACCAAAACAGAGGGACCAGATCCATCACATGATCATTGAGGGATGTTTCCTTAATGTCTTAATGTGGGTGAGAGATAGGACACGCTTCCCGTGGTGGTGTGCAAATGCCATAGGGGAGATCATGGACTCATTGGAGGGTCTCAATACAGAGATTGTCATGTGTGGCGCCTGGCGAACTCGGATGTTGATTCATTAGTGTGGGTGGGAGTGGGTAGAGAGGAGCTCTGGCTATTTGTTTACTTTCTACCTTGAGAGTGCTTAATGGGGGGATCAATTGTTGGCGGTTTCTTTGATTCTTTGTATCTCCACTTTTCTTTCTTTGTTCATTTATCTTATGTACTTGCCTTTTGGCCATCTCGGTCATTGGGCTTTTCTCATTTCTTCATTAATATATGTGCCATTCAAAAAAAAAAAAAACTGCACATTCATTAGACAATACCTGCCGCTAACGCTGACTTATACTTTGTCCTTACTGAGTCCAAGTTGAGTTTTGGTTTTCCAAACCTTGTTCTAACCATTTTACTCCTTTTCTATGCAGATATGCTAATGAACACTTCTGCATATAAAAGGAGTAAAATATTTAGAACAAGGTATGAACAATGTTATGGAAAATTGTAACTTCTCAAACAAAAATGTTACGGTAATGAAGATTAGTTTAGTAAATGTAGCTTAAATTCATAGATATTTCTGAAGCAATATTTTCCTGCCGGTTGCAGTTCAATTATTTGGTTTTAAATTCTGTTATTTGATATTGTGTTAATTGATTTTGAAATTATACAAAGGCTGTTTTGCAATTTTGATCTTAATATCTAAATTGGTTTCATGATGTTTCTGTACAGAACTATAATTTTGTCAATTATGATGAAAAAGTGATGGATGGATTTTATGATGTCTATGGCATTATGTCAAATCCAAGCTTGCAAGGGAAAATGCCTTTGCTGGTGGATCTTCAAGCAACATCTATTTCGGACAGTGTTGACTATGAAGTGGTTTTGGTAAACCGAACCATTGATTCTGCACTTCAACAGATTGAGAGGAGAGCAGTGTCTGTCGCTATGGAATGCCAAGTGGCTGAGCTTGGCCCAGTTATGAGTGGTTTGGTTCAGAAAATCGCTGATCTTGTTGTTGAAAGCATGGGTGGTCCAGTTGGTGATGCTGATGATATGTTAAGGAAATGGACCCTTAGGAGTTACGAATTGCGGACCTCTCTAAACACCATCATTCTTCCTCTTGGTTGCCTTGAAATTGGATTGTCACGCCACCGAGCCTTGCTTTTTAAGGTTGCAACTGTTGCTGTTTTCGTTTAACATTATATATTGCATATACTTTGTGCTTAATGTTTGCATCCTTCATCATTTGATATTCAACCGTCACTATTGTTTGTGCTTCTACACTCTAGGCATATTATTTGTATTCATCTATTACTTTGGTCTCAGTATTTACATTGCATGGTTAAGAAATAATTTTAATCTGTGACACGGGAACAATATGTAAATAGCTGCATTCCTAGATTTAGATTGCAATATGCCATTCTGTATTTCATTTCAATAAAAATAAAATAAAATAATAATGCCATTCTGTGTTGGTTGCTAATTGCTACCTAATTAGATTCAAATTGGCTGCTATTCAAATGCAGAATTTTGCATGTCTCGAAATTGAGTTGGTCATCTATGAGAGCTGGATCGGAGCTGCTCTCCATTAATTAACAAAATTACCCATATATGCACCTGTAACACATGACACACACATTACTGCTGCAAATCTACCCCTACAACCTTTAGTTGTTAGAATTATGCACTATGAACATTGCATGCATTTGCTAATAAGTATTCCTAGTTCACACTAGGAATATGACGCTGATTGCCTGAGATTTTTGTATGAATGAACAAAATATGACGCTGATAGCCTTATAGTAATTAAAATGCTAATTCGCCATTGCCTGCTCTAACAAAAACCATCATTGACTGAAATGTGGACACTCCTTTTTAGTGTATATCCTAGCAGATCTTTACAGATGCTTATGATACTATGAGGCATATGCATTGAAGTGTTGAAACTGTTGCCAGGTACTAGCTGATCGGATCAATCTACCGTGTAGGCTGGTCAAAGGGAGCTACTACACTGGTACAGATGAAGGAGCTGTGAACTTAATTAAAGTTGATCACGAAAGGTGATTATTCATTTCATCTTCTCTGTTTCTAATTCTACTTGTGAAAGAAACTTGTGAGCCTTTTTATTTTGAGCAATAAAGGAGAAATAAATTAATAGGCAAAAACATACCCAGTACAAAGAAGGGTGTGCATGGTTTGCTTGGTTGGGCTGTTTGGCTTTGCTTTTGTATTTCCCTTTTATCTTATTAATAAAATTTTACTTCCAAAAGCAAATAAGGGGATGTGATCGAATGGACCCAAAGAAGAATACAAAAAACACTACCAAAAGGGAAAAGGCGAAAGGCTTACCCAATCCGAGGATCATCTTGGTTGACTCCTCTAGTAAGCTTGTGCAACATCCCTGGTACTCCTGGGAATGTGCCTCTCTATGAAGGGGTTAGTTCCCTACCAAGATCAGGGTGTTCTCAATAAAATCAGCTAATCTCCACATTCTAGGCCTCGATCTCTTAAGACACACGATCATGCTAGCCGTATCTCCCACCACCTGTTCCAGTCAACTTCTCCCTGAAAATTAAGGCCTGAAGAAGAGCCCTCATTTCTACTTAGTTTGTCTGTAATCCCAGTATGTCTAGATTGTGCTTTAACTACCCCCACCAACCGTTCCTAAAACCTCCCCAAACGATTTTTAGGCACCACCTCTCAATGTACAGCACGAATGTAGGACAAGTATCATGAGACTCCTCACAAGGAGCGTAGTTTTCCATGGGGAGCATTTTGATCCTGCTAGAATTTCTGTTTTCATCTAAAAGGTGATTTTTTATAAAAAAAAATCTTTCCACACATAAAGATTTTGTTGCTTTTTTTATAATGGTGGAAATTTCATTAAAGAAAAGGAGAAGACCGAGATGGTCGAAATTCCAAATAAGGTGATCCGCCACATCGTTTGCCGATCTCCTGATATGCTTGAAAATGATAGAAGAGTCGCCAATTTTGTCTTGGATCTCATAAAAAAGGTGAGCAAAGCGCCAAGGAGGAACAATATCGCCTTTCAACCACCGAATGACGTTCAACGAGTCACCTTCCACAATCGTCTTGTCCAAGAGATCTCTACTTTAGCTTTTTAAACCCTGATGAGCAGCCCTAGCTTCTGCTTTTTAAACCCTGTTGCTAAACAGTGGTTCTGTTGTTGGCATCAATGTCTTGGTACTCCCACATATAGTTAGGCTGAGTGTAGTTAAGCATGACCAGATTTTATAAAGGGTTGGCTTCAAATGGATTTTTTAGAACCTAATATTTATCTACTTGTCAAAGTTAACCCTTTTATTCATAGTAAAAGAAAACTCTGCCCTATTTTATTCTTTTGGATTTGGGAACTTACAGGCTCTGGTTCATCTGCATTCCTTGCCTACAATTTTATTTTTTCACGAGAGACATGGAAAGAACGTTGTTATTTCACTATCAACTTCCTTACTTCCTTTGTTTTTGTCCTTCCAGAAAATAGTGTTCCATTCATGGTTGTTATCAGCTTTCTTTATCAAGTTTTAAACAAAAATCCTGTATGCATACAATGTGTAACTTAACATTGTAATGAACTGCGATTTACTTCTGAAATATAGCCAATTTTCATAGCCAAAGGGGACTATTTATTTTTCTTCACATTGTTTCCACTGAAGGTTCATATTCCTAAATGTTCTTTTATACCTGATATTCGAACTAATTGCACATTGCTACTTTGATTCTTTCTAAATCATGTGGTTCCTTATCACATTTATATAATATAATGGCATAACTGTTCCGATGACAATGAATGAGATGCTAATTCATTGTGTATTGCTTACAGTGAATACATTATTGATCTAATGGGGGCTCCGGGCACATTAATTCCTGCAGAACCCAGTAGTCTTCTTCAAGATTCTGGACTTCATATATTAAGTTCCGATACCATTGCAAAGACTGTCAAGGATTTGTGTTTGGCACTTGATGAGAAGGTCAATTGCCAATTTGAGAATAATGGTGCAAGACTGGAAGGAAATTCACATGATCCCCCTTTTAATCCAAGAATTGTCAGTTCAGAGTCAGCTGAAACATCGGGAGTAAGCACTCAATCAGGAGGGAATGATGTGCATCTTTCCGAAAAATATCAAACTGCGAGATTTGAACATGAATTTGGGAAGCTTCTTCCTTCATTGGGTAGACTGCGTGGAGGCTCATCGGGAGTAGAAGAAACAAATTCACCTGCCCAACAAATGAAAGTTAAAGATGTTTCCAAATATGTGATCAGTGCTGCACAAAACCCAGACTTCGCACAGAAACTGCACGCTGTTCTCTTAGAGAGTGGTGCATCACCTCCTCCAGATTTGTTTTCTGATATAAACCCTCCACGGGATATTGTTGAACAAAAAATGCTAGGTCAAATCTGCTTTATGGAAAGGACAAAAGTGATTGAGGAACCTCAGCCAGGTGGTGATAATTTGTTGTTTCCCATTGGGCTTTCTCCGGTACCTTTTGTCGGAGTAAAATCCTTTGCCCATTTTGATTGCGAAAACAAACAAAACCTATCTGCAGAGGAGATGGCTTCAATTGCATGTGCAGCTGAGCCATGCCAAAAGCAACTTGCAAGTGATTTAACTGGGGGTGGTGCTCAATGCTTTCAAGAAAATGCAGGAAGGAATACAAAACTAAGTTTTTCTTCACAGCAGTGTCAAGAGAGCGTGGGTGAATCTATGGCAAAACAAAGAGAAACAGCCAATAATGACCCACCTATTGCAAGCAGTGTTAACAATGAAAGGATTAATAACCCTATGCTGGATGATGTCGCAGAGTGGGAGATTCCATGGGAAGATCTTCAGATTGGTGAACGAATTGGTCTCGGTAAGCATCATGTTAAACTTATTTTCTTAATAACTTAATGAAGCGTGAAGTTGATAGTTTGCCCCAGTGGTGATGACCTCAAACATGTAGTGTTGAGGTCAACACTTGAAACTCATTCTTATATATAAACATACATATACACACACACACGCGCGCGCACGCAGATATATATATATATATATATATATATATATATATATATATTTATTTATTTATACACATATATACATTTAGATAAAGAACTTATGGAAGCATGAAGTTGTATGCATCCTCTTTTCTCGACTACTTGTATGTATTGGCAAATAGGCTGAAGAAGTGGACCCTTATTGCTTAGATGGGATTTGATTATATCGTGAGATTGTATGGCTATTTACTGACATCTATTTGCAATCTCTTATATTGCAGGTTCATATGGGGAAGTTTACAGTGCAGATTTGAATGGCACTGTAAGTTGTACTCACTGTATAAAGACTTCACATCCTCATTTCAATGTTTCATTTCTTTTTTCCCCTAGAATGCACTATATTGTTTGAATTTCATTTACAACTGGCAAAAACTGCTAATTCATTTGAAAATTGCAGGGTTGGGGTGTGTATGGACTATGGAGTGGTGAAACTTGTGATTGTAATGAATTGAGTTTTATCCCCAGTATAAACATAAATAGAAGATAATCATACATATATGGGGATCATCTTCATCCATTGTTGTGTGGTTAAAGCAAAAATGACCAACAAGGAGACACCAATCCTAATAATTGCACACAACTTAAAAATCTTCTATACAAAAAACTATACGAAACATGCCTATGGTATATGCTGATCTGACAAATCATCTTGATTGCAGATCAAGCCAAAAATAAAATAAAATAAAAAGTGAGCAGAAAAGGTTTGAAGTGGTGACCAACAAGGAGACACCAATCCTAATAATTGCACACAACTTAAAAAGCTGGTATACGAAAATTATACGAAACCTTAGGATGCTTGTGGTTGTACTGAAATTGTGGAATTGGCACTGTATGACAGGAAGTTGCTGTGAAGAAGTTCTTGGACCAAGATTTCTCAGGCGATGCACTGGAGCAATTTAGATGCGAAGTAAGAATCTTAGACATTATATTTTTATTCATAAGTTGTTAGACTATAATGAAACAAATTCCTGATTTCGTGAATTTTCTTTTGAAAATGTTCCAAGTTGATGTCTGCGACTGGGATTGTGCAGATTAAAATCATGCTAAGGCTGCGACATCCAAATGTTGTTCTTTTCATGGGAGCTGTTACTCGTCCTCCAAATCTCTCAATATTGACGGAGCTTCTCCCAAGGTTCGTCATGTATACTAATCTTGTTACTTTTGGTATATCTAGAGGAACAATAAATGGGATTCGTTTGCCTCAAAACATTCCACTCATCTAATGTGTCTCTTGAGTCCTGACCATAGTTTTAAAACTCTCCCGTGTCATCGTGGACTCCCTCGAGTCGACTCCCTTTTACGTTGGCCGTGTTCCGCGTTTTGCCATACAAAGTCAATATAACTCTCCCAAATTATGACCGCGTCAACTGAGTACTCAGCCGTGTCAACCGAGTCGACTAAGATTTTCTTCAGCCGCGTCTTGACTTTAATCTTGGATGCAATATAACGATTATTGAGACATGTTCATACTTTTATATGTGATGCTCTTAGCCATTCTTTATCTGCTTACAATACTAATTTATTCCTTGCAAGATTTAGCCGACACTTTGAATTTCTTGCTGACACACTTGTTGTGCCGTGTCTGACACGACACTCGTGTTCACCTGTGTCGACACTCTGTTGGACACTTTTAAATGTATTGCTAGGAGTGTTAGAGTTAATGTGAGTACACATTTGTCTAATAATCATTATAAGACGGCTGTGAGGCCAGCCATGCTGTACGGCTCAGAATGTTGGGCTACCAAGAACCAGCATGTGCATAAGATGAGTATAGCGGAGTTGCGAATGCTTAGATGGATGTGCGGCCACACAAGATTAGATCGAATTAAAAATGAAGACATTCATAAAAAGGCGGGGGTGGCACCAATTGAGGAAAAGATGAGAGAGCCTGCTTAAGATGGTGTGGGCATATCGAATGTAGGCCTTTGGATGCTCTAGTGAGAAGAAGTGACTCGTGCCTAGTTGATGGAGTAAAAAGAGGTAGGGGCAGATCGAAAACAACTTGGGTAGGAACAGTGAGAAAAGACTTGAGGGCTAGGAATATAATAGAGAACATGACCTTGGATAGGATAGAATGGAAGAAATTGATCCATGTAGACGGAACCCAACTGGTGTCAGGATTAGACTTAGTCAATTTGAGCCGGGTAGATCCTTTCACCTTCTTCATGAAAATTTTCTAAAGGATTCATTAGCTGACCCCAACTAGTTTGGGACAAAGGCTGAGTTGAGTTGAGTTGAGTATGTACGTGTCATCATTTCAAGATTTTTAGATGTTGACATGTCAGACAACTCATATCCGTGTCGAAACTCGACACACGTATCCATATCGACAAATTATAATTATATATACTTCTATTTTAGCCGTGTCCCCGTTTCTAAATTTCGGGGGTTTGCCATGTCCGACACTCCGTGTTAGTGTCGACGCTCGACACTCGTGTCTGTGTCCACAAATCATAGCTTCAAACCATCACTTTGTACATGTAGATGGCAAGACTTTCATTATGATTGTAGCACGCATTCTCGTTATTTATTTCATAGAGAAGAAGCAAAATGAGAGTTCTTTGATATCTATCCTATAGCAATACATCTTGATTCTTGAATTTCTCTCAAGGGAATTTCATATAGGTTACAGCTAAATATCACTCGTTCACAAGCTGCACTTTGTCATCTTGTAGAGGAACAGAAGGCTCCCTTGATATTGATAACTGTGGTAACCTGTCTTGCTCCTTTCATTTGTCTGCAGGGGGAGTTTGTTCAGGTTATTGCACCGTCCCAACATTCAACTTGAAGAAAAACGGCGGTTGAAAATGGCATTAGATGTGGTATAAATTGATAATTTACCAAACTTCAGTGACTAGTTACATATTGCCTTATACCTAAAGTTGGGTTTATTGCTTGTAGGCCAAAGGGATGAACTACTTGCATACAAGCCATCCCACTATTGTGCATCGGGATCTGAAGTCTCCAAATCTTCTCGTTGATAAAAATTGGGTAGTTAAGGTATGATTATTCCCAATTATCTAATCTGAGTTCCTTTCATTATATTTTATATGAATGGTAAATTTTGGTCGCATGGTTCTTTTCAATTGAAATCCCTATGATAATGGAGACAATAAAATTGAGAGAAAATGGAAGAACCAAAATAAAATACAGAAAGCACAATGAACTCTTACTCTCCTATCGTTATCACCTCCTCCTTAGTTCTTCAAACCAAGCCACCTTGTTTGCCAAGTTGACATTCTATATTTTCTTCTTGACCTTAATATAGTGTGTTTGGATGCCCTTATTAACGTAAGAAGAAATATAGAAAGTACGTGGAGGAGGCCAATCAAGTCGTGAATAGAGTAGAAAAGGAAAGATGGAGAACGGAGTTCATAGGGTTTTGAAGCATTTGCCACACTCCAATAATCTTCTCTGCATATATGAAAAAATCCAATATTACAAATGGGAAATGTTATCAGCACAACCATGTTTTGATATTTGCACAAACACATCTTCCATTATTTAAAGAGCGGTCAAAGCCTCAAACGCCATTACTGTTCCCAAAAAAGCTCTGACAAGCCAATTAAAAAAAGAAAAGATATGCTGCATTTGTGCAATTATAAAAACATGGTTGTGCTGATAACATTTCTCATTACAAATATGCCACTATCTCTAATGTATGATGGGGCCCATCCTAAATACATGAATAACACAATATAAACTATCGATGGGGCCCATCCTAAATACATGAATAACACAATATAAACTATCGATGGGGCCCACCTTAAATACATGAATAACACAATATAAACTATCCTATCTCTTAACCGCCCCAATTTTTTATAGTATCACCATTGGCCTCCAAATATTCCACATTGGCATTTAATGTGTATATTGATTTTTAGCACAGACACATACCTCCTAATGCTTTAGCGTCTCTTCAGCATGCACGTTGATCAACACAGTATTTGTTCTTTTAAAGCAGCCATCATGAATGTTGCTTGACATGTTACCATGAAGGAGCCTTACTACCGCATTTCTTGATCTAGTTTTTTTTTGTTTGAAAGATTATAGTATGAAACAAAAGGAAATCTGTCTGGGCATCTGAATGCAAAAGCCGCATGGAAATATATACCACAACAAATGCCAGAATTTCAACCCACTGTTGGCAATGTACAGCATTAAAAACGCTATCAGGAAAGCGCATTAGAGACTCTAGTTTTGATACTCCATGGATTGCCTTTTCCTTTCCCATGATTGATTTATGCCTCAGAGAGGCCAACGATATTGATCATTCGCTAGCCAAGAGGGTGTTAGCCGAGGGACAACCTCTGCACTCTTGGAATTGTAGTCATTTTCTAGATTTTCTATTACCTTAGTAAATATGCTATCTTCCTCAAAAAAAAACAAATGCTAATGGTATGCCTGCCTTCCATTGCCTCATTATAGATTGGAATGGAAGGGGAAGGGGGAAGGCATGCGACATTTATAATATCATTAACTCTGTGGAACATTCTATATTTCATTGCAATTGAAGGTTATTATCATCAGAAAGTTGAGAATACATGAGCATTCATAAAGTCTTCAACCGTTTAAATGATAACAAGACGGTAAAATGGAAAATGATGCTTCGATTTCTCCACAGATGTGACATTCTGATTATCTGCCATCACATATTTCTGCAGGTTTGCGACTTTGGTTTGTCACGTTTGAAGCACCACACTTTTCTGTCTTCAAAGTCTACTGCAGGAACGGTAATCTTTCATACCATTTCATGCATTCAGGGTTATCATTTTATCCATGAGGCACACATTTTACATATTTGGTTTGGTTTGATTATTGTCACTTATATGCAACTGTTAATCTTCTATAGGCTATTCATTTTACATATTTGGGTTCAAAGTTAGGATTTCACTGTTTGGTAGTAATATTATGCATTCATTCAAGATGGCAATTTCTTATCTTGCTTTAAAATTAGTTTAATACATCTGCATTTTGCTTAAATAAAGTTATCTTCTTTTGTTCTTTTTTCCATTGTAATGTCAAAATTAAGCATTTTCCATTTAATTGCAGCCAGAATGGATGGCACCAGAAGTTTTGAGAAATGAACCATCCAATGAGAAGTAAGTGCATTCTCTGTGTTTCTTTCGGGAACCATTTATAAGGTGCTCCCTTTCATTCCATTATGTTTGAGTATTCAAGAGGATGTTGCTTTCTTGCAGATGTGATGTCTACAGCTTTGGCGTGATACTATGGGAGCTGGCTACCTTGCGTATGCCATGGAGTGGGATGAACCCAATGCAGGTAGTTGGAGCTGTTGGGTTCCAAAATAGGCGCCTTGATATACCAACAGAGGTTGATCCCATGGCTGCACAGATCATATGTGATTGCTGGCAGAGGTAGGCTTGCACTCCTTAGAAATTTTGACATGCCACAACAAGCTCTGGTGGATTGCTAACTCATATTACCATTTTAACCATTAATAAATTATAGCATTCTTTTGGCTATTGTTTTAAATTTCGGCCGAAATCTGTAATTTCTGATTTCGATTGGGTCCGAAATCTGAAAATTTTGGATTTCGGCCGAAATTTGGCCATTTTGACCGAAACTGTAAAAAAATTCAGCCGAAGTGACCGAAATTTGAAGACCAAAATTTCGTTTTCAGTAGGGACTGAAACCGAAACTGAAATTTAAATCCATCCTTTTTGCTAAAGCTGATCTTTTATTTGCTATTTTAATGGATTAAACCTCGAAAGATCAAAGTGATTTCCATTCTTCTGACAAACTTTTGGGTTGCATGTGCAGTGACCCAAATCTGCGCCCATCTTTTGCGCAGCTCATGGCTCCTCTGAAGCATCTGAAGCACTTGGTTGTCGAGGTCGCCTAGAGTCGCAGACTCCTCTGATGGAAGAGGAAATAATGGTGGCTAGCCCCTATTATTGGTGCCTCAGTGGCATGACATTTGTTTAAGAATCATTCGACGTAACCTTTCAGAAAAAGAAAAAAAATAAAAATCATTTGACGTAAGTCAAGAATTGCTATCTTGAAAAAAAAAAACAGATAGAATTCAGAACTTGTGGCCTGCTCAAAGTGGAAGACCACATGAGCCAGGCCAAAATGGACATGCTCTGTTAGACTACGGCTGTGCGAAGTGCAGTGGGAGACAAACAGTGAAGTGGAATTTAAGTAGCAAAAATTTAGGCAATGATGCTAAAAGAATCCAGTATAATAATCTTATCACTGTTGCTTTTTTTGGGGTGTGTAATTCATTGAAGCTTTGGAGCTTCAGCAATGTATACATTTTATTTGTACTGATAGCTGTTGTGAAGAAAAGGAAATGAAAAAAAAAAAAGAAAAAAGAAAAAAAAGAAAGAAAGTCTAGATGGGAATGCACAAAGGTGCATTCCTTTATTATTTACGGATAAGATCAGATCTCAAAATGCATTTGTTTCTTGCTTCTTAATCTCCCCATATTGTTGTACTTACAGTTTGCAGCAGTTCATTTTGTTTGATTATTAATGGCCCTTATACAGTGCCTATTCCGGAAGAGGTGGAAAACTAACCCCATAGTATACGTTAGATTTTAGATCCATTCTCTGCAAGGAAAACGGACCCCAAATAGACCCTGGTCGGTACTGGTTGCTTCCCCCTGAACATAAAACTGCCTAATATTTGCAAGGGGGAATGATATCTCCCCCCCCCCCCCCCCCCCCTCTCTTCTAACGTTATTCGTTAAGTTTTAAAGGCAAAGAAAAACATTAAAACGGGGTGAATTTATCCTCATGCAGTGAACCATTCTCTCAGAAACTGTCAAAAGGGAGGGGGTGAAGAGAGGGGGATTTCCAAAGAAAAGAAACTGAAAAAGTCATACTCTTTCCCTTATCAATTCAAGAGGCCAAATCCTCCTTTACTGCAGTAAAAACAAAAGCATTCTGCACATTCAATCTAAAAACTAGTGACCTTCTCTAAGGCAAACAAGAAGATAAAATTTGCAACAGATGGTGCTACTGATATACCAAGAAAATGAAGCCCGCGAGTGTGAGAAAGCAAACACCAATCAAAACCAAAGTAACAATCTCCAAACTCTCAAACTGGAACAGCAGTTTCTTACTTAGATGCTTTGGATGGATTTTGCCCGAATAAACTGTTTTAGGATGGTCTTCTCTTCATCAATTCGCTTCTTCTCTAAAGCATTTTCTGGCTTGGTCTTCCTCTTCTCTTCCAACATCCACTTGAAAAGCTGCCGCTGCTCGTTCTCCGGGATGGGTTTGTGTGCCTTTACGGGCTCTACGACAATTGGAGTGGTCAATGTTTTCTCTGGAACTAGTACAGCTGTACTTGCAACAGGAGCGGATGGAACCTCCTTTGCAACTTCTTCGGCTTCTGCACCTGTATCTTTGTTTCTTGTCGCCACATATAGTAAAGCTGAAATACCACATCACCATCATTAAATAACGAAATTACATAACCTGTATTAAGATCATGAGCAGTTACTCAATGCTATGCAATCAACAAATGCTTCTGGACATTATGATTTTGTGTAGCACCACGTTGGGTAAGCATTTTTTATATATAATTTCTTTCTGTTGAATACAAATGGTGAAGATTAAGACATACTAGACTATTAAAACATTAAGTAACTGAGGTTCTTGATCTTGAGCAACTTGCAGAGGTATAAATGCCCAAGATGTTGAATCCGATAACATAGCTAGTCTCACAATACAATGTGGAAGGAAAGAACAGTAAATTGTGGTAGACAGGGGAAGTCAAACTGCTTTTCATACAAGTCCATGAATGGCAATCAATAAGAAATTTAGCGGCTCAAGGAGAAGGAATGGGATCAGATATAGGAGGGAAGCTGGGGTATTACTATTTAGTAGAGGAAATCCCTGGATGGTTAAAATCTCAAATTAACACATCTTTATAGCCATGCTGAGAAATATAGGCATCTTCGAGCTTAAAAGCTAAATCCAGAAACTCATTGGAGTCCACGCAAGGATAGGCCCTCTCTACAGATAGGACTGATAATTGTCTTCATGGTATCAGCACCCTGCATGTGGCGATTAGATATGCAGACGTCAAAGGCCAGTTGGTGATGCCCTTGTCTCATCAATGATAGAATCAAAGTCACCCAATGATGTAGCCCATAGTTTAAACAAATTAGACCACAAGTCAGCATCGAAGGGAGGCTTTTAAGTTTTAACAAGAGCAAAATCTTGTGGTGGAATGGTGGAACAGATGTTGGTCCATGCCCAAACTTCTAATGTTGTATGCCATCTTGTTGGTGGGTTTCGCACATAATGCTTCTAGCTGTGAGGATTGTCCTCAGATATTAATTACTGATACATACAAACAGGAAGAATACAAGATAAAGTCTTACTCATGTTATTGTATGTCGTCGAGGACCATAGTTTGAGGTGGAGTATCTTAACAAGATAAAAAGAAGGATGCATTTGCTGTAGACATACTCAACTTAGATGATGAGTGGTGATGAGTGGTTTTCAGAGAAAAAAATCCAGTCGTTCCAATTGGTAGCTACAGAGTGCAGGTCTTCTGTCTGTTCTGTATGGCTTTAACATGTTCGATTCAGTGACTGTGGAGCATATTCTGATTTATCGTAGCTGGAAAATTCAACTTTAGAACTATTTCTTTGGTCTATTCCTGCTCCTCATTCAATTAACATTTCTGGGGTTTTGGAGATGGTGGGTATGCTTAGAGGGTGACAAACATGTAAAATGCTTATGGAACTTCTTTTCCCCTTTGCGATATGGCTCATTTGGAAGTATACGAATGCTAGGGTATTTTCTAGACAAGCTCAAAATCTAGGTGATATAATTAAGCAAATTAAAGATGCATGTTTTTTTAAACATTTTGCTTTTAATATGTTAGTCTCTGACTGGGTTGGTGATCACGAGGATTATGTACCAATCAGCAGATACCCACACGTTAAGTCTCCTCCTATGATCGGATGGTTCAAGCTCAATTTTGACAGAAGTAGCAAAATGGCTTGTAATGTCTCCGGTCCTCCTCAATGAGTAAGTTTTCGTGGGACCAGATCTGATTCTAGTAGTGTATGCACTTGTTGAACCGCCAAAATTTGCTACTGTGGAGTACACGCTTGGGTCCCAAGCTACAAGCACAACCAGCTCGCAAAAGGGGTCAATAAAGATGCCGGCAGTAGCATGTACATGAATCTTCCAGTTTGCACCTTGCAACTCCCACATACACAATAATTCAGAATCATAATAACCTGAGGTTGGATTTGACTTCCCAAATAATTGCTGAGCTTAAAATGCCTCAACAGACATTAGCCATCCTGGCACGAATAGAAACATGACTAATATCCTGTGTCTAAAGGCAAGATATCTCTAGCATGACACAATTATCCATATGTATCCCCTCATCGCATTATGATTATCCACAAATGGGAGAAATGACAGAATGGTTGCTCATTTATGCCCCATTTGGCTGAGTGCTAACATGAATGAGGATCTCATCTAAAACAAACAATCAACTTGTGTCAAGGCTCTCTACATTCATGAGCTCACGGCGGCCAGAATCTCATCAAGGATAAATGCAATAGGGATGCTACAATGTGGAACTTAGCTCTTTATATCAAAAGGGCAACAATAAGGGTGTTAATTCCTCACAAATTTCATGTGATTCATCATGTGGTCCATGTCTTTAGAAGGAAGATTAACTTTTCAACAATTACTATTAAAAAAAAAAAAATCAACAACGAAAGAAACAACTGTAGAAGCTAACCATGCATCTCATGGGACTCAAATCTGCAAGTCTTGAATCAGTCTCGCAGTGCAATATCTTCCACTAATTCATTCTTCAATTCCTATGAATTCTTGCATTGACCAACATTTCTTCATTCAGAATCAACAGAAGAGGAAACCAATACTAAAATTACAGAGTTAGAATGACGACAAGTCCCATTTCAAAAACACTCACAAAATAATACTAGCACATATAATTCACTGTAAAAATAAAATAAAAAATACTAGCACATATGATCTACTCTCCAAGACCCAACTAGACCAAAGAGCAAAAAACCACAGTCTAACTCAACAATTATCCAGCAAAATTTCATAATTTCATTTGAGTACAATATTTCAATCAAGGGTTTCCACTTTCCACAACACTGAAAGTGATAATAGGGAAAAAACTCAAAACCCATCTTCAATTAAAGCTCAGTTATGGATTCTGTAGCATAAAAGACAGAGAGAGAAACGAAAAGAACAGACCTCCTACAGCGAGATTCACAGTAAGAAGAAGCGGCCAAAAGAACTTATGACGACGAGCAAATGACTCCTTCGGAGGAGGAGAAGGAGGTGATGGAGAGGACTCCATTTAGACAAGTTTTTTGCCTTTGGCTTCAATTGTCCTGCAATAAAACAAAGAGCCCATCATCAATCTTTCTTTCTATTATTCTCTGGATTTTCTTTTGTGGGCTTTGGGGGAGTGGAAACAATCAAAGAAACCATGAATCAGAGGAGGCTCTTTTTCTACCATCATACCTTTCTTGGGTTTATTGGTGTATACTTTGGACCATTGCTCATTGTTCTTCAGCTTCGTTTCTACTTCTTATTGGATACGGTTTCTGTGGATATTTTCTTCATTTTTGTCTCTTTTGGATTGCTTATAATGGGACGAACTCACTTTGTTTTACATCTTTTAACCAGCTGTCAAAAGGGCTATTACAATTCTCAAGAAGCTCACAGCAGACTTTAGCAGACTTTGGCAGCTGGTTAAAACTTGGGATGCTAACTTGGGTCGGACTCAACCTCAACCTGAAGGGTTCAACCCGATTTTGGCTTGGATTGGGTTGGCATTTCCTCGTGTTGGGTTGGGTATGTTGAAACGGTTGGTATTCTTGATGCTTGAAGCATTAGGCATATAGCATAAAGTGGAATAGACACGTTGCCTCCACCCCTATTTATACTTGGTATAAATATGAAAGGATAAGACAAAAGAGAGGTTATGGGCTTCAGCCCATATGGGCCCATACACCTAAACCATGATCTATGGGCTTATATGAGAACATATCCAACAATCTCCTCCTTATGTTCTACGTATAGCATGATCCATAGATAAATAGTGTGATGTTCAAACAAAATATTGAACTATCCACATCACATTATCATAAAAGATCTGTAATCCAACTGAAAACACGAATACTTTTATGAACAAGAGTTTTATATACAATAAACTCAACCAAAAGGTAGTTTCATATATACATGAACCACACTGATATCACAAGAATTCATTCATGAGGTATGATTCTCAACAAGATCCAAAAAAATTCACATATAAGTGAACTCTATACACATACTAAATAAAGGCTCACAGTCTTTACAACTTTAGAAGATTTACTCATCAAGTAAGTCATATTCATCAAAGTCAAAATCAAGATGCACTCCTCCTTTTTCGCCAATCCCTGTGAATTACAACAATATGGATTTCATGAGAATGAATCCAATCATGTAAAACATAAATTACACATATGAAAGTATCTAGTTCTTCTACCTTAAGAAGAACTTAGTACAATCTCATAAATGGCTGAAAAAGTATCAATATCACTCTCACCATAAGCATCATTGTCAAGTTTCAATAAAGAACAAGACCAAAATAGCTTGTTTTGCAAAGAACCATTCAACATAATTGTCAAGTTTCAATAAAGAACAAAACCACACATTTAGTTTCTTTTGCAAACAACCATTTCATATTTCATAAAATATTAAGTGCGTGTTTGGCGTACCGTTTAAAACACCGTTTTGGGGCCAAACGGCCGTTTGGGAGTGTTTGGGTGCGCAGCCACTGTTTGAAATGCCGTTTGAAACACCGTTTTGAACTGTTTGCAAAACGCCATTTTGAACTGAGTTTTTGGGCTGTGGATTTTTACGTGTTTGCCCTCACCAAAACCCATTTTCCTAAAATCACGAAAGAAAATAAAAGGGGAGAAATCTCGATACTATTTTTAGCTTCTATGCACAATTAGGTTTTTCTCTCACAAACTTACCTTTATCTCGTCTCCTTGCCTCTTCTCTCCGTCTGTGCAAAGCAAATCATCACCAAAAGAGACAAGGTATGCACCTCTCTCTCTCCGTCTCTGTTTTTTTTTTTTTTTTTTTTCTGAATATGGAGATGGGTCTCTCTCTCTCTCTCATGCTCTGTTTTTTTTCCCACCATTTGAAACTCTCTCTCTCTCTCTCTCCTGTCTCTGTTTTAAGCTATGGCCATATGGACGGTTTGGATCATCATATAGTTTGGTCCATACAGTATTTTTTGAAAAATAAAGGGTGATAAAGGCTTACACCGTATAAAATCTCTTTTCTTTCTTTGTTGATTTTTATTCACCTATTGTACTATGAAGTCTTTGGCTTTATTGACTTCTTACAATAAAATAGTAAACAAATATCTGAATGAATCTTGGGAAAAGTACAAAAGATCTAAAAAAGAACTCGTGAATCATTGCAACCAAAAAATATGAATCATTACTTTGATATAGAATTGTATTTATTTATTTTTTGGTGCCTTGTCATACTTGTGTTTTAGACATTTTAGTAGAGATTTTATGTTATCCATATTTGTATGTGTGGTGAGCATTCGATGTGACCCCTCTCCCATGTGCTTCTGGGGTATATGCTTCTAAAATTGTATATTTTTATTTGGTAGGTGAGTTAGCGTTTGGTCACACTCCTACCAGATTATTAATTAATAGATAATATAAAGAGAAATGATATCCACCCTCTATGCTTTGATAATAACACTCGCAGTTTGTTAAACCTTTTGTAATTGTTTTTTATAGTTTTTTTAAGAATTGTAATATCTTCTAAGAGGTAATAAGGGTGTTTGTTTAGGATTTTTTATTGGAGTTTTCTTTTCAATGAAAAATGAATGAGCTGCTAGCAAAATGGGATTTTGTGTGGAAAATAAAGACGAAACCCTATGTTGTGACACATGCTCAAGAAGACAAGGAAGTGAGTTTGAAATCCCAAGAAATGCAAAAAAAAAAAAAAGACACTGGAAATGACGAAATCTTTGGTCAATTTCCCTTTTGTCATTCCGAACAAAATCCCATTCTGGAAGTGTTTTCCAACATTTGGTTAGCTCATTTTTATGGATAGAATATCCTAAATTGGGAATTGTTGTTGTTTTTACGGAAAATTCCAAAGCACGTTGATGTTGGAATTTATTATCCATAGAATTTTCTTAAGAAACATGATATGTATATTGAGGAATGGATAATTACATATGAGTTGGGAGTCCCATTGCAGCCGTCATTCGATGATGACGATGTTTACTATCCCCAGCCCATTGATTAGTTTTCTATCTGTTGGTTGTGAACTTTTGTTACTTGGATGTTGACAAGTGAAGTTATTTTTTATCTTGTGATTGATGGTTGTGAACTTCTGATAGTTTTTTGGCTATTGCAACTTGTTGCTTGTTACTTTTATTTTGAACTGGTTGGTTTTTATATGTTAGTTGAACAACTTTTTGGCAATACCTTTTTCATTCGTTGATAATTTATTTTGAACTGTTTTTACACTACAGAGGCCTAGAGCATACCAGTAACATCTTCCCTTGGTGTGCCATACGGGATTTGAATATGCTAGTTGTTGGTTTTTGATTTGCAGGGAATATGGATTCAGGAGATGGGTCAGATGCATCAATTGAATCAATTGACAGTGACAAAGATTATGATGATGAAGATTTGATGGTCATGGTTGTTGAAGGTGTGCAAGATGCAATTAGGTATTAATATTCTATGTATTTTTGCAAGAGACCATGCCGAACAAGTAAATACACTGGGCATAAATTTATCATGGACCTATTAGATGGTGCACCAAATCGATGCTATGAGCAACTTCGTATGGAGAAACATGTATTTAGGAATTTGTGCAATTTATTCAAAACAAGATATGGGTTAACACCAACGAAAGCAATGTCTATTGAGGAGATAATGGCAATGTTTCTGATGACATTAGGACATGGCGTTTCTAATAGGTATATGCAGGAGCGGTTCCAACATTCTGGAGAGACAATTAGCCGGCAATTTCATAAAATCTTAACTTGTGCAATGCGATTTTCGTCTGATATGATTAAGCCAGAGCCTAATTACAATGATATTATTCCTGCATACATCCAAAATAGGGCAAAATTTTATCCATACTTCAAAGATTGTATTGGAGCTATTGATGGCACCCACATTCCAGTGATTGTGCCTCAAACAGAGCAAATTCCATATCGAGGAAGGAAAGGTTACACCTCAATGAATGTCATGGCATGCTGTGACTTTGACATGCACTTCACCTTTACATGGGCAGGATGGGAAGGTACTGCTCATGACACAAGGATTTTTTCAGAGGCACTGCGTATGCCGGATCTTAATTTTCCTCACCCAAGGGGAGATAAGTATACAAATAATACTGTAAATTTAATATATTATAATATATAATATCTTACATAATTTTTTTTCAAATTTTGATGTAGATAAATATTATGTGGTTGATGCTGGCTACCCCAATATGAAGGGATACTTGGCCTCATACAAGGGAGAAAGGTCACATGTTCCAGCTTTTCGACATGGTACTCAACCAATAAGTGGTTCAAATGAGAAATTTAATCAAGCACACGCCTCTCTTAGGAACATTATAGAGCGCACATTTGGTGTATGGAAAAATAGATGGGCCTTGCTATCCCGAATGCCTAAATTCGATTTAAAGACCCAGATACAACTAATTGTAGCATCAATGTCACTGCACAACTACATCAGAAAGCATGCAAGTCGTGATGAGGAGTTCGATAAAGCTGACCATGATGATACATATATGCCTATTGTTGATGTTGGTTTGGGTTATGATCATGCTATGGATCAGAATGACACATTTGACTATGCACATGATGATGCTTTCATGGGTTCAGTTCGGGACCGCATTCGTGATGAATTATGTGATATTTAAATTACTCATTGTGCCACTTTTAAATTTATTTTTTGTGAACAATAATATAACTATTTATGGCAATGATGTTTAATTTTAATTGAGTTTGAATGAGATCCTAATGACCTTTTAATATTGGGCCTAATGAGAGAGTAGTTGAGTTACATTGAGGCCAACCAAACAATGCCCTTTTTGGTCATTTTACCACTAAAACTCCATTTTGGGGCATTTGCAACCAAACACACAATACCTCCATTTGCCGTTTAAAACCCCGTTTTGATCTGGCCAACCAAACATGAAAACGCCGTTTCAAACGCCATTTCAAACGGTACGCCAAACACACCCTAAGTCATCACGCCAAAACACACAAACTGTGGGAGGAAAGAAAAAACCCATGGCCAAGGTTGGAAGAGAGAAATCCAATTTCACCGACCAAGAAAGAGGGAATTACACCCTACCAGTGTGTATATTCTTCTCTTCTTGATTCCAACTGTGGAATTTACCCACGCCCAAGCGATTCAAGAACTCAGGGAGAAACCCACTTCAATCACGGATTCTGTGGGTGAAGAACCATGTTAGATCCTTCACAAAGAGAAAAGCAAAGCCAAAAATCTGAGTATATGCTTCAAGAATGTTGAAACAGTTGGTATTCTTGATGCTTGAAGCATTACGCATATAGCATCAAAGTGGAATGCTAAGACACGTTGCCTCCAACCCCTATTTATACTTGGTATAAATATGAAAGGATAAGACAAAAGAGAGGTTATGGGCTTCAGCCCATATGGGCCCATACACCTAAACCATTATCTATGGGCTTATATGAGAACATATCCAACAGGGTAATGGTTGGGAAAAGCCGGGTTGAGTTTGGGTTGAGGCCTTAGGCAACCTGACCCCACTTGAACCTGACCTTTCCATAAATTTTATTCTGATCTTCAAAATCTAAGGGTTATGTTTTTCTTTGTTCTTTTCTTTTTCTGTTTTTGCCTTAGACTAACCTAAACCCAACCAAACCCGATTTGAAGGAAAGAAACGAGCCAGACAGGCTGGGTTAGGGTTGAGAGATTTAGACGTGGGTCGGGTTAGGGTTGACCATCCTCTACGGGAGGCTTGAGTTGGGTCGGGTTAGGGTTGAGAGTGCCACCTCGAGTTGAGGCAAGTTGGCCTCAACCCGATCCAACCCAACCGGAGTTGCACCCTTAGTTAAAACATATAAAACAGGGTGAGTTCGTATCATTATCAAAACATGGTCGTGCTAATATCTGGCCTGGAAGTAAGGGGGAATAGAGTGGTTTACAGAGTACCAAATTAAACCCTATTCATCCCTGTCATTTTTCCTTCTAAAATTGCAGTTTTGGAGTCTCTGTCTCTTCTCGACGATGTCATATTATTTCTTTACTCAGGTTTGAATATCGTGAATCTTTGGAATGTTTATGACTTTATGATAAAACATCAAGTAAGAGAATGAGTTAATTTGAGGAAACTCAGGCCTCCAATGAGTTAATTTGAGGAAACTCGACCTCCACTATGCAAACTGCACTAAATTTGATTATTCCTTGCACCTGATATAAGATAGCAATAACATAAATAAATAAAGCATCTAAATAAGCAAAATTTATTTCTTACATTCCCCCGCCCTTGATTTCAACCTTGTCCCCAAGGTTGGAGATTGATCTTGTGCAAGACTTTCCAAATTTCTTCTCTGTTCTCCGTTTCTTTTTTCTTGCTCCCTCCTTTTTGTCTTTTCTTTGTCTTGTAATTAGTCATCATCATCAAGGGTTGAGGCCATTCCAATTGCAAACTGATCCCATCATGTCTTTCTTCAAAGCTTCTTCGATGTATTTTTTAAGATTGATTCATGGATGGTTTCAGGTGAGGATCTTCTCTATAATGTTGGAAAGGTTGAGAGGCATGACAATTTTTTGGAGAAAACTTCGCTCCAGCCTGGTCTGGAGGAACTTTCCTCCAAACCCTTGCTAATAGTTAGGGCTGCAACTCGGGTCAGGTTTTTTCTCGGAAAACCCACGATTCCCAAGCCCGGCCCTACCCATGATAAATCACGGGTCGGGTCGGGTTGGGTTTTTTTATGTTGACACAATTTTTTAAGGAAAACTCTTGTTTGGCAAGGCAACTCAACTCATAGAAGTAGAAAAACTCAATCATGGCAAACTCTTTAGTGCATTAACTAATAACTAGTCCAAAGAGAGTAAATTGATGCATTACCAAATGAAAATGATTATACTTGAAATACTCAAGAGGGGGGGGTGAATTGAATTTAACTCAAAATTAGGCCTTTTGAAAATTACCTATGAACCCTAATTGGAATTTTCTTCACTTAGTTAAATATTTGGTTAGTGTAAATAATTAGAAACAAAAAGGAAATGTCAAACCAAAAGTTAATAATGGAAATGCAAGACAAGAAAGAACACACCGATGTATAGTGGTTCGGGCAAAGCCCTACTCCACTCTTCTTAAGATCGTCCTTAAGGATTTCCACTATTGGAGACCTCCACGATGCCCGGCTCCGAGGCGGTTACACTTCCAAGGGATATTAAATGAGGATGCCCTTACACCTTTACAAAGACTCTCCTTCTCCGCCGAGTTCTAAGCGGTTGCTCTCTAGGGAATTAAAATAAGGAATGCCCTAGCCACCTATACAAGGAATGAAGATTGAATAGCTTGGCTTCTTCTTGAAAGCTTGATGCTCTTTGTAGATCCTTGATTGCTCTTCAATGATGGTTGCAAGTGAAAGCTCTAAAATCCCAACTCAAATAGATTTGCAAGTTGCAAGGCAAGTTTGGGGAAAACAAAAATCTCAAGCAATAATAGGTTGCAAGTTTTCTTTGATGCTCAAGGATGTTTTCAAATGATCAAGAGAGTGAGAAAAACTTCTCTACATATTGTATTTATAGCCTCTCCAAAGAATATGACCGTTTGGGGGTGGAAATATCAAAATACAAGAATTAATTCAAATCCCAACGGCTATATTCTGAGCTGTCGCAGGGTTCTCGGAGTTCCGAGAATTCTCGGAGTTCCGAGAAATATTCTCGGAGTTCCGAGAAAATGTCCAGACGCTACTGGACCTTTTCTCGGAGTTCCGAGCTCGGAGCTCCGAGAAAAATCTCGGAGTTCCGAGAAGCCTAAAAATCCGCAGTTTTTGATTTTTATTGCTTGTTTGATTTTTAGCTTTTTGGAACTCAACTCCTATGGTTATTTTGGAATGTTCATGAGGGTCCCAACATGTTGGTGTAGACACCCCATTTTGCTCTACCTTAATCGATAAAGAAATTAGGGTTTGTTTTCCGTCGGTTTTCCAATGTCTTTCTTTCCCGCATCCGTTTGTTACATTTCTAAATATTTTTGGTCATTTCCGTCGTGTTTCGCATTTTCCCGCTAAATGTTGAGAAGGATTATTCAGAAAAATCTAAACTAGGGAGAATTTGTACCCGTTTGTGTGGGACCCGCTGGTGTGGGACCTGCTAGTGTGGGACCTGCTAGTGTGGGACCCGTTTGTGTGGGACCCGCTGGTGTGGGACCTGCTAGTGTGGGACCTGCTAGTGTGGGACCCGTTTGTGTGGGACCCGCTGATGTGGGACCCGTTTGTGTGGGACCCGCTGATGTGGGACCCGCTTGTGTAGGGCCCGCTGATGTGGGACCCGCTTGTGCGGAACCCGCTGATGTGGGACTCACCATTAGCATGACTTAACTTTCTCTACCATTTCCACTAACTTCATTTTTCCCTTTAAAATAACACCATTATCTCCATTACCATTATATATTCCATTATCCCCACCACCATTCCCACCATTACCATTATATATTCCATTATCCCCACCACCATTCCCACCATTACCATTATATATTCCATTATTCCCACCACCATTCCCACCATTACCATTATATATTCCATTATCCCCACCACCATTCCCACCATTACCATTATATATTCCATTATTCCCACCACCATTCCCACCATTACCATTATATATTCCATTATTCCCACCACCATTCCCACAATTACCATTGTTTATTTCCATTATTCTCCACCACACCCACCATTCACATTATATATTCCATTATTCCCCACCACAATTCCCACCATTACCATTATATATTCCATTATTCTCCACCACACCCACCATTCTCATTGTTTATTTCCATTATTCTCCACCACACCCACCATTCTCATTGTTTATTTCCACCTCTCCACTAAGTTTTTCACTATATAAAGAGAGGTGATGAGAGGAGGAGAAAAAAAAGAAACAACACATTGTTTTTGGATAGTTTTCTCTTTCTCTCCCTCAATATCTCTCACTCTCTCACTCTCACACTATCATTATCTACTTTCTCTCCTTATTTGTTTCTCCCCATCTCTCTCCCTTGTTCCATATAAAAAAAAATATAAAAGAAAATAAAACAAAGAAAAAGAGAAAGAAAGCGGAAGCGGATCAAGCGGCGGTGCGATTTTCGAATTTTTCGGCTCTCGGATTCGGCGAGGATTTCGATCACAGGTAGGTACTTAATTTTTAGATTTTTCTAGAATTATTTGGTATATTTGCATGATTTTTAGTATTTAATTGGATTTAGTTGAAAATTAAATATGTATGCTCAAAATCATGATCTCCATGAGTGTTTCGAAAATAAAATATATACTAAATGAATTCCAAAATTAATGAAATTTCGTGGGAAACTAATATGATACCAGTACATTCTACCATAAAATTTTGAGAATTTTGAGAATTTGTTTGGTATATTATTTTATGCTTTCTTTGAAATTTACCAGCTTTTGGAGGAATTGTTACTGACATCAGATAACAACTAAAATTCTTAAAATTTTTACAGTAGTCTTCAATCTCACATTTCTAGTTACTGTAAAAGTTTCAAGTGATTTGGATCTGTTTTCATATGGGATGTAGGGTTAATTCATAATCTGGTCTGAAAATTAAAAAATCTGAAACTGATAGTAAATGGTTTCCAAAATTCATGAAAATTTCTCAGTATGTTATTTTTACTTATATCTTATTAATGTAGAAATTTCATTGAATTTAGATTCATATTTCTAGTGGTTTCTGTGTTATTTGTGCAATCTGGTCAATCAATTGTTAAATCGAAATTAAATATGAGCTTAATGTAAAAATCTGTAAAACTCTTTCCGTAAGTTACATTTCATCATATCTTGCTGCTGTAGAAATTTCAACTCATTTCGAATTCGTTTGCTACAATTTCACTTGTAAAATCACTCATATGTTTAAAATTGATAAAATTCATTGAAAATCCGAAATTAATTGAAAATCATCTGAATATTTCTAAAGAACCTTAAATCTCTGTCACACATTAACTCCTTAATCCATTGAAACAGAAATCTTAGGATCATTAGAATTCCCTGGAAAAATGGTCAGTGCATCCATAATCGTATCCCAATTGCAACCGATCTTTGACAATTTGAATACTTAAGCTATAGCATGTTGTTGGCTCCGAGGTTACTGTCCACGGAAATCCTGAGATATGCCAGGCGATAAGATGTTATAACCTAAGTATTAAATTGCGCAAGGAAAGAACGCACGATTCCCTTCCTTGGATGCTATTCTGGGCCGAAATTGGTGAACCCTAGAACCATTGGTAATCCTCAAGTGTCCATAAATCGAAAATCCAGGAAATCTGAAATTAATTAACTTCAAGAATTTGAATTGATTTGTCTCGAGTCTTCCGGAACCATTGGATTATGGTTTCCAATCTAAGAACCATTAGAGCCCAATTTAGGAACACTAGTGTTGTGTCGTGTCCTAAGTTTTAGGGAGTCCTAGAGTTAGGAGTCCAGCCTCATCACGGACGCTTGCTATGAATAGCAACCGTACCATAGGTCTAATTACACTAGTCACCCAATCTTTCCTTAAGACAAGCCTAGTAAACTAGAATGTAGGCAAACCTGCATTAGTCTAAGGAACAACTTGCATTTAGGTAAGAATCATACAGCATCTTAGATGAAATCCTAAGATAATAAAATCCTCAACTTGAATTAAATAACTACTTTTAAAACTGTTGAAACAGTCAAATCCGTCTAAGTCGGTGTCCTAGTTGAGTTAGGCATAAGTAGCTTAGCTTAGGTGCACCGAACTACGTCGACTCTGATCCCAGTGAGGCTTGGGTACGTAGGCAGCTTGGATGTCTGACGGCATACCACCCGCGAGTCGGCACCACAACAAATTGTGGTGTTTTGTATATTAATTTTCTTGTAAATGCTTAATCAAATCACTTAGGACTTTCCATGAAATTAGAATTCTAGGAGAACTTTCACTTAGAATGAATCCAGACAAATTAATAAATCAAGATACACATCTAGGATTCACATTGAAATTAGATCATAGGATGCATGTCACTTAGTTCGCACATTAACATAGAGTTGAATGAGCCATTTAAAATAAATTTAAAGGAGTTAGCTTTTGGAATCGAAGACCGATTATCGGGCAGGAATGGTGCATGTGGCGGATAACTCCCCATACCTTCCATTCTCGTAACCAGGTAGCGAGTCTAGATTTCTGGTTAATTATGGGTCCTAGATCCCACATCTAGGTGGCGACTCTGTCAGTCTCTTTCGTGTGGAATTCGGATTGCCTTAGTGATCCCAAGTTCACAGGAAAGATGGATTCAAATCAACAATTAAAAAACACACGCCAATCGCGTGGATACGAGAGACCAAAGGAGAGCGCGCGGCGGCTCGCGCCCCACGCCCCTCTCGCGGGATCATGTCCCACAGTTGGTCCACCACATAACCATTCACTAATCCATTTTAAGTTCTTAAGTGTTCTTTGAAAAACAAATTGAAAACACTTTGAAAACGTTTTGCCTTGACTTGAAAATCTAAAGAGAAAGGATGTACAATGATACCTATGCAATCTTCGATCCCTCTTTAGCTTAGGTCTTCAAATGATCTTCCATCTTTGGATGCTTGCTTGAGTGATGATGTGAGCTACACTTAGCTCCTTTGGCTCTTGTTTGGTACACCTTTAAGCATGACCAAGTTGAGTGTTGGTTTCTTCAACGATTAATCCTATCTTAAACACAACACTTCAAAGCAAATTGATTAGTATTCAAAAACACAATCAATTATGTTTAGAATCATCAAAACAAGATAGGAGAGTAGACCCTTGGGCTTACAATCTCCCCCTTTTTGATGATGACAAACAAAATTGATTATGAGGTGTGTGTGGAGTGACATAGTAGGCAAGTGAATACTGGAACTCCCCCTCAATATATGCACACATATAAATGATACAAGTTATAAGCAAGTGGTGCATATAGTCAATTGAATAGATAATCAATTTCAAACTTCTCCCCCTTTTGTCATCGACAGAAAGGGTGTAAAAAAAAATTTAGGAGTGGATAACTCCCCCTAAATCAATGCTTATGGTATAAAAATATATAACCAAGTAATGCACATATACCTGTTCATGATCGAGATGTTGACATATGTCAAGATGTTAGGTATTTTAATTAAAGTGAAGATACCTCTCCAACTTAGAAAAACTAAGAAGGCTAAGAATATCAATTGAGTGATTTTTAAGATTAAAAATTTGACATCTCATTCATGCAGATACTACCAAACAAAGATTATATATATAAATACTATATAGATAAGCTGGTTAAAGGCACAAAGTATTTATTTGGCAATTTCTTTGATTTGATCCGCACTCCATATGTTTAAGGCACTTCGGATATAGCAAATTCTATCATCACTAAGGGGTTTTGTAAAGATATCCGCTAATTGTTCTTCAGTGTTGATATATTTTAAGCAAATATCCCCTTTTTGTGAGTGATCTCTAATGAAGTGGTGCCTGATCTCAATATGTTTTGTTCTTGAGTGTTGTATGGGGTTCTTTGTTAAGCTTATAGCACTAGTGTTGTCACATTGGATGAGAATATTTTTCATTTTGATTGCATAGTCCATCAATGTGCTTTTCATCCATAGGACTTGAGCACAGCAAGCTCCAGCTGCCACATATTCTGCTTCTGTTGTGGACAGAGCTACTGAATTTTGCTTCTTGCTAAACCATGAAACAAGTGATTTACCAAGAATTGGCAAGTCCCACTAGTGCTTTTCCTATCTACTCTACATCCAGCAAAGTCTGCGTCTGAATATCCGATGAGAGTGAAGGAAGATGATCTTTCATACCACAGTCCTAGACTTTGGGTTCCTCTTAAGTACTTGAAGATCTTCTTAACTGCTGATAGGTGAGATTCTTTAGGATCCGATTGAAATCGAGCACAGAGACAGACAGTAAACATAATGTCTGGTCTGCTGGCTGTCAAATAGAGCAAACTACCTATCATACCCCTATACAATTTCTGATCCACAGATTTGCCAAATTCATCTTTTTCTAGCTTAGCAGAAGTACTCATGGGAATTCTTGATGTCTTACTGCTATCCATGCCATACTTCTTTAATAACTCCTTTGTATATTTTTCTTGATTTAAAAATATTCCATTTTTGTATTGTTTAATTTGGAGTCCTAAGAAGTAGGTTAATTCTCCCATCATGCTCATTTCAAATTCATTTTTCATTAAGGTTGCAAATTCATCACACAATTTTTGATTAGTTGAGCCACAGATGGTATCATCCACATAGATTTGGACAAGGAGGATATCATGATTTTCTCTTTTGATAAACAAGGTTTTATCCACCTTTCCCATCTCGAATCCCTTTTCAACTAAGAAAGTGCAAAGCCTCTCATACCAAGCTCTAGGAGCTTGTTTTAATCCATATAAAGCTTTATCAAGCCTGAAGACATGATTTGGATGTTTGAAGTTTTTAAAACCTGGAGGTTGCTCAACATACACTTCCTCTTGGATATAGCCATTTAGGAAGGCACTTTTGACATCCATTTGATATAGTTTAAATCCTTTATGAGATGCATATGCCAAAAGTATCCTAATAGCCTCCATACGGGCAACAGGAGCAAATGTCTCATCATAATCTATCCCTTCCTCCTGATTGTACCCTTGGGCTACAAGCCTAGCTTTATTCCTAGTGATAATTCCATTTTCATCCAATTTATTTCTATACACCCATCTCGTGCCAATGACTGGATGATCACTAGGTCTAGGCACTAGCCTCCACACTTTGTTCCTTTCGAATTGACTTAGCTCTTCTTGCATAGCCATCAACCAATATTCATCCTTTTCAGCTTCCTTGATGGATTTTGGTTCTAATTCGGATAGGAACGCCAAATTGTTACTCACACTACGATAGTATGATCTAGTTCTTACTGGCAATGTGGCATCACCTAAAATTTGGGATTCAGGATGATCTACCAACTATCCCCAGCCAAAAATCTGAGCAGAGAGGGTGGGGGGTATTTTCTGAGTGTGAAAGAGAGCTTGGAGGAGGAGGGAAATCCCATTTTCTTTAAGATCTAGTGAAGGAGTGGAGTTCGTTGACGAACTCGGTAAGGCTCACGAGCGTTCTTCTTCTAAAGTTGGGTCTCACCATGAGAGAAGAACATGAAGCATCAGTTCTGGGACCCCTTGAGGATTCGGATGATGAACCTGCTCAAAAGAATTTTGGTAACTTGAAGATCAACTGGTCCCCGGGCATTCTGAGAAACTCCAAAGAATTTCTCGTTCAGGCATCTTCTGGATTGTTGGAAACTCTGGATTCCAGCTTACCTGAGCTGCTGAACGAAGAGCAACAGCCATTGACCTTCACTCAGTTCATCCAATACAAGTTAAGTAAAGTAGAATCCCTAAGTGAAAGACTTCTCAAAATCAAAGCCCTTGTTGACAATGAAAATATAGATAACTCCTTGACCTTGAAAGCCAAATTGGACATCCTAAAAGAGATTGATGCCGAGATTTTTCACTCTCCAGCCCATTCTATCCTTTCTACTGAGTCCAGTTCCTCATCAAAAAAGAAGAGTAAGAACAAGAAGAGTAGAAAGAAGGCCAAAGCTCTTTTTCAGCAGCAAATTGAAGATGAGGAAGAAATCTTCTCTAGCTATGAAGATAGATTGAAAATCAGTCTGGCTGCTTCTCAAACTGGAAACCGTCCATTTGTTGAGGATTCTGCCATTGCTGTGGAAAAAACCTCCAGTCCAAACCAGGAATCCAACTTCACAATCCACTCCAATGGTTTGGACAAAACCAAATCCAGTTTCGTGCATTACCCTTTGGTTATTGCCCAAGATCCTGTTGATGTTCTTCTTCAATCAGAGCTCCATCAGTCAAAGAATGACCCAACAAAAATTGAGAAGCTTCAGGCATTAAATGGCAACGACAGCTCTTGTACTACCCTCTTAAATGAAAAGGACTCTCCTAGCTCTTCTTCTTGGCTTTGTCCTGTGGATCCAACTTCCAACTTCGTTTTGGGTGATGAGAAGACACTTTTGTTGACAGCTAGTACTCTCCCCTTACACCCTTGCACTGATCCTAAGGCTGCTAGCTTACAACCTAGTACTGGAGCATTAAATTCAGCAGGAGGTACTGATGTTGCCATAACTGCCATGTCTGCTGGTCAAATGAAATCCTACACAGTGCAGAGTACTAGTGCGGTCATTACTGGTTCAGCTTTGAATTCAAAGACTTGCTTGTTAGGTGGACCCTTGGTGAAATCCACCAAAGCTAGTCTAGCTCATGATTCTCAAGGCTGTGCTGGAAAGGGAGGGGAATCAACCCATCTTTCTTCCAGTTTTGAAATCAGTGATAGCACTGCCGCTCTTTACCCGCATTCTTCATATCCCATTGAAAAGGACCTCCATGGTCTTCCTACCATTGCTAATCATGGATCTCCTGTGGATGGCTTTGTTCCCAATCCAGCCACTACCACCCTCGCCCCTGGTAATGATTATCCAGTGATCTCTTCCAACTTCGGTTCAAGCAGAGACCCTCTAGTTTCTCCTGTTATTTGCATTACTGCTCCAAATTCAGCTGGTGTTGGCCCTCTCAAGAAAAATGGTGGTCTTTCTGATGCAAAGGCAATAGGGAAGGAGATTTCTTCAGCAAATATAGTTGATCTACTACCAGCTGTAAATCTCCCTTGGAAAAATCTGTTCAATGATCAGAATTCCACTCCTTGCACTGCAAGGCATCCTATCCCAACTAAACTCACAGAAATTTCACCAGCTGAGGAAGAAAAATCAAATCTGGAAATTCTTTTTCAAGATGAAGAGATCCAAAGGTATGAAAATCAGTGGGCAAATTGTCTGGTGGGGTATTTCCTTGGGAGACGGCCATTCTTCTCCACTCTTAAAGATACCCTTTCTAGGAAATGGAACCTTACTGGCCCTCTCCAAGTTGTTTCTCTACAAAATGGATTCCTTTTGCTAAAGTTCTCTTGCTCTGAAGAATGTACTAGAGTCCTGGAAGGCAACAACCTCCATTATGGAGGAAAACCTCTTATATTGCAGAGGTGGGATTCTGATTCCTTACTTGAAAAGAAAAAATTGCCAGAAATCCCAATTTGGGTTCGTCTTCCTGGGCTTCACCTCAAATTCTGGAACCCTCACTGCTTGAGTAGAATTGGAAGCATGATCGGAAAGCCACTTTACATGGATACCCACACAGCTGAAACTTCAAGACTCCACTTTGCAAGAATTTGCATCCAAATTTCAGCTGAGCAAGACCTCCCTGATTCTATAAAGCTTAAAACTTCCTCTGGGGAGATCATTCAAGAAATTGTTTATGATTGGAAGCCCAAGGCATGTTCTAGGTGCAAAGATTTCAGCCATTCTTTGGAGAATTGTACCTTAATTTCTTCTCATGTGGTCCCCAAAAAGGTTTGGAAACCTGTCCAAAAGAGTGTAGTCCCTGAGCAAGCTAAGTCTTCTCCCGAAAATCTTCTTCCTACCTGTAGGAGCTTGCCTCCTAATCAGAATCTTCTCTATAACAGATTTGATGCCCTCTGTGATCAAGGAAATATGGTATCTAAGGGAGAAACCATCACCCCGATTCCCCCAGACGCAATTGACAAAGGCAAAGCAACTGTGATAACAAATGTGATTAATAGTAGTAAGCCCCCATTAGATAGCCCATTATCTAATTCAGCTTCTATTCCCTCTTCTTCCAATGGAGAACCCTGGAATTTAGTCTCAAAAAAGAAAGGGAAGGTTTTACCTTTTGTTCCTCCCCTTCCTGGGTTTCGAACTCCACCAGCTTTCAAAGGCCTTATCCCTGGAAGGTTCTGATCCTCAGTGGGCTATAGCTACTTTTCTCCGGTCCTTGCTTGGTGGGTTGCTATTGTCCCCCCTGCAGTGTGGGAGCTTTGCCCATGTTTCGGGCTTGTCTTGTATCTTGGGGTTTCGCCCTGTTTTGTTGCTTTTGTTTGGCTTGTTGCTTCTTTGTTTTCCCCTTTATGTTAGGGATTGCTCTCTTGCTCCTTGTATATCTTTCGATTTCAATTAATATATCTGGTAGGGGTCCTGCCTAACCCCAGCTTACCCATCAAAAAAAAAAAAAATGTTCTCCTATCCCTAGGCAATGAGTCATCATTTTCATTTTCTACTTCCTCACTAGGTAATGTATGACTTGTTGATGCATGAGGAGGAGCACTCAATTTTGGAAAAAGATATTCAATGGGTTCATCCTCATCATGTGGCATTTCTTGTGTTGTTGGCTCTCTTTCATCAAATGTCACATGCATGGATTCTTCTACTACTAGGGTTCTCCTATTAAATACTCTATATGCCTTACTATGAGAAGAATACCCTAAGAATATTCCATCATCCGATTTCCTATCAAATTTGTGTAAATTATCTTTAATGTTCAAAATGAAGCATTTACATCCAAACACTCTAAAATAGCTTATATTTGGTTTCAAGTTTTTCCAAAGCTCATAAGGTGTTTTCTTAGAAATTGGCCTTAAATATACCCTGTTTATAATATAGCAAGCGGTGCTAACCGCTTCCGCCCAAAAATATCTAGGGAGATCATTTTCATGCAACATAGTTCTAGCCATTTCTTGGAGAGTTCGATTCTTTCTTTCTACTACTCCATTTTGTTGAGGTGGTCTAGGTGCGGAAAAATTATGTTTTATGCCATGTTCATTACAATAAGTGTCAAAATGTACATTTTCAAATTCAGTTCCATGATCACTTCTAATGTAAGAGATAGCAACACCTTTTTCATTTTGTATTTGATTGCACAATGTAAGGAAGTTTTCATAAGTTTAATCTTTGTGTGCTAGAAATATGACCCATGTGAATCGTGAGTAGTCATCCACAACTACAAACACGTACCTCTTTCCACCTAGGCTACTAGTCTTCATTGGTCCAAAAAGATCCATATGAAGTAGCTCCAAGGGGTAGGAAGTTGAAATCATATTTTTAGGTGCAAATGAGCTCTTCAATTGTTTTCCTAATTGACAAGTTCTACAAATGTGATCCTTGATGAATTTGAACTTAGGCAATCCTCTAACACTTTCTTTTGAGGAGAGGGTCGAAATGAGATCCATTCCGGCATGACCCAACCTCCTATGCCATAGCCAAGAATCCTCACTAATGGCATTAAGACAAGTTACATTTTGGAGTCTAAGATCATCTAATCCAATTGTGTAAATGTTATTGTCTCTAGAACCTATGAATTTGACTACTCCATCTATCTTATTTTTAACAATGCATTTATCGGGATTGAAGACAACTTCAAAACCATTATCACATAATTGACTAATGCTAATAAGATTATGGGACAAGCCATCAACAAATAGTACATCATGTATGGGAGAGGTAGAGTTACCTATGGTGCCTTCACCTTTGACTTTTCCTTTCTTATTATCTCCAAAGGTAACGTCTCCACCATCCTTGAGCGATAGGGATGCGAATTGAGTAAGGTCTCCGGTCATATGTCTAGAGCATCCACTATCAAGGTACCATGTGTTCTTCTTGTTATGGCTTTTAAGGCATACCTACATATGAATAGGCAAGTGAGATCCCTTAGGTACCCAAATCTTCCTAATCTTGCTATGTTCATTTGTTTTCACATTAGAGTTCAACTTAATCTTATCTTGTTTAGCATGTAAGCAAGCAACCTTGTAATGACCTTCTAGACCACAATAAAAGCAAATTTTTGTACCGCTAGAAGAAACCTTTTCAAGTTTAGTTTTATAGTTGGATATTGTGGTGTTCCATTTATGTCCAAGTCCACTTTTGTCACTTGACATTCTTTGAAGATTTACAAGCCTATCCAATTTTAATGAACTATTTTCAAATTTTTCAAAAAGTTTCTTTAGTTCATCATACTCAAAAGATAATCTACCATTTTCATGCTTTAGATTGTTGTTTTCATTTGAGAGTTCTTGTCGGTTTTTATTTAAGATTTTGATAGAAGCATTTAACTCATGAATTTCTACTTTGTATTTTTCATTCTTATCATCTAAAAATTCATGATCCTTTTTTAACCAACCAAATTCTTTTGTCATGTTAGCAAGAGAATTTTCAAGTGATGCAATTTTATCAAATTGAATTTCAAGTTCATCATTTGCATTTTGTAGGGAATCAAGAACTTCTTTTAAAACAATAACATCATTTAAAGTGTTTACCTCATTGTTGTCGTTTGTTGAGGCCATGAAGCATACGTTCCTTGCTATCAAGCAATCTTCGCCATCATTTTGTTCGCCTTCGCTTTCAATTTCCTCATCCCATGTGGCGGTCATTCCTTTCTTGCCTTCTCTTCTCTTGAAGCGGTTGTTTGAAGTGGGTTCATTGTTGAGTGGACAATCCGGGCGAATGTGTCCAAGCTTCTTGCAACCGTAACATCGTGGTTGAGAAGATCCATCACCGAGTTCTTCTTTCTTCTTGAATGGAGGGTTTGTCCTTCTATTTCTCATCCCTCCCATGTTCCTTTGCAAGAATTTGATCCTTCTTGTTAGGAGGGCAACTTCATCTTCCATGTCTTCTTTTGCATCTTCATTTTCACCTATATTACAAGCAAAAGCAATTCCTTTTCCTTTTTCGATTTTAGTTTCGATTTCGGGTGCTTTTGTTTTGAAAATCATTTCATGGGTGATCAAGGACCCTATTAGTTCATCTAGGTTCAATGTGTTCATGTCCTTGGCTTCGGTGATTGCGGAGGTTTTGGATTCCCAAGACAAAGGTAAGGACCTAAGGATTTTAGTCACTAAATCTCTATTGGAAAATTGTTTTCCAAGACCCCTTAATCCATTTACAAGATTTGTGAATCTAGTGTACATGTCGGCAATTGTTTCATCGGGTGTCATTTGAAAGAGTTCGTATTGCCGAAAAAGATGGTTCATTTTAGATTCTTTTACTTGATTGGTTCCCTCATGGGTGACTTCTAGAGTGTCCCAAATTTCCTTAGCCGAATTCAAATTTGATACTCTATTGAATTCTCCGGGAGATAGAGCACAAATAAGAGAATTCATGGCTTTGGCATTATAATTCGAAGCTTGTTGTTCGGCTTCGGTCCAATCATTTAAATTTCTTGTGGGTAAGATGTATTCATTATTAATTGCTCTCCACATTTGATAGTCTTGGGTTAAAAAAATTTTCATTTTGGTTTTCCAAAAATCATAGTTTGTTCCATCAAAATAGGGTGGCCTAGTGTTTGAATAACCTTCATAGTGTTGAGGGTAGTTTGCCATTTTAGAATCTTTACTCTAGACCGGTTAGGATTTTCTAAAAATTAGAGACGGGGCTTTGATACCAATTGAAATACTCAAGAGGGGGGGTGAATTGAATTTAACTCAAAATTAGGCCTTTTGAAAATTACCTATGAACCCTAATTGGAATTTTCTTCACTTAGTTAAATATTTGGTTAGTGTAAATAATTAGAAACAAAAAGGAAATGTCAAACCAAAAGTTAATAATGGAAATGCAAGACAAGAAAGAACACACCGATGTATAGTGGTTCGGGCAAAGCCCTACTCCACTCTTCTTAAGATCGTCCTTAAGGATTTCCACTATTGGAGACCTCCACGATGCCCGGCTCCGAGGCGGTTACACTTCCAAGGGATATTAAATGAGGATGCCCTTACACCTTTACAAAGACTCTCCTTCTCCGCCGAGTTCTAAGCGGTTGCTCTCTAGGGAATTAAAATAAGGAATGCCCTAGCCACCTATACAAGGAATGAAGATTGAATAGCTTGGCTTCTTCTTGAAAGCTTGATGCTCTTTGTAGATCCTTGATTGCTCTTCAATGATGGTTGCAAGTGAAAGCTCTAAAATCCCAACTCAAATAGATTTGCAAGTTGCAAGGCAAGTTTGGGGAAAACAAAAATCTCAAGCAATAATAGGTTGCAAGTTTTCTTTGATGCTCAAGGATGTTTTCAAATGATCAAGAGAGTGAGAAAAACTTCTCTACATATTGTATTTATAGCCTCTCCAAAGAATATGACCGTTTGGGGGTGGAAATATCAAAATACAAGAATTAATTCAAATCCCAACGGCTATATTCTGAGCTGTCGCAGGGTTCTCGGAGTTCCGAGAAATATTCTCGGAGTTCCGAGAAATATTCTCGGAGTTCCGAGAAATATTCTCGGAGTTCCGAGACAACGGCCAGAAGAAATAAAATTTCTACTGGACCATTTCTCGGAGTTCCGAGAAATATTCTCGGAGTTCCGAGAAAATGTCCAGACGCTACTGGACCTTTTCTCGGAGTTCCGAGGGAACTCTCGGAGTTCCGAGCTCGGAGCTCCGAGAAAAATCTCGGAGTTCCGAGAAGCCTAAAAATCCGCAGTTTTTGATTTTTATTGCTTGTTTGATTTTTAGCTTTTTGGAACTCAACTCCTATGGTTATTTTGGAATGTTCATGAGGGTCCCAACATGTTGGTCCACCACATAACCATTCACTAATCCATTTTAAGTTCTTAAGTGTTCTTTGAAAAACAAATTGAAAACACTTTGAAAACGTTTTGCCTTGACTTGAAAATCTAAAGAGAAAGGATGTACAATGATACCTATGCAATCTTCGATCCCTCTTTAGCTTAGGTCTTCAAATGATCTTCCATCTTTGGATGCTTGCTTGAGTGATGATGTGAGCTACACTTAGCTCCTTTGGCTCTTGTTTGGTACACCTTTAAGCATGACCAAGTTGAGTGTTGGTTTCTTCAACGATTAATCCTATCTTAAACACAACACTTCAAAGCAAATTGATTAGTATTCAAAAACACAATCAATTATGTTTAGAATCATCAAAACAAGATAGGAGAGTAGACCCTTGGGCTTACAATACTCATATGAGATAAACAACAAACTATTTAGTGCATTAATTATTTAGTTGAAACTTGAAACCCTAGAGCTAAAGGGGGGAAACGAACAGAAGATTGAAAGAGTCCCTGTGATTGTGTGCATGCGTGAGTTTTACTTTTAAGTTTTCACTTTTAAAGTAACAAAGTTTTGGAAAAAAATAAATACATACTATAACTTAAGAAAGTCAGGTCGGGTCAAGTCGGGCCCCTTCAAACTCGGGTCGAGCCGGATTTGAAGGGGCCTGACCCGAGATCGATGCGGGCTTTTGGATCGTAGACCTGGCTCGACCCGAAACCCGAGAAACATGAACCCAACCCAAGTTGCAGCCCTACTAATAGTGCAATAGCAAGAGGTGTGGAGATATCAATTCCTTCTAAAAATAAAAAGTAAGCATCAGATTGATATCTGCACACCCTCTGCTATTTGATGGGATGGAGAAACTTCCTCCAGACCGGGCTGGAGCCAAGTTTTGTTCCAATTTTTTTAGGGTATGTTGTTGGACTCGAGAACGCTGATATTTGTTAACCCCTTTCTTTTGTGGCTTTTTTGCCTTTTCTTCTATATGATTTCTTTATCTCTTTTTTCTGTTTCGTCTTTTCTTTTTTGTTATGTAAGCCTTCTTGACGGTGCTCTAGAGGTTCTCCTAACTTCACGCCAAGTGACAGTGCCATCACCTGAGGAGGATTGGGATTTTAAGAAAGAATTTCTCTAAACATTTTCATTATATTCTCTTCGAGGGATTGAATTCTCGATTAGATCTTTGCCTCAAAGGCTTGGATTCGTACTTTGATCCTCACATCCCTCACATCCAACTTTGCTTCCAAGGCTTGCTCTTATGGGGACAACCCATTCTTGTTTCCCGTAGTCATGTAATAAGCCTTCAAATCCTTGATACCAATCTCGTTCTTTTGCAAACTGCACTGAATGTGATTATTCCTTGTTGAATAGCCATACAACATCTACATTATATAGAAATTAGGGGGAGCAAAATAAGAAAACAGAAAAATCTAACCATAAACATTAACGGACATATGCAACACTGAAGATGTTCTACTTGCTTGAATTGGATTCTCAATGCTCTTGAATTGGTCAATTTTTTATAATTTTCTTCTCAGTCAATCACCTCCTCTATTTTTATTCTTTGCTTCTTGAGAACATCTCCTTTATATTTTTCATTCATTTTGCTTAGTAAGTGCTTGTGGTGTTATAGAATTGATGGCACTTGGAGAGATGGATACATGTGTTTTAGACAATATCCTACAACCTGATGAAAGCCATGTAGAAAAAGAACTGGGCATCGGATCAGCAGGGTAGTGGAGGAAGCACTTCTATGGAAAATCAAGGAGTTGATGGGGATGTAGAGATCTCTTGTTTTACAGAGAATTTGCATGATGTCACACTCCATTTTCAGATCATAAGGCAAAAAAGAAAGGTGATAGTGTATTTTAGTGTAACTGGTGTACCTGTATGTGATTGCTAAGAGTTGGTAGTTGAATGCTTTTACCATGTACATGACTTTTGTGAGTGTGTATCTATGCATGGATTGGATGCAACTCTGCAAATTTTGGGCATCTCTATGCAGCTGCAGCTACTCGACCTGTAGGTTGACTAAAATTTTAACTGTCAAGAGTGTAGATCTCTGTATGGATTGTCTTTGCACGTCAAAATTCATATTTACTCTTTGATGTATCAATGCAGAATAAATTGGCAAGTGTTATTTCCATACTAGGAGGTGTGGCTGATAACACAGCGATAAGAATTGCTCGTGGCTTGGGTAAAGTCATCTGACTGTATGGTACTTATGAGATTTTTGATCCACTGCTCATACATTCACAACCTTCTTTTCAGTAATGAAGAGTGATCTTAATATAATTCTGGCTTGCAATATTCCCAAGAACAGCCCCATGCTTGAGTTACTCTCTCTCCTCCCTCCCTCCCTCTCTCTTTATAGGTGTTTATGTGTCTATTATTTCAATGGTACCATGTGATATCTCTTTTTCAGGCAGATGCAGAGCGAAAGCTGGTTCAGAAGCTAAGAAGTCTGGGGTACATCAAACCAATATCTGGGGGTTCATCCCATACATCTTCCGCGCATAACGATCTTGCGATAACATAGTAAACATGAGACAAACATTGCCTTAGTTGATTTTTTGAGGGATCAATCAAACTAATGTGTATTACCATCTTTTGGCCTTTTAGGTTTCTTTTGTACCATAATTAGCAGCAGCACTATATAGTCTTGGTTTAATGAATTATTTGGATACCCATTTGGATTCCCTAGAATCATTATCCATAGCATAACTATAGTAATGTTGTCTGAAAGTGTTATATCAAAATAAAATTAGGCCACGTTTGGATACCTCATGTTTTTGTATTTGCATTTGGATTTGAGTTTTGGATACAAAATACATCCATTATCCTCATGCTCATGCTGTACGAGGGGGGAGGGATGGACGTCTTGCTGTTGCTGCAGCAAGGTCGAGGAGCAGCGAGGGTGAAGGTAATTGCCACAAATATGGATTTCCAAATAATGTCTCGCAGAAAAGATTTGAAAATCAGATTTTTTTCCCATCAAGTTCCAAATCTCTAACTGCAAATGTGAGATATCCAAATCCAAATCTTGTGGTATCCAAACGTGGCCTTAATTCATTTCTGCCTGTCAACCAAACATAGTGGGCAGGCATCTGATACGTGCCATTTTCATCTACATATACCTGTTGTTATGTTCTGATATTTGTGCTTTCGTGTACTTTAAAAGAGTTTGAAAGAGTGAAACCCAATTGTAAGGAAGGACACCATAATGATAAAATTCTGCCTATTCAAGTAAACTCAAGCGGGTTAAGGAAATATGACTGATGAGACACTGGGCTGTGGCTTATCCATGGTAAGGCCCATTATGAATAGTCCACATAAAGGAGTTGGGGTTGTACATAGTATTTCTTCACTTAGTATCCTATTTTCTTGTAAGTTTATAGGTTGGCACTTGCCTGCCATTGACGTGATAGAGGGTTAGAGATGGTGGAGTGGGCTGAATGTAGGGTCAGAAAGTGAGCTGGGCCAGCCTTTGGGTTCAGTTGTAGGCCCATCGGCCTGAACTAGACTGGAGTTTCAGGCCTGTCTAATAGAGTTCGGGCCCCACATATGTTGATCAATTTCATGCTTCAATAGGGCCCAATATGGCATATTTGATTGATCGTAACTGTATATCTGGTAGGGTTCAATATCCCATAGTGGGTCCCACCATTGATTGATCATAACAGCTACATATACACGTTATCGGATGGTAGGGTTCCATGATTGACATAATTTTTGGACCAATGGAGAACCGACGAAAGGCCCATCAGATGGATGGTTCGGATCTGTCAAAGGTGGGTCCCACTGTGTAGTAACTGCACGTCATTAACTCATTATATTATCCATAGCCGTTGATTGAATGGTTAGGATTGATCGCTGGAATGGAAGGTCCCGCGGATTAATGGTGCCACCGCCAAACACGCAAACCCAATCTAGGCACACATGCCACGTGCATGGTGGAAGTTGAAAAGGCTACTAAAATCTTACTCACGCGCATGCCCTTAGCATTTCTCACCCCAACAAGCCTCTTGGCTTTTGCTAAAAAAATGAATTTGAATCAACAGTTAACCGATCCAATTAGGGGTGTAAATGGATATTCGAAAATTCGATTACCGTCCGCATCCGAATCCGTTTCAAGCGAATATTATCCGGATCCGTTTCAAGCGGATATTATCCAAATCCGTTTATGAGATATCCGGCTCTAAGCGGATGCGAATCTGGTAAATGGTATATCCGATCCGTTTAACATCCGAATCCGAGAAGTAAATTCTTTTTATTTATTATTAATAATATCATTAATATTTATTTTTAGTAATGACACACTATCTTTTGTTTCTAAAAGAAAAGTGAATTTTCTGTTTAGAAAAAAAAAACAAAAAGTGTTTTGGGTAGGAAATGAAGTAATCTCTCAAGAGACAAATGGGTGGTGGTGATTGAAAGAAGATGTCATAGGTTCTAGAGAATTCTAAAGCAAAAAGGCCATCTAGGTCATTGATGGTAAATGGATGGCTCAGATCAATTTCCCAACTTATGGTTATATAAAAACCCAAAATGCAATTAAAAGAGGGGACTTCTAAGGTTTACAAAGAGAAGCAAGAGAGAGGAAAAAGGAGGAGGCTGAGACACAATCTTCGGCATTCCTTGGTGCCTCCAACCCACCAAAATCCACCGCCGCCCCTCTCCACCTTCTCACAGCTACCTCCATCACCGCCAATCACCTCCATCTTTAACCCAATCCCCATCTCCATCATCATTTCTCTTCATCTTCCACAATCAGCACTCCCACTTCCCCTCCCACTTCAAAATAGCCCAAACCCATTCCATCATATACAAAAAAAAAAAAAAACCCAAAGACCACTACCAACACCATGATCCATCCCCATCGCCTCTCTCTCTCTCTGCCTTTGTTTTAAAAGGAAGAAGAGAATCTCATATATTTTAGTTTGAGAGTTAATTTTGTGAAGAGAAAGTAGAGGTCTGGTTTTAGGGTTTGGAAAATTCATTCGAAGGGTAAGAAGGAGAAGAAAGATAAAGTGCTGGAATAAAATGTTTGAATTTACCGGATAAACGGATACGGATAATATCCGAATTCGAATAATATCCGGCGGATACGAATTCGGTAATAGATATTAAATATCCGTCAAATTCAAATCCGAATCCGAATTCGGATAGTCTATACTGTAATCGAATTCGGATATAGCCATATCCGATTCGAATTCGATCCGTTTACACCCCTAGATCCAATCTTATGGTAAAAGCTCAAACCGAATTCCCAAAACTAGACCCGAGTTGCACCCTATTGATTATCAGCCGATATTTTCATTTTATCAGCCAATATTTTTTCCTCTCAAGATAATAAAAATAGGGAAATGATTCCAACACATACATGTTTTGATACAAGACGCTCAAGTTTCTTGTCTTTTAGTATTTAAAGAGCTGTGGAAGGGTTTTTACGGTTCCCAAAAAACACTTACGTGACAATTAAATGCTAAAAGACAAGATACATGAGCACATGTATCAAAACATAGTTGTGCTGAAATCATTTCCCTAAAAATAAAGAAAAAATGTGAATGAGTAGATATCGGATTTATCAGTATCGGCCATGGGCCAGTGTAATTGAGAATTCAGCTCTTAAAATCTTTCTTTTTTCTCCATTTGTTTATGTTTATTCGTTACCATTATTTGACAAAAATCTATTTCTACCAGGACCTCTTTCAAAATATTTGCATATTTTGAAACAATTCTCCAAAAGCTTAAGCTTTTAGAATTGGTGTTATTTAATCATTTATACTTCAACACATATGACCTCATATATAAATGGTTTTGGAGTTAAATGTGATTATTTGCAAATAATGGGTATAATAGCTTTGGAAATAATGAAGTTAATAACTTAAAATGGTTTTGAAGTTCAATGAGGGTCCGTTTGGATACCTTATATATTGTATTTGGATTTGGAATTGAGTTTTGAATACAAAATGAATAGATCTGAGGGAGTGAGAGAGGGAAGGGGGTACTTCCTATGGAGGGGAGAGGTTGAGGAGCAAAGAGGGTGAAGGAAACTCCCAGATATGTGGATTTCCAATTTCTTATTTGCACAGCTTATTTGGAAATCTGATTTTTTTCACTGTCAATTGCTGAATTGGAAATCCAAGAATTTGATCGGATCCAAATTACAACGCAAAAAGGGCTGCAAATGTGAGAAATCCAAATCAAAATCTTCTCTGCATTCAAAATCCTCTTTGTAGTTAATGACTTACTATGAGCAATTTTGGTGTGGAGGCTATTTCACCTCTGTCGCCACTAAGCGTGTCGCCCAGAAATCAACCACTCACTCTCTTCTAAAGGGGTGACATTAAAAACCATGGAACCGTTTGGATACATTGATTTATAATACAAGATCGTAAAATCCTGGATTTTACAAGCTAAAACCTAAATTTTATAAGCTAAAACCTGGATCGAGTGACTGGTCAACTCATGAGTCATTTTTGTCAACATGGCTGCTAGTACTGGACTGGTTTTATGTGTTTGAACTGACTATGACCAAAGTCGTGGCTAGGAGATTCAGGATCTGAAGCCGTACTAGGTAAGCCCTATATTAGTAAGGGGCTACTCCTACAGTAATTGGGGGCTTCTTTTAAGCTAGCCAACCCCTCTATCAGACAATCCCGGATCTTACTTAATGAAAGCAAGCAAGAGCTCAAACTTCAACCATGAACGTTATAGCAGTAATGTAAGATCTAGGCAACAACATTATTAGAACATCTCGAGAAGGAAAGGAAAGCATTATCTCAACGCTTCTTTTCTCTGGCTTGCTCTTCAAAATCTCATTTTGGCCTGCTATAATGTAATCGAATTTCATCTCCTGAATGGCTGATTTCAGGGCCAAGCACTTAGTCACAAGACTCACAATGGGGTGAAAGGGGCTCATTTTGTTACCATCGCCCCTTATTTTTTTATTTTTTTTGGATGGCCAAAGAGTCCTACATTCTTCCATGTCATTTTACAGGCAAAAGTCATAAGATAAGCTGAAAACCATAATTCGAAAGTACATTTTTTGTAGTACATGATATTCACCCTTCTTAAATGACATTCATTGAAATTGTGTACTTACACGTACGTGAAAATGATGTAAACTCGTTCAGTTCATATAGTAAATGAACTGAACTCTACATTTTTTGTAGTACATTGTTTTTTATAACTTGTGCTAAGGAAGAGCTAGAAATATAATTAGCCATTTATTGAGTCATTCTAATTTAGAACCTGAGTACAGAGCAATTACCACACATTAGAATACTTGAAAAAGTCTATGTTGTAAAGTACCCGTAAGGAATCGACCATCCCAATAGAACCTGAAAGCAACGTCCCATATTCAACTAACAAAAGTCACAATTAACAGAAGGTTATCATCGTTAAATAACAGCCATCTATTTGCTATGGTTCATTCACCCATGGGCCCCATCTCTCTCTCTCTCTCTCTCTCTCTCTCTCTCTCTCTCTCTCTCCTCCCACTGGGGATACGTGTTTCTTCAATATCCATCCGTTTAGCACCGAATATAGTCCTTTAAATTTGTGACGATGTGAGCCACATAATCACAATCAAGAAAACGTAAGGGAAATTAATGTTATCAGCACTACTACTGTATTTTGATGATCACACTCCTCACTTTATTAAAAGAACGGTATGGCCCGCACCATAGGATGATCCAAACTGTCCATTAGATGGGCCACACCCTAAATATGTTGTGACCCAAAAATCATTTCCATAGGTTGATCCTAACCATGGTTTTAAATTTCGTCGGTGGAGACTGACACCGAAATCACCAACAACCAAAACGGTATTTTATTTCGGTCGAAATTTAAAACCATTAGATGGGACCGTGTCGTGTGTTGGGGAGATGGTGGGGCCGCGAATGATGGCCCACAATTACCCGTACTAGAGCAACCCAGAATAATAATAAAAAAAAACCTACATCAAATACATTCTTGTCCATGATTGTGTGTGGGGCTGAAGTATGGGGCCTTCTGCCATCGATGATACTGTCATTTAGCACAGTGCAATGGCCCTTTAGATCTGGAAGAGAAGCTGTGAAAACTACCCATCTTTGGACTTACTCTATATAATTGAGATGTACCTCATAAATTTGTGACACTGTCTTATCACTAGAAACATGCACGGGAGTGATTCACAAGCCGCGTACGTAGCCTTGCTCGTGATCGGAAAAAATCCGGTAATATTTTTTCCGATCAATGGATATTATTGAGTGTTTGATCGGATAAGGAACTGTCCAGCACGCAAACTGGTGAATTAAAGCTTTCTTCAGGCTTTCATCTATCCTCTCTTTTGCAACACTGGATATTTGTGTCTCTTATTTTATTTATCTGTACTAATTCACGCGATTACATGTTGATTGCTAATGGTAAAGTAATAAATGATATATAGATATTGGGTTATGAAAGAGACAGAAACTTTCATATATGGGAGAAATTTTAAGCTTTGGATCTTAGGAACATATAAAATCTCATGAATAGAATAGACACAAATTTGTACAATGTACCTGATCGCATACCTACGGAACGATCCTAATTGTTGAATCTATTTTGATAACATACCTATCTAACGATTCTAGCTAATTGTTCAACCAATGCGACTTTTGCACATTCATGTAATATCTTTGCTATTTTGGGTTATCCAATTATAGGCTTCTGATCATTATTAGAAGACCTTATATGGGCAATCATTAATCTTAGATCAATGGTCTAGATTGATGAATGATATTAAGTGGGAAATTATTAGATTTACCTATTGACCAAAGTGATCAGAGAGGGGTATAAGAATTACCAGTGCATCTTATCCTATTAAGACATGATATTTAGTGTAGTCCTAAGTTTAACTACATCAAGATTAATAGTTGATTAAGTTATTACAATTCTATTATGGGTAGAACTCAAAGTGGTATTTTTCTATACATAGAGGGGTTACGCTGCCATCTAATTGAATATAAAGAGATCTTCCCCATCAGAGATCAGATCAACCAGAGAGGCAATAGAAGATCCAGCTCAAATCCATCTCTACCTTGGCCGATCGAGGCAAACTTTTCATTCTTCTTTGTACTTTAGTTTATTTGTATGGCTAGATTACAATCTTTGAGTTGTTTGGGTAGTAGCCTATCCAAGGTGGGTCCTACCGTGATGGATGGTTCAGATCACCGTACAAGTGGGCTCTACATTGTAGAATAGGGTGGGCTTCTATCTTTGGTAGCCCCAGGATTAGTAAACACGGCCTTTCTAGTGATTGTTGGAAGACACGTAATCATTGATTTCTCATGTCTGCTACTCGGCAATTTTTTTTGAAAGAAGGTAAAACAGTTGAAACCTTAGTTGGTTCTATTCTACCACAGTAAAATTCCTAGTTCTTTGTCCAATTGGGCTTTCAAGGATCACAAGAAGCCATGCTTTCCTGATTTTGGTCTGTTTTGTTTGTCTGGTCTGGGTCAGTTTGTTTGCCATATTTTGAGTCTTGTTGGCTATGTTGCTAGGTTGAAGATAACCTATTATCTTTTGATTAGTTAGTTCTATAGTTCAAATAAGAGAAAAGAAAAGGATGAAAGAATGAAAGGCTGACAAAGTTCTGTAATTAGCTGAAGAAAAGCAGATAAATGATAAAGGTGTCGCTCTCACTTTGCCTGTCCAAGCATTGAATGCCCTCTGGCAAGGCTAAGGAGAGAGATGCTCCCATGCAAAATCTAGCCCAACTTCCCAATCTGCACATACCCCTAAAATTCCCCAATAAAGCCTCAAAATACCATTTATTGGATTGCAACTGATCAATGTGAAATTTGCAGATAAGGTTTTGTCATTTTGGAATATGCAGTAGTGTAGTACCCTCCCTTTCTCCTTTTCTTTTAACTGCAAGTGTTCGGGTCTCCCAGTATTAGTAGTCACGTGAATGCCTTTTTAGCATTTTTTCCTTTGTCCCTTTTCTATTTCCCTTCTTTCTTTCTTTTACTTATTTAAAGAGATATTTACAACCCTATTGATTGGGACTTTTTAGCATTTACACCTCTACATTCCCCATCTTATATTTAGTTTGTTATTTGTTGGACAAGACTAGTCTTTCTTGATCCTCTCATCCCCCTCTCTCCATGAATTCAATTTATCTCAAACCCCCCTCTTCTTTGCCTCCTCTAGAGGGCAATGGAGATCAAAAACATATTCTATTCAATCCAACATCCCAAACTACCTCATCTACGCGTCCCTTCTTTTTCAATCCAACACAAGAACTAGAAAAAGGAGATCATGATAGAAATAATCATCATCAACAACAACATCATGAGGTAAGAAGAAGTGGGAATATGTAATTAAAATTTAAAGCTTTTATTGATGGATTTTAGCCTGTATTTGCACCTCTTGGAATTCTGAACTATAAATCTCTTGTTGATTGTAGGGTGATCTGCAATTTTCAGCAAGTGGGTCACTTCCAACCATGGACTATAACAATAACAGTAATCCTAGCTTCAGCCTCAAATCTTCTATCTCTAAGGGAGATGATAGATTTGGAGATCAATTGGATAATGGTTCAGTTAAGTGGATGTCTTCGAAGATGCGTCTAATGAAGAAGATGATGAGATCAGATACTTCACTTGAAAACAATCAGATCAATAACACGCAAATGTGTCAAAATCAGCAGCGATCACCGCGTCCTTGTGAGGAAGACAACAGTAACAATTCACCCAGCGACAAGATCAGAGTCTGCTCAGATTGCAACACTACAAAAACTCCTCTATGGAGGAGTGGTCCTCAAGGACCCAAGGTAAATTCCCTGTCCACCTTTCAATCTACTTTTGTTTTTTGACAAAAAAAAAGAGCCATGTAAGCTCTAGTAATCATAATTTTCGTATTGTGATTTCTGAGCTCATAGTATGTTTTCTATACGATTTGCAGTCTTTTTGCAAAGTGAGCCAAAAAACGCCACAGCACACCCTACAGAGCACTGCCCCATGAGTTTTCAATCTACTTATTTATTGTTGGAAATAATGTACACGTCGATCAATTAATCCTTAAACCTTGAATAACACTTCTTATCATGGATGAGATAAAAGATCCGTGTTTGCGTGGTGTTTTTTTTTTTTTTTTTCCTCATTCCTAGAAGCATGAACGATTTGGCTGATTGTGTAGCCAAATCAGGGGCATCTAGCATCTCATTTTATATGAGGCAATCTTTACCACGCGAAATGCAGTTGTAATCTCTTCTTTTTAATGAATTTGGTATCTTTATCAAAAATAAAAATTAATACTTCTTATCTATAACTCAATTACTTCTTATCTATAACTCAATTACATCTCTCCAACTCCTAACACTACTACTTGATGGTGCAGTCACTTTGCAATGCCTGTGGAATCCGACAAAGGAAAGCAAGGCGGGCCATGGCGGCGAGCAGTGGACTTCTACCTGTTAACACATCTATGAGCAGTAAGAAGGTGATCAAGGAGAAGAGAACTGATACTGAGTACACCACTCAATACAAGAAGCAGTGCGAGCTCGACTCCCCTCGCCCGAAAAAGAAGCTTAGATTCAATGAATTGATAATTAGTTTGAGTAAGAATTCGGCCTTCCATCGAGTTTTCCCGCAGGACGAAACTGAAGCGGCGATCTTGTTAATGGCACTTTCTTGCGGTCTTGTTCAACGTTGAATTTTAGTTATTATTATTTTTTTGGTTGTTTTCTGTTTTTTTTTCAACAAGAGGGTTGTGTTCTAGTTAGTGTGGGGTGTGTGTTTTATTGAGAGAAGGAAGAGAATATTAGGATCTGATGAAAGGGACGACCCAATAACAGAAATGAATGTTTCTGGAGATTGCTTGAGTGTGTAGTAAAATGGTGTTGTTTTTCTAAACCAGGTCGGTAATGAAATTAACGATCACATAAGCTTGATTATAAACACCAAATAAGTTTTTGGGTACTCTTTTCAGCTCATTCTGGATTTTACTGCTTGGTTTCATCCCTCTCTCTCTCTCTCTCTCTCTCTCTCTCTCTCTCTCTCTCTCTCTCTCTCTCTCTCTCACTCACTCACTCACTCACTCACACACACACACACAGATATGCAACACTAAGAGTGCCTATACTTATAGTGCTTAATTACAGTTTCTAATGTTGTGATCTTGTAAGTCACAGTCAACCCTAAGCTTACATACTGTGCAGGCATTTTCTAATGCAGCAATCTTGAAGTCCTACAGCCTCTAAGATCAGATCTAATGAGATCTGACCATTGGATAATCAAGTATTATATGAGAGTTAGATGAGTGGTAGTTAGAATAGATAAGGCAACTGATGCAGATTAGGAGACTCTTTTTCATGTTTATCTCATCCTCCCTTACTTATCCCCCAAGTGGTCTGTACAAGCACAGTTAGGGCTGATTGTAATCATCAAAGATATCTCTCAATTCTCTCTCTCTCTCTCTCTCTCTCTCTCTCTCTCTCTCTCTCTCTCTCTCTCTCTTCCTTACAGTGGTTTCTTTTATACAGAAAATAGCAGTTTTCAGGAATGTTATTAGCTTTTTTTCATGATGTTTTAAGAAATTTGTATATTTCATTTCTAGACAAGAAGAGAGGAAATGATTTGTTGAATAAAGATATGAGAAGCTTGAATATTGTATCTTTATTGGAGCAAATACATGAGAACTTAGTTTTCAATTGTTAGGATTGTCTTAGTAAGATATGTACCAAATTAAGTTGCAACAATAACTATGGACTGTGTAAGTTGGACATGGAAAAAGCTTATGATAGAGTGGATTGGGGATGTCTGGATTACTCCCTTGAGCGTATGGGATTTGGATGTCTATGGCGTTCGTGGATGAAGAGTTAAGTGTCATCTGCTTGGTTTTCTATTCTCATTAATGGATCTCCAAAGTGTTTCTTCAAGTCGTCTAGAGGGCTTAGACAAGGGGATCCTTTATCCCCTTTCTTGTTTGCCATTGTGGCGGAAATCCTTAGTAGGTTACTCGCGATGGGAAGTGGCCTTGATCTTTTTAGAGGATTCAGGATCGGCTTGGAGGAGGTGGAGGTCTCCCACTTGCAATTTGTTGATGATACAATATTATTTTGTGAGCCGGAGACTGGGCAAGTGAGAAACTTTAAAGCCATTTTGAGATGCTATGAGCTCATTTCAGGCCAAAAATCTAATTTCCACAAGTCAAAATTTTTTGCTTTGAATATTCCTGAGGAGAGGGCTCAGGAAATTGCTGTGATTATGGGATGTCAGCTGGATTCGTTGCCTTCCTCGTATTTGGGCCTTCCGTTAGGGATTGGTAGACCGAATAAAGATTTGTGGGATCCTATAGTTGAGAGGATCGAGAGAAGATTGGGTACATGAAAAAGGAATCTTGTTTCTCGTAGTGGTAGGCTTGTGCTGGTTAAGGCGGTATTGTCCAATATACCTATATACTTCATGTCTTTATTTAAATGCCATGTTAGTGTCTCCCTTATGATCGAACAGATCCAGAGGAGATTCTTGTGGGGTGGGAATGAGGATAAGAGAGGAATTGCTTTGGTAAAATGGGAGGAGGTTTGTGTCCCCATCAAGTTGGGTGGTTTGGGTATCAGGAGAATTAGAGATTTTAATCATGCGCTCTTAGGTAAATGTTTATGGAGATTTGGGGATGAGCATGATCGTTGGTGGGTCAAGGTCATTAGTAGTAATTATGGATGCGATATGGGGAGATGGGAATCCTTGGACTTGTTTGCAAAAAAAGGGTTGTCGGTTTGGAGAGACATTCTAAAATTGTCTTCTCTTTTCAAGTTAAAGGTTAGATTTAGAGTGTATAGGGGTGATAGAATATCATTCTGGCAGGATGTGTGGTGTGGGGATGTGTCCTTTAAGTGTTGATTTTCGAGATTATTCAATATGGCTTCAAATAGGGAGGCCTTTGTTAGCGATTGCTTTGAGTGGAATGAGGGTGTTCTTGTGTGGAACCCTGGGTTTAGAAGATCATTTTTTGAGTGGGAGGTGGAATTGTTCTCTAGCCTGCGAGCCCTTCTTGAGGGTTATTACATTAAAAGGAATGGGGAGGATAAAAGGCTTTGGATTGAGGAACCTTCTGGACCTTTCTCGGTTAAATCTTTCTATAAAAGTATTATGCCCATTTCTAACCCTTCATATTCGGCAAAGGTATGGAAATTTCATTGCCCACCTAGAGTTTGTATCTTTGGTTGGGCGGTTTGTCGTGATAGAATACAAACTACTAACTTTCTGAGAAACCGTGGTATGTGGCTTATTGATCATTGCCCACTATGTCTGCATGATGGGGAATTTGTGGATAATTTGTTTATGCATTGTTCGTTCACTATGATCATATGGCAGTTCATCTTCATGAGATTTGGGATTTGTTGGGTTTTTCCAAAATCTATTCCGTCGCTATTGCACCAATAGGGAGGGGTTCCTTGGAAGGAAAAAGGAAAAATGTTGTGGAATTTTTGTTTACTAGCTACGTGGTGGTCTATATGGAAGGAGAGGAACTCTAGAGTCTTTGAGGAGAAAGCCATGAATCCTCATTGGATTTACTTGAAGATCATCACCTTGGTTATATCTTGGGTGAGATGCCTCCCATCATTCTGGTTTGTATCGGCTTTTGATCTTTGGGAAGGATGGCGGGATGTGTGCTTTAGTGTTGAGCGCATAGATCTTATTTTGCAAAGGTGGAAGCCCCATGCTCAAAACATGTATAAGCTTAATTTCGATGGTGCGAGTTCCGGCAATCCGGGTCCGCAGGAGTGGGATGGGTTTGTCACAATGATAAGGGGGATGTTGTGTGGGCATACTACGGCTCTTTTGGTGTGTCTGATTCCTCAGATGCGGAAGTGAGGGCGGCACATTTTGGCATTTTGAATATTGATAGAAGGTTGATGGATCAGACAATTGTTGAGGGAGATTCGTTAAATGTGATTTGTTGGCTGAAAGGTGGGGTGGCTCCTCCATGGAGATTTCTTTCCATTTTGATGAGATTGAGGACTTAACTGCGGGGTCCGCTATTGGCTTTCAGCATGTTAGAAGATCGGCAAATGATAAGGCGGATGCACTAGCTAAGCGTGGTGTTTCCGGTGGTTCAATTATGTGGTTCGACCACCTTCCTCCCTGAGAAGGGGTTTTCTCTGTATTTTGTTTTTTCTTCTTTCCTGTTTCTTTCTTGCTTCCTTTTGTAGATATGGGTGGTCCATCTCGACCTCCTTAATTTGCTATGATATATAATTATTGCCATTTCAAAAAAAGAAAACAATAACTATGGACTAGCAAAAATGCCTATGATGGGTGCATGAGAACACGACCTTCCACTACGAGAAAAAAATAATTAAGGATTAAAAAGGGAATATGCTACAGACACGCAAACCCGTAAACTAGAAAACCTTTCCCTCCTCTCTCAACCAAGACCGTACATGAGAGTAACCCTAGATAAAAACTTGTGAAGAAAACTCATGAGAAGAACCAAAGAAGAAACTCTCTATGACTCTATGTAATAGGGACATCCTTAACACGGCCGTGTTTATACACGCGATACACAAGATACATACACTTTGAAGCCAACAAACTATGCCTTTCTAAGAAGATATGCTAATAGTAATAAGAGACGCGGTGTTTTTAAGCAAATACGCATTTTATTTATCATTATTTATCCAGCCACATTGAATTATTTGCCTTCAGAAGACATAGGGAGAAAATGTGACTTAACAGTTCCTTAACAAGCTCTTATCTCCATCTAATGAGAGAGATAAGGGATCCCCTCTCTACCACTCAAGAGATGCCTCCACGTTCGATCCCTCCGCTACTGCCATTTCCCCCACGCCCCGATCCATAGCCACCTCCACTACCAAAACCAGAGCCAAAGCCACTCCCACCATGATCGCCACCTCCTCCTCCACCTCCTCCTCCACTACCACCACCTCCAGTGCGACTTCCCCCCTTCCCCACTACACCTGACCCACTACCACTACCAAAACCAGATCCTGACCCACTTCCACTGCGAGAACTATTGCCTCCCCCGCCCCCACCGCCTCCCCCGCCCCCACCGCCTCCAACACTTACATTGAGTGGAGGAGGAGTCCCTTGTGGGGGAAGTGGTCTGCCCGTTGGTCGGGCAGACTGAATGAAGGTAGCAAGGAAGAAGAAAGCAACACATACTAAGAGGAGACGCGCCATGTCAAGCAAGTAATGCCAAGCAAGTAGCAAAGCAAACTAGTACTCAAGCTTGGGGAGAGGAGTCAGGTATTTATAAGGTTAGAGTCTGCAATAATAGTGTTGGAGAGTGTCCTTAATTGGATTACGTGTTAAAAATGTTGCACAAAATGTGTGTCCTTATTTGGTTTTTGTCAATTGTATGATGACATAAGTTGTTGAGCCAGCTATGATCAGTATGCAACTTCAAGCTCGTTTCAGAGGGAATCCATGTTCATTGTCTTGATTTTTTCCCAATGACCAAATTACCCATCTCGATTCTTTGTGTAAATTGCCAATTCTTTTTTTACATGGATTGGGTTTGATCTTTGATGAGCGCTCTACGCAGAAATTTCTGATATTCCATGCCATGGTTGGATCTCATGTTTTCTTCCCCCATTTGTTCCTTTACTATTTTTTCTACTGTTTTTCTTTCTTTCTTTTAATGGCAAAGAATCATAGTGCAACAAAAGAGAATCTGGGGTTAGCCCGGCTATCAGGATGATCAGAGGAATACAACTAAGAAAGAGAAAACAAAATACAAAGCAAACACGCGTGTGTGTGTTGTTGGGGGGGGGGGGTTCAAATTTCTAAGGCCGCTCTAGAAACCCCATCTCAAGGGGAGACCTGCACTCCCAAATTTGATAGGGGCAGCAATTAGCTTTTTACGGCTGTTACAAACCTCAAGGTTGGATGCAATCAATATTCAATCAAAAAAGTGTATAACAAAGTGAGTTGTGCCGTTATCAAAATATGCATTTATTATGGCATGAATTTATAACAAGCTAAATACCACCTCCTAGGGGTTTAGGATTTCATATTTAGGGTTTAGGATTTCGGATTTAGGGTGTAGGGTTTTCTCCCATGCTCGTTAGCGTCAATTTTTAACCAATATGCGCCGTGCCATTGGCAAGATGCACATTCGCGCCCCCCCCCCATGAAATTTCAATTTGTTTATTGCATTGATGGAAATTTGTACACCAATCTGATATTTGCAGCCCCTTGTGTTTGATATTTGAACCTTTTTCTCTAATTTTTTTGAACTGATTGAAATTTATTCGAAAAATAAGCACACGTCCTATAGAGTCGTTGCAAGAAGGGATACAAAGGAGAGAAAAGCACAAAGAAGATACCAACACAAAGCACCTCCCAATATTATGGGGGAGAAAATCAAATAGTTCTAAAGCCACATGAGAGAGTACTCCCTCCCTAGCTATAACTAATTTGCCTCATTGTTTGCCGATCTCTTGACATGATGAAATTGGGCACGGTGTTCTTCCACACTCAACCGCGGATCTTATCAATGAACTCTAAAAATCTCCAAGGCCTGATAGGTCCCCTTCCAGCCATCTAATAAAGTTAAGGGAATCTCCTTCCACTACAAGATTATCCAAGTTGCCACCCAACATAAGTCGAACACCCTGCAGAACTGCTAGACCTCAGCCTCGTTTGAATCCCTGATTCCGATTGGACTAGAGAAGGATCACTTGGTGCAACTTTTTCCAACCCTAAGAAGCCCTCCAATACCTGTCAGACTCGGGTTGTCCATGCTAAATCCATCAAATTTTAATTTTAACCATCCGAGTCCAAGGGACTCCATCGAAGCGCAACAGAATCCTCGAACTCCCTGCTAAGGCAAATCTCCTTTCAGCATCGCCTAATATATGTGGCTAAGTAGAGGTTGAAGCTAGGAAGGACTTTGGCGCTAAAGATAACTAGAGATAATATCCTTGAGAAAGAAGATAAAAGACTTTTGACTACATTCTTAAAAGTGCGAGCATTTCTCTCTTTCTAAAGGACCCAGATAAAGGCTAGCAAAATCAACTTCATAATATCCTTCTCTTACTAGGGTCATGACATCAAAAACCAACTGTTAAGGTGCTCTTTGAAGAAAGCAGGAAACACCCATGAGGCCCAGAACAAATTTGGGATTCTACTCCAGACCTCCTTAGTATACCTACAATGAATGAACATACAATCTACTGACTCACTCACCTCATATATAGGGCACAGTGATCAACGATGAGCATCTGCAATGACGATTATGATCAATTCTTGTTTTAATTTTTTCTTTCTTAAGACACTATTTTTAACTAGCCATTGAAACAAGGGCGCAAGCAAGTGTGAACTCCACACTTACAATAATTGAGTAGAATTCGGGCAAATTAATGATAGATGGTTGAAGATAGGATAGATCGTGGACCATCGGTTTAACTAGCTACCTCTAAGTGACACAATAGTTCTAGGAACAATATTCAGCGGGATTCACTATGCAAGATCAAGGCTTACAAACAATCAATGGTTAAGAATTTCACTATGACACTTTCCATTAATCTTGGTCAAAGGACCATGACAGTTCTATAATTATGAGATAAAGGCTACTTTTGATACCTCTATAAGTTATTTACATATAATCTTGTATGAAAATGTTTTTTAAGTTAAATATATATTTATTTACAAATAATGTACATTATATAGTTCTAAAATTAAAATCTTAATTATATGCAAATGTTTTTTTAAGTTAATTATGATTATTTGAAAATAAAGGGTACAATAGTCCGAGAATTGATATAGTGAATGACTTGCAAAGAGGCCTTAATGTCTCATTTGAAGGATAAGATTAAAATACAGTAATAAAGGGGGGCGCATAATCCTACAGGGGGTGAAAAAATCATTTCCTTATTTTTCTAAAATAAGGACCACATCCACATTTGGTGGATGATCAATGCGATAAAAATAACACCTTGCACGATGTAGTCCCTATTTGTTTCATAAAAATCGGGTAATAAACATATGGGTCAATCCCTAAAATGAATAGGGCTATTTTGTCATTTCAAAGTGGTCATAGGTTACACTCATTGTCAACCAAGAGCCACTCGAATCCCGGGGATTCAAACGTTACAGATTTTTTTCGGTTTTTTTTGCTTTTGAATAAACAAAGGGAATATTAGAAGGGAGAGAGAACAGCCATGATCTCAAGTCTCAGCTGCCAAGTGCCTAATTTTATTATTTTTATTTGTTTTTGCAGCTTTGGCAGGGGAACAATTGATTCGGACGATGGTCAAGTCAGTCCTCTCCACTTATCCAAAGTGGAGAGGACTTTGGATGTAATGATCTATGCAAACTAAATGTGGTCCTTGGCAGCTTTCTTCCCCTTTCAAATTGTCCTCTCCACTTATCCGAAGTCATTTGTTCCCTGCAAACCAAATGTGATCTATGCAATCCAAAGTGGAGAACAATTGATTTTTGCAGCTTTCTTTCCGCTTCTCCAAAGGCGACCTAACCATCAGCCACACTCTTTTTGCACGATGTAATGATCTATGCATGATCTGCAGCAGGGATCATAAATTGCCTTGATTCATTCAAATTATGTTCTGGCTTAGAATTTAACTCCAACAAAAGCGAAGTCTTTTTTGAAGGTATCCAAAACAGCATCAAGAGAGCCATTTGCAACAACCTCAAGATTGAAGAAGGGAAGTTTCCCATCAAATACCTGGGTTTACCTCTAATTACTTCCAAGTTCACCTCTCGGGATTGTCAACCCATCATAGACAAAATAAGGCAAAAGATCTCCTCTTGGTCCACTCGTCATCTTTCCAGAGCTGGGAGAGTTGAGATGGTCAAGTCAGTCATCTCCACTTATCAAGTCTACTGGTCTGCAGCATTTCATATCCCCAAAGAAACTCTCAACAAAATAGAAAAAATCCTCAGAGACTTTATTTGGTCTGGTTCCAAGCTAGAGAAAACTTACCATCCAGTATCTTGGAACACAATTTGCAGCCCCAAATCTGAAGGTGGATTAGAGATTAGAAAATTGACTGATTTGAACTTAGCTTCCTAGATTAAACAACTGTGGCATATCTTATCCATGAAAGATTCTCCCTGGGTTATATGGTTTGATCGGAAATACATCAGAGGCAGAAGTTTCTGGAGCCTCCCTGTGCCTGTTGCTCCTTCTTGGGCAGCTAGGAGTATATTTAAAGCTCGAGACTTTGCTTCCAAACACATATGCTACATTGTTGGATCCCAGGCTCCTCTTAAATTTTGGACGGATCCATGGCACCCAAAGGGTGCCCTCGTCTCCCAGTCTTCCATTGGCTCTATCATTAATTTCATCCCTCTGAAAGCTACCATTGACGAAGCTAAATCTCAAGGGTGGTGGGATATGATACAAGATCATCCCTAGCTCTTTGATCTAAAGCAGTTCATTAATTCCAGTCTCTTCTCTGAATCTGTTTTGACCTATCCGATATGGAAGCCAGAATCTGATGGAATTTTCAGGCTTAAGAGTGCCTGGAACTCCATCAGGACTCTTAATCCTAAACCTCCTCGGACTTCTTCCATTTGGTTTGCAGGGCACACCCCGAAGTTTAGCATCACCTCTTGGCAAGCAATGTAAGATAAACTATGCACTAGAGATAAACTCCATTTCCTCGGTCCCAACCATGACCACTCATGCCTCCTCTATAACTCTATTCCGGAAAGTACCAACCACCTATTCTTCAACTGTTCTTACTCGGTCTGGATTTGGCGCTGGATTCTTCGCTGCATCTCTGTTAGGAAGAAGCAAAAGAAATCACTCTCTGATGAGGAAAGCTGGATCCGGAATAAATCTAAGAAGAAGGGGCAGACATATGCACTAATCAGAATTCTTCTCACTGCTTCTATCTACCTAATCTGGCTAGAAAGAAATGCGAGACTAATCTAACTCTCTCCTTGCAGTCATGGTTATTCATCGCCTGTGGCCTTATCCATGGAGGAAAATCCCATCCCTTGAAAAACTCAGAACCATCCTCAATTCTCTCGATCGCTGGACTCTAACTCACATTTGGAGAGAGGGCAACAGAGCTGCTGACTTCCTATCTAAACCAAATTGTATCTGTAAAGGGGACCCAATTCCTCTTTGTTTGGCTCCTGATGAGCTTTTAACCATTGTATCGGAAGATTTTTCCGGCATGGCTTATCCAAGATTGTAATTCTGTTTTATTTAATATAGCTAGTGGGGCTCTGCCTAACCCCAAATTACCGAGCAAAAAAAAAAACAATTGATTCGGACGGTGCAATATTATGAATTTAGGGGTGCAACTCGGCCGGGTTAGGGACTAGGGTCCAGTTGCGGCCGACCCTGACCCAATCAAAGGTGGCATTACCTCAACCCTAACCTGATCCAACTTGACTTTTGGGTTAAGAGGCTCAAGTCTAACCGAACTCGCCTTTAAATCTCTCAACCCTAACTCATCTAACCCGATTTTCCAAAGAGAAAAGTACGGAATGGTGGCTGCAATTTTGAGAAATTATGGATTTTATGTACTTTTTAAAACAATTATCAAACACAGGTAGAAAAAGACCCCAATACCCTTCTGACATGATCAGAGTCCTCGTATCTCACTTCTCTTTTGGATGAGAACAGCTACGTTATTGAATATTTTATTGTTTACACTTCTCTTTTGGTAGAAAAGAGCGACGTTATTGAATATTTTATTGTTTCTCACGTCTCTTTTGACTGAGAATGCCGCCGGAATATCGAGTACGCTACCAGATTTTCTGGGTTCAAACATGTGTTCCAAATTTATCGAATACGCCGCTGGAATATCGAATACGCCACCGGATTCTACAGTACACCGCCGGAATATCTAGAACGCCACCGGAATATCAAGGTGTACACCAGCGAAAATAAGGTGTAAGCGGAAATAGGGTGTATGCCGGCAGAATTCAAGGGTACGCGGTGGAATCTCATACAGAGAGGCGGTATTATTTAATAAGGCGCCACAGTTCCATATTGATGTTCACGTGTCGTGGATCCGACCGTCTATGCATATTGGTGACGACCTATATTTAAACGAACCCAAAGGACTCTGGGTTCAAAGGAAAATTTCAAATTCAAACCAAACCAACTGTGTATAGAGGCACCAGCGTTCCAAAAAGTTTTTTAACATGTGTAAAGCATCCATCCGTCTCTTTATTTCCGACGGCCAAGATAGAAACGAACCCAAGGTTCTGTCGGTTCAAATACACATTCAGACGAACCAAAAGAAGCCTTGTAAAGCGCACCAATTTAATGGCATTAAATACAGAGGGATTTTCTGTAATGAAAAAGGAAGCTGAAGGAGATTTCTGTTGATGTCAGAAGGGCATTGGGGTCTTCTTACCACCTGTTTTTGAAGAATCACCCGTGTTTGATGCTTGTTTTAAAGATACCCAAATCCGTAATTTCTCGAAACTATCACCCCATTCCGCACTTGTCTCTTTTCCAAATTGGGTCTTGGGTATTGGGAACTGGGGCTTTGGCGTCAAGTAAGGTCAAATCAGGATTGGGTCACAATAAAATTAGGAGGTCATGGTTGGGTTCGGTTGGCCATGGCCTCAATCCTAGCCCTACCCGGAATTAAATTGTTGGATTTTCCCAACCCGAGGAGAGGGTCAAGTTTTGGTTGGACTCTACCCAAGTTGCTGTAGGATTTATTTGGGCAATCATTGATCCAAGATACTTACTGTAAGATCCATGTCTAAATTGACGAATGAGAATAATAGTTAAATTACTGGAGTTGTACCCATTGACCGAAGTGTTCACTAAAAGGTAATTAGGGTAGAATTGCATCAAAGGTCAGGATAATGTACTTGGTTAAATGCATTAAGCCAATTAGAGTTCTTTTGTTGGTGGAACTCTAGGAGGTATTTTCTATTAAATACCGGGTTACTCTATGCTACCATCTAACTTACTAAAGCCCCCTCCCCCAAATTTTAAACTTTTGCAGCTGCCCTCTTTAGTATTTTCAAATGTGCAAGATGAGATTGATGCATCTCCTAAATTTTCCTTTTCGCCTGACCCAAAAAAGTTGCATAAACATTGGTCTCATTCTAACTATTTCCCTATCCATTTGCACTTTTGGATGGAAAACGTGACAGATTTTAAAGCTAAAACTCATTTAACTTTTTCTCACTATTTCACTCATCAAAGTCAGGATTGCTTACAGATAATTCATGACCCATTATTTTACCTTCCTTCAAACTGTCTATTTTTCCTCAAAGGCTCTGTGAAATGGGTGTAAAATAAAACAAATTTTACTCCTAAATAATGTCATAGGCCACATCAACTTCACCACCACAGTGAGAAATACGTGAGTGAACAATAGTAGAAGTGGACTTTACTGATGAATTATCGCAAAAGGAAGCAAAGTGGGTGTCCCTACTAATAGTGGGGGGCAGAACATCACCTTGCTTTAGAAAATTGGAAAGGCAATGCTCCTAAAATCAAAGGGTTAGAATAATCTCATGGTAGAGATTTTTGTGACATGGCTCCATTCTATTTTGACAGGATTGGAATAATCGGACTTTGGCGATTGTGTCTCTCAAACACGATTTTCTCGTTTTACACATTCTCCACACAGAAAAACAAGAGAATGTGTTGCCTAAAGGTTAGAGGTTAGATTTGGAGTGTATAGGGGTGATAGAATATCTTTCTGGCAGGATGTGTGGTGTGGGGATGTGTCCTTTAAGTGTCGATTTCCGAGATTATTCAATATGGCTTCAAATAGGGAGGCCTTTGTTAGCGATTGCTTTGAGTGGAATGAGGGTGTTCTTGTGTGGAACCCTGGGTTTAGAAGATCATTTTTTGAGTGGGAGGTGGAATTGGTCTCTAGCCTGCGGGCCCTTCTTGCGGGTTGTTACATTAAAAGGAATGGGGAGGATAAAAGGCTTTGGATTGAGGAACCTTCTGGGACTTTCTCAGTTAAATCTTTCTATAAAAGTATTATGCCCATTTCTAACCCTTCATGTTCGGCAAAGGTATGGAAATTTCATTGCCCACCTAGAGTTTGTATCTTTGGTTGGGCGGTTTGTCGTGATAGAATACAAACTATCAATTTTCTGAGAAACCGTGGTATGTGGCTTATTGATCATTGCCCACTATGTCTGCATGATGGGGAATCTGTGGATCACTTGTTTATGCATTGTTCGTTCACTAGGCTCATATGGCATTTCATCTTCATGCGATTTGGGATTTGTTGGGTTTTTCCAAAATCTATTCCGTCGCTATTGCACCAATGGGGAGGGGTTCCTTGGAAGGAAAAAGGAAAAACCTTGTGGAATTTTTGTTTACTTGCTACGTGGTGGTCTATATGGAAGGAGAGGAACTCTAGAGTCTTTGAGGGGAAAGCCATGAATCCTCATTGGATTTACTTGAAGATCATCACCTTGGTTATATCTTGGGTGAGATGCCTCCCATCCTTTCGGTTTGTATCGGCTTTTGATCTTTGGGAAGGTTGGCGGGAGGTGTGCTTTAGTGTTGAGCGCAGAGATCTTATTTTGCATAGGTGGAAGCCCCCTGCTCAAAACATGTATAAGGTTAATTTCGATGGTGCTAGTTCCGGCAATCCGGGTCCGGCAGGAGTGGGAGGGGTTTGTCACAATGATAAGGGGGATGTTATGTGGGCATACTACGGCTCTATTGGTGTGTCTGATTCCTCAGATGCGGAAGTAAGGGCGGCACATTGTGGCATTTTGAATATTGATAGAAGGTTGATGGATCAGACCATTGTTGAGGGTGATTCGCTAAATGTGATTCGTTGGCTGAAAGGTGAGGTGGCTCCTCCGTGGAGATTTCTTTCCATTTTTGATGAGATTGAGGACTTAACTGCGGGGTCCGCTATCGGCTTTCAACATGTTAGAAGATCAGCAAATGAAAAGGCGGATGCGCTAGCTAAGCGTGGTGTCTCCGGTGGTTCTATTCTGTGGTTCGACCACCTTCCTCCCTGATAAGGGTTTTCTCTGTATTTTGTTTTTTCTTCGTTCCTGTGTCTTTCTTGCTTCCTATTGTAGATATGGGTGGTCCATCTCGGCCTCCTAAATTTGCTATATATTATTATTGCCATTTCAAAAAAAAAACAGTTAACACAACCTAAAAGGGGATAGTTTCAAATAAAAGAAGGCTACTGATATTGGCACTACCATGTTTTAATAATTCCACTAACTTAACTTGTCTTTTACTATTTAAACAGCTGTCAAAGGTTATAACAGTTCGCACAAGGCTCTCATAAGCTAATACAGAAAAGACAAGATGAGTTAGTGCGATTATTAAAGCATGGTAGTGCCGATATCAAAAGCCTAGAAAAACACAACCTGAAAGGAGAAAATGTGGGCCTACATTGAATTTGTAAGATCACCAGCTCTAGAGATCTTCGCCTTCATCATCTAACATGGGCCACTTTACAATTTTCCCCAACTACCAAACCGATACAGGGACAGGTTTAACCCGATTACAGCTCTGGTTGGGTTGGCATTACCTCGGCCGGGTTGGGATAGCTTAGGGTTGGGAAAAGCCAACATGATATAATTTCGGATTAGATTAGTGTTGAGTGCTTGGGCGACCCGACCCAACCTGAAACCCGACTTCCGTGTTCAATTTCATTGTGATTTTCAAAACCTTTGATTTATTTATTTTTGTGCATTTTTTCGCATTAGGCTAACACGTACTCAACCTGGCTAAATTTGGAAAAAAAAAGGGGTTAGACAGGTTGGGTTAGGGTTGACCATCCATGATCCAAGGCTCAAATTGCGTCGAGTTAGGGTTGAGGGAATGCTATCTTGGGTTGGACTAGGTTTAGCCTCAACCGGCCCAATGTGGTCCCAGTCGCACCCATAACCATTGTCGTAGCCTAAATAATTACCAGTAAGGCTTGGCTTCTTTCAAACTAAAATGGGTGTGTCACACAACCAATTTGATTGTTTCACATGGTATCAGAACAAATTTTATGCCTATGCGGCGATGCACAAAAACAGAGATTTCACAAAGGAAAACGAAGGGGAAAAAATGAAAAATGTGTGCAATACAGGCACAACCTCACACATTTGCACACATTATAGTGCGATCTATGTTTCTCAAACATTGGGCTCAATTCATGTACACATGGTTTTCATACTACATTAATTGCAACCATGTGAAGAGCCCAATGTTCGGTTCTTAAATTAGTGGAAGACTCGCAATAAAGAATAATGATATGGTAACCGAGTTGGGGAACGGGAGTGGAACCGAACAAATAGGCTCTTCACACGATAGCAATCTTGTTTCTTGATTTTTGGCTTTTTTTTCTTTAAAATGACAGAACTACCCTCCCATGCCAAGTGGCAAGTGGTTCCATGCTCAGTCTCCTCAGCAGCACTCTTTTCTAAATAATAGAATTCTGAGTTTCCTCCCAAATCATGAGGAAAGGGAATGTAAATATGATTTTTACTTCTACTTTATTTTTACTTGTAAAATGACATCAATTTTCTTTTCTTCTACTTCTACTTCTACTTCTACTTAACATGCATCCAAACAAACCCCAACCTTCTAATTTTATTAAAAGGTGACATTGATACAATGGGCCCCACAAAGTTTTGTCTGTAAAAATGTCCTTTCCAAGCTTGTGTAAAGGCAACTCTATAAACTACAGTAATACAAAAATATCAAGATAATGAGACCTAATGAAAATTAATTACAGTATGATTTATTTATTTATCTACAACCATGGACAAAACTAATTAATAGCATTATTGTGTAGTCGTTACCCATCCCTTTTGAAGTGGGGACGGAGAGATGCGGATCAAATGCAATATCAGAAGCCAACCCACCTGTCTCCCCTTTATGGCTTTTGTATCATCTGCCAAAAAAGCTAGAGAAAGTAAAAACAAAATATATGAGTAAATTATAGGTGTGATTTTTTGCTTCTGATATCCGCACTACCACAGACTCACCTTATTTTTTTACTGTTTAACCAGCTCTTACAATTCCTAAAAAGCTCTCAGAGCCAATTAAAAAGTGTAAGATCGCCCCATTAATTATCAAAAAATGGTCCTTAGCATTTTGCTAGGTAATTTCATGGGACGCCATTTCGAGGCTAACTTTTGCATGAGAGTACATCCACACAAGCTCACTTTTTAGTAGATTTTGTTTTCTTCATTTGATTCATCTGAGGTGGAGATTTCTCTCATGCAAAAGCCAGTCGCAAAATGGCCTTCCACGAAATTGCCTAGCAAATATTCTACCGACGCTGGCATTACTTTGTTTTGATAATTGCACTAGTTCATCTTGTCTTTTATTATTTAAACATCTGTCAAAGGCTATTACAATTCCCAAAAAGCTCTCAGAATTCAATTATAAGGGAAAAGACAAGCTGAGTTTTTTGCAATTATTAGAACATGATAGTGCAAAAATCAGTAGCATATGTATTGGAGATGATCAATTGGAAACCTTGGTTTAGTAGGAGCACCCTCTTTAGTGTGTTTATAATATAAAAAAACATGGTTTAGTAGTGAGGAAAACATGGGAAGGCCACATTTATGGTTGAAAAGGGGTTGTATTTCTGATAGGATATTTTATATGTATGATAGAGAGATAGATAAGAGAGATGTAAGAAGTCGTGTAGAACCTTTGATGCCATCTTGTGACAGCTTGTCGTATGCCACACGTGTGGCAACAAACAAGCTTTTTCTAATCTTTTGGGATTTGGTTGTTATGCAGCTGCTGTTGGCTTTCCCTAAGCAAAAAGCAAGAGGGGTCCCTTCTCCTTTTAACCCTTATGGGCATTCTCCTCTTCATTCTTACTGTTGGGAAGTTGACAATGGAATCCTCCTCGGCTTCCCACCTACATGTGTCATCAATAAACAAAATCATACAATCATATCTGTAAACATAAGAAATCAAATCTTATATTAGGGGCCTCACGAAAGTCACTTCGTATTTGCAAAGAAAGACTTTCAAAAGATGTAGGTAAGAAATCAAATCGTAGAGTAGGGTCTCACCAAAGTCAGTCCGTATTTGCAGAGGAAAAGACTTTCTAAAGGGGTTCCATTATCAAACCTTGTCATCATGACTTAAAAAAAAGTAAAAATACCATTAGATACCTAACTAATACGGCAAAAAGCTACGGAACATTATGCCATGCCCTTAAACCACTCAGGATCGTAACATCCCTCTATGCCCCGCAGTTGACTTCCCCGACGACCCACTCTGTGATGGCTTTCTCTCTAGTTGTTCTCCAGGTTGCCTCTGTCACAGTTTACCCTTAACGTCAGTGGCCTACTATGTGATGGTTCTTACTATGGTCGGTAGCCCCTTAATTTCACAAGTTACCCAACAAGTTGGGTGATTATAGTTAAAAACCCCTAGCTTTTAAGGTACAGACAAGGGAAGTGGTGTTCTTTTAATGAACAAGGGACCCATATATTCATTTTTTCAATGTACACAAGTTCACATGAGAGAGAGAGAGAGAGAGACCCCTTACGTGAAACGAGTGACGAAATGGTGGAGGAAAATGGAAGCTTCCAGCCTGGCCAAGTCTATTCCAGGACAAAGCCTCTGCCCACCTCCAAAGGGAGTGAAATTACAAGTACCCACGTCTTTGTCCTGTTTAATTACAAAAGAAATTACTACACGAGAGTCATTGAATCATAGTCAAATTCAAAGATGCTATTGTTAATAATGCCACTCTTCTCTTCATTAACAATAAGCAAAGAGATTAGGAAGTGTTCTTACTCTCCATCTCCATGGGTTGAATTGATACGGACTCTCATAATGGTATTCATCAAGATGAACAGACCTAAAATAAGTGAAGACACACCATCCCTTAGGTATCAAGTGACCTTTGATCTTTACATCTTTCATGGCCTTGCGCATCACACCGACGATAACGTTCCCCATCCTCAATGTCTCTGTTATAACCTGCTAATCATGATATAAAACATGGCTTATGCCCATTTTTCCTTCTATATTTTAACTAAGGTCAATGCTATAAGTACTTACATCTTGAGTAAATGATAAAGAGGCATAGTCGCTCAAACACATCGGTTCGCCAAGTTCATCTTTCCGCCTTTTCAACCTCATGTTTTCCTCCTGATGTTCAAATGGGTTTGGTTAAAAAGAAGGGAATTACATATTTCTTCATATATTTGGCGCCTCTTTGGATACCTCTAAGAGTTATTAGCATATAATCTCATATACAAATAGTTTTCAAGTTACCATTCAAACAAAAGGACGATGATAAGCCTAAAAAAACAAATAGTTTTGAAGTTAAATATGATTTTTTTTTTGGAAAAAGATACCATTAATTAAATAAGAGAAGATTACAAATACACTTAGGAGGAGAGACTGCACCATATGCAAGTAAGTTCTAGAAGCTCTCAATTTGGCAAGAGGTACTTTTAGGAACGAGTGAAAAAGAAAAATCCTCAAGCAGACACAGATCTTTTATCTCATCCAATAGATTGACGAGTCTCCATTGACCAGTGTGCTATTCTTTTGACCCACGACAAAGTATTGGAAGAGTGCTTAGTTTCCATATGATAAGAAAAAAGTACTGATACATAATTATCGCGTTTCATTCAGTAATCACAATGATTTTTTGTCATATTTCCATCTTTTTGTAAAATTAATCGATTATCAAGGGAAAAAAAAAAGCATTTCAAAGAAAGATCATTAGTTATTAGTAGTGTAATTACCAACAAATGCTGAAGAGCAAGAGGGCAATCACTGAGATATTTTATTGCCAAGGTCATTAGGACCGGGACCGAGTCCTCTCCCGGTATCATCAAATCTATCATGTTGTCCGATATGAGATCGACTGTTAGTTCCTCACTAGTGTCGTTGAGCAAGACATCGATCACGTCTCTCGGACGGCATGTTGTGTTCCTCTTCCTTCTCTCTTGGATAATTTTATGTACCAACTTCACCATTCTCTTCTTTGCCTGGATTTTAAGAATGTTTTATCTTCATGAGTCAGTTGTAGTGAGAAGTAGAAATCATTTTAGTTTTTGGGATAGATTTCTAAACTTGCCTGTAATGATCTGTAAAGTCTACTCCCTGGTAGATTTATGGGTAGAGAGATCAAGCCTGCAATGAATTCTTGAAATTGTTGCTTTAGAAACTCCATTTCTTCACCTGGGTCCAAACTAATCAATGCTTTTACCAGTATTTGAAATGCAATCTGATGAAACAAATAGAATACCCATGAGATATAAAGGGCATGGATCATTGAAGTATTATTGTATGCTTCAAAAATAATGTAAATGACTAATTAAAGATATCAATATGTTTTGTAGATCATAGACATTAGAAACAAACTAGAAGGATAAAAAAGTGCCCAATTTTTTTTAAAAAAGGATTCAAGATGGAAGTAGAAAGCTCATGCCTGAAAGGCTAAACGTCTATAACTTCAAATCAAACCCCAAGTGGAAAAACATTATTATGCTAACAGAAAATGGGATTGGTGAAATTGAGAAACTGGGTGTGATGAGAGAACACAAAGTTTGAACAATATAATTATACTGTAACAAAAAATAAGAGATGGGTTACATGGGCTAAATTAAGTAGATGAACTTTGAATCTTGCAACATGAAAAAAGTGAAATCAAAACACTAATTTCAAATGATCGATCCCCCACAAATTAGCTACAATCAACCCCAAACACATAATCAAATTCTATTATAACTTCATTAAAATAAAAAAAATTAGATTGAAGTTTTATTGTCTTCCATTAAAAAAAAAATTAGACTGAATTTGATATAAAAGAGAGATAGAAAGGGTAACTGACATGTTTTGTTTCGTCTTGGATGTAGACAAGCTGGTCATCTTTCCAATTCTCCATGGTTTCTTGCACGTACTTTTGCATGTCTTGCGTGATCTGAACCTTTAGATGTGGGGATTTGAAGAAGGCTCCGATGAGTCCATGCACCCTTCTTTGTAAGCTCCCATTGATGAGCAGAATAGAAGAATTCCCCATCAATTCAGTGAGTGATTTTGGGTAGAAGGGCACAAAATTCTTAGCATCGCTTTGCAGAACAAATCGACTAACCTCCGCATCTATTGACACGATTGTCGGACTCCCAAAGATGTGAGACTTGAACACCTTCCCGTACCTGCATGCTTGAAAAATCCGAATCACCTTCGCATGTTCAATCCAGAATCAACAAACCCATATATTATTTTCATCTTTAGATTGATTGATAACCAAACGTTAAAATTTATCTAAATAAAGGATGGAGAATAAACTGACCAAAGATTGGTAAACAGAACTGAATTCTCGGAAATAAAAGACTTATGACATCACTCATTTGGTAAATAGGACCCTATAGAAAGCATAGCTTCATCTAGGCTCAATTGGGTTTCCTAAAATAACGAGTCATAGTTCTTCAGTTCTTCTACATGGAGTAAAAATTAAACACTTGTTTAACAAGCAAAATAGCAACAATTAATTCAGTAGCTTATCAACTAACCAAGCTTAGGTGAGAATTGAATTGTGTACGGATTTTGCTGAGAAAAACTACTAAAATTTCCGAAGCAAGTCTATATGAGAATTAAAGAATCAAAGAATCAAGAGAGCATTCAACAAATTGCATCAGTGATCTTTAAAGGAGGAGAGCTTACATGACACGACGTTTATCCATAAAGCTTTCGGGGCGTGGTGAGTAGGCACAGGCTATAAATTCTAGTGTCTCCCCAATCAAAGGCCATCCGAGAGTCCCCGGTGGAAGCGGATCTCTGCCACTTCTTCTGATTCTCCAGCTCCTGTATAGAATTATTGTCGCCAGAGAGATTATTGCCACGCACACGAGCCACGAATTGTCCATTCTCCGTAGCTTCGATTCGCGTTCGGCTTATTATCTCTAGTACTAGAGCTCCTAAATACAATTATCATTACGATAATCGTATATTAATTAAGAGTTAGAGATGATAGCCTAAAGATTAAGATATGATAATGTAGTGTATTTAACTATAAATCTACTATTTTCTTTGGCTGTGGAGAAAGTAAAGTACAGAAAGATTTTAATGGACTTTGAAATGTCCCCACATACGTTGCAGTGCAGCTGCTCACCTCGTGCATACATGTGAAGTCCATTCAATAAATCCAACCCACGCCCCATCATCATCTGACGCCCCTTTTGTCCCTCTCTCTATCTCTTTTCTTCCCCAAAATCATCGCCCAATCCACACTCCTAAAACTATCCTCTCATGTTCCTATCACTCCATCCTATCTTCTCTTTTTTATATTTCCACCCTTCTTTTTTTATATTTGCACCCACATGTGGCTACCATTTATTTATTGCATTCTTATTCCATTTTACAGCCCCCAACCCTCCTGTGTTTTTCTTTGACTATTCATCACTCATATTGAAACTCACGCTTGACCCTTTTTCTTCTTTTATTCACCATCACAATTTTGCCTTTTTCTTTTAAGTTTCCTTAATTATAACCCCCATTCCTTTTTCTCTTTGCTTACCTGTGGGAGATTTCCTAACTCAAGCTACCTTTTGTAGAATTATTTCTTAATCAAGGGTTAGGAAACCCCATCAAGCAAGCTAGCTGTGGCAAATGCCTTTTTCTTATGACCTGCTACTATATGGGGTCCCCTCATGTTCTTCCTTGAAAAAGGTGATGATAAGTAAACCCACTGTTTTGGCCACCTTCAATTTAGTATATTGTTGACTAAGATATCTATGGACCGAGGTGGTCCCATGGATCCAAAGGATCCGAATGTTAATTGACAGGAATTGGGCGCAATAGCTGGTACCGGCCGTGTCCATTGGATCTACATCCTAAGATTTGAAATCATTTTGGATCCTGACTTAGCCACAAAATCAGATGGAGCGACCTAGAACTGAATGGTTGCTAATGTACAAAAATTCCCTTTTCTAACAATTAAAAACCCTACTTAGAACTTCAAACAACATCTCATTTGCTCTTTGATGACAATTTTTTCTTTTTTCTAATCTTTCTAATCTTAGACATTCCTACAAAGAAAAGGAAAAGAAAAGGCTTTTCTAGGAAAGTCTTTCTACGTAGAGAGTCCTTCAAACCAAACGGGCCCTAAGCTCTTTGTGTACGGCGTTAGTAGGAACAAGGAACCAAGGTTTAAAATTTCAGTTTGGGTACCGGCTTCGGACCCTGAAATTTTGAAATTTCGGTCGAAATCTGGTACAAAAATGGAAACTAATATTTTATTCAATATTAAATTTCGGTAAGTGATATATTAAATTAATTAAAAAAATAGATTTTTTGGGTCAAATTTCAGAAAAACCGAAATTTCGGCCGAAATAAATGACCGTTTCGGATTTTGGTGGTTTCGGTGTAGGTCTCCACCGAAATCCGAACGGTCCGAAATTTCGGATTTCGGTCGAAATTTAAAACCATGGTAGGAACTACTCTGATAGATGGTCCACTTCACAATTAGAAAGTAAGATCCGAAAAAGCACCCCGATAAGGGATGTGAATGGATCGTGACCAAGACAGAGGTGGATCTGATCCGAAGTGGAACCATTGACAGCCCTATATCCCTTATATAAAACCACTACTAGGGGACGACAGCTAGTAAGGAGGTAGGTTTATCACTATATCATTTCCCCTTTGAAGTGTATTAAAGGGCAAATAGTATTAAGGTAATCGTTAGTTGCACAAAAACAAGTTCACATTTTGGTGCAGACTTTAGCCATACTTTGGGAGTTAGACCCCCTCAAGAGTAGTAATATTTGACTCATATAATCAGTGATCAAGAGTGTACAATCCTTCTGATGGGTCCTGTCAGAGATTGCCCAATGCCCATGCCCCCAAAAAATTTTGGTTGCCGGTAAAAAATTTTGTCCGTTTGGTTGCCGGTAAAATTTTTGTCCCATTAAGTTTTAGTAAAATTTTGGTCCCATCCCATGTTTGGTTGCCTTTTAGCACAAGAATTTTTTTAATCCTACTTTTGTAATGATTGCCTTTTCATCCCATCCCAAAATAATCCCAGGAACCAAAAATTATCTTGAGAAGAATTTTTTTCTTCCCAACAGTTTAAGCAACCAAACAAAGTTTTTTTTTTCCCACCATAGTCTGGTCAACCAAACATGGGATTTTTATTTTACCGGGATACTTCTAGGACTTTTTTTTCCCACCAATCTCCTGGGATTTTTTTTCTCCCACATAAATCCCAAGAACCAAAAAAAACCCGGCAACTTATGTTGGTTATTCTCACCAAAACTAGATTGTTAATTTTTCAAACACATGTACAATCCACAAATAGAAGGTTAGGATCATCTGTTGGGAAGATTTCCAGTGGCCATGGCCTATTCGTAACCATGGTTTTAAATTTCGACCGAAATCCGAAGGAGACCGAAACGGAAATTCACCGAAATTCCGAATTTCGCCAATTATTTTGGAATTTCGGAATTTTGGAGTCCGAAATTTCATTTTACCGCCATTGTTTTAATAAATAAAAAATTGCTACAAAATTTTGGAATTTGGTCCAAAATTTCGGAACCCAAATTTCGACGCTTAATACCAAATTTCGGATCGAAATTTCAGATTTCGCAGAAATTTCAGTTTTCTGTGGGGTCCTAAACGGTTACCAAAACCGAAATTTTAAACCATGTTCGTAACTAACAGATGGATGGTTTGAATCATTGAGCAAGTGGTTAGAGAGAGAGCATGGATATATAATAATAGAGAAATTATTTTGAGGTGGTGTCTATCCAAATTATTGATTTGGATAGGCGTGAAGTACTACCAGGCATACAAAAGTGACAGGCGAATGGATCTATATGTTAATTTAGTTTCCCAAAGTATTGCCTCCGGTCCCACCATGATCGGATGATCCTATTAGGGTTTGAAAAGAAAAAAAATAGTTCTGACCGTTGATTTGTGTCAAACTGATGAGAACTTTATCCAAAATGGGACTTGAGGGCCAGTTGTCCATCTTTTCGATGTTTCCAAACATAAAAAAAATGTGTGCCACGTGTATAATGAGCCATACCTATCGAGACTACTGTTGATTGTTCTAGTAAGAGGAATGATAAACAGAAGGGTGCCCTCGAAAAATATCAACCATGAGGGCGCCCCGTTGGATCCATGTCACCCAACTACAATTAGCATTCCTTTAATTTTGCATTCTTCAATGATGCTATAAATGCGGTTGGCTGTCGTAGATCCAATGGGGTGCCCTTGTAGCTGAGCTTTTGCATGGGTGCCCTTCAGTTTAGCATTCCTCAAATAATAATAAGAGTGACTGCACGATTTTACATGAAGCCTTCTCGCTTTTTAAGAGAGAGGAGCCACCTCAGAGCTGAATTTTTAATTCATAATGGATGCTAACAAATTCCTAGTAATAATTTTTATAAAAAAAAAAACGCTAATAAACATCTTGCACACAAGGGTTAGGTTATAATACATACGTACGCAATCCAAATGCGGAAGTTAGGATTTTAGCTTGAATTTACGAGCCCATTTATATCGCAGCCAATCCAATGATGATCTCAAACCGATGTATATTTCCATGTACATATTTGATCTTGTTGGATGTCGTAGGAGAGGCTACTAGAGTTTCACTCATATTCTTCACGATCACAAGTTCATGACCCTACGGATTATAGGTCGAGAGAGTCTAAAAATGGCTCTTGAGAGAGCGAAACATAGGAGATTTAATATCTCTTTCTCTTACGTATGGATTGTATATGTAGGCTAACAAATCACCAGAAGTCTAGGAGTCCAGAAGTCCAAGAGTCACACTTAACATGAAAATCTAGGGGTCCATGAGTCATATGGAAGTCTGAGTCCAAGAGTCCCACTTGAGTCAAACACTCTTTGTAATGGGGATTCATTCATTTAGCTGTTGGGGCACACCAACACATGTGGGCGGACCTTGGGTTCGGGTCCCAAAAACATGACCCATATTCCAACAACAACAACGCTGATTATGATGATGAGGAGGAGGAGGAACTTGCTAGGCAATTTCATGGAATACCATTTTGCAGTTCGCTTTTGTTGAGGAGAACAACCACCTCGGGTGAATTAAATGAGGTGGCTATTTGCCAAATTGCCTAGCAAATCCATTTAATTCGAAAGTGAACAGGGTTTTTTCTTATTCGTTTAATTCATTTGTTTTCCTGAAAAAACCGGCTAATGGTTTTTGGGTTTTTTTTTTTTAATGACGTACGATGTCCCCACCCCCTTCGGGAGTAGGACTAGTTCCTACGGATATACGTAACGACCCACTCGGGGTACTCATTAAGGTGCATTGGAAATGATATTTTACATCTGAGAGTGACGTTTTAATACTTTTACTTTGGAAATGAGTGTAAAATATCATTTCCAATGCACTTTTAAGGAGTGCCCTAATGGCGCTTGTTAGCAAAATCCATGGCTTTTTGCAAAATTGTCAAGCCAATCCCTAGCTGGTGATTGGCATTAAATGTTACGATTACAGTTTTAAAAATCCTAGCTACACAACAAAAAATCCTAAGAAAAGTTAATTAGAGTGACATTTCCCTTTCATACTACAAGTTGCATTAGATTTTATTTTTTTCTTGGTGTTTTTATATTGATATTTTGACAAGGCTGAGTGAAATTGTCCAATCCCTATCGGCATCAGCCATTGGAGATGCCCAAGAACTCTTTTATTTGATTAGACTCGACCTTGATCTACTTGTTGTTACTAGTTTTAATATGTTTTCCAAGGAACAATGCCAAGAAATGGAGCTTTCATGACTCTTTAGCTCGGTTATAAATTCTATACCCGCCTATTTCCAAGGAAAAAAACAAGGGCTTTTATAGTATCTTCACGTGCAATTCATCTGTGTATATATATATATATATACTAGCATTCTTGACTCATGCTATGGGTGTAAGACAATGTGCCCCATGCCATCAAAACATGAGGTGTAAAATGGCGGGTCCCTCCCTGTGCCACCCCATCAAAACATGAGGTAAAATGGTGTTCCCCTTATGATGCATGGATTTGAACGGAATTAGTGACACTCATGACCCACCCTATAAAACCATGGTGTAAGATGGTGGGCCACACCCTATGCACGGGTTTGGGTAGATGATGGTTGCAGCCTTGCAAGATGGAGCTAATTAGGAGAAAAGCTTAGATCAAGCTCTCCAATGTCCTTCTCCGAGAAGATACAAATGGAATCTCAGCTTCCAAACTCTATTCAAATTCAAATTCTTGCCAAAAGTATTAAAGTACGGGCCGATTGGATATGCAGATTTTAGAATCTTAGATTTCCTCAAAATTGTAGATGGGAGATCAGAGAAGAAAGAGACCAGCCGTTGTTTTCTGATTTCTCGCCCTTCTTTCTGATAGCAAGAGAGCAGGAGATCGCCCCATGTCCCATAAAAAGAATACATGTTTAGTATATTATGTATAGGCTACTAATATTGGCACTACCATGTTTTGAGTATTGCACGAACTCAGCGTACTTTTTCCTTTTTATGTGGCTTCCGAGAGCTTTTTGGGAATTGTAATAACATTTGACTCGTGGTTAAATACTAAAAGACGAGTATGTGTTTTTAAAAGAAATACAGTATAGTCTACATTGATCTAAATTATACATTTGTTGGGCCCCAAGTTGAATAGGCTTGCTCCAAAAATCATCTCCATAGGATGATCTAACCCTTTGATCTGTAGATCAGAATTATATGATGTGTCATCACTTTACACCGGGCACTAAATGGGTATGGGTTCGATTCTGATGTCGAATGGAGATCTCAATTGAAAGATTGAGGTGCAAAATAAATGATTTGAAGACATCTTAAAGAACTTTTTTCATCACGCTTGATCGAAGGTCTAGAATCATGTGATGAGAGTGGGTCCAAAGGCAATGGGCTGGATCTGTGATCGCCAAAAATAATTATGGACCAGATCACCCTATGTGCGGTCGTGGTCCTATGCCTTACGTGATCATTTTCCATGCTCATCTTAAAGTATTTTTCCATTTCGAAATGCACATTCAATGTACACAATTCCTATAATGAACGGTAAAGATTGTCCGATCAGATCAGTTTTTGGGCCATAGCCGATCCTGGGTGGGGCCAATTGGATGAATAGTCTAGGTCACCCTGCCGACACCGTAAACTCCTATTAATTCCATCACAAACAACAATTTAAAGTGCGTAGTTGTGCTAATGGTAGGTGAAGGAGGACATTTTAATCAATCAACCAAAACCGTTGCGTGATTAATTACTATTAAAGCTGTTTTAATCAAAATTTAATAAAAAAATAACAAAAGATCTTACTATTTTTTACAACCAAGCAGTATGAAAGAATATAACATAGATATAGGGAAATGATTAAAACATAGAACATAAAACTATAATATTCCACTGACAACCCTTTAAATACTACACGACAAACATGGGAGCGCATGTTTATCAATACATTGGAGTGCTGAATTAAGTTCCTTAGATATATGGAGTGTGTGGAGGGCGGCCTAAAATATGTGGGTGCCTTCTGCTGTGGCAACCTTTTATATTCACCCCCCTTCTTCTTCGCCGGACCACCTCGCACTTTAGTACTGTGACTCCTCTTTTCACACTACAAGGGAGTGGCAAGGGAAAGTAAAGGGGACAAATATATCATTTTCCTTTTTTGCATTAGTAAAAATAAGTGGGCCAATATTGACCTCCAAAAGATGGTCGAAGAGAGGACTTAGTAGCAAAGCCATGATGATTAGAAACCAACCTTGAGTCCTCAACCACATGGTTAAAACAATGCCTTTCGGTCACATTTTAAGGGCCCACTGGATAAATAATCCACCAGAGATATCGAGATATGTAGCTGAATTTCACGATCCAATGGTTAAATATCTACCAAATTTTGTTATCCCATCTCTTCCCTTCCCACCCTACTTGCATGACCTAGAAATTGGCAAATGTAGGATATGAAAATGGGAGAATTCCGCTATCCCTGAATTCTCTAATATCAGTGCAGAACAGTCCCATTAGGGTTGTTCTCTAAATGGATAGAAATCCTTGGATAAAATGTCTTTGGATTGCCTACCGTGCTTGGATAATTTTATCTTGAATAAACCCTTAGGCTTGTCTGCTTGTATAATATACCCTACCCTACTCGTGTGGACCGTTCTTGAGGTGAATCGAATGCCTAATCCAAGGATAGAATAAATCCCGTGCGGTATGCCATCCCATTGGAGAACAAACCCATCGGGGACCCCGCCGCGGATATAGAAATCCTTATATAAGTTGTTCTTGGGATTTGCTTAATTGCTTCCCTGCTCGGATAAGTTTATCTTATTGGTTGTTCATTTTTTTTGTGACATTTTATCAAAGATTACAGGTCAACGTGAGGATAGTGAGTCTATCCAAGGATAAGATAAAGACAAAGTTGCGACCCATAGTGAGCATCCCCATTGGTGCAATTGGTGAGACCCATGCTGCATAGAAGTGTTGGTTGGTCCATTTCATATTTACAAATCCTATTTTGTCACATTCTCACCCACTAAGTTAGGTGGATAGACCAAAATTGTTTAGATCTTTGAACAAGGTACAACATCAGTATAATACACACTAGTTGACCGGTTGTAGTGATATCTCTCTCCCCCCCCATGAACCTTCGGTGAGGCCCAACAAACTAAATTGTTTTGATCTCTGAACAAGGTAGGCCCCACCTATACTTATTCCAACAACTAGTAATCTCTCTCTTTGAACACAAATCCTCAGTGGGGCCGACAATGAATGGTTTAGATCTTTGAAGAAGGTGGCCACCAAAATCACTCGAGCTCACTTTGTTAGAAGATCCAACCCGTTCATTTGTTCCAACCCAATGTACATACACCTTGCAACCCGTTCATTTGTTCCCCCGTTAATTTCGCCGGTTTGCCAATTTTGCCCCTTATTCCATTCGTTTTTGTTTGTCGGAACAAATGCCGCGGCCAGAATTGGAGTCAAGTCCCGATTCCAATATTGGGTTAAAAACATCTAATGGAATGAATTCTGCCCGGTGACCTATCCTATCCATAGCAAGGCCTAGGAAATAAATGGTTCGGATCATTGAGATCTTTTGGAAGGCTCTTTACACATACAAATAGACACTCGTGTTTGGTATTTTGGACCGTTGATCTTGTGGGCCAACACAGCGTACTGCAAATCTCCGTTATAGGAAAGAAGATGATAAATTCGCACCCCCTGTAGGATAATTCGCACCCACTGTAACGTGAATTGTGGCAGACTTTTAACACTTTTCGACGTCGGTCAAATCACGTTACAAGCGGTGCGAATTATTCTGCATGGGGTGCGAATTATTCTGTATGTATGCATTCTCCTTAGTAGTATTTCCCGTAAAACAAAAGACAAAATTACTGAAACCCTTTTCCCCCTCGCCCTCCTCAAAGGATCAGATCTCCGTTACAGAAACCCTAACCCTAACCCTAACTTTAGAAATCTCTCTTTCATATCGAATTACAGATCTCTGATTTCTCCCAAAACCTGTAACAATGGTGTTAGCTCAACTAGGCGGGAGCATCTCCCGTGCTCTTCAGCAGATGAGCAACGCAACAATCATCGATGAGAAGGTTTTGAACGAATGCCTTAACGAGATCTCTCGAGCTCTCCTTCAATCCGATGTTCAATTCAAGATGGTCCGAGACATGCAGACCAACATAAAAAAGATCGTAAACCTTGATGATCTCGCCGCGGGCCACAACAAACGGAAGATCATACAACAGGTAATCAATTCATTTCGAAAACCGTAATTTTTTTTGCCTATCAAAATTAGATTTTTGCCAATTCATTTCGAAAACCCTAATTTTTTTGCCTTTCAAAATCAGATTTTTGACAGTTCGTTTCTGAAAACCTAATTTCCTTGCCTTTCAAAATCAGAGTTTTTGCAATTCATTTCTGAAACCCTTTCAAACTCAGGTTTTTGACAATTCATTTCTGAAACCCTAATTTCCTTCCCTTTCAAAATCAGTTTTTTGACAATTCATTTCCGAAACCCTATTTTTCTTTGCCTTTCAAAATCAGATTTTTTATTCATTTGTCTGGTATCAATGTGTTCTTCCTTCTTTACATTTTTATGGAAATTGGTGGATGAGTCCGGGATGTAGGTTAAATTAGAAATTGAAGTGTTGATTTAAATTTCAAACAGTAAGAGAATTCTGCATTTTAGAGGCCATAATACTTTAAAGCAAAATTAAGTTGTGTAAAACATCATATGCCTTTTTATCCTGAATTGTATCTGCAAATGAAAAATAATAGGAACCTAACATGAGGGTAGATGAAAATTTACAAATCAAAGAAGAATTGTTGCAGTAGATGCGTTACCCAGAAGAGGTAGAGAATATTTGGGTCCAAAGATTGTGTGAGACCCGTATAAAGTAGTGCTGTCATGAGTAATTCACCTGCCTCACAAGTTCTTACATTAATGAGCTTGATATTGTGGAGGTTTCTGATACCAGGACCCTTAAACTGAAGATGGTTTTACTTAAGTTAACTAGATGAATACAACTTGTATCCTTGCCGGACAACAGAAATTTCAGAAGACGAATTGCATCTCTGTTTGTTTTTTCTTTGACAGAAAACAAATTGCCACTCTAGATAGGGCAGATTTTATTCATTAAAAAAAAGAAGCAGAATTTAATGAATTAAATCATAAATCTAATCCAAAATGGAAAAGAGATGTTGGTTTCCAATTCTTTGAAGATTACAATAATGTAGATCATTTTTAGTCATCCAAGATGATGTTTGGTGATAGTCATTATTGAGGAGGGTGTATCTTTTATGTTTCAAAATATGAAGTTAGCCATGTTTAGCATGACTTAAGTAGTATATAAACTAAAAAAGAAGAGCGTACCTGGTTAGATGACCAAAGGGCACTTTTTGGATAGTTAAGGATCTATGTCATTTTCAACACCATACAAAGCACACCTGCTGTTAACTAGTTTTTTGACTTTCAAGTTGATCACTTGATATGGCTCTATTTGCCCATTTAACAAGATGCAACTATATTAGAACAAGGGAAAGATATACATAAAAGGGCCATCCGGCCATGGTTGCCCACACAAGACGGGAATAAAAATGAGAATAAACTCAAAAAACATCCAAGTACGAAACAAAAAGGCTACAAAAGGGGCAATCCTTCACCAATAACCAACTTAGTCATATCGACACCCTCCCTAATAGCCATCCAGGTGAAGGGAAGGGCTTGAACTGGGCAATGGTTGTTTTGGGGAAGTGGGGTGCACAAATTCTAGATCTTCTCTGGGACACTAGATTACCTCAATTAGAAGTTTCTATGTAGAAGAATCTCACTAGAAGACTCCATCGTGTTATTTGCCCATATTCTTGTATCCCTCAGCTAGAGGTTTCTATATATGAGAAACCTTATATATTGAAATGAAGAAAAACCATTCCCTCTTTTTTAGTTCTGAATTTTTGGTTGAGCGTGCATGATGATTTTCAACCATACAACATTAACATTCATCCAACACCCTCTGCACATGAATGGATATCTTATGTTGAGAATAATTCAAGATAGCGTAGACTTTGCATTCACAATTCTCCCCATATTTTATTTTCTACATTCCTAAGTTTGGAATGAACATAATTTTTTTCAAAAAAAAAAAAAAATTGTAACGGAAATATTAGATTGTCACTTGAACAAATCTCTCATCTGATGTCTTATGCTGTAAACAATGAAAGATAACTTACTTTGATTGTCACTTGAACAAATCTCTCATCTTATATCTTATGCTGTGAACAATGAAAGATAACTTACTTTGACAATTCTCCCATAGCATTTCCCATATTAGATTGCTCGCACCGAAGAACTAGGGAATCTCTGAGCGCTAGTTTGGGTGCATAATGTAATTGGATTTTGGCTGCAATTTGCTCCCAAAATCCAATTAGATTGGACACCCAAAATATTTTGACAGGCCTAAACGTGATTTTTTAAATAATGTCGGTTCTTTGTTTTCAGGCAATATTCAATGAGCTCTGCAAAATTCTAGATCCTGGGAAGGCTCCATTCACGCCAAAGAAAGGGAAAACGACTGTAGTTATGTTTGTGGGTTTACAGGGTATGTTGGTTGTGAAGTTAAATGTTATCATCACTAGTGTGGGCTAACTTATTTTCACATTATTTCTATTATTTAGTTATGGGTTTAAATGGTTTAACTGTTGAATGTATACCTTAGTGTCTTAGTGATTATGTCCTTGTGCTTGCTGATATTTAATGTGTAAACCATAATGGTTTCATTTCATTAGCTAATTTCCTTTTGAAAAAGTAAATTTGTAATTTTTCTGTACAGGTTCTGGGAAAACAACAACTTGCACGAAATATGCATATTATCATCAAAAGAAGGGGTGGAAGCCAGCTTTAGTCTGTGCAGATACGTTCCGAGCTGGTGCTTTTGATCAGTTGAAGCAGAATGCCACTAAAGCTAAGATTCCTTTCTATGGAAGGTATTACATCCATATCTTTTATTGGTTTTTTTTCTATCATGCTAGTATCTTAGAAGAAGCTTGATAGATGTTGATATCTTAACTGATGTTACTACTATTTATTCTGGCCATTGACTATTATCATGTATATCATAGTGGGAAACCTTACAATTTTCGCTGAGGGTTCCAAAGTTCTGACTTCTGATAGAGCTAGTAGTCATTGGTAGGATTTTCATTGCGGATCGTTATCCAGATTATGATGCTTATACATATAGAATCCATCATCGGGGTGTGCAGCAGAAGCAATTCCTGGCAGGTGGTTGGGTGGGGGCCCGTTGAATCAGTTACAATGCCAGCCACTTATTTATTTAGAGTTTCTAGAGGAGTTCGTTATGTGTATTATCCAACTAGGTTTTGACTTTTTTTGTGCCGAGGAATTCACTTCTTCATGTTGTGTTGTGATGGAAACTGCAGACACTTATTTGGCCCCTCCCTTGATTTCCTTGCAGGAAAGGAAAGTTGCTAGAAAACCTTTAATCGTCTTACCAGGCTCATATATGAAGTTCGCCATGGGAAAATTTATTGCACAATGTATAAATTGTGGGTTTACCATGGAAAATCCATACATAAAGTTTACCTTCAGTTTTCCATAATGTTTATGGCACACTAATTTGCAGCATGTTTCATTGTTGGGTTTATTTTTCTCAACCTATTTGAGTATCTATGCAATTGTTCTCATTAGATTCTGTGCTTTGGGATTTTCATGTGACCAATCATTTGCTTTGTGCTACAGCTACATGGAGTCGGATCCTGTAAAAATTGCGGTGGAAGGTGTAGAAAGGTTTAAGCAGGAAAATTGTGATCTTATAATTGTTGATACAAGTGGACGCCACAAGCAGGAAGCTGCTCTCTTTGAAGAAATGCGGCAAGTGTCCGAAGCAACGGTATCTAATACTATGCTCTAATTTCCATCGCGTATCATGTTTATCTGTTTATGTTGGTTCCAAAGTGCACTAACTTTCTTTTTCTCAATGTTCCAGAAACCCGATCTTGTTATATTTGTTATGGATAGTAGCATCGGCCAAGCTGCATTTGACCAGGCTCAAGCATTTAAACAAAGTGTTTCAGTCGGAGCTGTGATTGTTACAAAAATGGATGGTCATGCAAAAGGAGGTGGTGCACTTAGTGCGTAAGTGTTGATTTTTATATTCTTACACTTTTTCGCCATTATTTGTACAAATTCAATGCGTGGACGTAACTTTCCTTGTCACTGTTACTGAAATGCCACAATGCCTTAGTAAATGTATTGGGCTTTTTCATCAATGTTAAGCATCTTTCATTGGTTTAATTCATTTTGATGTGCATGAGAATGTCATTGTAGAGGGTTTATGTGTTTGTGTGTATGCCCACTTATTAACTTGGGCGGGTGGGAAACTTGTTTCCCCTAAAACTTGTTTCAGAAACTTTTCCGAAACATGATAGTAAAAATTGGGGAAACGTTTCCGAAACGCATGGGAAACTTATGGGAACTCATGCTAAACCTTGAGAAAAACATGTGTGAAACTAATGAAAATCATTGGAAGAAACACACCAAAAAATTGTGGAGTAGATATTTAAGAGGAAAAAAATAGCATATATTTTAATAAAAAATAAAATGAGAAATATTCTTTCAGTATGTTAGAAGATCGGAAAATGGTGTTGCCGATAAGTTAGCCAGGGATGTGGTGGTTAAAGACTCCCTGGAAACGTTCGATTCTTTGCCCCTTTGAGGATTTTCCTTCGGCCTCTGTTTTGGGCCTCTTTCCCTTTTTCTTTGCCTTTTCTTTCTTCTTCCTTTTCCTTAGTATTGACCATCTCGGACGTCATCTTTTTTCAATTAATATAATTTGCTGCCATTCAAAAAAAAAATGGAATTAACAAATTTGAAATTTACAAAACTGTATATTATGTGTTTTCATTTGTGTTTCTCTATCTTTTCTGAAATGTTTCACAATGCGTCTCTCATGCGATTTTCTAACATTTTCCCGTTTCTCTTTTCCTCTCTATTTTTTTTTGCGTTTTCCGTTTTCATTTCACGTTTCGCTTCCTGAATTCGTTTCCCACCCTGGTAACTATGCTTTTAAGCACCTACACGCACAATGTAAACAAAATCTGGTATGTTCTTTTTGTTGGATAGAACTGCAATTATTGGATTTTTTATTTTTATTTTTTTGGTAAATCGCCACATCGTCTTCCCATCATAGTATAATAATTTTGTATTGAGGTCCATTTATTTTGTTGATGAAAGCTCTCCAATCTGTGTCTCTACTAAGGTTCTTGTTTTTGGATTTACAATTTTTTGAAGGGAAATGATAAATGCGCCCCTTTTCATCACATTGGACAACCAACTGCAGTGTACGTGGCAATCAAATCCGTTGAATCCTTCTGACGTGAAGTACAACAGCCCCTCTGCAGTCATTGATACAATGCTGCTGGGTGTTCCAAGCGATGAAAAGAGGCGCATTTATCATTTCCCTTTTTTGAATGGCGCATTTGCAATATTTATCTATTGTCATATTGTCACTGACCCTACGTGCATCATCAGTCATATAAAATACCCCTACCCCTACTAAAGTAGAAAATTCTAGTACAAAATTTAACAAATTATTATACAAAATAGGATCGTTATAAAGTTATTTAAATAATTTTGTACTAGAATTTTCTACTTTAGTAGGGCCAGGGGTAGGGGTAGGGTTCTAAACAGTGTGCATATTGTAGTTAGAACCCTAAGCCCCCTTTTTTGTCAGTTTTTTAGTGGCAAAGTTTAAATTACTGATCAACTTTATGTATTCAGAGTTGCTGCCACGAAGAGTCCTGTCATTTTCATTGGAACTGGAGAACACATGGATGAGTTTGAAGTTTTTGATGTTAAGCCCTTTGTCAGCCGTCTTTTAGGTGAACTGTAACTCGCTTTGCTTTTTATTATACTGGTTTTTTATTAGTTTGTTACCTTTTAGGGTAGTTCTGAATACTTTCAAAAGATTTCTGTTGTGTTTTTTCAAGTATTTTCTTTTCATGTTTTATTTGAAATAGGCATGGGTGACTGGTCCGGATTTATGGACAAAATTCATGAAGTTGTGCCTATGGATCAACAACCAGAACTTCTACAAAAACTTTCTGAAGGGAATTTCACCCTACGTATAATGTATGAACAATTCCAGAACATACTCAAAATGGGTCCTATTGGCCAGGTAAAGTTCGTTATTTTAATCCTTTTGATGGTTCTATTTTTTCTTCATCCTTGCTCCATACTCCAAATGAGTTGCCAGCTTCCTCTTTTCCTTGCAATATTTGAATTTCTTGCGTATTTTGATTCAGTTACCCAAGAAACCGATATGACTTGGACGTTTAGTCCTTGTTACTCGCCATATTGGTGGTTCGGTTTTGGTGGGGTTTTAAATTGTGGTGTCGGATACTTGTGGAGATCTAACATTTTTGTCCGACACGACACGATACAATACCAATACTCATACCGAATACTCCATTGATACCTTTATTTGTACAAATAGATATCATGTTTCAAAAATATGTCACTAAAGAAACTGATATGACTTGGATGTGTAGTCCTTGTTGCTCACCATAGCGGTTGTTCGGTTTTGGTGAGGTTTTAAACTATGGTGCCCGATACTTGTGGAGATCCTACATTTTTCTCCGACACTATATGATACCAATACTCATACTGAGTACTCCATTGATACTTTTATTGGTCAAAATAACTATCATATTTTTGCATACACGCTTGAAAAATATGTCACTCTCTTTGAATTAACTATCATGCTTATCATAGCGGATACTTGATACTTATATTGTTCAAAATAACTATCATGTTTCCAAATATCACTCTCTTCGAATTAACTAGTATGTTTTTTTCTTGTTCCTATTGCATAATTGCAAGTCTAGGTTTATTATTCATTTCAGCTTCTAAGTTAAATTCTTAGTTTTATGATATTTTATTTCTACATATCTTATGTCTATCTCATGGTATGGGATACCCGTGTCCATATTTGTGCCATATTCTGCTAATTCATATCTTTGCTATTTAAAATCTGTCATAGGTTGTGAAGTTGTTCTCCATTAATGCTATCGAATTTCTTACTATTAAAAAGAAAAGCGAGAAAATGGCACAAATAAATTATCAAGTAATTTTTTTATTTAATAAGATTTTTTTGGAATAACTCAGAATTTATTTTAATAAAAAGGTATACAAATGGGTGAAAAGAAGAAACCCATCTCACTTATTTAAGGGTCCCACAAGCAAACTTCCTTCAAAATTCTATATTTTGTTACATAGTGTCTACATGATATCTGGGAGCTGGTACTTTAGGAAAAACAACATGTGTATTATTTAGTGCCGTATGGTGATGCATTGGTGTAGGTTCATCTGTCATGCTAAGAATAGCTAGGACTTCCAGAAGATATGGCATTCATTTGGTGAGAAATAAGTAGGAATTTTGAAAATTCCAGTGGCTGAACCTGAATCAATTTTTTTATTCAATTATAGATTTATATTATTTTATATATTAATATGTAAATTAAGAAGGGGAATTAAAAAAAATTCTAATTCCATTCAGCAGACGAATATTATAAGAAAAGGAATCAGCAGAACAGAATTGGGCGATTGGAATGCAGAAAGTTCTCTTATTATTGTTACAAGCATATGATTCATGGGGAGATAAAGAAATAGATCACATTGATATTTTTGCTTCAACATGCTATTGTACAATTTAAGATGCTCTTGTGGTTGAATTGATTGACACAGACTATACTTGCTCCCTTGTTTTTGTGGTAACATTAATTTACTTGATTGCTTCTTGTTCTTTCAATGCTCAGAATTTTGTTGATTGTGTCAATATTTTTACTATTTGAGCAGAAATGTGGGTCCCTTTGTGGCCTTGGCTGTGTGTGTGTGTGTGTGTTTTGTTGCATCGAACTTTGTATTGGTCTTAATAACGACTTAATCTACTGTCCTTTCGTACTTGAATTGCCTCTATTAGTTTTTCTTTGTGTTGTTCAAACCTTTATTGGAGTTGATGAGTATCTCCATGCATGCATCATTTTCTTATACCCCCTACATGTTATGTTCTTTCTATTGATTTTCAATAGTGAGGGGTGCATTTAACTTTCTAAATACATTATGAATGTTTGTTGCTTTGTAGGTCTTCTCTATGCTACCTGGATTTAGTTCAGAACTAATGCCAAAGGGCAGTGAAAAGGAAAGTCAAGCAAGGATCAAGCGTTTCATGACTATGATGGATTCTATGACAAATGCAGGTATTGGTAGTTAACAATATGTGGTTTTTGTCCGTATTATTCCATTTGTTATGTTTTTTCAAGCCTCTTAAGAGGCATTGCTTGGGGCTGTTTATAACTTTATATCCATCGACAGATACATTATCTTTGATATTCTTATATCTTTCATATAAAGCTGCTAGGAAGATGTGCCTTGCCTGGGTCAACAATTATTATGTCTAATAGATGGCACATAGAGGAACCTAAAGATGGGCCTCTAATACAACAGTAAGGCATCCCTTCCCTACTATTATTTGTAGAGAGAGTTGTGGTTGCATATCCCCCATGTTGAGTAATGAAGAAAACCTTCGGTTTGTAGTCTTTCTTGTTTGGGTAGATGATCACTGTGAGCTTTAGGGTTTGGGGAATGCACTAAATGGATTGAAGGAGGGAAAACCCACTTGTAGAAACTGAGTGCTGAGTCGATACACTTGATATCATCATATAATTGGTTTGGTCTGCCTTAGGAGAGGTTGCAAGAGTAGAAAAACAAGAAACATGATGTCTGTCCGGAAACCAAAGTATCTGAATGTTACAAAAACTGTGTTTCCATTCTCAGCCCAGTGATTCTTTGCCAGTATACTATCAAGTTTGTGAAATAAATTAACTGTTTCACTTTACTACTTCATGTTGACATTTGCACATCTTTCCGGGTTTTCCATTTGAATTTAGAAGAGAACTTTCTACATCATTCAAAGGTGCTTCTGATCTGACTGTTTTTCCAAAACTGTAGAGTTGGATAGCTCGAACCCAAAGCTTTTCAACGAATCCCGGATTGTGCGGATAGCAAGAGGATCGGGCCGTCCCGTCAGAGAAGTGATGGATATGTTGGAGGAGTATAAGCGCCTTGCCAAGATCTGGAGCAAGATGAAGGGGCTCAAGATTCCAAAGAAGGGTGAAATGAGCGCATTGTCACGAAATATGAATGCACAACACATGAGTAAAGTCCTTCCTCCACAGATGCTGAAGCAAATCGGCGGCATGGGCGGTCTACAAAACTTGATGAAACAAATGGGTTCAAAGGATATGGCTGGGATGTTTGGAGGGGACAGATAGTATTCGGTCTTAGCCGCACAGTCAGTTTCCGATCCATTCGAATCTGACAAGCATAATCTTTGTGTTGAGTCATTAAAATCATACAGGAGGTAAGTGATTATGTCTGAAATGTTCCTTAATTGTAATCTCATTGCTTGTTATCAGAATGCCCATGCAGCTTTTTTTTAAACTGTATTATCCCCTCCTATAATCTTCAGTATAAATATCACCATTTTTAGCATTTTTACTACTAAAGCATCTGTCATTATATATTTACTGTGAAATCCATGGAACAAGTTTGGTGAGTACAGATTGAAGCAGGCCAAGTATTGTGTGTACAGTGGGCCATCTTAATGAGAAGAGTACTGGTAACAAGCAGTCAAGCACCTTCTTTGAATCTTCAAACTTCATCTCTACCACATGTATGGTGATCGGGACCGTTGGTTTGGTGGGCCACTATCTGATCATGTTACTGAAATCTGATGGCCCCTCATTTATTGTGGAATTGTTGTGCTTTATCCTTACCGTCAGATGGTGTTAATCAATGATACATTATTCTCATCTCTATTGCATTGGGGAAAACGATATGAAGGCACACCTGTTTTAGGAATGCTCGAAACAGCGATCCTAATGTTGCCACGTGTACCAAAGTGGTATGCTTGCTATTTGTGAGAAAAAGTAAAGGATATTTTTTAGTAAGGGATTTGCTAGCGTACGTCGCAGAATTCATTTCGCTGAGCGTCTGCTGCATGAGAGAGCAGCCGCATAGGCTCAGATTTTGTCATATTCATTTAATTCATCCGAGGTCGCTGCTGTCTCATGCAACAGACACTCTGCAAAATGCCTTGTGCGATGGGCACTAGCAAATCCCTTTTTAATAATCGCTGCAATATAAGAGGGCTGTTTGGCACAGAACTGACACAGGTGTGTCTAAAATGGAATGACAAGGGAAACTAATGGCATGTTTGGTCACCGAGAAAACAATATTCCATGAAACATTTGTGGGGCCACTTGTGAGAGATGGGCAGGGGAGGGAGAGACTTGAGTAGGTGAGGGTTAGCCGAGCATGAATTCCTAATAATCTAAACCGGCATTTTTTGTGCTATCTCCACTCCCGCCAGCTTACTTCTCTCCCACTCCATCCTTCTCTGCCCCTCACACCATTGGGCCAAAATGACTAATTCATTTGAATAATTTCTTCATGGTTGCCAAACATGGGATATGGTTATGTCTAGCAGTCATTAAAAAAATTTCATGGAATATTTGTGGGCACAATTATCAGAGAAGTTGAGAAAGCAGGAGAGCGATGGTTTTGAGAGGGCAAAAAAAAAAAAAAAATAGAATAGGGCTGGTTGCTGCGGAGGATCGCCACGTGAATCATGGCCATTGATCTAGTGTGGGTCCTTCATTATTGGCCCCACTATAATTGGATGATCCTACAAGACAAAAAAAAGACCATTCCTTCTTCTGCAGGAGAGGGTTGTCGGATAAAACAAACCAAATGCTAAACTGAAGGTTGCCCTAGTAAAAAAAAAACCAGCATTGGATCCATGTTACTAAAGTGCATTGATTGTTTCTTTACATTTACATTTTTTTCAGTACCATTCTAAATTCACTTTTTGATTATTGGATCCATTGGGGCGTCCTTGCGTGTGGTTTTTCCAAGGGTACCCTTCACTTTAACATTCCCCATCTCCACAATGTGGCACCTCCGCTACATCATAAGAGTCTGCTACTGTCCTAAGTGGGGCCTGCCTAGGTATGGGACTTGGTGGGACCTATCATGGTATGGGACAGGTTTAAAGGGCATAGCCTCATGCATTCCATCAATTCTGGAGCTTTTGGCTCATAGATTAGGTACCTAACAGGGTCCCACCTTTGATTGATCTTCATCATTCGTTTGATATCCCTTGCTTTGGAAAAGAGAGTCTCTGAAAACTTTCCTCCAAGGCTCCAACTAGCAAAGGGGCCGTATCTACGAAAAAGAAGGGGGTGTGAATATCACTTTCCTTGTTGTTCTCACATTCCCGATTCGCTCTCTTAATTTTTTTGGGTGGTCACCAAGTAACTCAGAGAGAGAGGTCTGAATTGATGGGTGAGAACGTTTGAGTTCAGACCATCTTTTTTTTTTCTATCCATCAATGGCTGATGTTATTAGATTATTCCACACCTTTCCTCCACCCCTCATTTTTCCCCTTCAATCATCTTCTACCCAATTAGCAGTCCTTCCCAAGCAGAACCCAAATAGGAGAATTTGTTCGGTTGCAGAGGCCCTTGGTTTAAACCAGAGGAAAAGATTTTCTTCTTTTAAGGTATGTTCTATTGGGAAGCTCCGATTTCTGCAGTGTATGTGTGTTTTTTTGTGCAATTCAAGGAGGATCATGAACACCCATATCTTTAAATAGTCTGTTCTGCATTTTTTTTTTCTGTTGAAATTCTGTCTCTTATTGTTTAATTTCTGATGTGGGTTCTTCAAATTAAGTTAGTAGTGCCATTTAATAGTTTTATCTTAATGTATCTATTGCCTTAATTTATATAAGTGGGGAATAAAATCAGATCTCAATCAAATCTGTCATAGAAATCAGATCTTAAAATAAAATAAAAAACTAACCATGGCTATGGTTTTAAATTTTCACCGAAACCGACACAAAATAACGAAATGTTTTCGTTTCCATCTCCATCGAAACCAAAACCAAAACGACTGAAATACATAAACCAAAGTTGTAAGTGTAATAGGGGTATAATATATTAGTATGTGTTATATAATTATATTTATATGAATTGCATGCGACATGTGGTGTATGTATTACATTTATATGAATTACATGTGAATTTGGTATGTACTAAATTATCAGACATACGTGACCATGCATGACACTGGGTGTTCGACATTTTTAAACCATTATGGATGATTGTCTTGCTTATGTGATGATTTTAAGTGTGTAGTTGTGCTTATTCAAGCATTTCTTGAAGTCTCATCTGTAAATTCTATCATTTGCATATGTTTCCATTTGTTTATGTGATTTTACAGGATTTCCGCTGAAATTTCCAATCGAAACCGAAACATTTCCGTTTCCGTGGCGACTGAAACCATAACCGAAACCGAAATTTAAAACCTTGACTATGGCCTAAATAATGTCCAAGGGAGGTAAGGGAAATATAGGTAGATAACAGGATCAAGGTGGGGAAATAATGGTGACAAAGGTTAGGGAATGATGATAGAAAAGGGTCTAAATATGAAGGCAAGGTTAAGGGCTATGTAGGAAGAAAGAAAGGGGAAGGTTCAGAGGTGAAAATTTGGGGATGGGCTGTAGGAAAGTAAAGGGGATGGGATCCGTACCTGGGATAGCATGTCGTGCCTCAGGCCTTAGTCGTCTTGTTGGAGTTGGTCTCTGAGGGAGGGAGGGAAAAGAAATAGGGGAGATTGGAGAGAAAAGATGGTGCAGCTGTGAAGGGCTCAAAGCTGTGGCCTTTAGGAGAGAAATATGAGGAAAGAAGGGGGAAGAGGTGGATGGCTATGATGGAGATCATAGCCGTGGCTCGTAGGGAAAAGAAAGAGGGTATGAGAGGGAGGTGATGGCCACAACTGAGAGAGGGAGAGAGAGAGAGGTGGAAATAAAAAAGGGAGGAGAGAGGGGAGGTGGCGGCTGCACAATCTTACCGTGACGGGGAGAGAAGGAAAAGAAGGAAGGAGTGAGAGAGTAGGGAGGTGCCCTAAAGTGGGTGGGTTTTTTTTTTGGGTGTGTGTGTGATGGGCGGGGGGGGGGGGGGTGGGGGGGGGGTTGTTCTCTGGTCGATATTCCAAATCTGGGTGGGATGGGGAGTTGCCTTACTGTTGTCTTCAATGTTGTCTTGAAATGGTATTATAGTATGCTAGCTATAGCTTGTATACAATTTTAACCTCAAGTTTCATAATCTATTCTTGTTTTTTCTATCATTATCAGCTGATCTATCTGTAAGTAGTCTAGGGAAACCAAATGAAGTTGTTCATATGCTTAACACCTGCTTATCTGTTATTGAAATGGTATGTTAGCTATAGCTGCTATACAACTTTAACTATAAGTTTCATAATCTTTGCCGAAAGTTCCATTCGTGGATTTTTTTTTTCTGTAATTATAGAAAATTTGCTAATAGAGTGTTTCTTATGGCTTCTAGTTTTTGCATGTTGGACTTCTCATTTTAGGTACATTCAACTGTTGCTGAAAATGATGATGGGCCAAAATGGTGGGAAAGAAATGCAGCCCCAAATATGATAGACATTCATTCTACACAAGACTTTTTAAATGGATTACGTCAAGCTGAAGATAAACTAGTTATTGTCGAATTTTATGGCACTTGGTGTGGCTCTTGTAGGGCATTGTTTCCAAAGGTGACTTTTCTTTGATTCTTGGCTTCTATTATTTAGTTTCTTAATCACTCATCTTTGTTTAATTGATATTATAAAAATTATTTTCATTTTTTATTTCTTATACACATTCTGTTTTTGAAATAATTGGGATTTATATCTACACATGTACACTTTTATTTGTCAAAAATGCAACACAGTAATGCATATAACTGCTTTTATTTGGAAGTACATGTTGTATATGAGAGCTTAAAATATCATATTTGTCATTTTTCTTTTTGAGCAATAAAACCACTTGCATCATTAAAAGTTAACGAAAAAGACCTGTGCAGAATGCATATGCCTCATCAAATTTTGAAATGCTCAAAAGAACAGAACAGGTGTGCCTTAAATTCTGCCTTGTTCCTCTTATAGGATGCGGTGGAAAAGACACAAAGATGTCACAATTTACAAGCGTAAAAAAGCAAAAAATCTTTTTGGAAAGAGAAAAATTATTTGATAAGAATTTAATAAATGCAATTAGTATACATCGACAAAAGTAAAAAGGTGAGAACAGGAAAGAACTTTGAGTGGAACCATTGTCGTTATTATGGACAACACCATCATAATTTGTATGTGTCATGAGGCATGCCATGGCTCACTGATATGCATATTCATGTTGGCACAAAAGAAAACTAAGAAGTGGCCATGTATTGGTGTGTCGATATTTTTAGTGTGAAATAACTTTTTATTGATCTTTCAGCTCTGCAGGACCGCCGAAGAACACCCCAACATTATTATCTTGAAAGTAAACTTTGATGAGAATAAGCCAATGTGCAAACGTTTGAATGTTAGGGTGCTTCCTTATTTTCATTTCTATCGTGGTGCGGATGGACGATTGGAGTCCTTCTCATGTTCACTTGCAAAGGTCGGTAATTTTGTTTATAACCTCCTTTCTCTGGAATTGGATAAAATATATGTGCTTAATTTCTCTCAACATTATTGATGGACAAAATGCTGGTTGATTGTCATGATTGACCAACCTATATGAAAACTTGCTTCATCATATTGTTATTTACATTTTCTATCACTAATATTGTGATGCTGTTCCCATACTTCACCTCCTTCTATGCTTTAGGATCAAATACTCCAATTCATACCAATCGTGATTCAATTTTATTTCTTTTGAATTACAATTGTCGCATATAGTAACTTGAAAGAAGAATGGCCGCCACATGCCACCAGGATGAGATTCCATATAGAAAAACTGTGTATCTCTTCACGGTTTGTGCAGAACATGAATGTGTTTATCAAAGTCAATGGTCATTAAGCAGGTCACTGCAACAGCAAAACAAAAAAATGAAATTTACGAAATGAATGTCATTAGGACCAAATTAAATGAAATTAATTGACGAGCCATTAATTTCTTGGAATAATTAATTGCCCGGGATACCCAACAAAATGGTTGAAAAATCTGTTTCAGGGAGACCAACATGCAGTGGCACTTTGGAATGCCATTTGTTCATTTGCAATTTTTGAGTGACATTTTTTACTCTTCATTTTTACGAGCAGTAGTTTAAATTTCTTGATGAGTTAGAGAATTCTGTTTTTCAGTTCTTTTGCAAGTTTCCAGAGCTTGATTGCGAATGAAGCTTAAGGGGGACCTTTTTCTCCTAGAAAAACTAAATCATGTAGCTTCTGTTGCTTTTGAGAAGCCATCTCGTAGCATATAGACTTCCCCAAAAATCTTCCAGTTTCTAGCCACAAAATTCATGAAAATAAAACCCTCCATGTCTGGCAATAACAAAGTGCAAAAACAAAATATCTCCAAAAGCCTTGAGTGAAATAATTCCAGGAAATTTACAGATACCAACTAGAAGTTTGAAATAACTTCAAATGGAGGAAAAGAATGTTGAAGAAATATCAGCTCATTCTATGTTCTAGTAGATGGGTGGGTCCTAGGTTTCGGCCATTGGGTGTGGGTTGCATGCCACTTCCTTATGTTCTGGAATCTAGCAACTTGATGAATACCATATATTTTCTTTTTCTTGTGTGAATTTATATTGGCAAAGTTGGGATGATTATGCTGAGCTGATTAAGCTGAGCTTAATCATAGCCTTGTGTAACAAAAATTGAAACCTTGCATTCTCTTTTCTGTTTTATGTGCTTATGTTCTGTCAGTGATGGCTATTTCATTGACCATGTTCTCAAACATCCTGCAGTTTCAGAAGATTAAGGATGCTATTGCAACACATAACACTGCTCGTTGTAGCATTGGTCCCCCATTGGGCGTTGGAGAGATTAACCTTCTTGATACCACCCTTAATCTAACGGACAAGCCTGCAGAAGCCAGTTCGAGATAATCCCATCTATTCACTTTCTATTCTACACTGGCTATTGAAGCAGTTCTTTGTTCGTGCTTTCTGCTCTTTATTGTACATGTCTGATTATATTCTAAATGAATTTAGCAAGTTGTTGCAGCATTCTTATCATTCCTCCTGTTGCAACAGCTTCAGAACTGTAAGAAGAGAAGTTTGAGGGTATGGAAATGTTACTTGGTTCTATTATTCAATCATGTTTTAATATGCAAAGCTTCTGAATGGAAGTAATCAATTTCTTATTGTGGGTGTGTTTGAGAAGCATTGAGATTATGGTATTTTAAGTGTATCTTTATTTTTTAAACCAGCAGGGAAAATTTTATTTAAACAGCAAAAAGCAAAACAGACAAGATTACAAAGGAGGCAGAGATTGCCCCACATAACCCTAGTCACTCCACGCTTAACAAGACGATCAGTAAGGGTGTCAATTTTGGCTCGGGCTCGGAAGCTTGCTCGAGCTCGGCTCGAATCCTTAACGAGCCGAGCCGAGCCGGCTCGCCAGGCTCGTTAAGAATTTAATATATTTAAAAATATATATTATATATTAATATATACACTAAAAGGGTTGTCCACTTGTCCAGGGAGTGAAAGGGGAGGCAAAATATGTCACTTCATTTTAGGAACCCCATTTGTTACTTGGACCACCCCCTATAGTGTTAAAAAAGTAGTCAAATTACACTATATAGGGCTGTCCAGGGAAGATGAGGGGTGTGAACTTAATATAACCCAAGCTCGGTAAGGCTCGTGAGCCTGGCCGAGCCGAGCCGAGCCCGGTTCGAGCCCGAGCCGAGCCTGAGCTGAGCTTTTGAGCTTAATGAGCCGAGCCTAGCCTGGCCAAGCTCGGCTCGGCTCGTTTACACCCCTAGGTGTCGATGAGTGACTTCTTTTGCACTCTCAGGAAACAGATCTAGAAAGGAAAGAATCTTCTTAATGTGCTGAATACTATGAGGAATGCTAGACTCACACGGTAAAGGGTGCCCCCATTGGTCAAATTCCATTTAAGACAGTTGTGATCGTAATTTCCTGTGCCATCATAAATGGAATTTGACCAATGGAAAACACCCCCCCCCCCCCCCCCCCCCTCTTTTTAAAGGGCGCCTGTGACTGTGAGTCTAGCAGCATTCCTCAAATACTATAATCTATGCTTTTTTATCAGAATCATAAGGATTACAAAAACCAAAGAGGGTTTATGGGCTCAGTCTGATCTTCTTGCTGTTCTGGATTCTCAACTCTTTATCCTTGTCTCTTACTATGTGGTAGCGATGAGAGAAAAGATTAAGGAAACTGAGCCTGTGAACCTTATTAAGAGCCAACTACGCCAACTCCCCAATGGACAATGGTAAAGGTATAGACACCGTTACAATCAGGCATGACAATCAATTAGGCAGTAATTAATTGCTTTCTATCTACAACTATAAATTCCATGGAATACTCGTTTACCCAGGGCACCTAGGAGGGCCTGTGAGAGATTTGAGAGGGGGATGCGTGAGGAGAGCATGAGATGGTGCAGATACCTTAATCAAATCAATCCATTAGATCCATATCCCAAGGTCCGAAATTATTTCGGATCGGGATCCCAATGGAGTGCCCTAGATCTGAATGTGCAAAAATGCCTGCATTTTTTCGTTCATTATGTATATTCAAGAGGGGTATTTTCCTAACATTTAAACCGTTTCAACACCTTCAAAATCCAATCAAAGAATTTTCTATACTTAGCATGAATTGTTGACATAAGTTTCACCACTTCAATACAGAGAAGCAAAAGGAAACACAAGAACAAGTAATACAAATGTCATTAGTTGCAAAAAAACTGCCATATGGGTGCCCTGATACACAGTCCTCATTCATCAAAACATATTGTCCGGACTGGACTATCCTACCATTATAAAGAGAAGAAATCTTTCAAACCCTAGATATTGATGGTGGCTTCCCACAGCCGAAGAAGTCCATTACGGCCACCACTGCATATCCTTTTCCTGTCAAGGTCGGAAGCAACGCAGCGCACCTGAATTGCACCAAAAAACAAGGGAAGAAATGTAAACAAACTGAACAATTAACAATAGCCAGACATACATACACCAAAACCAACCAGTAGAATTTCCTGCAAATAACTCCTCATCAAATATCAATGTTAGGCACCACATTTCCATATGTTTTATCATATTCATACAAATCAAAACGCTTAGGAAAAGGCCCCTTTTGGGCACCTAGGCCATGGGCCACAGAACAAGACTTCAAAAAAAAAACATATCTTTTAGTGATGTACAAGGGCATATATACTACTTTTGCATATTTATCATTTCTAAAACCATGCAAGCACAAACACAGAGATATGTAGTCACTGATACTGTTCATTTTGACACAATCAAGGGTTGCAGGGATTTCTTAATTGTTTGACAAGTGGCGCATTTTCTCTGGAAGGACCTGCTTGATCTCCTCCAACCCAGATAACAATTTTCAACTGAAGGGCAAACCAATTCGGTGATACCAGTTGGTCTACTGAAGTTACCTTAGTTCTAAACAAGGAATGTTTGATGCTTTCACCAGAGAAATGATGCAATGACCTCCTAGTACCAGTTGGTCTACTGAAGTTACCTTAGTTCTAAACAAGGAATGTTTGATGTTTTCACCAGAGAAATGATGCAATGACCTCCTAGTACTCTGCACCCATTTAATCATATGTTCTTTCTTGCAGGTATAGGCAAGATTTTCATTAGATTTATGCTAGTCTATGCAGGCAAGAGTTTTCATTGGGTTTATCTGAATCTATCCAGACAAGATTTTTTATTAGCTTTGTCACTTTTATAAATCTACAACCATAAATGGAGAGAGAAGTAATAAGAGAAGAAAGGGGTAGAGAAGATAGAAGAAAAAAAATTGTGGGAAAGTTAGGCCCCTCTCCACAATCTGAAACCTTTATAATAACCACTTAAACATATTACAATAATGCCCTAAGGCATCCAAAGTGGGCCTTCATTTACGTATAAAAGAACACTTAAGCAACGAGTGTTTGGCCCTATCAACTTCTTTCTGACCCCTAATGATCCACGGTATGACTACCATGAACTGGCTGTAAACTCTAACGGTAAAGGAGAAATGAGGACGTGTAATTTGGTTTTTCTTGTCTAAATCTTGATCTAATAGTGGAGTTTGAGGAAAATTATTTGAGGAAGGGAATGAAATTCAAATTTTATTGTTAGAAAGTGTATGTTAAGATGGAAGAAGGCAGAAACAGTAAATAAGATGCATACCAATAGAGCATGGACTTAAATATTAAAAATTTAGGAGAAAAAGATACATACCATAGCTACTGTTCTTTGTGGAGTTCGATACAGTTGCCATCCACCCATCTTTGATCCTGTGGTAGAGAGACTGCCAAGTCTTTCCTGAGGCCGATGGAAGAGGGACATGGAATTATCTGCCGCTCCAATTCCAAGCCAATGTTCTCCAGCATTGATGGATAAAATTGAAGCTGAATGAACAGTTACATTCTTCACACATCGTATGCCTCCTGCATAGTGAAAACAAAAGAGGATTATGGTGCTCGAAAGGGGTCATGACTTCTTATCATCATAACACATTTGATGCCGATACAGGTGTAAAGAAAAACTATAGTAACAAGTATATAATCTTTGGTTATAGCTGCAAATTAGATTACATGGATGAAATATGAAATGTAAAGTTGCACGAAATAACCTTTTCATAAATTTTCTTGCAATATCGGTTAAGAGTTTTCCCTTAACCAAAATGTTTAGTAGTTATGTAACACTCAAGTTGCACGAAATAACCTTTTGTTTCAAAACCACATATTACAATGACCTGCATATCCTGGTAATAAAATTCTAACCTACCCTTAAATGAAGGGCAGTAGCGTACACAAAACATATCTATAACACTCAGGACAAGAGAAAGTCAAGTGAAATTTAATAGTTGTATAATAAAGCAAAAGTATTTCTCACCCTCTTCATTTCCCCAAAATCGAAGCAGTCCATCAGCTGAACCTGAAAAGAACACACAGGCGACTATCAGAAAGCCTACTTTTAAATATTCAATTAATCTTTTGCCTAAATTTAATTATATAGTATTAAGCAAAACAAATAAAAGAATGTGCCCATGTTGTGGATGGAAAACGATCTTCTTACAACTTGATGGGAGAGATTAGTACGAACCGGTAATTACTCCTCTATCTGATGTTGAGTACTCCACACATAAAATTGGGCCAGCATGGCATGCTAGAACGGCATCACATGTCCCTCGAGAAACAGACCACATTCTAGCTGTCCAATCATCACTACCTGTAACTAAAGTGTCTCCGACCATCCTTATTGACCTTCATGATTAACAGAGAGTGTAAGTCTGGGTATCAGCAAATAAATAAATATAAAAATTGTTGGGAAAGTTGCCTTATTTCCCATCGCTGGTGGTGGGAAGGCAGAAATCCAAAATAGGCCAGGAGTAAGTATAAAAACGTCCCAAAAGCCATGGTGAAAGTGTGGCAGCTTTCGGCTTCGTTGAGGCGTGAAAACGAGAAAGGAGAGAGAAGAGAGAGAAACAGGGGAAGAGAGAGGGAAGGAGAAAGTGTGTTACTTCTTTGGGTTTCTTCCTGGGTTCCTCTTTGGTTTTCTTCTCAGGTTGTCTCTTGGTAAGGGGTTTTCTCTTGAGTTACTCTCTTGTACAGTCTTGGGTTGAGAAGCAAGGAAAGGGTTGCGGATTTGTGGGTTTGTTTTAATCCATTGTAATTCTTGTATATTGTTTTCTCATAGTGGAAGATCGTGTTCTCGCCCGTGGATGTAGGCTTGGCCAAACCACATAAATTTCGGTGTTCATCTTGTGGTTTACTTCTAATTTTACTTTTCCATTAATTTGTGCACGATCCGATTGTATTTGCCAGGCGGATTTTCTCAACAAAAATAATAAAGAGTGAAATAGTATACCCAATCTTTCGAGCATACCTAATCCATTTTGTGTGCCCTGAAAGCTTGTGCATCTGCCTACCAGCACGAATATCCCAAATATATGCAATCCTGAAAATGAAAATATTTGTAACTTTTAGGGTTATTGCTATCAAAATCAACATTTAAAGAATTGATATTTCAAATAATAATTAACAGTAACACCCATTTGTATGAGCTTCCATTTACATACGCATCTCTTCCAGCAGCCGCCAAGATTCCTGTGGAGTCATCATATTCCATACACAAAACTGCACTTGAGCAACGGCCAACAGTGGCAACACAAGTATCAGTTCTCACATCCCACATCTTTACACTACCATCATGAGAAGAAGTGAGAACACGCTCTCCGGATAGCATCCGAACAGAGCTGACCTGCAGAGAAATCAATCACTAAATTCACATATCTCAAAAGGATCAGATATTTACAGAAATTGTTACTGCAAACACATCAGCCAAGGTTAGGGAAGGGTGGAGTGGAACCAAAAAATTGGCGACCTGTGGTGCTCCCAAATTTTGGATTGAAAGAGACTTGATATCATAAGATGGCTTAAGAAAAAACATTTATCCTCCTTAACATCCTAAGAGAAAATTTTGAGAATTGAAAGAAATATTGTTAGAGTTTCTACGAGTATTCCTTCAGTCATATTCATTGTGTGAAGGTAACTCGGCTAATAGGCTACTAATTTTGGAGTTTATTGTCAGATTTAATGGTGTTGCACTATATGCCAATGTTGTAATCTTTTTATTTTATTTTTCTCCCTTTTGCATTCTCTCGCTTTATGGCCAGTTCTTTGTTTCTTTTGATTGATGAAATTTATCCTTTGGATTGATGAAAAGTCATGCAAGTTTATAAATATGTAAATTTAGCCTTTTGATTGATGAAATAAAATTTAAGTTTTCGTGGAAGAAACATTCAAGTCTTCACAAAACTAGTCCCGTGGAAGATTAAGTTTTGGTTTTCAAGAGAAACCAGTCCCTGTAATAGCCATGAAGATCCCTGTGATTTGCCACAAGTTGTGCGCCTTTCCTGGTATGTTTTGATCCCACAACCCAGTCCCTGTTCTTCTTGTTTTTCTGCAAGTCTCTAGCGTAGAAACCGGCCCAAACCTGCTCCTAAAACCCAGCGACAACCTGCTCTTATACCATGTAAACTTGCTCCTAACCCCTCTTTGCAAAACCCAACTAAGCGATCTCAAGCCCATCTACCTTGCCGCCTTTCCAGAGCCTGTGACAGCCAGCCACCTTTTTCGCCTGGGATTTAGCAGTCAACAACCTACCCAAAATCCCTTGCAAAGACCTTCTAAAATCCTACCCGAAAGCCCCAACATGCAGTTAACCATCATCCAACTCCAATCACAACAGCCCCTCCAAAACCAGTTCCCAACACCTTAAAACCGCCCACAACAGCACCCAGTTTCCGCCGATCAAAGTCCTTCTTGTTAACCCAAAAACCCCTTTATTTCCTTTCATTCGACCACCCAAGAACTCATCCTAAGTTAACCAATTAAACCATCCTTCTCTTGATTCTTGTTACCCTTGACCGATTTTACAATGTTCTTTTATCAGCCCATTGAATCAACACTTCTTGTTTCTTGTAAGCCGAATACCCTTCCATCTTCTTGAATCTTGAAACCATTTGAAAACAACCCAAGATTCAATCTTTCTTAAGCGACTCCTTCTCAACCAATTCTTGATTCCATTAACCAACTCAAGAACCCTTCTTTAACCAACCAAAGAACCCTTTATTCCCATAACTAAAATTTTCCCTTCCTTCAACCTTTGATTAATCTCCATAATTTGCCCATACAACTTTCCTATAAAACCACCTTCCCTTCGAATCAGTGAAATTTTTTACATTTTACATAAAACCAATTGCGCTTTCAACCATTCCAATCGCCCTTTCCACCATTCCAACTGCCATTTCAACCCTATCAATCTCCTTCCCTCCATCAACACCTTTAAAAGCTTCCTCTACACCTATCCTGCGTCATTTGGTATCAGAACTTCGACTACTATGCTACAATGCATCAATTTAGCCTTGGGTTTAAGTGGTGGTAGGCCATGGGGGAAAGGAATAAGATTGGCCATAGGCGGACATGGACATCCCCTACATCTAAGTTGAAAAGATGCAATTAAAACCAAAATAAATCATATATAAAATGTAAATAATCAGGTCTCTCAGTAAACTACTCCTAAAATTGAGACTAAATCACATCAAAAACTGATAAATTTCATTAATTTGTCACCCAAACAGCAAAAATACATTTACCAGGAAAATACAAGGTTTCATCCAAACAGAGGATGTCACCAAAACAGCATAAATAATAATCCAGGGATTTTACACTCAATGTTATTTAAAAACAAGTGAAATTTGAAAATTTCATCGAAAGAGAAATCAGTGCATCCAAACATATCCTAGATAACCTGAAAGCCTCCTACAAAATCCTAGCAAACTATCATCGTCTGAAAACACTAAAGAAACCTTCTTTCTTAAACCTAAAGAAAGAAACATTCATTCTTACACCTAAACACTATTAAATAAAATTACAGACACAAAACCCCACTCCAAATCATTAACAAAACATAAAAAGGACAATTTATTATTTTATAGACCTTACTGAACCATCCTAAAGAAACTAAATTCAATTAAGATGATTAAAAATCTTCTAAAATAATAATGACCATGACTTTCATGTTTCTCAACAAACTTCCCCCTTCTTCGTCCATGAGATTTTGTATTTGATGGGGCCAATGCCCAAAAAAACTAGGACAAGAAAGGTGATGGTTTGACTAGGGTAGTATATATCTAGGTTCCACATATGGGAATGTTGATTATGAAGCATACTGCAAGATGAATCTTTTGCCAATCTCGAAATCATGGTTGTCATTTCACCTAGAGACCCTTGGCAACAAGCCCTTGAGCACCTAGGCAATAAATTTTGATGGAGAACATCTACACTAAACTGTTATTATGATGAAATGCAAAGAAATAAGTTTATCAACGTGAATAATGCAAAGAGTGGTAACTTAATATGAATAATGAAACAAACAAATATGTTGTCCAAGAGGAAATGGCAGTTTTAACCATGTACAGGGAGATGCTTTCACACCTAGTCACACGCAGTTGACAGGGCCTAGGCAAACTCAAATGTGATTATCAGGCAAAAACTCGATCACCAAATATAATTATGGGAAGCAAAAAGCACATGGTTTGAACCAGACCTGAGCATCGTGACCCTTCAGCTCCTCTAGAAGCTGTGATGTTTGTTTATCCCAGACTATTATAGACTGGTCATCAGATCCCGATACAACCTTACCTCGATCAGAGCTAATTGCACGAACAGCCCTGCAGATAAGGAAAAGGTAAGTACTAGAGCTTAAGTATATTCATCATTATGCTCAAGTTAATGATCAAGAGGAGGAAAAACAAACAAACATAACCCTAAATTAACATAAAGTATAACATAATTTCAGCTTCTTTGAGGCCTAGTAAAGAACAAAATAAACAAAAGTAGTATCACCTAGATCCTTACAGATGTTGGCTCGACAAGCTGATAGAAAGTAGAGGGTTATTTCCAGGAATTGAATATATGGCCAAACAGTCAGGTTCAACATATAAGAAACTATGTTGAAGAAAACTAATATATATATATATATATATATATATATATATATATATATATAGAGGAATATGTTGGTGCGCTTAAGTGGTTATAACGCCTCCCATTCGTTTAAATGTTTGGGTCCCACTTAAGCGAACCAATGGGAGGCGTTATAACCAGTTAAGCGCACCAAAAAAATGGCGCTCAACACTTCTCTCTCTCTCTCTCTCTCTCTCTCTCTCTCTCTCTCTCTCTCTCTCTCTCACACACACACACACACACACACATATATATATATATGAAAACATTTTCTACACACTAGTTTAGATAAGTTATCTACACACTACCTTAAAATACAATGGGGACCACATTGTTTTGTTTGATCCAAACCATTCATTTGATTGGCCCTCACATAGATTGGGTGTGCCCGAAAAATCAACTCCATAGGATCATTCTAACCATTCAAATAGTGGAGGCAAAAAATGGACAGATTTGTGAAGGTTTATACACATCCATTTTACCTCCACAAATCGTAGGATTGGGATGATCCAATGGAGCTGATTTTTTGGGCACACGCTATCTATGTGAGGGCCAATCAAATGAATGCTTTGGATCACCCAAACAATGTGGCCCCCACTGTATTTGAAGCTACTGTGTAGATAACTTATCTACACTAGTGTGTAGAAACTGTTCTCTCTGAAACTGTTCTCTCTCTCTCTCTCTCTCTCTCTCTCTCTATATATATATATATATATATATATATATATATAAAGTATGTGCAACTGCACAGATAAGCTATATGTGCATGGGTATAGAAAACAGCCCTATTGGCTCATTTTCAGTGTCTATCCAATTTCCCCTCCAACTTTGAGTGGGTTAGGATGATCCTATAGGGCTGATTTTTGGTACACACCCTATCCATGGAAGGCCTTCCAAATGAATGCTTTGGATTCCCCCAAAAAAGTGCCCCCCCCCCCCCCCCTCCCCTGCTTTGGATCCCATGCACAGATAGCTTATTTGTGCAACTGCACATACTTTATTCTCTCTCTCTCTCTCTCTCTCTCTCTCTCTCTCTCTCCATATATATATATATATATATATATATATATATATATATATATATATATAGAGTAAACAGTTCCTGAGGTGGCGGTAGCGCTACCTTATATGAGGTGGCGCTCACAAAACATAGGGGGGGCCACTTTGTTTGGATGATCCAAAGCATTCATTTGATAGGCCCTCACATAGATAGGATGTCCACAAAAAATCAGGTCCATAGGATCATCCTAACCCTTCCATTTGTGGAGGTTTAAATTTATGGAGGTTTATACCCATCCATTTTAACCTCCACAAAATGGTAGGGTTAGGATGATCCTATGAAGTTGATTTTTTGTGGGCACCCTATCTATGTGAGGGCCTATCAAATGAATGCTTTGGATCATCCAAACAAAGTGGGCCCCTATGTTTTGTGAGCGCCACCGCCACCTCAGGAACCCTTTTCTCATGTGTGTGTGTGTGTCTATATATATATATATATATATCGAACAATTACAATTGGATTATGATCACCATCAGAAAATGAGGATAGTCATACAAGTTCCATAAGATTAACTTCTTGGCATATCATTAATTTGACCCAAAAACAGTAAGGGATATAACATTTTGGATCTATGTAGATTCCCTAGATGAACGAAGACTCAAACTCTTACTCCTTAGGCTGTCCAAATATCACATGGGCCACCAATACTTTTACTTCTTAAGCTGTCCAAATATCATAAGGGCCACCAATTGGAGTGTGGATCATCAGAATGGGGAGGTTTTAGGGGCGTGCTCATCTATGACAGATCAATGAATAGTTCGGATCATAGGCTAAGTTGGGAGTGCTTGTTCAATGATCAGGGTCAAGGCCCTGCTACTGTTGCAAGTGTCTACAATGATGCATATGCATCAACAATTTATTATTGTGTCTAAAAATCACATCTTGTAACTTCTACAATGGATAAAGAGGAAGTTCCTCAAACAACATTCAGTATTTTTTGTTAAACGGAACATCCTCCACCCTCATGGGTTGAAGGTGATTCCTGCTACATCATTCATTGATAGTAGATTTATTTTTATTTTTTTGAAAGATGACATATTATATTAAAGATCATACGAAACTTACATGAAGTAGGGACCAGGAGTCCCCCTTTAAATACATCGAGTTGATTCTAGAAAAATACTTCCTAGATACAGACCCCAAAAGTCCTTAATTCATTCCACTCCCATCCCATCATAAAAAGAAAACACCTAAAACTACCTCCAAGCTTTTTCCCCCTTTGTACGAGGAACACCAAAAGTCAAGGGAGAATCTACTTCTGAAAACCCTAAAATTTCTTGACCCATTATATATTTATCACCGCTTCACTATGCCACTGACCAATACATAGTAACCAAGCATCCATCCATACTCCTTATAGCGTGTACAAGATTCATCTTGCAATAAATATGCATTTATGTAGCCGTAGTGGTCATTCGATCTGACCCAACTCAAAAGTGCTTCTTCGCCTCCCAAAGATAAAAATGATAATGAATAGAAAACTCTATTCCAATGGCAAATACTTTTATAGTACTAAGGTCTGGTTCTGTCAGATCTCTCCAATCTTTGTTCCAATCTGTCACCAGATCGCGCCATCTTTGCAGCAACAACGTCAGAAACTCTCCAGAATTAAAACTAATCTTTTTAAAGAGATAACCAAAACCGCACGCCACCTAGCTCATGCCTTATCAGAAGCTAGAGGCGCTCCAGAACCTTCACCCTAAAGCGGTACAGGCCATGGGTAAAGGAGAGGACCAACAATAATTTTTAGAGGCCCTGACCACAATCTCAGATTTATCCTTTGTCCTTTTTGGGCGTAGCTTTTTGGACCCTTCTGGCTTTTTATTCTGACATTTTTCTCCTGGGTCCCGCCAACGCTGAAAATCAGATACGAATGCATTCGAGCTTCTATTCCAAGCTAAACCAAAAATACGCTTTCGAGACCTGAGTTTTATCCCAGAAAGGAAGGACATATTGTTGGGAAGAGCGCCCTCCACTTTTCTAGCCGTTGCCCCAAACAATTTGAAATTCGAATACGAGGAAGAGGGCCCCGACGGGTCATCATGTCTCCTCGCCTGGCTTCCCCAAGAAGGCACCGGATGGCTCCCAGCCTGAGTCACCGGCGGTCTGTCCAAATCCAAGAGAGGCTTCATCCCAAATCCTAAAGGGGCGGACACCGGGGAAGGCAGCAGCCCCAAGAGGGGGGGAGGCTCACAACAACCGGTCTCAGAATTCGATTGAGGCCCCAGAGCGTCATGTATTACAATTCCAACTGTGTAACAATGATCAGAAATCCATAGTCAAAACATTCTTCAATAGGATTGGAGAATGAACAGCTAGGGATGTTTCCAGACCTTCTAATTCTTTTCAAGTCTTGACAATGTTTCCAGACCTTAATGTGTGCAAGGGAACACACTTGGAATTGATAAGTTGGCAAAGAGAATGAGAGAGAGAGACAGATGAGAGAGAATTTATGCTAGAGCATAATTACCTACATGGCAAGGGATATAATGTCAGTACAAACATTGTAATATAATTTATAACAATTACATGATCAAAACATTCTTCAACAGGATGGAATACAGTTAAAACTCCAAAATTGCAGATCAAAGATTTTTTGAGCCTTTATGCTTACAATGGATGTAAGTGAATAATTTTAAAAAGTAGCAACATTGTAATGAAAGTGGGAGGTACAATACAATTAAACTAAGCTTCGCAACATCGCATATAAATTGTAAGAAGTAAAAACATAATATTGAGCACCTAGTATGTCCTTTCAGTGTTGCCCTAAGTTCCGAACCTCGAAGACTAGGATCCCAGATTTTAACCTGTGAGAGCATATACAATGATGTACATCAAAAGACTGAAATCGAAGAAAAGGAATAATAAAACAAATGACTTTTATATCAAATTATACCACCAAAAAATGAAGATAAATGGCTAACATGCACATTTTAATGCAACCAACCAAGGCTGCTTCTACTTTCCAGACACATGCATTCATTTCATGCTTAATTGATCACACAAACTCCCCAATCAAATGAAGCCAATCCTCAAGACTAGCCCATCTATTTGCTCGAGTTCACAACTTAGCAAGCAATGGTCTGATGGCCACATCATAGCATCCAGCAACTACTTGAAACTCAGCAAAAGACCACTAAAATCCCAAATTAAAACCCAAGAGATGGCTTCCGGTATGATGAAAATTGCTTGGTAATGCATTGAACATATTTTTTTTCTCAAAAACAAAAAATTCCAAATAACAAGAATGAACAGCTAGGGATGTCATTTCAATAATTCAATGCAAGTTGATTTCTAAATCTTGATAGGATGTATAGTTCTCTAGGAAAACTTACTCCTAACAAACTATGAATAATTAATGGATGACTAAATTTAGCTAAGGGAAGTCAAACCCCACAAATTATAGGTTTTGGAGTTTTTTATTTTTTGAAATGAGTTTTTGGAGTTTGTTTATGAAAAAGAGAAAGCTTTCTCTCCTTTGTCTTTGCAACCTTCATGACTTCATGTTGTGGATTTTGATGGAGCCGTTGCTGGATTTTGATTATGTCTTTCCTAGTAAGCGATTATTCTCTAAGTTGGATTATCTTTTGTTGTTTGTGTGATTCTTGCATAACAAATGATCTTCCCGGTATCTATTTTTCTTACTGATGTTCCCTATATCTATTATTTGGTAGTTTTGGGAATTGTTTCATGCCTTAATAGTCCTATGTTAGATTATTTAAATTTGTGATTGTTTGGAAAAGTTCTAACAGTCATCTTGGACTGGGTGTGTGAATCCCTGTGCACACCCAATTTTGCTCCCACAATCCCTCACCAAGTACTGTGATTGCAACCTGATCAAAAAACAGCCAATCATCCATAGTGCACAAGGTTTTTATGATTGAATATCAAATTATTAGTCAAATCAAACTCAAAACCCCAACACAAGGATTTTTTCAACTCAAAACCACAAGGCCCTGGTGAACTAGTGCACAAGGTTTTTATGATTGAATATCAAATTATTAATCAAATCAAACTCAAAATCCCAACACAAGGATTTTTTCAACTCAAAAAAGCAAGGCCCTGGTGAACCGTCATAACAAGTGAACAAGTGTAAGCGTCGCTGCCCAACAGTATGGAGTACTGATCACACTGAGGGACAGGCCCTGAAGCGAAGGACGGGAACGAGCGGAATCAATGTGTTCCAATTTCTGGCCTTGCACCGACCATCCAATGGACCATGGAGATCTAAAAGGTCCCAAGTATCATAACCCTTTACGCATCTGAGATATACCAAGTCATTAAATATAAAATTAGGAATCAAGGATGTGTCTAGAAGGCATTGAATGGGACCTAAAGATGGGATAATTGATACCGTATGGAGCCACCATCACAGTCGCGCATGCCAATAGAATTAACTTCTCCCTCTACATAAATAGTAAGGGAGCATAAATAGGGTGAACAACATTCCTCGGTTTCAATAATAGTGACCCTATACTCCGCTAGGAGTATACTCTGCTAGGAGCCGCTTTGAAAGCATTTTTCGATCGTAACATAACATTTATCGGCGAGCAAAAGCACTAGAGATTTGTTCTTAAAAGCATCATTTTTGGGCTCTCAATCGGTTGTTTTTATTTACCCTTATAGGTAAAGATTAGGCGAGAATAGATTTAAAACAGGCTTTCTCCTCCAACCTCTTGCTCAAAAGGTTGAAGGAAAAAGACAGAGAGGAAAAAGGAAGGAATTGGGATCCGAAAATCAGAACAAGAAATTAAAAATTATATATATTATAGATATCGTCTTATTTGATATTCTAGACATGAATAGAATTACATTGAAAGAATCATGAAATCCCATTTAATTGGAGAAATAAACTGCAAGTAAATAACAGCTTAGACTCATCACAAGATATTTTTCCAAAAAAAACACATCAAAAACAATAGTGGTACAAGATATAGAACTACAATAAATTTATAGTACATGTTTACCGTGCAGTCAGTGCTTCCACTTATAAACAACCCTGCATCTTCACGGTCACCCACCAGGTCCCACACTTCCCTTCTTGTTACACAGTGAAGAGCAGTAACGGCACCCGTATGACCCCGCAGTATTCGCACACTAGACTGGACTTTCTTCTGCCCAGCAGGTAAGTCAGGTTTTCGAGGAGAGGCAGTATTTTTGGTGTTCTCATTTGCAGCTGAATAAAAGACAATAGAAGAGCAATATTTAAGATAGCCGAAACTTGGAAACTAATAAAAATACCACTAAAGGTATTCCTTAGGATACTAAGATACCTAAAGTGCCACTATCAGAAGTCCACTTACGGACACGGCTGAAAGAGTCCATTCTTAATGATGCCTCTCTGCTAAACATACTTTGAACCCAGCTCCGTCCCACCCCCGAGACCTCAGCTGGTTGCTGACTTTCATCTGCTACAACTTGGGAGCGTGGGGATGGCAATCCAAAAGAAGAAACAGACTGGACCTTCCCAGTAGAAGTGCCCCAATAACCAATCCGAAGTTGTTGAATATGAGACAACAACCCCCTAAGCTTTATCTGCGACATATTAGAAGGTTTAAATTTTCAGCAGTCATTATCAAAAGATTATTGTATAGGACTTGGAAAATAGTAAAACAAAAAACTAAGATTAAGAGTCAAGATTAACAATGGATTGCCTACGAAATTAGAGCCAAGGGTAAAGTTCAAGGAAGAAACAACAGCACCAAAAGAACAGCATACATTTCAAATAGGGAAATGTTATCAACACTACTGTATTTTGATGAGGGCACTCCTCACTTTATTAAAAGTACGGTATGGCCCGCACTATAGGATGATCCAAACCGTCCATTAGATGGGCCACGGCCTAAATAGATTGTGCCCCAAAAATTATTTCCATAGGTTGATCCTAACCCGCCAATCTATAGAGGGTTAGGATCAACCCTCTAACATTCAGATCGAAGGGTTAGGATCAACATAGGGAAATGAGTTTTGGGGCACCACCTATTTAGGATGTGGCCCATCTAATGGACGGCTTGGATCATCCTATGGTGCGGGCCATACTGTACTTTTAATAAAGTGAGGAGTGCCCTCATCAAAATACAGTAGTGCTGATAACATTTCCCTTCAAATATGGTCAAGAATAATTTCTAAATTTAGCATTCCATATTGCCGTAACTGAAACAATGCCACAATTCATATCAAAACGATTAGGATTATATTTGTGTAAACATATGGAATATTTAGAACTCGTCATACATGGTGAAAAATGGTTTCGATCAAAACCGAAATTTAAATCCATGAATAAAACAGATGCATTGAGAACTGATCTATAGCAAGCTTTATGCAGATTTTCAACATAGGCAAAAGAATTAACTTACAAATTGCTTGTATCCAATGTTATTCTTCTCTGCAATCGTCTCAATCATGCACCAAGCATCAATATCAGGAAGTCCCAATCCAGCCTCCATTATGACATGAAAATAACAGATAGTTGCAAACTAAGAAAAGCAATAAATATTTATACATATTCATAGCTAAGAAAGAGATGGACAAAGAACAAAACAACCCTACCATATGTGATGCCACTATGATGAGCTGTGCAGTCACAAGAGTTACGTAATTGGCCATTCTGACACAAGATAATCATCCACAGAACATAAATATCATGAATATAGCATGATGGATAGTGCAACACCAGATAAGAAAAACTTGATTATAAATATGATACATGTATTCTTTCGTAAAAGAGTTAGCACATTAATTAATTTAGGATGACACCTTAGATCGGTTTATTTCTAAAGTATAAACTCAATTTAAATTACGCTATTGAATTCAACAGTAGAACTTTAGTGAGATCTGCCAGTGCTAAAAATATGAAGCTAATATAAACATCACCCCCATTTTAACTCTAGCGGGCAAATAAAAGCAGGTTATATGAAGCAAGCAAGAAACCTTTCCAGTAAGGATTGTAGGATAAAGTGAAGTTGATTTTTCTCGGATATGATTGCAATCAATGTTTCAGGTTTAAGTTTCGATGTGTGTTTCGGGCATGATGGAAATGGAATCACGCTAGTTTCAAATGAATTTTTTTTGTGGAAATCATGCAAAATTATGGAAACATATGGAAACATATGCAAATGCTGGACATTTAAGATGGAACTTCAGAAAGTACTAGGCTATGTTACATGGATTCTTCTGAATGGGTAACGTACCTGTGTCGTACCGGTCTCAGAGACGTATCGGATTCCAATACTGTAGGATTCACTATGACAATTTTAGATCTCTTTTGTCTATTCTTTTCTAAATATTACTATAACAATTTTACAATAAGCACATGTTTTGAATTTTATCTTCTTCTTCTTTTTTGAATTTTATTTAATTATAGTATGGTTTTTATATGAGAATAAAAAATTATATTTACTTCACCTACTAAAATTTGCAATATATTACCTATTATAACCTTATTATTATGTAAAAGAAAAAATTAGCATTGATTAAAATATATTGGTGAATACATGAATCCTTAGATGAATCCTTTTTCTAAGGTTAGCTGAATCCAACACTCAATACCCGTGTCGGTTTCCGACACTCGTACCCATACTCATGCAATATAGGTGCTAGAATAAGCACAAGTACGCAATAAAAAAACATCACATGAGAGAGAAAAAAAACCACTCAATGATTTAACAACATCAAACACCTAGTGACTTTCATAATCACGCATGTCTGATAATTTAGTCTATACCACATTTTTCATGTAATGCATATAAATATTTATATATAATTACCCCATTTCAAATGCATTTACACACCATTTCAATGCAAAGAATCCTCACAAATAGAGTGATTATCTTCTATTTCATATAAATATTTATACACTATTTCAAATAAATATGTATACACCATTTCATATAAATATTTATATATAATACATAAATACCTCAAAGCATCCTCACAAATAGAGTGATTATCTTCTTCCATAAGATGTAGGTGACCATTTTACAAGGAAATATTGCCATAATTGAAATGGGAAGAGAGGCTTCCACTAACATCAATTCTAAGTATAATCACTAACTTTAAGAAGTGATTTTACTGACTTGTAGTTGCCATGATCATCATGAAGCCTCCAAATTCATTGAGAGCATTGTGACAAAAAAAAGACAAAAATACAAGAAAAAAATACTATAGAACCATAGTTATCAAAGAGAAGAAATTAAAATTTGGAAACTAAATCCACCAACCCAAGAAACAACTCTGGAAACGTGTAGTAACAATGGCTAAACTATTACGCTGATATAACAAAACCAATGGTTGCTGGAAAAGTTGACATAATATGCTTCTAAAAGAATTCGATTCATACTTGTTTGAAGATTGTTCCATTAAGTATTCAAAGTATCCTTCCCAGAAGCTGCAAAACAAACAGAGAGAATACAGGAGAAAATAAGAACTTAAATGCAAAAGAGTATAAATAACTCCTGAAATGTCATTTCAATTGAAAAGAGAAACTAACTACAGGGTTCAAGTTTCAGATTTGCCATTCATGCGAATAAGCATAGTAGAAACTGGAAAAAATATAATTTAATTGGAAGTTACAACTATTCCTAACTTATGATGGAACGATCCATACAAATACCATTTGTATCTATAAATCCAATTCAATCCTTTTCAATACAACTCGAATCTTAAGTTTTTTCAATATTGAGAACAGAAAGTGTTTTTAGTGTTTTAAATTATGTTTTTGTGATTGGTTTTATGGGCCATGATGTGGATTATGATAGGACCCATTAACATCAATGGCATTATCACAATTTTTGTTTCTCGAACCCTTCATGCACACGCACATACATAAAATGCTATGGATTTCGTGGCGTTAGTCTACCAAACTCTACAACATACTTTCTTTCCTCTTTTTTTCTACTTTCATTCTTCTTCTCTTCTCTTCCCTCTTTTCAAAGATGTAACGTATGTAGGAAAGAAGTTGATACGCAAAACAATTCTGAAATGGAAGAAGCAAGAACTTATGATTGAAAATATTTCCTTTAAATAAGATTTTATTATGATGTGCAGCACAGAAAACCAATAGACGTTGAGGAATTGGGGACTCTAACCCACTATAATAGAGAGATTTGGATTTCATGAACAGTAAGGCATGCCAACTTGACACTCAATTTACAATTAAAATGTACAAATGGCCCTCAAAATAGTGAACATGCCTAGGCCGGTCTCATTTTCTTCTTATGAAACAACTTGGCATATTTTGGGGAAGTATTATATATTCAAGCATATCCTTATCTCTATCTCACACACGGAATTACGTGCCACTAAGCAAGTAAGCAACAATGCAACATAGGTATGATTGAAATTGCTTTTTTTTCAAATGGAGACCATTAAATCATCATAGTTCAGGACAAGATAGCCCTCATTAACAACAAATGACCCATTTGAAAAATAAATAAATAAATGACCCAGATTCCCCAAGTTTAAAGAGACAATAGTTTTTCACAAGTATTAACGCAGTCAGTTTAGGGTCACACCAATCTAAGACTACCCAACCTCAAATATAGCCGTCCCTACATATGCAAGTAACTTGGCTTCCCTGTACTGACTTGCTGTTACAGACTCAAGTGCCATTTAATTCTTCCCTCGCAGCTTTACACCCAGACCCCTCTCCAATTTGTTCTGTTGATTAGGAATGGCTTTCCCAGACTCATATTCTTGTATGATTTGGGGCTCCTCATTGATCATTTGTGCAAGTCGAGCCTGAGTGAATTTCTTATTCATTCAAGCTTGTATGATGTTCTTCTTTAGTTCAGTTGGTATTCGTTCATGGGCAAGATTCTCTGTTTCCTCATCAAGCTTATATGTATTCAAAGTGGTGCTGTTTGAGGAGGCTTTGTTTGTACCAGCAGTAGCTTTTCGATCTTGGCACTGCTCCAGCGAGCGGTGTTGACGGCTTTCTTGTCTTTCTTGGCGGCAGATGTAGGAGCCTTCTTGAGGATAACGACGAGCTCCCATTCCTGCATCAAGGGACCGATTTCGGCCATTTCTGTTTCTTCCTTCCAATCAAAGGTCTGCTGAGAAATCGAGCGTTTGTCTTTCTTTCTTTCCTAGGGTTGCACTAGAAGTGATCTGATTGAAATTGCTTTTATTACCAACAGAAAATTTAAAAAAAAAAGTTGTTTATTGCTTGCACATGGCCCTAGTCCATGGCCTTTATCCAGTTAAAGGCCAGTTCCCTCACCACCATGTTACATGGATTCTTCTACATGGGCGAAGAATCCGTGTCAGACACGTCTAAGATTCCAGTACTTCGGGATTCTTTGAGACACTTCTAAATCTCGTTTATTTGTTTTTTAAATATTACTAGCACAACTTTACAATTACCGCAAGTTTTGAATTCTGTTCATCCTAATAGTAAGTTTCTTAAATGGAAATAAAACATTATTTCTACTTTGCCTATGATTTTTTTTTTTTTTTTTTTTTTTTTGTATTGCTTGTTATAATCATATTATTATGCAAACGAATTAAAATATGAGAATTGATTAAAATATTTTGGCGAATCCATGAATCGTTCTTTTTTAGGCAAATGCAAAGAGATATGGAACAATCTCACATTGATATTTCCATAAGAGTAGCAAATACATGAGATTTTATATGGTGAATGCCCATGTAGATCGGTATTAGAGGTACTGCCATTGATATTTGATCCATCAGCAGCACCTTTTTAAGGTGCTGCTGATGGATCAAATATCAAGGGTGGTACTTCTATCGTACCAACAATACCGACTTACATGCGCATTCACCGTATAATTTCTCGCAAATACATATAGGTGCTACGATTGCAGGCCGAAAGACATAGCCATAACATATAAAAGGAATACAAGTATGACCATGTGGAGTAGCATGCAGAGCAAACATAATATATGCAGAAATAACACTAACATATAAGAAGATTAAAAATCTTAATATATGTTGTATTATCTAATGAGGTACTTTATATATTTCCAATACCCCCTCCCTTGAATATGAGTCCTGCCAGTGCCAACAAAGTACACAATGTATGAATCTGAGTCCATGAGTAGTTTACAATGAAAAATCTTAAAATGATGTCGACCGTTAAGCTTTTTCCTAATGATCACCTTTTGGCCCCACATGCACCAAATGGACGTTACAGGTCCATTGATCTGACTGGAAAACACAAGTCCAGCCCATTGTTGTTGGCCCTGTCTTGATTGGATAATCCCATCCCCTTGATTTATAAAGCATTTTTTTAGGGTTCCGACGAGAGAAGATGAGCATTGATTTTTTTAGGCCCTACTGGATGTGGTGTCCATAGGGCAAGGACCATTCCATGTGTGTCACCTAGAGATGGCTTACCAGATCAATGTTCTCGATTACATACACGTCCCCGTGTGGAAAGCAATTGTTGGTTTTAAGATTGATCCTAACGGTGATTGCCCGCAAAGTCAGACTTGCTTACCATGCATGCACATTCCTTGATATAGATTTAAACACTTTGAGAGAGAGAGAGAGAGAGAGAGAGAGAGAGAGAGAGAGAGAGAGAGAGAGAGAGAGACCATGAGTAGAGAGTTACTCCAATTATATGTCAATAAGACCACACAACAAGCAATTCCTACAAACATGCATGTCATGAGAGAAATGATCATATAAATTGATTTTAATGAATTTAAGGAATATCATGTGAAACTGTCACGTCAAAGTACCATACTCATCCGGTTTCACTTAAAAATGAATAACGCTGAGAATCGAAACTTAGAAGAAACCCATCAGTATTTCAGAGAATGATTCATGCATGCAAGCATATGAACCTAAAAATAGATGCTCCGTTCAAAAATGACAAATCAGAAGTCAGAAATAATAGACATTGAATGCATACCGCAATTCATCCCAGATAGATAGAGCAAGGAGGTGTCTCTGAACATAATCTGGAACATTATTAGAGTCTTTCCTATACATTTCAGCAGATACTTCAAGTGCATCTCTTATAGTTGACATGTCATTCCGAGAGGTGGCACGACTGATTGCTGTTTTGAGCTGAAGGATATATAGATTCAAATAAGACACGTCATTCTTCCCCATAAAATACTAAAACAAAATAAATTTCCGATCTAAGAAAATAAAAGGCAACGCCACAAAATGAAATAGAAAACAATTGAGGAATATTTGAAAACAACAAAAAGGATACTAAAACAGGAATTACAAAGAGGGGTTCTGAAAGTATTTGATTCAGGGACATCCTTTCATCTTTATAATCGTAACTAAGATGGGATCAAGCCCAACATAGACCTTGGTCGTAGAAACTATGCAATGACAACCAGAATTTGAACCGTTCGATCTTCGTAATCATATTATCCTACATCTAATCTTTACATACGTAGGCTACCAAAGATGCTACTTTCATTTATAATCCCGTCCCCATCTCATGTTTGCATACCTTTTTAAAATGGTGATACTGAGTCAAGTCACAAAAAAAGTTAACTCTCTAAAGTTAACCGCAAAATGCATGATTTTTAAAATGGGAGTACTGCAAGCGCCACAGAACGACCACACCACATGATTTTATGTGCTGGAGAACACACCATGTGGGAACCATGCCACGTGACAGCATGAACATGCGTTACCCTCTCCATGGCGTGATAACCATCTGCGTAAAAGGCATCCTAACATGGCACTAGTCATCACCTCAAAGTGTTAATTTAGATGCTAGTTTCCAGCAGGAAACCAAAAGAGAAAAAAAATGAATATTTGGTTTGTCCCCATGACCTTCGGGTAGTCATTTGGATTAGTCAAGTAGCATCTACAAATGAACAGATACAAACTATGCTATTCAAGAAAGCCAAGAAATTGTCTCATGCCAACGAACTAAGAACTAAGTAATCTGCTAACATCTATTGCTTTTCCCAAAGTTCAATAAAGATAGCAAATCTTGAATCCTTTTTTGAATGGCAAAGAATTATATCAGCGAGACAAAAAAATAACGGGGAACCCCGCGACGGAGATGGTCAGTACAATAAAAAAGAAACAAACAAACAACAATAGAAACACTCAAGGAGGGAAAAATCAAATATCTCTAAACTCTCTTAGATACCCTTGCCCTAGCTAGCCTGTTGAAGTCATTGTTTTGTCAACATTCTGACATGCTGGAAGGAAATAGATGAGTCAGCCGCTGGAAGGAAATAGATGAGTCAGCCACTCGGTCCTGGAGTCTCCCTCCACTATCACTTGATCTATGAGACAGCTCTTTAACATCCTGATATCTTGGAGAACTGCTCTAACTTCCACCTCCGGGCTCATCAAAGTCAATGATCCCAATGGGAACCGATAAAGCCCACCTTGTTAATCCACTCGTCTCTAAGAACTCTCCCTACTCCAGCTGACCTAGGGTTCCCCATGCTAGACGCCTCAAAGTTAAGCTTCAACTGACCTGGAACAGGCGGCTCCCAATCCCTGGGAAATTGTGATCACCTGCACAAAGCTGGCACAAATCTCCTTCCACTCGTTCATAAGATCAAATACTGATACAAACCTGGAGCTGAGAAGGATCCTCAGTCACCCAAGTAATAGTTAAAGCTATCACCTTTAAGAATATAAATTGTGCGCTTTTTACCAAACCTCTAAACACCCGAGCATTCTTCTTCTTTCCATAGTACCCATATCGTAGCTAGCAATGTCACGTTCCAAAGAATCTTCTGTTTCTTCCACCAAGGGACACTCCAAAAGGTCAATGAGCCTGGAGGGGAAAACTAAAGACATGCCAAATCTACACAATATTCTACTCCATACTTCCGTGCCCAATCTGCAAGGGATAAACATGTGCTCCACTGTCTCACCTGCCTCAATGCTTAGTGTGTAACGGTCAATAATTAGCATGTGTCGATTGCGTAGGCGATCCAATGTCAATATTTTGTCGAGTAAAGCAGTCCATCCAAATGCATGAAGGCATGGGACAAGGTACGTTCTGATGGTAGAATGATTTGACAGTAAACTCCCCAGAAAAGAACTACTAACTTCATTTGCAGCAGGTACTTTCTCCCCAACCTCGCGAGGAATTGTTTTCTTGAGCAGATTTAAATCTTGACAATTTCTTGGGCTTTGTGGAAGGAGCATAGTGCTAGAATCAATAAAGAATTGGAGGCAACATTTTTGGATTAACTATTTGGGTTCGTAAGGAAGTGGACGGAACCCCTTGTATCACTCTTCAAGATTACTATGATGACAATTCACACATCAACCCATCCAGCTTGAGGATCAAAGACTTGTACAAGAATGACAGAAACAAGGTGAAGATAACCTTTGCATGTCTTCAGGAAACAATGACAAATGAATCCTAGGAATGCACCTTGTTGGGGAGTCCCAAAAACTGTTTAAACACATCTACTAATTTAATCATGGAAAGTGATTTTCTTAAAGCCATTTGTTGGCAAGTGAAACCCTGACCCTTTGCTAATCATTGGAAGTCCCTTCCGACCATGCTGAGTGTAAAGGGGGCGGTAAATTCTAAGGATCAAGAAGGCCTTCATTGTGCATAAGGTTTCAAACTTCCTTTAAATCATTCTTGTTTATCGGTTTCATAAATTAAGCACCCTTTTCTCTTTATCAACAAAGTACCTTAATGTCAATATGAGAGAGAAAGATAATACTAGACTTTAACATAGTTCTTACAACATTACTCCCCTAAATTCATCCTTCACCTACCATATATGATATATCACAATCCGCAAACACAAAATTGTAATAAATTTGACCTATATCAACAAACAGAAGTCAAGCAGTTGATTTCAGGAAAGTACACACTCAAGCAACATCAATGGAGCTTCTTGTTAGCTATTAAGCAGTGCTTTTTTCGATTTTATTGACTTACCAGTTCTTTAACTGCAATAAACTGTTCCTCGGTCAGACGGCCAGCCCATCCCTGTGAACAAAACTTTATGGTTAAAAGGGGAAAAAAACTATCGCCACACGCATACTGAAGACAAGTTAAATTTTTCGTGATACGCACAGAATGAATGTGTTCCCTAATACACTCAACAAACCCACTGCCACCAATCCCCTCTGCATCAGACTCAATCAAAGCTACAAAGCAACAAATATAAGTCAAGTAGCTAAGAAAGATGTACAGCTTAAAGTATTAAAGTTGTGCATTCAGTATCAATCTAAGAAAGACTCAGAGATATAAAATGAAAAACAGGGTGCCATTCCTAAGCATACCAAGAATTGTGCCGTACTCAAACGACGAAAGTGGATCATCGGTTGCCCCTAGTTTCAGAAGACGCAACCATAATCCCTGTCAAATAGAAAAATAACCATGTGACCTCAAAATTAAAACAATGGCTAGGGGCAAGAAAAGGAATTAAATCATCAAAATATTGTTAAACGATCAAATATTCATTTTATTACTTTGCCAAGTGGTGTATACTAAAACACAATACATTCTTGTGGATTCAACATTCAAGACGAGTGAACTCCACTAGTTGGAATTGAATAAAGTAGAGAAGGACAAACATTTCAATGTCATTTAAAGACAGCGAAACAGCCAAATCATGCAACGACCAACATGGTTGAAATTGGACAAGGTTTAGTACAGCTGCAATAAGTTTAAAAAAGTTCATACTATTAATATACATATTAACAATTTGCTCTATATATGGAAGCAGACATTCTGTGTGTGTGTGAGAGAGAGAGAGAGAGAGATGATATACATACATACATACTTATACCCCTCGGGTGACTCCAATAGTCCAATAACATGATTGTAGCGTCACAAAAAAGCTTCTCACCTAGCAGAAATACATTAGCGACGAATTGCCCCAGCTAATAGAGAACTCCTCCCTATTTATGGACTTGGAATATCTTTGCTAACAACCCCAAGCTCCCTCCTTTTCTTTAAATAATTTCTTTGTTGTTCCTCATCTCTAAGCAAACTTAATCTTTGTAGGACAATTAATTGAAAACAAGTGCTCTATGCCATTCTTTACTTATAGTTGTGCCATACAAGACTTCCGCACGAGGAAGCTGATTGGGATGAGACATTAGCATGGATATTTTTACTTTCTTGACATTAGTAAGGATAAATTCCTCACTTGTTTGTTTTATTTCTTCATCTTCATCTAATAACATTTGGTCTATGTGGTCGCACACATTTAGATCATCAACATATAGAATGACTGAGTTCTATGTTAAAAATTGGATTAAGTATGAATCGAAGCATTTTTTTTTGTGTTTCTACTTTCAATTGTGATGTGTTTACATAGTAAAACCACAACTACGCACTTATCCTTTCCTCTACGTCATCATGTCAGCAAGGCACCTTTCGAATTGGTACATAGCGATGTATGGGGACCAGCACGGATACCAACTAAGGTAAGACCACCTATGGGAGAGATTTTTGACAAAAAACCACAGTTATGAACCTTTGGGAAACTGTTCGTGGGCTGTTAAATGAGTTTAAACTTTGACGTAGGACGGATATACGGAAGAGTCTGGATATGTAGCTCTAATACCAATCTGACACAAGACAGCCAACTGAAACAATCTCTTCGAGGTTACAGGTTCAGATCTGGGTCAATTAGGTTAATAGGAATAGGTTATAGGAGCTGTCGTGGGGTTGAAAAGTGCACTGTTAAATGTTTTCCGGTGATGGAGTTATGTGACAATTGACAGGAAAGATATTATGGGGCCAGTTTAGTGTAAATATGGAATGGAAGTGTAAAAGGGTCTTAGTAAGGTTGCAGGGAACTGATATCGCAGCTACAGGCAGTACAGACCTAAAAAGGTTACTGTAACACCACGGTTGTGTTGCAGGTTTAATAACAGGGTGTTGGGCTAAATTAGGTCCATGAAAAGAAGGGTATTGGTAGAGGTTTAGGCATGTAATAAGTCTGTTGCAGGTCTGGGTAAAACAAATAGTGAAGAATTTTGTGGCATGCTTCTAAGGTCTGGTATCATGCAGAGGAAATTGATTATAACTTTGTCCGTGAAAAGGATGAGAATGGTGAAATTTATCCTAGCTTTGAAAATTGTAACTAATGGGTATCAGCTTGCAGACATATTTAAGAATGGCCTTACTCCGTAACATCACTAAGACTTAAACAAGCTAATCATGTTCCAAGAAACATGTCAGCTTGAGGGGATTGTTAGAACCGATTGAAATCTTTAGTAAGGGTATTTTGATCATTATGGATTTTGTGTAGCATTATGTTTTATTGAAGATGAATGGATCAATTTTGACAACTCCACGTGACATCTACGCCCTCTACTTCTACATTCCAATCTAAGATAGTTTTTACAATTAATTTAATAGAAAGTTACATTATTACCTTCAAAGATTCATAGTTTTTACAATTAACTTCATAGATAGTTACATGATTACCTTCAATGATTCATGTTTGCTATAATATAGTTTATGTTGATGGGTGACAGTTTCTAATCCAATTTTTTACTTAACATCTACTTAAATTGACTAACTTTATAATTTATTATTTCATTATGGGGTATTATGTGTAAGTCGGTGTTAGCGTATGTTATTTCATTATGGGGTATTATGTGTAAGGCGGTGTTAGCGTATGATATAGTAAGACACTTTTTTTTTTTGAATGGCGATAATATATTACTCAACTCAACTCAACAAAGCCTTTGTCCCAAACTAGTTGGGGTCGGCTAAATGAATCCTTTAGAAAAATTTCATGAAGAAGGTGAAAGGAATCTACCTGGCTCAAATTGACTACGTCTTATCCTGGCCCTAGTTGGGTTCGTCTATGTGGATCAATGGCTATCATATATTAAGATACTAAAATTTAATTTTAGTATAATCATTACTATGGATAATGTGGCATGTATTATGTGAAAGTATTTCATCCATAGAGTAGCAAATAATCTTAGATCCAAAGGAAGACTCGTCCTCAAGATTTAGAGCATTAACACACAAAGTCATCCCTCTCTCTCTTTATAGGGCAAGAGTCCGCCTATGAAGTTGTTGTCCAAAATAACTGCAACCCTGTTTTCGTAAGCAATTGAATATGTGAGGTAATAAAGGATCTGCAGGTCTACAAAGATATGAGAACTACATCAAGTAACAAAATTATCAGACAACTGTGAGAATATGTAAAGATGCAAGCATGAGTCAGCCATGCACCAATGCACTAGAGAAGCATAGACTCGCACATTGAGAGTGGAAGTTAGCCTCAAGTGGATGAATCTGGTTTGTAAGAACGAAATAATAGAATATTCCCTGAAGAAACCTTATCTAAGAGGTGAGAACTGTAGACTATTGGCAGGTATTGCTAAAGTGATCAAGTAGCACTTATGTTATGTTTGTGATGCTGGGAACTGACATTGAACCCTACTCTGTGCTAACCATTAAATTTGAGGAGCTAATTTTTAAACCCCCTTGGCTGGTAGATTCAACCTCTCTCCATGGTGTAAGTTTTATAAATTAGTTTCATAATGTTATCCAACCTCAAAGAGAAGCCATATCCCACTAAGGAAAAAATACACAGCTCTCACCTATACTATAGGAAAAGAGCAATGAGTGCACAGAAGTTCACATGTACAAGGAAGCAAATAATGCAAGCAGTGAAAGGAAATTAGTCAAAATTAACAATTATGCATTTCCACTAAAAAAAAATTATTTGTTGTAACAACGTAACCCCAAAAAATGAAAAATCAAGAAATGGGCATGATATTCATATGATTATGCTGAATGCTCATGGAGAGGTGAAATAACATGCTTATCACTTTCTCTGAACATCTCCTAAATAAAAGAAGTGCAGAAAAACTTCACCTGCAGCTTCACTTTTATGTCCAAAACCATCCGTTCTCGTTCTGCCTGTAAATGGTTAAAATTTAACATGGTTGAAGACTTGTGAAAGTTAACAATACAATAAAAACCAAATGCATCGCACTGCCTGTCAAGAGAACTTACAGCTCGTTCCCTCGGATCGCTTTCTGACTTTGAATCCCTAATCGCTAGCACAGAAGGTGAGCTGGTAACATGTGAAAATGCATAAATACTCGCTTAAATATGAAAAGAAGTCAGTCTCCATACATATTATATATCTAGATAGATGGAGAGAGAGAGAGAGCTGCTAGCCACTTTCTCACGGCTTGGATTACCTAGAGTGCCTATGTATGTGACAGCCACCAAATCATCGCACCCGAAAAAAAATCCAAAAATTTAGCAGATGTGGTGGTTCTTTTGTGCAAAAGCACCCTATGAAATTATAGGTTATTAAAGGGAAGTGGTTTCTAACAATATGAGCTTTCTTTCTTTGTGTGTGTGTGTGTGTGTGTTACAATCCCAAGCACGGTAGAACTTTGTGGTTCCATTTCAAAACATACCAATACAAGTAAAAAAACATTACCTAGGAGGATGCTTTCCTGAATATTCTAGAGCTCCACTTGCTACTGCAAGAATTGCTCTTCGCTTTTCTTCTTGCTCTTCCGTTCTAATATTTGAAGGAAATCGATCATAACAGTACTTGGCACCAGATCCTAATAGACCAAAGAAACACAAATAGTTACAAATTAAAATAAAAGATCCATAACACGAGAGCTACATATAGTCATTTCATTTGTGTGGTTCTTTTTTCCCCCTTTTTTTTGAATGGTGTCATTTGTGCCATTCTTAAGAGCAATTCAAAAGTGGCAAACAAAGAAATAAGTAAGAAATGTGAAAAGATAGGTAGTGATTAAAAGATATATTCAGCGACATCAATTTCATCCCATTTTTGCAGAATACTAAAAAACACCTCCAATTCCTTCACCAGGGTCCGATATGGTTATGATCTCAGGCTCTTCCAATGGAGAGGGAAGAACTGTAGCAGGGTTTTGACCTCTCCCAATTGCATCTTGCAACTTGTCAAGAACATTGTTACCAACCTCATCTGAATTTATAACTCTCTCCAGATAATCCAAGAAACCTTGAGAATCTAAGAACTGTGTCATCTGTTTGAAAACAGAAAAGGAAAGAAGTTGTCAATCCAAATAAAGCTGAACTTAAACTCTGAATTTAACTTTCCAAAACCAAGAGATCCCTTGAAATGAGTTTTAGAAAGGAAAAAGAATAAGAACATATTAACCAAGGTAAACCACACCTATGCTTCCTGAGGCGAAAGAAAAGAAAAAGAATAAGACTAACAACTTCTATAATTAACGAAAATGAGATACTAAAACAAACTGCAGCTGTAACAAACTGTTAAAAGGACAGGTGACTATACCATGGAATCTAACGGTTGATTAGTTGAGCGTGAACGTTTCTTCAAAAATGCTTGAGAGTTGAATTCATGAGTAGTATTTTCCTGAGAAAGAATGATAGCATCAATGGAAACAGGTAAAGGTCATAGCCACCAAAATAGTATGAAAAATGAATAATGTAAATTCTTACAATGAAATTCCGGTAGCCCCGTAAAATTGATGCAAAGAATTTCAGGAATATCAACCTGCATCCATGTATTCCCCAACAGATATAATAATTCCAAACAAGCTAACAAAGAAATATAGGAGAGAATTCACATGTTCAAAAGAGAAGAGTACAAATCTTTTTTACGTCAGACTCTATCAGGACCCACATTGTTTTATCAACATAGATCAAAGTTATACGGAGATTTCATAGTTTTGCAAAGTGGATATGATGAGGTCCAACAAAACCATTTCATAAAACAGAAATCAATTTGCATGAACAAAACAGATCAGGAAGCAAGTACGCCAGCCCAACGACATTTGAGCACTTGTCACCTAAGGAGTGCATATACCAATTAAAGCAATAAAGTCAAATTATTCTAAGAAATTGGTGCATGATAAGGAACAATGCATGGTACCCATACTATATGGGGAGCAAAGTTCCATTTGGCTGCAGTTTATTACAGCAGGAATAACAGGAAGGAAAATTCAAGATCCACTTTAATAACTAGTGTTATGAACTTCTTTCTCCAAACAACTCTGTAGATACTGAATAGGGATTTGCTAGGCAATTCCGCTGGCATCCATTTCACAGCTCACTTTTGCAGGGAAGAACATCCACCTGAGATGAATTAAATGAATAAGACAAAATCTGCTAAAAAAGAGCCTGTGTGGCTGTTCTCTCCTGCAAAAGTGAGCCACGAAATGGCTTCCCGTGAAATTTCCTAGCAAATCCCTACTGAATAATATCTAAGACCATATAGGAAATTGTGGAGAATGATTGCAAGAAGAAGCATAGTGTTCTAGGCAAGGGGTGACCACTGAGAAGACCATGAAGCATGTCGTACAGTGAGTGCAGGTGACTTCCTTTTTAGTTCTGCCGTGAAGCTCACTATGAGAAGCACTTTCATTGTGTGAAGCTCACCAAGAAAAAAGATAAAGATCGCTGAGAAGGGATCATGAAGTTAAGTTTAAGGTTTCAGCTCACTACTAATTCCTTATATTCCAAAACAACATTGCAATAATTTTTTTCTGAAATGAACAACATTGCAATAATTTGAATATTATTTCCTGGATAACTGACATTTTTTATATTCATTCTCAATAAGAAGTATTGAAGTATCCATAACAAGTCACCGCAATTTTTCTAGCAATAAATAAAGACATACTAGAGGAAACAATATCATTACCACTAGATCATGATCAACTATCCACTTGACTTCTTGGCTTGGAAGATTCTTGACCACATTGGAAATCTCCTTTGTGGCATTTAATGGCCTAGGGACTATGTTTTGTTTTTTTTTGAAATTGTGCTAGTCATTTACTTTTCATGTGATAGTGTGTTAGTGGTATTTAGGGAAGCTAAGATTAGTTAAGTCTTATTAAATTCGGATTTGGAATGTAGGTTATGTTTTAGACTATGTATCTTCTTCATTTGTAAGTTCTTTAAGTGAAATTTGAAGGGTTTTGAGTAGTACAACAACTTGGGTTACTTTCTTTGTGTGTTTTGATATCAAGAGAACAATCTTCTTCTCTTGAAACTCATCTTCTCCCTCCAACCTCGTTGGTTTCATTCCAACAAAGTGGTAGCAAACCATATCAGAACAACTGGTTCAAAATTATGATTATCAAATACATATGATTAGATTCCTTTTGTTAATTCAAACTACCTATTACATTACCAGAGATCACAAGCCTGTGTAAATTATGCAACTCACTCAAAGCTTTCCCTAAATTTCAACTGAAAACAATATTGACTAGATCCAAGAAAACTATTACCACTTCCTAAAAATTTATATGAAAGCCATTAGAGAATCACCTAAGTTCAATGTCATGCTCCTCTCCCCAAGGCTTGCTGCCACCTCTTAGAGATTGTTCAGACATGCCACCAAAATTGAATTTCATCTGATCTATGGTTACCATTTTTGGATACAATAATTTCAAAATCTCACCACGCAAAAGACCAAATTCTGGCTCTGGTATAGGAGGTACTTCTTCTGTTGTTGTAATGCGGTTGTACTCAAGGTCCACAACAACTACCTGCAACAGAGGAAGACTGAACAATCAATCCAGTTTTACGAACTAAGAACATTGAACAGTAAAAAACAGGTCAAAGCACAATGGTTACCAACGTCCTTGTTTACAGGAATGCCATGTCAAATAAATTTCTAGTAGGCAATGCATTTATCAAACATTCAGTAATTTCCCTTTAAAAGATCCCCAAGCAAAAGAAGCTCCTCAATATATGCATGCCTAAGGAGTGAATAGTCATTAGATAATATAAATCTGAAAAATTAGTACTGGTAAGTTATCCATTGTAGGGGTGAGCCCCTAGCTCAATTGGTAAAGACTATGTTCTTCTACACTGAGGTCGGAGGTTCAGTCCCAGCTTACCTAACAAAGAAAAAATTATCCATTGCCTTAAATACTTTCAGCTTTTTGTGTTCGTTCATAGTAATCATTGAGTGATAAATTAGTTAGGAGTCTTTAAACTTCGTGATGATCACCCATGCCCATATTTGCATAGAGAAAAGAAGTGATGAGAAGAGAGAAAAAGAAGAGAAAGAAGACGAAAAGATGGAAGGAAAAGAATTTGTGGAGGTTTTTACTGCTTGTTCATAGTAAGCATTGAATAATAAATTAGTTAGGGGCCTCTACCTTCATGACAGATCATCCACACCCAATTCGTATAGAGACAAGGAATAATGAGAAGATAGAAAAAGGAAGAGATAGAAGGAGAATCCGTGGAGGTTTTTACTCCAACACCACATCTCATATGCTTATATATAAGAGAACCTTTATAATTACTTAAAGAGACAGTAGAGCCCTCCAATGATGGGCCTATCATTGAATATATATAAGAGAATCTTCATAATTACTTAAAGAGATATTAGGGCCATCCAATGATGAGCCCCATCGTCCTGATATACATGTATAGGGAAGTGATACCAAGTGAAAAAAGGGGTGAACATATCATTTCCTACACACACACATGTATGTATGTATATATGCATGTATATGTCCGTGTCTTCATATACATGTCCATACATATATACTAATACACACGTGTGTGATAGCATGGGCATAACATAATCATTAGAGCAGAGCAAGTATGTCTATTATCAAGTTGACAACCCAATGAAAATAAACAGATTGTCATTATGCTTTAAAATAACTATTCAGCAATCGTAAACTAATGTCTATCGAAGAAATCAAATTTATTGCTATCACAACATTACGTTATGAAACAATACAATGAAGTAAATTACTCACAATTCACAATCCAATTATTCATTGGGTGGGGAACTTACACCATCCATAGCTAGACCAGATGTGTCAACACCTGAATGAAGACCCATCATATATGGTGTAGGAGCATCAATATAGTCTACTCCACTGAAAAATAGCAGCGGAATGTAGACATGCTTCAGCACAACAAAAGTAGAAAGTTTAGAAAGAAGCATCTAACATCAATGGCATCAATTGGGCAAAAGAATAAAGGCATTCAAACAGAGGCTAGAGAGATCACTTAAGCAAACATAAAAGAGAAGTCACAGGATTGTACTTCCAAGGGGAAGAGGTTCGATGTGTGCATGCAACAGGGGGACAAGCAGTTCTTTTTTATTCAAGCAAAGAGAATATTAACCACATTGGTAAGAGCTTACCTGCCACCGGAATGGATATATTAAATGGCAGATGGCCTCTGATACTAGGGTTAAAAGTGAATACCTGCAAGGAGGAGAGAAAAACCAAGCCATTAAGAAACTTCTATAATTGCATGAGAACAGGAAAACAATAATCAGAATTGACAAAAAAATTGAAGTAACTGAAAGATTATATTCAGAGGGAGAGCCCTTTTTCTCCCTCTCCGTAGGGGACTCGATGGCTATCCATAGTTGAGTAGCAAAATGAAAGAAGAACTGGAGATGGTGCCTGGACCTTCAGGCATTGGGGGCCTCCATAGAGATGAATCTAGAACTCGATGACAAAAATAGTTGACTATCCATAGTTGAGTAGTGATGTGGGGTCGAGTTTGGGGAATCCTGGACCTTCAGGCATTGGGGGCCTCCATAGAGATGAATCTAGATTGGTAAGGTGGGCATTTTTGGGTCCCATAGGGGTGGAAGACGCTAGTGAAGCAGAAGTGCAAGCTGTCCTTCAAGGGATCAAGCTCCTAGACCGAGATATCAACTTATTGGTTTTTGCGAGGATTATTGTGAGGTTTTTGCAGCACAAGTTGAAGTGAAGTTTGATGGGTATGTTATCTTTCAAAAAAAATTGATGGGTATGTCACAGGATCGACTGCCGGTTTCCTCTCCCACGCGTATGGACCCCTCACAGCCTCACCTTCCTGAATTTCTTTTTCTAAGAGTTAATAATAAACACATACTCTATTGTTGATTGTGTGAGAGAGATTTTCAAGTTGTTATTGTTTTTTCTCTTTTCTTGCATGAATCTGTATATGGGGATTTTTTTCCTCTTTTTTTTTGTTGCTTTGGTTACTTCAAAGTCACATGAATCTAGGTTCATGTGGTTAGGTTTATGTGATTGATGGAGTACTAGCTTCATTTGGGACATGGGAAAGTGGTCGCTGGAGTTTTGTTTATTGTCTTAGGTATCATTAGAAGGCTATTAAGAATAATTGCACCCACAAGAGAAAAAGATCAGTTGGTGTTGAATGGAAGAATCATTTTCCACCCATCCATAGCATGGGCCAGGAATGCTAGTATTGGTATAAGGGAAGATGTCCAGTCAAGAAGACTCTGTCTTTGGTTCGAATATTCTAAAGAAGAAAACAACAGGATTCAAGTATTCTTGACCATACATCTAGCCAAAGAAGTGGGCAAAGCTTGACAGTATACTATAGAAGACTACAACATGACTAAAAATGACCGGAACTAAACAGTAAAAGCAACAAGCAAATCAGCAGAAACCTTCTTCAGACTTTTTGTTACAGAATACATGTCGGAAAAAAAAATGTTCCTGCTTTCAAGCTACTAACATGATAGCTTAGGAATGAATACATTGTAAAGTTAAAATGCAGAAACTAAATAAAAGAATGACAGCATTCACAAGTTCACATGTTCCTACTGAAATGTAAAAGTGCTTGAATGGTTCCATGTCAGAAAGTTACTTGTTTGACCGAAGCAAAACCCGTCTTTCAAGCAACACAGCAGTAAAAAGCCTAATTAAGTTGTCGACATCCAGGCACTGCACCAATGGTTGAAAGGATATCTGCACATGGAGAAAGAAATGACAGTAACATATGCCATGAGTTGGATATATATACACATATATTTATATATACATACATACATACATACATATACATATCCCACTAAATTGCACTCTCAGAAAAAATGGGAAGCTGATTCAGAAAAGGCAACAGTGGAGCCTCTAAATTGCACTAAATTACATACATACATCAGCATGAGGAAGTCCATCCTTTGGTGGAGCCTCCACAGAAAGAAGGCAGTTCTCAACAGCAAAAAGAACCCGATTCTTTCCAGGAGTAGGCAGTGGTACATTCAACACCATATGTGCTATAACATCCCATAATGGCTTGCTGAAATTGCAGCATAGCTAAAGTTAAGAACAAAGGATCATATAATGAAAAAAAATTCTTACCTAACTCTGTATATGTACTATTATATAGTAATCAAAATATAACATTTACACTCCAGCCTACAACAATGATAAGTTAAAATCTTAAGTTTGGAAAGTTAACAGGAAACGCCCCCTTCCAAAAGATTGCACTTCAATCCCACAATCTCAACTTAAGATCAGAACCTTCAAAACATGTAAACCTATTAAAAGGCTTCCAGCCAGATCATGGAATCATATGTTGTGGCGGATGTGGTTCAAAAAGTAGTTCAACAAAATGTAGGTTCAAGCGTAAATTAACGCATAATTATCAGGAAATAATATGCACTCCATTACAACAATGATAACTTAAAATTTGTACGTTTGAAAAGTTAACAGGAGACACCCCCATCCACAAGATTGTACTTCCCTCCCACGATCTCAACTTAAGATCTGAACCTTCAAAACATGTAAACCTATGGAGAGGCGTCTGTAGACACCCCATTTTGACCGGACCCAAGTTCGTTGTGTTTATGCGAAACCACATATCAATTTTAGGCGGTAACATTAAGGGTCAAATGACCTTCTCATATATATATTTTTTTTACTCAAGCCATCACCCCTGTAGTGAAAAGAAGTGATTAAGTTGTACAAGAGTGTGCCCTTACCAAATTTCTATGTACATCTAACTAAGAGAGGGAGGGGTAAAATTATCAAGGTGAGTGGTGTTAATAATATGGATGTGCCAATATGAAATGAGAAAGAGAGTGGGTGCCATTACCATTTGACCGCCTATAAGGCAAAATAGTAGTACAAAATACACATCAAGGTGGCTGTCCATGGTGTAAAAAGTGGTGAATTGACTAGATGGAGGGAATAAGGGGGTGCCAATTTAGCACTTCCTATAAAGCCATCCGATTAGAGTTGAGATGAGGGGGGGTTTTCATTTGGAGATAAAAAATAAAAATAAAAAAAGCTAAAGGAGAAAAAAGCACGTATGTGTATTGGAGGGATACATTTCAGCCATACACCCTGTTTTGTGAAAAGGAGTAGTCCATCAATATAATAGGAAGGGCTGTCCAATAAAGAAAGAAGAGGACCAATACATCATTTCTTTTTAGCTACTCCTTCCATTACCGAGCCACCTTTTTGCAAGTGAAATAAGTAGTGTCAAACATGTAGAAGAGGGTTGAATTAGGTAGATGGGGCTGGCTCTTGGCCACAATAAGACATGATAAAACAGTGGTATGCTAACATCAGCCCCTATCTATAATCTTACTCGATTAGAGATTGAAAAAAAGAAGAAATTTTTTTTTTAGTCTCTCATTTGGGCGAATTACATAGAGAAAGAAAAGGGGAGTGAATTATTCATAGAGAGAGTTGTCCAAGTGGAAAATGGGTTGCAAATATGTCATTTCCCTATAAAAGAAGGGTGGAGGAACTCATCGGGGGATTTTTTTTGTTTAAAAGAAATGAAGGGGAGTGCAATTACCAGTGTATGGGGGTGCTAATATTAGCACAACCCCTCTTGCCTATAAATAGCCAACGATCAGGCATACAAAGGGGCTTTTTCATTTTTCCAAAATCACAGAGAGAACGAGAGAGGGTTTGAGAGAGAACAAGTAGAAAAGAGGGGTTTCTTCACTATTTTTCACCGGCAAGGCCGCCGGAATTCCATTCATTCCATCATTATTTCCGCTTTGGAGCGATTCTCACCATTGGAGATCTAGAGAGATCGATTGGGAAGAGTAGAGAGGGTTTGAGAGAGAGTTTGAACAGGGAAAAGAAAGATCAAGAGATTGAGAGAAATTTTCAAAGAAATCTGAAGCAAGCAGAGAGTGAGAGTGGCCGTCGGTCGTCTCTTTTCTGCGGGCCGATCGATTGCAGTCGGCATTTCATCTCCGGCTAGTCTTTACTCCGTTTCACCTCCGCCGTCGGCCATTGTCATCTTCCCCGGCGAATTTATTCTTTTTTTTCGGTCGGATCCGCAACTTTCGCCATCATTATCTCGATTTCTGTTGATTCCAGTGTATGCAATTTTTTTAATTCCGATAGATCTTTCAAAATCCAGCTAGATTCTTTGCTATTTTCATTTTTCCCGGCGAGAATCGCCGGAATCCGTCAAAACTGAGCTCTGGCCCAAAGCACTCTCAACATCATCTCTCCGATCCCTAACCTTTGTCATCACTGGATTGGATCTCCACCATTTTCATTCGATCCAGCGATCTTACGAAGATTCGACCTCTTCCATTTTTCTCTTCATCGGTCTGATCTCAGAGTTTCTGATCTTGTTTAGAATTTTGAAAGAAGCTAACTCCGCATTGAAAAGAAGGAAGAGTATTATCCTAATCCTTGAAAGAGAATTGACGAATTACTCGCTCAATGAGTAAATTTAAGGTGAAGAGAAAGCGAAGGGAGAAGGTAATTTTCTTTCTTTCTTATCTTATCCTTTTGAAACTGTTCCTCTGCTTAAATTTTGTTGTTCATGGTTTGGATTAGCTGTCTTTTTTATTTCTGAATTGAGTCTCTTTATCTCTAATTTTCGTTGCAAAATTAAATTCATTTTTTTTTTACTTATATAATAAGGATAGATAGAGACACGTCGATAAAGATCGTTTTCTTTTAGTAGAATTATGCAAGTTACATCTGTAATACCTCAATATTTAGCAGATTCTTGAGATGGATAAATTGTCCCAAGGGCCATTCGAACTCTACATTTTGACGTTTCCAAAGGAATTAGGGGTGTGAATTATAGGATGATGTTTGCTTATATATGCATATAGAAAATATTTATCAATTAAGCATTAGGATAAAACTATTGTCTGTTGATCAGTAGATGAAAATTGTAACTTCTTAGGATGACAATTCTCTGAGAGGGCGATGAAGGAGTCATCCCAAGCCCCCTCTTTTAGGAGAAATTGTTTAAGTCCTGTAGCATTCATTTCTCTTCATTTTAGAAGACTTTCCAAGTCTTTCAGATATTCCCTTTAGACATGTTTCATCCGATTGGTGTTTCATTTGTTTTGTGATCATGCTAGTTTACTTGTTTGTGACCACGCTGGTGTACCTGTTTGTGAGCACGCTAGTTTACTTGTTTGTGATCACATTACTTTACTTGTTTGTGGATCACGCTGGTGTACCTGTTTGTGAGCACGCTAGTTTACTGGTTTGTGAATCGCAGGTGTTTACTTGTTTAGTGTTTTTATCTCGGAATAGTTCGTTCCGAACTACGTTGGTTTGATCCTCTTCCACGAGGTACGTAGTGCAGCTTGAGATCCACATCTCAGGTCCAGCCAAACCTTTTAGAAATAAACATTTTAAACCTTAAAAAAAATATATATATAATTCTTCAAAACCTTTTCGAAAAGATCTTCCCCTAGAGTTAGGAGTATGTCATAGCTGTTTAGGGTGTTTTTGAGTTAGGATGCTGTCCTGATTTGTATTGATATAGTGTGTCCTGTCGTGTGAGTGTCCCTAGAGTTAGGAGGCCTCGAGTTGATCGGTTAGACATTTAGTCGAACCGGTGGCTAGACTAGGAAGCATATAGTCAGCCCGTGGTTTTCTTTAGGATGCACAACCTAGTTACACATAGGATGTAGGGCCCACCTGCATTAGCTTAAGGCTAATCAACTTGCATTAGTTAGGGCATATAGAGAGTCCTGAAATTTACAATTCACATGAACTTAAGCAATCGTGTAAAAAGCTTTAAAAATCAGTCGAGTCTAGTGGATCGAGTCTAGGATAGCGGTTCTAAATGGTTAGGCATCGTAGTTAGAATAGGACATCGAACTACGTTGACTCCGATTCTTCCCGATGCCGGGATACGTAGAGCAGCTGGGATGGACGGTCATCTTGGTCCGAGTCAAGTCGCATTAGAGTTAGGATTTGTTTTGTCCTGTCATATATAAGATTGATTTGTGTTTTATGTTTTGATGTGTCTTCTTACTTTCTTGTACTGATACTATACCTTTAGCTGTAGCCTGCATGTGTATGTCCACCAGAACTTAGACACCCATTAGGCATGTCACTCATAACCTAGCTTTGCTTAGGTGACACATTTTTCATTTCATTTTGTGTATGCTTATTTCTTTATCCTCAGGAAATGCATGCTTAGGTAGACGATTCCTGAGAATTGTTCCTATTTCATATGATTTTTACCCAAAATTCTTTGGATCTAATAATAAATGGCATAAGAGACCAAGTGCTTGCACTCGGACGAATTGGAGGCGCTCTTCGGACCTTCTCCATTCGTAATCAGGCACGAACCCATTCATTTCTGGTTATCCATGGTATACAGAGCATATTTTTTTAGGGATCCATGGCCGTATACCATGGATGGCGACTCTGAGTTTTTATTTTTGTTTCGAGAGTTCCTTGGTAGAGCTCTCCTTCACGTGTGGATGATCCAAGAGGCCGCTGGGGGCTCGTTCCCCCACCTCTCTCTCGGATCGGGGTCCACAGCGTCAAGCCAGATCATGGAACCATTTGTTGTGGCTGATGTAGTTCAAAAGGTAGTTCCGGAAAATGTAGGTTTACAAGTTATGCACTCCATTACAACAGTGGTCAGTTAAAATCTGTAAATTTGAAAAGCTAACATGACTTGTTCGGATAACATGAACTCCATTACAACAAAGAGTAGCCAGTTAAGAAATTAATAACAAGTAACATCAAAAGCTCAACAAGTCCATCTTACAAGAATGGTTAAATTACAAAATCATGTTTTAATAGACTCTATGTCCATTCGTATACAATTCTTTTATATTTAGGTATGTGTTTCAATCCATAGCTTATGAGATGAGAACAGAAACTTATTGTTACTGGATGGAACAAGTGGAATTGTAAGAATCTACACCTTTTCCCCACACCAACTGAAGATTAGTGGTTATTCGCTTTATCAGCTTTCTCGGAATCATAAATTAAAAAGCTCCACGAAGTGGTGAAGTGGCATCCATGAAATTTAGCAGAAACATGAGCAGTTCTATTTTTTTTAATGGTAAACATAAGCATCTATATTATTCCAATGTACTTCAATTATCTATTATAGGCCCTTATGACCTCTTAAAACTAGAGACAGAAGCATCTAAGAAGCTCATCTCATGGAGAGGAAACTAGAGCGACCACCTTTAATTGACATCCAGACTAGGATCATGAACTTCAACGACTTCACAAGTGATGTATTGTATGTTAATGAGATTAAAAGAACTCTGGTGCCAAATGTACCGTATTGACTTTCTATGGTTCCTGCAGAGTGAACTTCAATCTTTCTAACCATCAACCTAAAGTCTCAACATGTGAAGAGCACATCAACCAATATGTTTGGTAACTACTCCATTTGAAGCTTTAAATTTCTAAGATTTCTTTCAAAATATAGCAACTGGCTGTAAAAAATTAAGACAGAAACAAAACATGTGTTCATTTCAAGAAGGAAGTTGATTTGAGCTATGAATTCAGACATCTCATTAAAAAGGGAAAGGCATATATAAAGAGTAACCCCCACAAGGTAAAAAATATTGAACTACTACTAGAGGCGTATTTGATATAAGCAGAGGTAAATTTTCATGGTAACATCCTGCCAAATTTGTACTGCTAAGCCATTCTACAGCTGAACACGATTTTACTCCACAATGCATGGAAACATGGACCAAACTGTAATGACATATTAGAAAACCAACCAATATAAATAATTTACATGGTTTACAAGCACTTAAACATTGATTTAGTGATGTATCCTTCGATAAGAGATAAACAGGTTCATAGCTCTTAAAATGCTTACCTACTGCCAGTTGACAAAAAGCAAAGAATAAACAATTCTTCAAGTGCATCCCGAAGGACATAAAAAATGGGTGACCGGGAGACAAGACAGATGCATTTATCAGCGAACGAATTTGGTGGAATGCGATAAGCTTCAGCAATGTCCTCACTGACTGGATCTCGAAAAGCAATGCAGCTAACATATATTTTAGAACCATCTCCCTCTGCAGCAAATTTCCAGGTCAAAATATAATGCAAAATATTGAAGAGTTGATCAAAAGAACAAAGAGAAACTCAGGACTTGTTTTCTAATAGTTGAATCGTTTTAATCATTCAAAAGAGAGAGAGAGAGAGAGAGAGAGAGAGAGAGAGAGAGAGAGAGAAACTCAGTACTTGTTTGGGTACAAGATCATATAAAATCACAATAAAACAAAACCGCAAATTTCCCCTTGTAATATTAAACGAATTTCATTTTACATAATCGTAATTATAACGAGTTGTACACCTGTTTGTGGCTTTTGTTGTTTTGGTGATTAATAAGAAAAGAAAAATAAGTAGCAAAACCAAAGAGTTGTTTTCAATGACAGAAATGCCCTTATTAAGATGATTGTCTTTGGTTGATGATGAGGGTATTTTGGTCCTTTCCCATCTTTTTTTTTTTGAATGGCAATAATTTTATTGATAAACAAGGAGGCCGAGTAGTCAATACAGAAACAGGAGAGACAACTGAAAAAATACAAAGACATAAAACAGAAAAAGAACGCCAACAAAATCAAAGACTCAAGGGGGCAAGGAGTAAAAAATCTCAAGAGATTCCTTAATGACCCATCGCTGGCCAATCTATCTGCCACATCATTTGTAGATCTCCTAACATGACGGAAACCAATCGAAGAAGAAGCCGCCCAGTCCTTAATCTCGTCAAAAAAAAAAAAAACAGTCAAAACTCCACAGGTGATGGTGAGAACCTCTAAGCCACCTAATGACATTCAGAGAGTGGCCTTCAACCAAGATATTAACAAGGGCATTTTTATCCAAGAGCTTGATGCCTTGATGAACTGCACGGACCTCCGCCTCACTTGCATTGGCAATGCCTATAGGGCCCGCAAACGCCCAAAGAACCTCCCCTGTTTCATTCCTTTACCTCTATCCTCTTCAATCGATCGTCATAAACTGCCTTTGTTAAAGATAAAAGTGACCAAGATGGAGCACAATTCGTAAGAAACCTTATAAAATTGGTTAGGATCTCAACTCGGGGAGAGAGAGAGAGAGAGAGAGAGAGAGAGGCGCGGGGGGAGCCATAGTTAAGCTCTCATCTTCTTGTCAAGCAATTACTAGTTGCATGATACCATTAATGCTAGTTTCTGCCGCCTCATTGTTCCAAAGGCCTAAACTAGAGACAAGTGAGAACAAGATGAGATGCTCTCATCAACTACACAACAACCAAGAAACAGAGATGGCACCACAAAGAGAACCATCTTTTATAATTTAAGACGTGAAACAGCTCAAATTCTCCTCTATTCACCAAGTCAGCGGAGACAGCATTCAACGGTGCCCCCACAACGAGTCAACCATTTTCCCAGACCTTTATCTGTCCATGCTTTCGCAATCGTCCGATTCATGTCCTCATCCCTGTCTTCATATATGCTCTGCAAAATGCCGCAGCTTTGGATTTGGGGAAAGATGGATTGAACTAGACTGGATCCCAAGCTTGCAGTCGGAGAACAGAAAATTCTGAACGGCATTCATTTCAAGTCTACTCCCTTGCTGGATCCAGAAACACCCATCTCTTCCTCTTCTTGGAAAACGGTTTGTGATTTCCATGTTCTCCAAGTCGTCGTCGTTTCTCTATTTTCATATTCCTCCAACCGTATAAATGATGGGGTGCTTGCTTGCCATTCTTGGACGAAAGGGCCTTTCTCTGCTCCTGAAACTAGAGCAGACACAGCAGCAATTGAAGAACAAAATATCTTTGAACAAAATATCTTTGAACAAAAGTGAGGGCATCTATGCCTCCACAGTCTCGGATGATGAAGGCAGGTTAGAAGCTATTTCCGGAAACCCTAAATCAGGAAAAGTAGTGGAGGACACTAGCGACTGTCAGCAATGAAGGACCATTTGTCAGAGAAATAGAAGAGGAAGAGGTGGATGTTTCTCTCGTGGTGGGAAGAGAAAGCAAAAAGATTAACGTGATGAGAGAGAGAGAGAGAGAGAGAGAGAGAGAGATAGTTGTGCCCAATGAATCATGAATTTCAAAATTTGTAGTGGAGGAGAAATATTGAAAGTCATGATCTAGGCTTAAAAAAAAATTGAAAAAATGGTAAGCTGGTTTTCCAAATGCATGATTCCCAAAATTTGAGCTTATGTTTTTGAAATTTTAGAAATTTGCACTGAATCGCAATTTAGGGGCGTAACCAAACGGGAATTCAAACGTGAAATCTTTATAACACAGCAATTAGCCATATTCGATGTAACTGTCAGAAATCAAGCTGCAAATGCAAAAGAATAAGCATCAAAGAAAATACACATGTTCTTTCGAACATGATTTCAATTATCCTTTTCCTTTTCTGTTAGTGTGTGAATCATTGTACTGTCGCACAATTCACCAAACGGTAAGCTGGTTTTCCTATAATTTGACTGTGGGAATGGGAGAAATGCTGCAGTGAGCCACTATACTAAAGTTACAGCAATTATCTAACATTAAACTAACCATTAGGCAATTATCTAAAATTAAACTAACCATTAGGGTTAAATATTACCGCAAGCTAAAGGCTTCAATTATAAATTAAGAGGGCGAGAAGAAAAGTTTCACTAGAACTCATCGAGATTTACTATATAATACATTGGTTAACCAACTATAAGCAGATTCTGTCTTTCTATCAAGAACGAGATTACAAAAAGCGGCTTCCCATAACAGGGAAGAAGTAAAGAGCTATAAATATGGCAAGCAATGCATTTCATAACAGGCAAATAACATAATACCACGGGAGCCAGTTGTCAATATGCCCCGAACCATATAAGTACCATTACCATAAGTTTTTAAATAAGTACTTCTTCAAGTAAAAAGACTAATGGCCAGTACAGCGAATTAAAATCAAAAGAAATACCAGTTAAAACTATTGGATAGCTCCGTGGGTATGTTGTGGCATCATTATGGTCGAGACCAGAAGTAAAGAATTCCACACCAGCTGGCAAAACACACTGCAGATGTAGGGTCATATCAGAAAACAAAGAGTATGAGATTCCCAGATTCAATTTTCAAGAAGCTAATTACAAACAAATCCATATTAAGCACCCAAAATCAATTAAGCATCCAGCGACATTGGTGCTTAAATTAGCAAAAAAATGGAAGAGAAAATCATTTGACTCCCCAAAGTGAGAGTGACCGTTAGTCCAACGATATCAAATGACATAGATAATGATGCAGTGCAAATGCATAGTCGATGGAGAAATTGAAAGTAGTACTATATCTCTCGCTTTTTTGATAGAGGAATTGAAACAAACAATTAATTAAAAATATTGAGGATTGACGGAAATCAAACAAGCAATTAAAATAATTGAGAATTGACAGAAATCAGAGAGAAGGGGAAAAATCAATAGTCACTCTAAAAAGCATAAAAAGTAGTAGTAGTAGTAGTAGTAGTATATCTCTCTCGCTTTGGATAGAGAAATTGAAACAAACAATTAGGTAAAGCAAATGAAGAAGAGAATTGCTTACAGTGGGGAGTTGAGGAGGAGGAGGAGGGTAGAGAGTGTGATTGGAAGGAGGGAATTGATCGAGGAAAGAAGGCATGTACAACACTCCTGATCCTTGAAATCCCTTGCTCCCATCCAACGTATGGATCTCCGGTCCGATCCCGCACACCACGAAATACTCGAAAACCCTACCCATTTTTTTCTCTCCTTCTCAGAGAGAAAGGGAAGAAGAGCACTCACAGATCTACTATCCTCATCAATCTCTTCTTACAGATCTACTGTCATCGTCAATTTCTTCTTTACAAGGGCTTTAAGATCGGGGTAAAGGGGTTTAGGGATTTGGAAAAGGGGGGTTTTAGCGCGGGAGGGTGGTGTGATTTCGGTGGAACCGTTCGCCGGGAAGGAAATGCGAGCTTTGTTGGGCGTGGAGCCAAAAATACGTTAACAGTGGGGTGAATGCGTACTGCAGGGGGGTGAAAAATATCATTGCGCCAAAATAAAATAGAAGAGCTGGCGTAAGAAGAAAGAAAATGCGCCCGCGTTTCTAGAACGTTTATAAAACCGGTCTTTCTGGTAAAATTTAAAACCTAGGATTTTTTAGTAAAATTTCCGTCCCATTCACTTGAATTTTTTTAACCCCACTCTTGTAATGATTGCTTGTGAGTATGACATGGACTCCTTGTCCCCTCTTTTTCCTTCCCAAGGAATGATGTTAGGGGTGCAACTTGGGTCGGGTTGAACTCGAATTTGGGTTGGGTTGGGTTGGGTTGGGAAAAATCAACCCGAATTGGAAATCGGGTTGAGTTGGGTTGGGGTGTCGGGCAACCCGACCCGAAACCCGATTTCAACTGAACACATTTCCCATTGAAGCTAGAAGTGTGCTTAAATTTCAACATAAATTTCTCCTTCAGTTCAGTTGCAGAGTTTTTATATGGTGGATGCCTGTGTGGGAATGTGAGCAAAAAAAAAAAACAGTGGGGCCCACAAAAACATGTGCATAAATTGGAAATCGCGTTGAGTCGGGTTGACCCAATTGCAAATCAGGTTGGGTTGGGTCGGGTCCAGCCAAGTTAGAAATTGGGTTAGGTCAGGTCGGGTTGGCAAAATGGGTTCCTCTGGTTGGGTCGGGTTGGCCTCAACCTGACCCGAGTTGCACCCCTAAATGATGTCCTCTCTCTTTCTCTTTCTTCCCTCTCTCTCCTCCCTTCCCATATTTGGTAATAACACCCCTAAATTTTGGCGGGAATTTTAAGAATTGTAGGAAAAAAAGAAACTAGCAAATCCCATTGACTTCACTGTTGGGATTAAAAAGCTCCAAGGATAAAATATTTACTGGCAACCAAACGGAGCAGTTTAAACCGGTGCGAATTATCCTCCAGGGGTGAATTTATCATTGCCCGAATTTTATTTTATCTTAGAAAGAATGAACTGTTAAAATCCAGGTTTTAGCTTATAGAATCTCGGTTTTAGCTTGTAAGACCAAAGATTTTAAAATCCTATATATTTTTTGAATGGTATTTTAAAATCCTAAATTATAAAATCCAATATCCAAACGACCCCAAATTGTTTAGAGGGGCTACTTAAGTTCATTGAATATCAGCGAAAGGTATTCATCTTTAGTTAAATATCTTGGATCTTTAAAGTTCACTGCTGAGGCTCTCTTTGTTTTGGATTTTGATAGTTTTGTATTCACAATTGGTTTTCATAATCCAAAGCAAACTAAAGTAAAACTGAGTCCAATAATTACATTATGACTTACAATCGGTTCTAAAAAGAACAAACGGGCCTCATAATTTGATTAGACCGAGATAAAACACCAAGTGGTTGCATAAAAATTCTAAACTTTTTTAGGATTGGCACCGAAAATGAATGTCATTGAAAAGCGGTGTCCTACATTATTTTGCAGTCCAAAAGACAGTTTTACCCTCGAGTGTAGATAATGCACATTAAAATGTCATCTTCTTCTCCCTCTCTCATTTTTCTAGTTTTATCATTCAAATCCGAAGAAGAAGAGGAGGATGAGGAAGAACTTCTTCTCCCTCTCTCATTTTTCTAGTTTTATCATTCAAATCCGAAGAAGAAGAGGAGGATGAGGAAGAAAGAGAAGAAGAAAAAAAGGGAAGGGAAGTGATACGAACCTCATCAGATCGTTCAGCTGAAAACTACGGGAGATAAGAAGAAGTAGCAGATTTTGAGAGAGAATAACTAAGAGAAGAATAGGGAAAAGAGATTTGATTTTTCTTTCATCATTGCTTCTTTAGATCCCTTTACAAGTATTTATAGACCGCTCAGACGGTTTTTGTACAACTGGTATTTTAGTGAACAACTAATATTCCCTTTCTGTGGTTCCTAAAAGACAATTAACTAATCCTACACTTTATTCACTAATTGCGAAGTTGATCTTGAACCCTGGTTAGTTACTAAAATAGTCTTTTAACCATTTTGCCTTTCGTTTCAGCCTGGTTCTACTGATGTCTTCTTTCTGCTCAACTTGATCTTCGAGTATCATTCATCGTCTTCACCTTTTATTCTCTGTCCATGTTGTTCTGTTTCATGTGCTGCTGCTGTCTGGTTGCTATCATGAAGAAAAAAAGAGGAAGAGGAAGAAAAAAAATTGAAGAAGAAGAGAGGATGAAATAAAAAGAAGGATCAATGGGGGAAAATTAAGGGTGTCAATTTTGGCTCGGGCTCGGAAGCTCGCTCGAGCTCGGCTCGAAAAAAGCTCGGCTCGAATCCTTAACGAACCGAGCCCGAGTTAGGCCAGGCTCGGCTCGGTTCGGCTCGTTAAGAATTTAATATATTTAAAAATATATATATATATATATATATATATATATATTATATTAATATATACATTAAAAGGGTTGTCCATGGAGTGAAAAGGGGGGGGCAAATTATGTCACTTCATTTTTGGAACCCCATTTGTTACTAGGACCACCCCCCATAGTGTAAAAAAAGTAGTCAAATTACACTAGTAGGGCTGTCTAGGGAAGATGAGGGGTGTGAACATAATATAACCCGAGCTCGGTAAGGCTCGCGAGCCTGACCGAGCCGAGCCCGAGCCCGAGCCGAGCCTGGCCAAGCTCGGCTCGGCTCGGCTCATTTACACCCCTAGGGAAAATGAAAAAGAAGATGAATAAGAAGAAGAAAAATGAAGGGCTTGAAGAGGGCGAAAAGAGGTCCATGAAGAAGGAAAGAGAAGAATCAAAACGGAAAGAACCGAAGGTGCCAGCAAAATGGAAAAGAAGAGGAAGAAGGAGAAGATTCAACGCTGATAAAATTGGAAGGCACTGAAAAATATGGAAGACATTGAAGGCGCTGGAAATTATGAAAGTCGCTGAAAAAATGGAAGATAAAAGGAAGAAGAAGAGCTCATGGTCATCCTAGGCTAACTCAGGGTCACTGCTCATCTTGTTATGATTCGAAGGGTCATCTAAGTCTAACTGGGGGCATTCCTAGAACGACCCCGAGTTCGACCAGAATCACGGCAAGTTCAACCAAGGTAAGCGATGCCCCCATACAAAATAACGTTTCCCCGAATAAGACTGGGCCGCGTTAGACTGGGATGAATCTAAGTCATCTGAGATTACACCTTGAGTTAAACTGAGATGGACACGAGTCGACCGAGATGAGTGACAACCCCGAGTCGGACCCAGGTGACACCGAGTCAAATGGAGATATCCTAAGCTCTTATTTTCTATTTTACCAGGTGTTTCCATTTGTTCTGGCTTCTATTCTTCCTTTTTTTATTCTTCATATTCTTTTTCATTTTTTCAGGCGTCCTTAATCTTTTGTGGGTCTTCCATTTTTTCCAACGCGAGTATTATTTTTTTCCCTATTCTTTCTCTTCTTTTACATTTTTTTCAACGCCTTCCATTATTTTCCACTATAGATCTTCCTTTTTCCCTCAGTATCATCTTTTCCTTCCTTTCAAGCACGGCCTCTTCTTCTTCCTCTTCCCTTCTCCTATACTTTTTCCCCGTTATTTCGAGGTGCAGATATGAAAAAACTAGAAAAAAAAAAAAAAACTGAAAGAAGCAATGAAGATGACATTTTTCAGCTTCATTTGCACCTGAGGGTAAAAATGTCTTTCGTTACTCCATGACACCACAGGCGTCATTTTTCAATCACCTTATGCCACTCAACCAAATTTCAGAATTTCTAGAAGCCCAGTAAAAGATGTTTTTTGAACGGGAAATCCTATTCCCTCGCACGCAGCACGCGTTCACACGTGCTAATAGGGTCGCAATTTAGCATTTCGGAGTTACTGAAATCTTATTTAGAGACTCAGATAACTTGTACTCCTCTTCTTCAAAGGCAGAGTATTTCTCTGCAATACAGTGAAACCTCTCTCTCTCTCTCTCTCTACATATGAATTTATCTCACTCTTCTCTGCTCAATCTCTTCCCGTCTGCTTTCTTTTCACCCCACTACCCCTCCAATCCTTACTACTTTCCCATTAAAACTAATAAACCCTTACCAACCAACATCAATTCCTACAAATTCCAAACCTCCCACACTCACCCAACAATCGAATTCGAAGATGAAGAAAACCCAGAAACAAACACTACCTTCAAGACAAAAAAGAAAAAGAAGAAACTGAGGCCCGGTTTTTACGACCAAACCCATGAGCGATGGTCCCTCAAAATTGCTTCTCCGAGAGAGAAATTTCCATGGCAAGAAAAACAAGAGAAAGAGAAATCCATAGAATCTTCTTACCCTGTTCTTCACCCATCTATTCCCCTCGAATTCTCGGACCCAAAAGGCGAAACAGAGAACCCTCAGATCAGAAAATCCCTAAATTTCCCTTTGCGAAATCGCGTTATCTCGGCTCCTTGGGTTCATGGAACCAAAGAGAGGGAAACCCAATTAGATTCCGAAAGTCAAACTCCGGTTATTGAAGGCGAAAAACCAAAGAGTATTGAATTTCATGGAGAGAGTGAGAAGACTATTGTTGGGGTGATAGTGAAAAAGTTGAAGGACTTTGATGGGGAACAGAATTATAAGTCCATTGCGAAGAGTGGTGAGTTTCTGGAGGGATTTGGTGGGAATGCCAATAGGGTTTCTTTAAAGGATAAGAGTACTGGTTCAGAAAGCAATGTTCATATGTTTGAGGGTCTTTTAAATGATTCTGAGGAAGAACAGAATTCAAATTACAATATCAACTCTGGTAGTTTAATGGGTTCGTCGGATTATGGTGTTTCGATTCGGTTTCCGTGGGAGAGAGAGGGAGGTGTGGATGGAGAGAGGTGGAGGAAGAGCAACACCGAGCTAGCGGAGAGGGCGGTCCCAGAACCGGAGTTACGGAGGCTTCGGAATTATGCTCTGAGGATGAAGGAGAGGATGAAGGTTGGAGCGGCCGGCATTACGCAGGCGGTTGTGGATGAGATTCATGATAAATGGAGGGAGGAAGAGGTGGTGAAGATCAAATTTGAAGGACCTCCAGCACTTAACATGAAGAGGACGCACGAGGTCTTGGAGGTTAGTGTTTTTACTGATGCTTTATACTTTAGTGATCATTTGATGTGTACACATGGGTTTGAAACTTTGAATTTCCTTGTCTTTTGATCTTTTTTGCCTTGATCAGTTGTGGGTATCCTCCTCTGGTCTTGGACCCAATAGAGTTAGCTTTCTTTGAATTGGAATGGGATATTCTGAATGCATTGTATTGAGCCAGCTTCATGAATTTGAAGCTTTCATTTTACTTGTGAACATGATTTCTGAAACCAAGAAGCTAACCTTGAAGGGGAATCTTCTCTCTGCCATCTACTTGGGTATGGGCCACATAAACCATGAAAGACCATTATTCTGAGTGAGGAAGTATTTGGACTGGGTTGATATGCATCCCTTGGCTCAGAAATCTTGACCTCGGGAAAAATGGATTTGACAGAACGCATTAAGATTATTTTACCTTAGATAGACATCCTTGTTCCCATTCCAAGTGGTTTTATTCTTTGAGTCTTAAAACCATGGTTTTAACCTCTAGGTACTGTTCTTGCCATATTATGATTTTTATTATTTATTTTTCACAAATATAGATCACTGTGTTTCAACAGTTCTGTATGGAATTTTACTGGTATGCTTCAAGTCTCTTAATGTGCAATGCTTTTTTATGCTCATTAGAGGAGAACCGGAGGTCTTGTGATTTGGAGGTGTGGCAGTTCCCTTGTGTTGTACAGAGGAATGACATACACACTGCCTTGCGTTCAATCATATACAAAACATGCTCAAGCTAATCACAATATTGTTCCTCATTTGAAAGAGTCATCTATTGATGTTAGATCTACAGAGGCATCTAACGCCGGTTTGGTGGGAGGTTTAGACGGTCCGTCCCATGAATTTATGGATATAATTGATGTTAACAATATGTTAGATGAATTGGGTCCTCGGTTCCAAGATTGGTCGGGCATTGACCCGGTGCCTGTTGATGCTGACTTGCTTCCTTCTGAGGTTCCCGGCTACAAACCTCCATTCAGGCTTCTTCCATATGGAATGAGGCACTGTCTTCGTAACAGGCAAATGACATCTCTGCGGAGGCTTGCAAGAAAAGTACCTCCTCATTTTGCCCTAGGTATGTAATAAGTGATGTTTATGTCTTATGTCAGTATTCACGTGATTATGTTTGCTGTTGGGAGTATGCTTTTGCTACAAACTCATAATTTTGTCATTTGTATAGGAAGTAATAGGCAACGTCAAGGCCTGGCTATGGCTATGGTGAAGCTATGGGAAAAAAGTGCCATTGCGAAGATAGCCATCAAGCGTGGAGTTCCAAATACCCGTAATGAGAGAATGGCAGAAGAACTCAAGGTGCGAACTATCAGACATGGTTGTATTTGTACTAACTAACAATGCAATTATAGCCTCTTGATGTATGAGTAATATTAGGCCATATTTAAATTGCTGATCTGCATGTTTAAAGCCCGGTGCCATATCTTACCATTCAAAAAAGAAGAAGAAGAAGAAGCCTGGTGTCATATCTTATATTTGATGCATTTCTTTTGTAGCATGTCCCTCAAGGCCCATACAATTTTGCTTTCTTATTGTATTGTATTCATCTTAAAATTACAAATCAGTTCTGAGGTAGCAAAATACACGACGACCTTATTGTTCTTGCTTTCGTGAGCTTGTAGTTACAATATCAGAGATTTTGTTGTGGATTCCACAAGGAAGTTATGGAGAGTGCATCTCAAATTAAAGAGATCCGCTCCCACAACAGGCATAGAGAAACATCACAACCTCTTTAGTCTTGCATCCAGGCATCCAAGTTACAAGGTTATGGAAACTAAGGGGATCTAGTCAGTGGGAAACTGAAGAGATCATACCTAATCAATAAGAAAAATGTTCCTTTTAATGACCACCAAAAATTAAAAATGTTTGAATGCTGTACCACCTAATATAGACTATATCTGAAGATGACAAAATTGGGGTGGGGATATGATGCCGGATAAAACACACGGAAGCTTCGGATTTCCGGCAACGTTGAAATCTGGGGCAAAATTTTGAAATTTGAGCTCTTTTTGATGGATTTTTGATGAAAAAAACTTGAAATTCAGCAAGGGGATGCCGGATCTTCAAAGAACTTGATAGAAACCTTGATTTACAAGGCTAAGATAGTAGGAATTAGAAGAAAAACTGAGATAATCAGCTTGCAAGCTTCCTTTTCCATGAAAGATACACAAGAAAATCCTCTTTGCAAGAGGTTTTCCCTCCAAAACCCACTAGATCCAAGATCTAGAGAAAATTATCTATTTTTTATTTCAAAATCAAATCAAAGTTGTTACAAATGGGGGAAAAGTCCCTTTTATAGACCACTTACAAGTAGAAGGACCTAACTATCCCTAAGTGAATGAAAATGACTAAAATGTACATGAGTAGCTACAAAACAACCAAACTATCTCCAATGAAGTAAAATGACATAAAAGGACTCAACAACTAGTCAAATAACTGAACTGCCCTACTACATAGAAAAAAAGCACAAATGAACAAAGACACACAAACGAAACTACACTAGTGAAGAAATATGGGCTGATGTAGTGAATCTAGGGGATGCTCCTGCATCAGGATACCCTATGTCATAATTTTTTTTTTCTGAAGATGACCGGTTGGCGCATGATCAAAACACCAAAATCGAAAGTCTGGATGCCAAAATCTCCATGTCTGAGAGAAACGAAGGAGAAGATGGCAAACTGAAGGAGAGAATTGAGGATAATGGGGAAAATAAAAAATTAACATCAAGACATTGCTTTTTGTTGGGTGAGGTAAATATTATTTTAAAATAATAAACTTCCATTGAAATGCAGAAAGAATCCAGAGAAAACCATTTTCTGTTTTTCTGGGTGCTAAAATCTGCTTGTTTTGCAAAAAGTGGTCGATTCAGTCATCAGCATTGTAACTGTGTAAAGAATTTGCAGTGTCAATGAACAAGTCATGAGCTTTTGTTATTATGAATTGCCAATTGATTCAAAGTAACCTGAATCGACCCTATTGATTTCCAACCTGACTCAACTGAGTTCGGTGTTGATTAAGAGAATTTTCAAAAACATTGTCAACATCCTACTTGTGAAGCTATTTTCTAGATTCCCTTGTTTATCAGAAATTAAGGTCACATGTACGTACCTACTGCTGCTTTTGAGTTTTCTCATGTTAATCATCATTCTCATGTTGGATTTATTGCACTCTTCTGTTATTAACTTAGTACATTATTTACTCCGACATGTATGTATATTTATAAGATTACATAGTGCATGCATTTTAAACCCAGTCCTTGCAAGCCTTATTAATTTTATGTGGGATTTCTTCTCCAATTTATGTCAGTGTGCAATGACTACCCATAGGAAGAATACGATGCTATTTGCGTATTTCTAGACTAGTGTAGAGGTGAGATGCAAGAAATGCATTTGAGCTGTAGGTTAGATGTTGTACTCGCACGAATTATTCGAGTGGGACCTATGACGCTTCCTACTCATTAGAATAGAATACTGATATAGTAGCTTATCCCGTAAACAATGAAGACCCAAGAGAAGAACCAAGGCATGAGAGAAAATATCAAAGGGTACTCAAAGAAAAGGGAACACATGTGTCACGAAGTTAGGGTCCACTCTCTTATTTCATTGGAGTTTGTTTAAATTGATAGGACTCATACCTTTATTTCTTTTAAGTGACAAAATAGGATGAAGCCCGTTATCTCTTATTTCTTAAGTCATTAGGAAGTAGTAAATTAAGTGAATTTTGAATAAAAGAGGGCCCATTGCACTATTCACACAATGTTCACAACAGTATTCATACATTGTTTACGTCACTATTCACATGATGTTTTTGTAGGTAGCTTGAGTATCTGTTTTCGTTAGGAGTTACCCTAATTAGGGTTTTAATAGTGGGCATCAACATGGGTGGTTATAAATATGATGTATGCCCACCTTTTTTAGCATCTTGTATCGTGAAATAAAGAAGAGGATTTTGACTTTTTTTAGTTTGTTTTGCTGATTTTTTTAATCTGAACGTGGGAGTTTATTGGAAGAGATTCAGTTGAAATATTTCTTACCTCAGATTTCTACAGGATTTGAAAAATCTAACCTATGATTGTAATCAACCCAGGTCTGATCTTTGGGATGTTATTTACAACATCTAGATTCAGAGGATATTCAATGAAAATAAATAAAGGGAAGTGATAAATCCGCCCCTTTTCATTAATGGGACAGCCGGCTGCAGTGTACGTTGGCAATCAAATCCATTGAATCCTTCCCATGTGAAGTACAACAGCGCCTTTTCAGTCATAGATACACTGCAGCTGGCTGTCCCGAGTAATGAAAAGGGGTGGATATATCACTCCCCTAAATAAATCTTCTTGTTGTAATCTTTTTCCTCTTCTTGGATGGCGAGAGATTTGAAATAGATTAAGATTAATCGTATTGGGATATTTATATCAGTTTTTTTGGTTCACAAAATTACAACTATCTGTCTATTCTTGCTGACTAACAAAAATCTTATCATATTGGTTCTTATTTTTTGAAGATTATATTTATAATAAATTAGTATCAGACCTAACATCATTTGGTATCAGAGCATCCATATTAGATTTTTTCTACATAATTGGTATCAACACCATGCCTCCTAGAAAGGTCACACATCTTTAGGTTAGTGAAGCGTATGAAAACAAAACCCTAGATAAGGTTAGGAAGTTAGTAATGCTTATTCAATTCGTATGTGATCAATGAGGCCAATTGCGCCGGGACGTGTCGAGATCAATATGCGAGGAATTCAAGAGATACATTGAGCTCTGATTGCTTCGGGATATGTCAGTACAAGTTCGGAAGAAGTGGAAGATGAACTCCTTAAAAACGAAGGTGATCACATCTATGATAGTGATGAAAAAGAGTGTATAAATGATGAAAAGGATGTGAATGATGGGATGAAGCTAGGGTTGTTTTTCCAATGCTAATTTTCCCTCCTTTGTGCTTGTGCTTGGACTTGGCTTGGCCTGTTTCCAGCTCACTAAGTGTTGTGTAGTGTCATTTGATCTTTCGATACCTCTCGTCCACACCACCTAAACGGGCAGCACATCAGTCTTTCACTTCCTCAGATCGGTGTTGTGATAGCTCAAGCTGTGTAAATTGGCATGGACTGACGAACTGTCTTTACTTGAAGTTTCATTCTCCTCGGGAGTGACAGCCATCTATTGGCCCACTCGCAAATTCACCTCTTCATTTTCTCAAAAAACCCCGAGTATGATTATTGAAGAAAAAGTATCCAATGAAGAATATTTTATACGTTTTACTAAATTTTATTTTTTAAGGTTCAATATGTTTTAGCCCATAGAGGGCGAGCCTTGGCGCAACGGTAAGGTTGCTCCATTGTGACCTGGTGGTCACGTGTTTGAGTCACGGAAAAACCTTTGTGCAAAGCAAAGGTAATGCTGTGTACATCTAGCCCTCCCCAGACCCCGCAATGGCGGGAGCCGCGTGCACGGGGCTGCCCTTTTTTAATGTGTTTTACCCTATGATTTGTGGACACGGACACAGAGTGTCGGACACGGCAAACTCCCAAAATTTAGAAACGGAGACATGGCTAAAATAGAAAGTACATATAATCTTGATTTGTGGACATAGATTCGTGTGTCGAGTTTTGACACAGATACGAGGTATCTAACATGGAAACCCCTAAAAATCTAGAAATAGTGGCACACTCATACAAGTACATACATATAAAGTTACTGATACTTCTAGCAGTACACTTTGAAGTGTCTAAAGGAGTGTCGACACGGGTGTTGTGTCGGACACGACACGACACGTGTGTCAGCAATAAATTCAAAGTGTCGGCCAAATCATAGGTTTTACCCCATCTTGAAAACATTATTTGAAAAGTCGATTTTGGACAATTAGATTTTTTGGTAGAATGATAGAATCTGTCACTTTCGGTCAAAATATGCGAAACATGCAACTTTCCAAATAAAAAAAATAAAAAAAGATATTTCTAAAAAAAAAAAACAAAAAAAGAAAAAGAAAAACCAGTGGCGAAGAATCTTATCTGGAATTTGGGCGTGATTTCGTACCTAATCGTTTTCATGGTTTTACAAGATTTCAGCAGAAATTTCGTACCAAAACCGAAATATTTATGTTTCGCTGATGACCAAAACCGAAACTTAATACCTTTCTTTTTAAAGCATCTTGTGAAGTAAAATAAAGAAGAGATTTTGGAGTTTTATGAAATCTTTATATTGTAGGCGTGGTTTTGATCATTTTTGGATACATATTCTCAACTTGAAAACAGAAGGTGGGAAGTAATGTTTGTTTTTTTCATTCATAACAAGGGATTCATTGAACCAAAGACCTACATTAACTCATGCCCTATAGCTAACTCTTGCCTAGAAACACCTTTAGGTAGATTGTTTGCCATACTGTTGGCTTTTCTTAAAGTTCAAAAAAAGTAAACATCTTGATATCTACGGAAATGTCGATCATACCCACTCTAGCTCGATTATGATTGTATTAAGTACCTGCAATTGTTAAAGAATAAATATGAGTATTCAAAAATACAGATTACTTCCAGGAAATAAAACGAAAATCAGAAGGATGTACCGAAGGGAAAATCATATAGCATTTAAACCTAAGATGCATTTAACAATGTTCGTTTCATTAAGTTTATATAGTAGGCAGGATGCTCTTGTATTTTAATTTTTACCATAGAACATTCTTTCTGTTAGATCGTAAATCTCTGCTGTGTCTTTTGTTGGACCTGTTCTCTTCTGGCATGGACTATTCTATATCAAATTCTTATACTGCATATTTGCAACAATTCTTGGTATCGGCTGAGAACCGGCTTCACCGTCATCAATGCAGAAATTGACAGGAGGAACACTTGTTTCTAGGAACAAGGATTATATCGTCTTCTACAGGGGAAATGACTTCTTGTCTTCCACCATGAAAGAGGTATTGGTAGAAAGGAAGAAGTTAGCGAGGCTTAAACAGGATGAGGAAGAGCAGGCGCGGCTCAAGGCATCGGCTTTGATTGTTTCGAATGCCACACCTGCTAAAGGACCGTTTGTTGCCGGTACCCTGGCTGAAACTGTAGAAGCAACCTCTCGTTGGGGAAGTCAACCAAGCAGTGAAGATAGAGACAAAATGATGAGAGATGCAGCTTTAGATAAACACACTTCTCTTGTCAGATACCTAGAAAAGAAGCTATCGCATGTATGTTTCTAAATTCCGAAAGGCGCGATGTTAAACAACATATTGACTAAATGACACTACCGCACATTCTAGAACTATGTCACAAATATCTCTGATATTTTCGAAATATCACGTTTTTATCACGACATTTTGATAAAATGACAAAATCCCGAAATAATCCCAAGAATTTAAAAATCTAGCAATATTTTCATTTTTAACATAAAATATTGTGATAATGTCACGATATTATCCCAATATTTTTACGTTTTTTTTATTTTATATTTTTTCTTAAATTTTATATTTAATTTTTTTTTTTTATTATTATCATTTTCCCGATATAAACTTGAAAAAAATAAAAAAAACAATATATTTTCCCTTGCTGAGAAACTCCCGAGAACAATATTTGTGACATGGTTCTGGAATAACATACAACAGCCTATTTCGCAAATCAATGACTGCTTTCAATTCATTGCTTGCTCATTGTTGTTTTATATAATTAATTATCAGGCAAAGGGGAAGTTTAAAAAGGCAGAGAAGGCTTTACAAAAAGTGCAGGACTATCTAACGCCAGCGGAGCTTCCGACTGATTTAGAAACGATAACTGATGAGGAAAGGTTCCTGTTTCGTAAAATTGGTCTGAGTATGAAACCTTTCTTACTTTTAGGTAATTTACTTCCTTGATTTACAATTCTTTTCTCGTTGCTTAGCATTTCAAGGATGGCATAAGAAAAGACCATTTCCCATACATATATTTTCTATATCAGGGAGGCGGGGTGTTTTCGATGGTACTGTAGAAAACATGCATTTACACTGGAAGTACAGGGAGCTGGTCAAGATAATTGTAAAAAGGAAGAGTTTTGCACAAGTCAAACACATTGCAATCTCTCTTGAGGCTGAGAGTGGTGGGCTATTGATTTCTTTGGATAAAACTTCTAAAGGCTATGCAATTATTGTTTATCGCGGGAAGAACTATAACCGCCCTCACATATTACGGCCAAAGAATTTGTTGACGAGGAGGCAGGCGTTAGCACGTTCTATCGAGCTTCAAAGACGAGAGGTAAGATCATAACATAGAAAACCCTCACTGTTTATTTGTTTCTTCTGGGGCTGATATCTTTTTCTGTTGCTGTTAAAAAATTTCAGGCATTGACTCACCATATCTTGGATCTCCGGAAAAGAATTGATATGTTGAAAGCTGAACTGGTATGATCTCCACCCGGCATCTGTTCGCGAGTAATTTATTTTACATGATGGTCACAATGAGCAATGAATCTGTCCAAGTTTTCTGACAACATATGCATTACTGTCTCTCGGTAATACCACATTTTCGGCATTTTCTTTTGCAGGAACAAATGGACGCTGTTAAGGAGATGGGTGATGAAAACTTGTACTCACAGTTGAATGATGCTTATTCTTCTGACGATGACTTGGAGGTGAGGATGTATATTCATCTATGTTATATAGATATACTTTTCATATGGTGTGATAATAGGCTGTAAAGCTTGACAAAGCTGACATTCGAGATATGTGGATATCTTCAATGAATCTTTCCCTAAAAATCGAATGATCTCTTAGAACTTGGGGTTCCTCTATAAGTACGGAAATATTTATCAGTGTTATACTCATGGGGGTTCCTCCATAAGTATGGAACTATTTAACAGTGTTATACTCATAAAAAAAGTACCCGGCACACTTCGAGTTTGGATTTGCTGAGTCGATCGAAATATCCTTTTAAGTTTTTACTATGTCAACTGATACCCCGCATTTGTTACCAGGATGAAGGTGAAGAGGCATATCTTGAAATTTATCACAGTGGCGACGAAGATAGTGATAGTGATAGTGATACACGAACTGAGGAGCTTTTGCCAAAATAGAATCAATTCAGTAACTTCCTAGATTAATTTGGAAAACAGTATCACAGACTGATGGATAAAGAAAAGGCAGGTTATCTAAATGTTCTGAGTTTGTGAAACGTGACAACCATTTGAAGAGACGTATGAAAACAAAATGAAAAATGAAAATCTGTTGGCTACGTTGTTATGGGTTTTTCTCAGTTGAGTTGCTGATGGTCTCCACGTATGTCCTCATAGCTTTTATGTTATCTATCCATGGGAGTTTTGGTGGAAATCTTGGAGACTGAAAAATCGAGGTCTAAACCAACAGGTCTGCATTCGCAGTCCTTGGTCCAAGAAATTATTTAAATGCTTCAGTTCACACTATCAAAGCTTGTCTTATTTCTTGTTTTGCATGTCACATACAGTGCCGTGTTGTATATAGGGGTGAGGCTTGGATGAAAGCTGGTTGGCCTCTTATGTTGATTGGCTTTTTGTTCCAATGTAATTTACTACCAACCATGCAGAGGTGATATCTATCTACTTGAATTTTAGTTCAGACTTCAACAGCCGAAAATCAGAATTGGTAAATACATGCTGACTAAGTTATCTAATGTTTCGTTGAACGTTATTTGAATCCTTGAAATGCTTAAACAATGTTTTAAAGAGAACATTACTAGAATCTTTGAAATGGTTAAACGATGATTTAAAGAGAAATGACTTCTGCCCAAGGCACGAAGCAGAAGCTCGCTATGCTTGAGCGCCATCAGAGTCTGTATGGAAGCCCCCTTCTAACCGATACTCACAGCGGAATTTTGGTATGTGCATTTTGGACTATAAAATCTGAAATTTTTGTACAAGTGATTGTTAGTGTAATGGCAAATTACAAATATGGTTTTGTTAGGGGAACTCACTGGTGACGTTAGTATTTTCTAAAGAGCTGTTGCATGGTGTTTGTGACGTGGGCCACTCCTCTTGGCGGTCGTGGACAGTGATCTTGGCCATACATCTGGGGGGCCACACTGTGGATGAGCTATGTGGCGATAGTTGCACTCATCAGAGATCCTCTTTGCCCGTTATAGGTGCATTAAAATTGACAGTTGGAACGATCTCTGTGATGAGTCCTTTGAAGAACTGGTTTGGGTGTAAAACATGAATGGGCCGTTGGGCCCAGATCTGTTCTGACTCAAATCTTCGAAATTTTGGGTTCTATTAGCCAGTTGGGCTGACCCATTTACCCCCTTTAGGAATGGCATGCCCGATATTGCATAGTGGGCCTCCACCTGAGGCCAGTTGGGCTGACCCATTTACGCCCTTTAGGAATGGCATGCCCGTTATTGCATAGTGGGCCTCCACCTGAGGTCAATCCCAGCTGTTCACTTGGGTGGGCCCCTACCTTAAGGAGGTGATTGAATCTAGGGAAAAGAAAATTATGGAAAATAATAATTTCCTTGAAAATAAAATTCCAAGCTTAGGTCTGCTGTTTTACTTGAAAAAACAAGGAAAATTTTCAATTTTTGAAAAAAAGAAAGAAAGCAGTCAGTGGAAAATTTGTTAACCGGAACCTAACAAGGTGTCCGCCTAGTTAGGGATCCCAATGAGTAGGGAAGGAGGGTTTTATTGTAATTAGGTGGGCTTGGCATTGGCCCATCCATTTTTCGAAAAAAACAGGGTGTTCACCATGGGGATAGAAATCCTGGCTTTCATACTTGGATAAGTTTATCTTGAATCACCGTGGGATTGGTTGTTATGCTTGGATAAATTTATCTTGAAATTACCATCACCACTGTTCACCAATTTTGTTCTGTCACTATTTTAAGAACAAGGCAGACTTGAACATAGGATAGGTCTATCGATGGATAAAATGAACCCCTGATTGCTAATCCCATGGCAAGGTTCCTAATGGCCCTCTTATTCTGTCATGTGTCAAACTAAACCCCATGTTAGGGAGCTTGTCATTAATGACCCAATATGTTGTTTGTTCTCCACAGGGATAGAAATCGTTGGATAAGCTATTCCTGGTATTAGTTACCCTACTTGGATAAGTGTATCTTAAATAAACCCGTAGGATTAGCAATAGTTGGATAAACTATTACTCGGATTAGTTACACCCGGCCTTCCCCTTTCTCACCACTTGAGAAACTATTATCAAGAAAAAAAAAATGTGGAATGATATCAGCACAACCATGCTTTAATAAATGCACAGACTGCTTGTCTTCACCTTTTTAATTGGTTTGTAAGAGCTTTTTGGGACGTGTAATGACCCTCAGCAGCTCTTTAAATAATAACAGACAAGATGGGACAGAGCAGTTATCAAAACATGGTTGTGTTGATATCATTTCTCAACAAAATTAATGGTTGCCATGTCCTTACAATTTTCAATACTATTGGATCCAGAGAAAAGCACAGCATGTGGATAAAGATTGCAAACTAATACCCAATGCGGCCGGGTAGTTTTGGACTTCAGTTGAAAACACGTATGAATCTTGAAAAAGTAAAGGTACAAAGACCCTTTTGCCCTTTTTAACACCATCAGAGCCCAACCCCAATCATTCTCTTTGCAGTCTCATTTTGAATGTTTTATTATTTCATACAGTCTCTTTTGGTTAGCATTTAATACACATCGATTCCTTTTCAGGACCTGAGACTCCAATGGAAACCCTACCATTAAGAACGGCTATGTTATAGTTATATTGACAACGTTCCTCGACCGGTCGTTGCCAACTAACGAAAACACTAAACTAAGAACGGCAACGTTATTAAGTATACCGGCATCACGTCTTCCAGTTTATCCGAATTGATTAAGATAGATAGTCAATTAGTCATAGATCAGAAATGACAACATTATTAAATATACCACCAACATTTTTCCCACTCCCAACTGTTACATCCACTGATAATCGGAAGCGGCAGCGTTATTAAATATAGTGCCCCACTCGAATCATTATATCAACTAATCAAACCATCGTTGATTGAGGTGGTCAATCTCCCTTAAATATGCCGCAAGAATTTTTACTAGTCAAACTTCGAACGTGTTTTTACCACTTGAACTATTATATCCACTCTTGGATAAAAGGGTTGGGCCCCGCAGTGTTATGTTCATGGCGCCATGGTGGTCCATGGTCTCGAGGAGGCGCATATTCCCAGAAAGGTATATAATCGTGGCGCATATATTTTGATTCTGTTCTTTGTTTCAGTCTTACACGCCGAATCACAATAGCCCCATTAAACTCGTGTTTCCAGCTCGCTCCGGGAGGAGAAGCAAAAACTGGCTCGCCCGAGGCTCTTTTCACTCAATCCTACAAACCTTTGCAACCCCAATCTCTCTCTCTCTCTCAAAGACAGGCAGTGATCTCTTCCATCTCTAAGGTTTGATTCGATTTACTTTTCATATGTTCATAGAATCGCCCATTTCCCTCTCGTTTACAATTCATTCGTATCTTTTTTCCTCATTGCTTCCATTATTCATTTAAATATCCCTTTATATCTCTAACCCAACCTTCAATTTCAGATTATAATTCGATTTTGATATACCCATATTCATACAATAATCACACCTATCAAAACAAAAAGTGAACCACACCGATCAGGAACTGTTGGTATATTTTTAAAATAAGTTAAAGAGGATTACTTTTTAGAGTGAAGAAAAAGTAACTTTGACTATTGCTAAAAACAAATAATAAAAAAATTATAAAAGACCAAAAAGTATGAAGCAATGTAAAATGTAAAAAAGCACTTGGACTTTTTAGTCTCACATAGACTTGGTGAAATTTTTAAGGAGAGAATGAAGGTTATAAATATGGCCATTACCTCTCTTCTCTTCACACAAGTCCTCACATGAGAGGCCCCATATATGCCTAGCCTAGGGAATAGTTTATATATATATATATATATATATATATATATATGAGAGAACATTTCCTACACACTTGTGTAGGTAAGTTACCTACACACTACCTTAAAATACAGTGGGGGCCCACATTGTTTGGGTGATCCAAACAATTCATTTGAATGGTCCTCACATAGATAGGGTGTCCACAAAAAATCAGATCCATAGGATCATCCTAACAATTCAAACTATGGAGGCAAAAAATGGACTAATTTGTGAAGGTTTATACACGTCCATTTTACCTCTACAAATCGTAGGGTTGGGATGATCCTATGGATCTGATTTTTTGTGGACACCCTATCTATGTGAGGACCATTCAAATGAATTGTTTGGATCACCCAAACAATGTGGGCCCCCACTGTATTTTAAGGTAGTGTGTAGGTAACTTACCTACACAAGTGTGTAGGAAATGTTCTCTCTCTCTCTCTCTCTATATATATATATATATATATATATATATATATATATATATATATATAAGAAAGAAAGAGAGAAATAAATAAATCAATCAAAAGATTAAGGGAGGAGACGAGATGACTGTTATAGTCGTGTCTCTTCAAATTAAACTTAAACTTTACGGGTTTTACCGTTGGTTCCCAACGGTCAGAACTCGTTTACAACAAAGGGGTGCTAACGGTCGATGACGTTGCACCAACCGCCCAAGGGGTGTCTCAAGGGAGACTTGGGGGGTTGCATTTAGTGTCTTTTAGAGTTCTATAAAAGAAGCTTGATGACCCAGGTTTTAGACACTTAACCCATAGCAATTTCCAAATTTAAGATTTGATATTTCCACCTTTGTGTTTTACTGTTCCTTTACACTCTTCTTATGTTTTTCTCTAAGTACGGGCATACTGGTTGCCTTGAACTAGGGGTGCAGCCCATTGTTCTTGGCGTAGGCATTGTATCCTCGGGACTTATTTCCTTGTAGCCACCTGCATAAGTGGGGAAATAAAGTCTATAAGAGAAAGCTTCGGCTTGCCTTGCCTACTTGTCTTTCTCTTCTATCATTTGATTTCTTTGTTCAAAACAGTACCCTGTTCCATTATATCCTACCGATATTCCAACAATTTATAGACTTTATTTTTCCCTTAATGGCAACCTCAGTTGGAAAAATCCATACTTCTGAAATTGAAAAACTCCAACGATTCGACGAACCAAGTTTCAAATGATGGCAATTAAAGATCCACTTCTATCTTTCTTTACAACGAGTGGCATATGTTCTCCAAACTCCATATCCAGAGGGAACAAATAATGGAGGAACGAATAGTGGTGGAGGAACAAATGGCGGTGATGGATCAAATGGCGGTGATGGATCAAATGGCGAAGGAACAAATAGTAATGTGACGAGTGGAGGATACACTAAAGAACAACACTAGTGGTTGGAAGATGACTACTTATGCCGAGGTATGATTTTAAATGCAATGAGTGATGGGCTATTTGTTCTATTCACGAAGTATAAAACTGCTTTAGAATTATGGAATGCACTTCAGGCTAGATATGACACTGAAGATGCAGGGAATAGATCATTTCTCATTAATAAATTCATTGACTTCAAGATGGTAGATGGAAAACCAATTCTTGACCAAGTTCAAAATTTACTTCGAATTGCTCAAGATATTGAAGCCATTGGAGAACCAATTTCTGAAACATTTCAAGTTTCTACAATAATTGGTAAACTTCCTCCTTCTTGGAAAGATTACTGAAAATTGTTGAAACATAAATCAGGTTTACAGACATTGGAACAACTTCTCCAACATCTACAAATTGAAGAATAGGTAAGAGAAAGAGATATGTTAGAAGAAAAACAAAATAAAGTGGATAAAGTGAACTTAGTAGATACATCTGTTCCTAGTAAGAAGAATAAGAGAAATAATTCTAAGGGTGGGAACTTTAAGAGCAATAAGAAGAACTTTAAATCAAAAAACAAGAAGAATGGGAAAGGTCCTTGCTATGTTTGTGGCAAACCGGGACACTATGCAAGAGTGTGCCGACACCGTAAAGGCCAAAACAATGAAACAAACATTGTTGAAGACAATCATGTGGCTGCGGTGATTTCAGAAGAAGCCTTCATTGTTGATGTAGATGATGGATGGTGGGTCGACTCCGGTTGCACTTGCCATGTGACTCATAATAGGAGTGCTTTTAAATCCTACAAGACTATTGAGGATGATGTAAAACTTTACATGGGGAACTCCGCTTCAAGCAATGTGATCGGCATGGGAATGGTGGACCTTGCACTTACTTCTGGAAAGACGCTTTCTCTCAATAATGTTCTTCATGTTCCAACTCTTCGAAAGAGTCTTATTTCTATATTCTTACTTAGTCATCATGGATGTCGTGTTGTATTTGAAGCCGATAAAATGATCATTACGAAAAATGGATCATTTATCGGAAAGGGATATGCTAAGGACAAGATGCATCTGTTAAGCACTATTAATAAAGTTGGTGATGATTCCTTTTACTTGTGTGACTTAAGTAATGTTTGGCATTATAGACTTGGACATATTAATGTTAATACATTAAATGATATGGTTAAGTTAGAGCTACTTCCTAAAGTTAACCATACCATGCCAACATATAAATGTGAATGTTGCATACAAGCAAAATTAAGTAAGAAACATGTTAAAAGGGTAAAAAGGAATACTAATTTATTAGAATTAGTACACACAGATATTTGTGACAATAAAACTATTGAAACAAGAGGTGGTAAAAGATATTTTCTTACTTTTATAGATGATTATAGTAGATATTTAATTAGAAATAAAGATGAAGCCTTTGAAAAATTTAAGATATATAAATCAGAAGTAGAAAACCAACTAGGAAGAAAAATTAAGATTCTTAGAAGTGACAGGGGCGGAGAATATTTATCAAATGAATTTAAAACTTTTTGCGAAACTCATGGAATAATACATCAAGTAACCGCTCCTTATAGCCCTCATCAAAATGTAGTGGCTGAGCGGAAAAATAGAACTTTACTTAGATGGTTAGTGCCATGTTAATAAGTTCAAAGTTACCATCTAATTTATGGGGTGAGGCAATGCTTACCGCTTGTCATATTGGTAACAGAGTTTTGCACAAAGGTTTTAAGAAACACCATATGAATTATGGAAAAATAGAAAACCAAATTTAAATTATATGAAAGTGTGGGGGTGTATTGCTTATGTTTTAGATCCTTCTCAAAAAAGATCTAAAGTTGGTTCTAAAGGAATAAAATCAGTATTCTTAGGCTATGCTCAAAATAGCAAAGCCTATAGATTCCTAAACTTAGAATCTAATTCTATACTAGAAGCTATAAATGCTGAGTTCTTAGAACATTTAACAATTAAAGATATATTTTAGAGATTGAATCAGATTTGAGGAATTCATTACAAGATGATAATGTTGAACAACAAATTGAAAATCCACTAGCACATGACAATATAGAACAAAATAATCCACAAGAACTAGTAGAACTTAAAAGTAAGAGAAAAAGAGTTGAAAAAGACTTGGGACCGGGTATGTTTACATATATTCTAGAAGAACCTAAAAGCTTCCAAGAAGCTATGTCTTTTCCCGACTCAAATTGTGGAAAATTGCAATGGATGATGAAATCAAATCTATAAAAGAAAAAGGTACTTGGACACTAAAAGATTTACCACCAAATACAAAAACCTTAGGAAGTAAATGGGTTTTAAAAAGGAAACTCAATCCTGATGGTGGTATAGATAAATACAAAGCTAGATTGGTTGCTAAAGGATTTAAACAAAAAGAAGGCTTTGATTACTTTGAAACGTTTTCACCCGTTACAAAAATGACAACTATAAGAACTATGTTAGCTTTAGCCTCTATATACAATCTAGAAATACATCAAATGGATGTAAAAATAACTTTTTTAAATGGAGAACTAGAAGAAGAAATCTATATTGATCAACCTGAGGGTTATGTTGAAATTGGCCAAGAGAATAAGGTTTGTAAATTGAACAAATCATTATACGGTCTAAAACAAGCACCTAGATAATGGAATAAGAAAATCAAACAAGAAATTAAGAAGTTTGGTTTTAAGAGTAATAAAGTAGAAAGTTGCATGTTTACTAAAGGTATTGGTAGTTCATGTATTGTTATAACTTTTTATATTGATGATTTATTAATCTTTGCTTCAAATATTGAATTAATAAATGAAACCAAACAGTACATTTCCCAAGTGTTTGAGATTAAAGACTTAGGTCCTATAAATGTGATCTTGGGAATTAAGGTAATAAGAGAAAATGGAAAAATTATTTTAACACAATCTCATTATATAGAGAAAGTGTTAAGAAAATTTAATTGTTTTGATTGTGAACCAAGTGGTATACCTATTGACTTTAATAAAAAGTTAGAGAAGAATAATGGTAAACCTGTTAATCAACCTGAATATGCTAAAGTTATTGGGAGTCTAATGTATGCAATTACATGTACTAGACCCGATATAGCATATGTTGTAAGTAATTTAAGTAGATTTACTAGTAATCCTAACTCTGAGCATTGGAATGGAATATTTAGAGTATTAAGATATCTGAAGGGTACAATAAATTATGGATTACAGTATTGTGGTACTCCTTGTATTCTTGAATGTTATAGTGATGCAAATTGGATATCTGGTAAGGATTATAAATCTACTAGTAGATGGTTGTTTACTTTGGGTGGTGGAGTTGTTTCTTGGTCATCAAAGAAACAAAAGTGTATTGCTATGTCTTCCATGGAATCAGAGTACATTTCTATGTCTCTAGCAGGTAAAGATGTTATATGGATGAGGCGATTGTTAAGGAATATACCATTCCTTGAAAAATCAATACAACCAGTTACATTATATTGTGATAATAAGTCGGCAATATATTTTGCGACTAATAAACGCTTTACAAGCGAATCAAGACATATCTCAATAAGATATCATATTCGAAAATTAGTAAAGAAGGGAAATGTGTTATTGGAATATCTTCCAACAAATCAAATGCTAGCAGACCTTCTTACTAAAGCATTACATAGAGATCGAATATGTCAAACCTCGAGGGGAATGGGGTTATTAACGGTAAGTGGGACATTTGAGTGAGAGCCTACTCTCTAATGGTGAAAGTTTTTTCAAATACAGAATGGTATGCGATCACTCTTCACATTAGGAGTTCAAAGGATTTCCACTAAGTGGTGTCTTTTGAGAAATTTAGCAAGAGGCTATATTTCCGGTGCATTAAACTCTATAATAGTATTAGAGATGACTCTTATTAAAAGTCCCATTCCTGAGATAAATGCACTGTTTCCTTTCGCAACGTACGGTGAGGCTGGACTTTTAAAGTTCTTAACAGGCTTATAGATCTAGTGGGGGTGAATAAGTTGTTGCGAAAGCACCCTTGATAAGTCTGCCTATTCAAGTGAAGAAGTCAGGGTCGCTTCCTATGGACTAATCTGGTATAGTCCTAGAGCACTTGCGAAACGAGGTAAGCGCATGACCTAAGTAAATAGAAAGCGCGATCGTCGCGTGAACCAGTGCCCACAGTATATTGAGTATCGTAACTGTCCTACAAAACTCCAACTGAGAAGATTCATGATAAATGTTCTCTTCTTAGTTGCAGTGGCAAGTTCAGTTCTACTTGATATATTGACTTAAAATTTTTTTATTTTTTATTTTATTTTTATTTATTTTCTTTTAAAAAAAGTGGGGGATTGTTGGTATATTTTTAAAATAACTTCAAAGGATTACTTTTTAGAATGAAGAAAAAGTAATTTTGACTATTCCTAAAAACAAATAATAAAAAATTATAAAAGACCAAAGAGTATGAAGCAATGTAAAAAAGCACTTGGGACTTTTTAGTTCCACATCGACTTGGTGAAAGTTTTAAGGAGAGAATGAATGTTATAAATATGGCCATTACCTCTCTTCCCTTCAAACAAGTCCTCACATGAGAGGCCCCATGACTAGGCCTATATGGCTAGCCTAGGGAATAGTTTATATACATATATATATATATATATATATATATATATATATATATATATATATATATATATGGGGAAAGTGACTGTGAGTGGCCCCTCATATAAGCTTATATGAGGTGACCGCTAAAAACATGGCGGGCCCACATTTTTGGGGTGATCCGAGCCGGTCATTTGATAGGCCCTGACGTAGATAAGGGGTGCCCAAAAAATCAGCTCCATAGGATCATCCCAACCCTTCGTACTGTGAAGGTGAAAGAGGGGAAAATGGACGGGTAAGTGGGCAAATTTATACCCACCCATTTACCCCTCTTTCACCTCCACAGTTAGTAGGGTTGGGATGATCCTATGGAGCTGATTTTTTGGGCATCCCCTATCTACGTCAAGGCCTATCAAATGACCGGCTCGGATCACCCCAAAAATGTGGGCCCACCATATTTTTAAGCAGTCACCTCATATAAGCTTATATGAGGGGCCGCTCACAATCACTTTCCCCTATATATATATATATATATATATATATATATATATATATATATATATATATATATAAGAAAGAAAGAAAGAAACAAATAAATCAATCAATCAAAAGACGCTTAATGACCCAGGTTTTAGACACTTAACCCATAGCAATTTTCGAATTTAAGATTTGATATTTCCACCCTTATGTTTTACTGACCCGGGTTTTAGACACTCTTTTTCTGTTTTTCTCTAAGTACGGGCATACTGGTTGCCTTGAACTAGGGGTGCAACCCATTGTTCCTGGCGTAGGCATTGTATCCTCAGGATTTATTTCCTTGTAGCCACCTGCATAAGTGGGGAAATAAAGTCTATAAGAGAAAGCTTCGGCTTGCCTTGCCTACTTCTCTTTCTCTTCTATCATTTGATTTCTTTGTTCAAAACAGTATCCTGTTCCATTATATCCTACCGATATTCCAACAGGAACACCCATTTATGATTGATTTTTTTTTTCCGATTTCTATCTCCGTTAGTCCTTTGTAGATCTATTTATGTTATGCACCTTCATGTTATTTCATTAATCAGGAAGATCCATTTCTTTAATTTTTTCTTTAGGTGTTTCTCAGGCAGATATTTCAAGAAATAAACGGGTGTGATTTATTCTCGGTGTCAAATCATATAGTTTGAATGCCTCCCTTATAGTCTAGTTTCAAGGCATTGGAAACAGAGAATCTGTCAAATATCAGACATAAAACAATGGTAGTTAAGCAGGTTAAGAATCTGGTTAAGATGTGGGGAAGGAGCTAATATGGTTAGTCAGGTTGTCAAAGATTTAATCTTTTTTTTTTAGATTGAATTAATAGTCTGAAAGGAATTGTATTTATAGGTTGCACAACCAGTTTTGAACATGTGCTAATAATAAATTATACAGGTTTCATGTGAATCCATGATTCCTAATTAGTATGCAATAAGCAAAGAGTTTGAATTCCAGCCAGTGACTAGATTAATTTGATTACGTAAAGGGTTATCTGTGTGAGATAGAAGAGAAGAAGGATTTCTCCCCCTCACATAAAACGCTATGAAGCTTCATCTTTCTTCTCTACTCTTTTTTTCCCATCTCACCTCTTATTTCTATCTACCTTTCAATCGATCCCTATAAGAGTTTAAACCTAATACAACTAAGGTCCCTAATTTTTAGCTTTCCTTCTAGAAATTTTTGCTTTATTCTTATTTTTCATTTTTTTGATGAATTCAACTAAATCCATTCGTTCATTCAACTTGGCCAAGTTTTTATTTTCAAGTTAATCTGAGATTGAAACCACAACCTTGTGGTTGCAACGCAAAGCATCTTCCAACTGAGATATGGGCCAACGCTTTAAGTTGACCGTGTTTGCTCAAAGATACATTCATTTTGACATTGTTATCTGTTGGATTTTGTGGTGATTTTTCTGCTATGGGAGCCAAAATAAGAATCAGATCTACATATTTTATATTGCTTTGAATTACTGTAAGTTTCTGCAGAATTACTGTTTTTAATTTTCCTGCTTGGAGTTATGATTTATTTGAAGAGATCTTAGCATTGAAGAATCTGCAACTGTGTATTTTCTTGTTTACTTCATCATGAGGCCATCTTACATGCTCTTCCTTGGCTTTGCCTTTCTCTTTGTTGTAGAAGCGACCGATCTTAGTAAAGATGTTGACAATCACATATGACCTCTTATACATGTTTATTATTTTGCTATTTATAGCAGATTTTCTTTCGTTTTTTGAATGGCGTAGAAATATTTAATAGAAAGCAGGAAAACCCCAAGACCGAGATTGTTAAATACAAGAATTTGAAGGCAAAGCGCCAAAAAAAAAAGAGAGTCAAGAAAGCAAGAACAGAGATGGGTCAAGGAGGGAGAGCATCAAGCAACTCTAAATGAATCCTCTCAACAAGTCAACACCCACTTGAGCTAACCTATTGGCTCCACAATTGGCTGAACTCCTAACATGTTAGAAAGTGATCTCCTGCTCGCTCAATCTATCCCGAAGTTCTTCAATGTCATTAGAAAATCTCCAGGTTGTAGGCTTCTATTGTCCATCCTTCTGCTCACATTCTTAGAGTCTCCTTCCACGATCAAATGATCAATGTCTCCTTTTATGAGCTTAATATTCTGTAAAATAGGCATCACCTTGACCTCATTGGAATCAGGTTTCCTTGTCTCGATGCGTCAAAGTTGAGTTCCAATTTCCCGGGGTCCGACATGGTCCACTTAGGAGAAGGTGAGTCAATCCTTTCCAAGCTCATGCACACAACTCTTTAGAAATGCCTCATGGTGTAGCTAGAAACATCCCTAAAGCACGTGAGAGCTTGTGCCCATCTACACATCAAATACAACACCTTTGTGTACATGGAATGAGGCCCCTTGGAGATGATTTTGAAGATCCACTATTTATCTCTTTCCAAATTGCCCAAACAGTTGCCAAGAATCCAAATGATTCTACCTTTTTGAGCCAATAAACTGCCATCCAACTCTCTAGAAGATCACTAAACCAATCAGGAAAGACCCAAGACATACCGAACCTACTAAGAAAACGATGTCATACCTCCCTAGTAGTTCTGCATTGAATGAAGATGTGATCAACTGTTTCCCCTGCTTCTAAACACCAAGCACAATGGTCTACAATCAGCACTTTTCTATTCCGAAGATGGTTGACAATTATGATCTTGTCCAACATAGCTGTCCAACCAAAGGTACCCACTGTGAAGCAAGAATACTCCAGACTACACACATTATCAGAGTTGGTGGAACCGGAATGAGATGATGGTAAACAAGATTTCAAGGTGAAAACCCCAACAGAGTTCCAGATTCAGATCTTTTTTCACTGCCATACCTCATAATGTGTGTGCCCTCCAACCATTCCAGAAGTATGGCTGTCGTGTTCAATCTCTCTGTCAAAGAAATTCCGCAGGAGCTGCACCTTCAATGTTACCTCCTCTCCTTTGTGTATCACTCGAAGGAACCTTTCACCCAAGCTTCCATTTCCATTGCTACTATCAAAGAGATCAGGATGCACTCCATCAATGTTCTCTCCTTACACCATCCATCATTCCAAATTTTGATTCTATCTCCCTTATGTACAAATCTGATTCCTCTAGCGAAATTAGCTAACTGCATCAAGATGTCTCTTCATACCGTCATGGTTTTAAATTTCGGCTGAAATCTGAAATTTTGGCCGAAATATTTCGGTTGTAGCCAAGATTAAAACAAAATACAGTGAATCAGTTTTTACAGGATATCATTGAAATTTCAGCGACGAAATTTCATTTTCACACTTAATTAGAAGATTTCCTCTGAAATTTTAAAGATTTCTACAGAAATTTTAAAGATTTCCACCGAAATTTCCATCCAAAATTTAGACATTTCCACGAAGTTTTTAAAATGCTGAAAGTTTTAACTGAATTTTACATGATTTCGGCTGAAATTTCCACCGAAACTAAAATGTTTCGATTTCGGTGGTGGCCGAAATTGACACCGACCGAAATTTAAAACCTTGCATACTGCTACCCCACTCAATCTGTAGTAGTTACCTGAACTCCATTCCTTTGGACAATTCCCATACTTGTGCTTGATTATTGCGTCCACAATTGGTTCCTCTCCTCACCAAATGTCCACAATCACTTACCCCGGAGGGCTTTATTCATTACTCTTAGATTGTGGAAACCAAGACCGCCGGGGTGTTTGGGCTTGCATGCCTCTTCCCACTTTACACGGTGAAATCTCTTCTTCTCATCTGAATCACCCCATAGAAAAACCCTGGTAGAAAGGATTAATAAGGTCTGTTTCCTTCCATCATATGCCCCAACCAACCAGCTTTGATAAAAGGCAGGCAAATTCCAGATGGAGTCCTGATTGCTGATGATGTGGTGGAATATGTGACAAAATCTCAGCAAAAAGGTGTATGCAAGTTAGACATGGACAAGGCTTATGATAGAGGCCATTCAAAGAAAAAAAAAGGCTTATGATAGAGTGGATTGGAGTTGCCTAGATTACCTGATCGGGCTCATGGGCTTTGGATGCAGATGGAGGGATGGTTCTATAGATGTGTGTCTGGCTTGGTTCTCCATCCTGAATAATGGCTCCCCCAAAGGCTTCTTCATAGTGTTTTTTTTTTTTTTGAGGCTTCTTTAGAGCTTAGAGAGGTTTTAGATAGGGAGATCCTGTATCGCTATCCTTGTTCACGATTGTGGCACAATTTTTCAGCAGAATAATGATAAAGGGAGATCTGACATCATTGAGGGTCTAAGGTATGGAGACCCTAGAATTGAGGTGACTCATTTGTAGCACGCAGATTACACTTTGATTTTTGGAAAGCTGATGATGTTAATGTGATCAAAATGAAGGTTATCATTCGGTATTATGAAGTGGTGTTTGGCTAGAAGTCAAATTTCAGCAAATCGAAGTTGATGGGCTGAACATTTCTGATGAGGAGAGAGATGGATGCGCTTTTTGTCTCGGGTGTTCAGTTGAGAGTATATTCTGGCAAAATACTCGGGCCTGCCATTGTGTGTAGGGAGAACGAAGATGAGCACATGGGATGCAGTTGTTGAAAAAGTGGAAAGGCATTTGTAAACCTGGAAGAGGAATTATACTTTCGAGCAAGATCACGTTAATCAAGGCAGCATTAGCCAATATTCCAATATATTGCCTGTCCCTTTTCTTGTGCTCGGCGGCATTCATTAAGCAGATTTTGTAGCTCAAGAATGATAAATAAGAAATTGAAGTCAATCATACTCATTCCTTGACTTTTCAGTCTAATGTTTCAAGGATGTATGCAATTCTCGCTGACACGTTAATAACCATTTCCAGTTTGTAGATTTTCTCCAATTCTTCCCACCTTTAATTAAGTAGCAATTTTGGGGATTGCAAATATCTACAGTTAGTGATCCATTGAAGACAACATTGAACCCGACGAGTCTCATACCATGCTAACCCCATGATGCAGCACCTCTAACCTGCACTGGAATTGTACAATGAAGATTCTAGATGGCCTACAAATTTCGTTCTTATGGCATGACATATATTTCTGTATGCTAAATAAACTACTTTCTTACCATAAAACAAGTTCTCATATAAAATTGGTGGTCACAGGTTCTAGAAAATGGAGATAAAACCAACGGTGGCATTGAGGGCTATGCTTGTGGGAGGAATAGCTGCATTTGCAAAGGTTGCTGGTGCAATGAAGGCTGCAGGCAGTGTGAAGGTGGGTGCAGCAGCTGCTGCAATGACAGCTGCTGCAACTGCAGCTATTTCAGGAACCAAACAGGAACCAAATGAAGCTTCTAAACAGGGTTAGGTGTGCTTGGTTCCTATCACACCTTGTTGTGAGCTATAAAGTAGTCTAAAAATTTACTATGAGATTGGCTATAACTAAGCTGCCTCAAAACTTCTTTTTTTTTTGTCTTTGTTGAATTTCAAGCATGACTGCAATTTGCTTTGTTTATAAATTTAGCATTTTATCTGTGCAATTTTTCTGTGATAGACTGAACCTAAAGAAGATCCCGTTTTACATGTCAATTTATGACTTCAAAATAAAGAGAAGGGGGTATGATGTGAAAACAAGAAGGTATGACATACATTTCTCTTGTTTGAAGAAGTTGGAATTTTTGAACTTAGGGTCTAACACTATGTAACAGATAATGATTTAAAACTTAAGGATGACACTACAATAACATTAATCACGATAATCTAATCCCCATACATAATCCCGTGACTGGGCCGTTGGGAAAAGGGAAGAAAACATCTAGATGAAAACCACAGGCATCTCACTTTATTAAGCTGAATTTTGATGGGTCTATCTGTTTGAAATCCAGGTCTAGCAGTGGTTGGCAGTGTTTAATTTTTGTAATGACAAAGATGAGATTGTGTGAAGTTATTTTTTGGTCCATTAGGTATCAAGAAATCAAAGGAAGCTGAGTTTCAAGCTCTTTGTATCATATTTTTTTTTTCTTTTCAAGAGTAAGGGTTGAGGGCGATTTATCTGGTGGACGTTCACACGGAGTCCAGGTCCATGGCGATTGGTGCTCATTAGTCATTAATTAGCAGCATTTGTTATCATTGTAGAGGAAAGTGCATCATACTCTTTACACAAAGGTGCTCACTTCACTGGTTCCATGGAAAAATGATTGTGTTTTTTTTTTTTTACAATAATTAGTTAAGTTGAGCCTGTTTGTTTGTGAGAGCCCCTTACACTGCATGTATGAATTGGAGCAGACTATAAGTTTGGTTCCATCCCAACTTCTTGTCTGCTGTTCACCATTTTTATTCTAGTAATACATTAGCCGAAAATAGAGGCTGAAGTGAACAGAGAATAGCAAGTCTATCCAAGGATAAAGTACACCTTGACTTGTTATCCCTATGGAGAACAGCCCCAAAAGAAAAAAGAATCACTGATTGGAAATCTTGCATGCGTTTTAAGGGTTTTGGCAGCTCAGGTTTTGGGAGAGATCTCATGTTTCCTTTTCTGCCGCATGGGCTTCAAACTCTCCTTTTCGCACATCAATGCCCCTTTTTTGAAATTGAGACAGTTAACAAAAGCAGTAGCATTATCGACAACTAAAACCTCAATGCAGGACATCAATATTTAGTAGTGCGAATTTTAATTGGGGAATTTTATTGTAATCAAATTTATGTTGATTTTTCAATCCACATACGTTTGAGGGGCCATGTTAATGGTCAAGTTGTATTGTATTGGGTTGGGATTCAAAGTTTGATCATCTTGGTGGTAGATTAGGCAAGTGGGTTAGATGAGGTAACCTTAGATAGATTAGGTGACCAGGTTGGATTAAGATTATTATCTCTTTCCTTAGTTATCTAGATTCCATTTCATGTTTATCTTAATCGAAATTAACTGATGTTGGTAGAAATCTTTCTCTAAGTGCTCTATATAAGCACATGCTATTGTTAATGGAAATTAACTGATATTAGTAGAAATCTTTGATTTTATCAAAAAAGAAAAAGAAAAAGAAAAAAGAGAGCTCAATATAGTGTTGGAGGTTGCATTGGCATCTTCTAACTCAAAGTCAAAATCTATATAAAAACTACCCGTATATCTGGTACATTTTCTTCTCTCCTATAGCTTTTGAAAAAATAATATGAGGCCAACCTATGGAGAATCCCTCTGCTGTTTGGCCCACATATAGACACGGGAATGTGAATATCATTTCCCGTTTACTTAAAAGAGCATATCTAGGCCACTAGCTCAATGGTTGAGCCTTTGTTTCTCAACCTTGCTTCACTTGTTGTTTGATCCGATGATCACCTTAATCAAGGCTGTTATCAAAGGATATACAAAATCCTTGAATGAGCTGTTTTTGGGATTGGCTACCTTGTTCGGATAATTTTATCCTAAAGAACCCCTTAGGATTGGCTACCCTGCTTGTATAGTATACTCTTATCAAATGAAATGGTTCTGGACATGAACGGAGGATAGCTATCCAAAGATAAAATAAACCCTGGCTTTCCATTCTCATTCAGGAGAACTTAAACGGTGGATGGCCGTGCGGGCTAAAAATACAAATAGGATCATCCTAAAAAAACAAAGAGGCCCACAATGTTTTGGAGACCTTAACCATTCATTTGTTGGGCCCTGACGTAGATAGGATGCACGCACTCAGAAAATCTTCTTCATAGAATCATCCTGACCCTCCGATTTGAGGTGTTTAAAAGGTCGGCACAGTATAGAAACCTCGATGGATAGAGGGTATCTACGCTCGCACTCAGAAAATCTTCTTCATAGAATCATCCTGACCCTCCGATTTGAGGTGTTTAAAAGGTCGGCACAGTATAGAAACCTCAGCGGATAGAGGGTTAGGATCATCCTATGGAAAAGATTTTCTGGGTGTTCCTTATGTCAGGGGCCCATTGTATTCTTAGCCGCTACATGTGGATGAACGGTCGTCCACCGTATAGGCATTATGCCTTATCCTTCATTTTTATTTTTGCATGTCTTAATCTTATGGATGGTTGGGATATCCCTCCTTATAAAAATAAAAGGAAAGAAGACAGATTCCCATCTCTTGACTTTCCTTTTTTCGAATCTGAAACACTAATATGGCAACAAAAACCATGTCCTTTTACTTTGATTTCCCCATTTTTTCTTTCTAAACCGAGCTTGAAAATGACCATCTTGCATTTGGGTTCTTCTCAGTTCTCATTTAGACAAAGTAAAGAACATGCAAGCCAATGGTTCCTGACTGAGACGTGATATTCATGGAGATTATATATATAATTTGGGTGATGATAAATTCGCACCCCTTTACGATAATTCGCACCCTTGTAACGTGATTTGACGTCAAAAAGTGTTAAAAGTCTCCCACAATTCACGTCATAAGGGGATATGGATCTCTTTCCAAATACACAGAATTCGAATGCTTTTGGCTCTTGTCGTTATTATCGTCATCGACCTCTCTCTCTAAGTGGACAAGTGTTGGGGCCAAATATAGAAAGAATTAAAAGAAATAGCTAAAGAATAAGTATTTTAAACGAACAAAACTGATCTCTTAATATATATAAGATGCAGAACTTTGATTAATCACATCCTCATTCTCTGCAAACATGGCAACATACTTTCTGCAATTCTTTTCAAGCATGGCTTTTGCCACCATTGTACTGGGTTTCTTGGTTATGTTTTTTGTTTGGAGGTTTCTCATGAATCAGAGAAGAAACTCCAATAGCCCACCTGGTATTGTTAATTTCCCTTTGTATACTCAAATAGCCCACCACATTGATTCTCTTTAAGTGGGGTTTTTTGTTTGATTTTGATGTTATAAAATGTTCAATAGATGGAATACTAGGTGGGTTTTTCTAGGAAAAATTGAAATGAAGAAATGGGACTTTAAGTAATCAAATTGTTGTTTTACTAAGTGGGTTTCTTTTTAATCTTTTCTAGTGGTTCCTGGCTTACCTTTTCTTGGGACTGGTATCGTTGAAGGGCGGGCATGCATGGATCAATATCTATGAGGCAATCCACTCCATCTGAATATATGATAGATAAACCTATTTCCCTAAGTGGTTTTATTGGTTTTCTATGTTGCAAATCATCTTTAGGTTTATTTGAGTGGGCCTTTTTGTTGGGTTTTGTTACTTTTGTAGCTGGTTTTCTAAATGGGTTTCTGTTGGTGGGCTTTGCAGCTATAAATCAATCAGCAGATTTTCCAACTGGGTTTTGACTTCTTGTAGTTGTGATTTGTGAAACATCAACATATGTTCTTTTTTTTTTTTTTTTTTTTTTAAATTTGGGATTTTGTTGAATTTTGTAGCTGTTCCTGGCCTACCATTGATTGGGAACTTGCTTCAATTGAAGGCTAAAAAACCCCACCAGACATTTGCTAAATGGGCTGAGACTTATGGGTCAATCTACACTATTAGAACTGGAGCTTCTAGTGTTGTGGTGCTCAACTCAGCAGAACTTGCAAAAGAGGTATTGCTCACATCTTTTGCCCTTTTTCTTTGATTACTATCTTTCTTTATTTTCTTTTTCTTTTCCCTGTAATTGGATTGTTGTGATTGGAGTCATATAAAATGCTATTCCACTTCTTTAATTCCCCCGCCCCCCCCCCCCCCCCCCCCCCCCCCCCCCCCCCGCGTTTTGGCTATTTGGTAAGAAAATTGAAAAGAGTTGAGCATAAAAATAGTAAAAAATGAATATTTTAAATTTTCACAAAGGAAGGGTATTCCCAAGATCTATTCAGATGTTGCTGAATCTTTGGAGCTTTGTGCCTTGGAAAAGAAAGGGTAAAATCTTATGGGAAGCTTGTTTGCTTGCTACTTGGTGGGTAGTATAGAAGGAGAGAAATGCTAGGGTGTTTGAGGGGGTATCCAAATCTCCTCATTATCTGTTTATGCGCATTATTGCGGTGGCTATAACATTGACGAGATGTCACCCATCGTTTCGGTGTATCGGCTTATGATCTCTGGGAAGGTCGGCGAGAAGTGTGCTTTAGCAGTGAGAGGGCTACTATCATTGTCCATAGCTGGGAACCACCTCCTAATGGGGTGCTAAAATTGAACTTTGATGGTGCTTATTTTGGGAATCCGGGTTTGGCCGGGGTGGGAGGCTTATGTCGGGATGGTAGTGGCAAGGTGCTTTGGGCCTTTTGCGGTCCGATTGGAGAGTGTGATGCAACGGAGGCGGAAGTCAAAGCAGCTTTTCAAGGACTAAAAAAGATTAGGAGGGATAGTTTGAAGAACTTAATTGTTGAAGGGGATTCTCTAAATGTGATCCGATGGTTGAAGGGTGGGGTAGTTCCTCCTTGGAGATTCTTAGCTCTTTTTGATGAAATGGAGGAAATAATAGCGGAATCAAATATTGAATTGAACCATGTTTGGAGGTCCGCAAATGAGAAGGCGGATTTGTTGGCTAGGAGAGGGGTGGGGAGCGATTTTTTGAGATGGTTTGATCATCTTCCTCCTTGAGGTGTCCTTTGCGTTGTTCTCTTTTTTCTGTTTCTTTTTATCTTTCTGTATTCTTGGGTTTTCCCTTCTCGCACCACCCCCCACCCCCCTTCAATATTATTCGACATTTCAAAAAAAAAAAAAAAAAAATTTCACAAAGGAAGAAACAAATTCCTCAGACATTGAATTATTTTATTGATCTCTACAGAAGCTTGGGTTCAACCACAAGGCTTAAAAATAATGAAACCAAATAAAAATATCAGAAAATAGACAAGAAAAGTGATCTTGGCCTTGGACCAAGAGAGAATTTTTTTACTAGTTCTTGTATGACAAGAATACCCTCATGTACAAAACAACCAACTTCCGTACTTTAAGCTTGGCCAAGGTTGATTGAATAGTTCCCCAAATTTATTTTTCATTTTCTCTTATTTTCCTTTGGGTTTTCCAGAATTATACATAATGGACACATTTACTTTTTTTCCTGTTGATCTAATGCTTGAAATATGGAGGCAAATTATAACTTCAACGTGATGATGGACTGTGGATTTGGGCCATAGTTTCAAAACTCCCCCACTTAATCATGGACTCCCCCGAGTCGACTCCCTCTTCCCTTAGCCGTGTTCTTGTCCTCGTCCTCGTCCTCGTTTTGCCCTACAAATCCAATCAAAACTCCTTTGCATCGGCCCCGTTTTGACCTGCATCCGCGTTTTGAGAAACACTGATTTGGGCTGCAGCTGTATGGAATCCTCATAATCCTCTATCGGTATGTTTTTGCAGGCTCTGGTGACTAGATTCTCATCTATCTCAACAAGGAAGCTTACAAATGCATTGACATTACTCACAGCTGATAAAACCATGGTTGCCATGAGCGACTATGGTGAGTTTCATAAGATGGTAAAGCAGTATATACTTGCAAGTGTTTTGGGAACAAATGCTCAGGTCTGCTTTTACTAAGTTCTCCCCTCTACAACCAAATATCCAGTAGAACTTCACATGATTATCTACTTTGTTCTCACTTCAGTGTGTTTTAAGATCAAAGTATTTTGTGTATTGGATTTCATTTGTGTGTCTGAATGGATATCTCAAGTATCTATTTTCTTCGATATCAGAAGAGAAATCGGTGTCACAGAGACACCATGATAGAGAATACCACAAACTGCTTGCACACAAATGTCAGGGAAAATCCTCTTCATCCAGTAAACCTTAGAGAGATATTCAAAAAGGAACTTTTTCGATTAGCTCTGAAACAAGTAAGTTTTCTTCTGAGATTTTGCAACTCTGTTTTGCTTTTAAATTTAAAGATTGAATACAAACAACGAAAAATGAATTGAATTTTCAGGCTCTGGGAAAAGATGTGGAATCCATTTATGTGGAGGAGCTTGGGACCGAACTGTCGAAACAAGAAATGTTTGATGTCTTAGTGGTTGATCCAATGATGGGTGCAATTGAGGTCGATTGGAGAGACTTCTTCCCATATCTGAGATGGGTTCCTAACAAGAGTATGGAAATGAGAATCAAGCGAATGGCTACCCGCAAGTTTGCAGTGACAAAAGCCATGATCCAGGATCAGAAAAAACGAATTGCTTCAGGGGAGGTTGCTAAATTTCTCTTCTTCTTTATTTCACTCTATCCAGTTCTTTCCCTTACTACTATAATATTCAATGTCTCAGTTTTGTTATATTTTATAATTGGGATCTTGAACAGGTAATAGACTGTTATCTAGACTTCCTGCTCTCTGAAGCAAAAACACTGAAAGATGAACAGATAACCATGTTGGTTTGGGAAGCAATAATTGAGAGCTCTGATACTACTTTGGTCACGACCGAATGGGCTATGTATGAACTTGCTAAGAATCCAAAGTATCAGGTGGGTCTCTTACTTAAACCAATTCTCATTCCCATCTTTACAAAGTTTTCCATATTTCTGATTGTTGTTGTTGTTGTTCTAGGATCGCCTTTACAGGGAAATTCAAGAAATTTGTGGGTCAGAGAAGATTACAGAGGGCCATTTGCCTCACCTACAAAACTTGAGTGCTGTTTTCCATGAAACTCTTAGGAAGCATTCTCCAGTTCCAATCATTCCTCTAAGATACGCACACGAGGATACACAACTAGGAGGGTACCGTATCCCTGCTGGCAGCGAGGTTGATATTTTTTTGTAAACCATTTAGTGGCTTCAAGGTTCTGTTTATAAGGTTTCATTACTAACTGCATAAAGTCAAAATTTTTTGCAGATTGCCATCAACATCTATGGATGCAACATGGACAAAAAGGAGTGGGATGAGCCTGAAGAGTGGAAGCCTGAGAGATTTCTGGTAAAGGGGAATGGGTCAATAGATTTGTTCCAGACAATGGCTTTTGGTGGGGGGAGAAGAGTCTGCGCTGGAGCTTTGCAGGCAATGTTGAATTCTTGTACAGCCATTGGTAGATTTGTACAGGAGTTTCAGTGGAGACTGAAAGAAGGAGAGGAAGAGGATGTAGACACTGTTCAGCTCACAACCCACAAGCTCCAACCAATGCAAGCTATCATAACACCAAGAGATGGAGCATGACTCACTTTGGCTGAATCCTTTATCTTCCTGATATTGCGAGCATCTGTCGGCCTCTACCTGTTGTCTGCCTATCCATTTTATGTGTCTGATTTTATGTAGATGTGAATGGTTTGACTCATAAACCAATAATAATTTCGGGTAGATAATGAAAATAAACATTTATGATGTGAAACTACCAATTACTCTAAAAATTGAAGCTTATTTAATCATTTATACTTTAACACTCCCCTTCATTGTGTGTCCCCTCTTTTTAGGGTTGGCCTACACGTGGCACATGTGGCCTCTCTTTTGGGTAGGCCATTACATTTGGATTTTCAATACCAAGTAGTTTTGAACCGATGACCTTTGCTCTAATGCTACCTGTCACGGGCTTTTTGTTTTCACAGTGGACAAACCCGTGCGGTGTCCCAACATACGCATATGCTAAGGCCGGCCTTTACCCGTGCAAGGCTATGAAGGCTCTACACGTCCAACATCTCTTGATACTTCACTTGTGCACATGATCAATGAGCTGTTCAACAGGCTACTACATTTGGATTTTCAATACCAAGTAGTTTTGAACCGATGACCTTTGCTCTAATGCTACCTGTCACGGGCTTTTTGTTTTCACAGTGGACAAACCCGTGCGGTGTCCCAACATACGCATATGCTAAGGCCGGCCTTTACCCGTGCAAGGCTATGAAGGCTCTACGCGTCCAACATCTCTTGATACTTCACTTGTGCACATGATCAATGAGCTGTTCAACAAGCTACTAGGCTAAGATCTTGACATTGACATGCACCTTTAGATACTTTGCTCATTGCCACCAAACTTTTCAACAAGCTACTAAGCTTAGACTTGCCAATAGTAACTTTGAACTCACTCTCGTCATCAGCCACGAGTACATCGAACACCAGACCATCAGACCCAATGCAAAGTTCATCCAATGCGAGTCATGATGATGCCACGTACAAATCCTCCAAGTCCTACACCCCGAAAATTCAAGGCACAGACCTATGCCATGAATCAATACACAGAGACCGAAGTCATGCAAAGCAAACTCCAACCTTCTTGAAGTGAGGCTAGGTCTCGCTGCACTCTGCTTCGCCAAGTCCAAAGACTCGGGCGCTCACACGACCATACATCGAGGGACCATTTGGATAGTCTGCAAGGTTTACACCTCGCGAGGGCAACTGAAGTCGCCCCGGCACGAACTCATGGAAAACCTAGAGTTTGGCCTACCCACAAGACATGCCGTGGTGCGGAGGCATAGTATAGGTGTAGCCTCCCGCACCATCCGCACGTGCAATACAAGTGGGAACCCAACCCAACATATATTGTCTTTAGCCCTCGTCCTCGGGCAAAGAAACTGAAGCATCCCTTTGGAAAACTCACAGCTGGTACCCAAAGCTCCCTTAGGGCATGCCCATGAGCTGTAGTCATGATTTCCCGCTGTACCTCATAAACACAAGCAAGTCATTGCACAACTTGCAAGCAAACCACCAAGGTTCTGGCCCACACCTATTGAGCCTAGGGGGATTTAGCATGTCACGGGGCCAACTCCCCTAAAAAATTAGTCAACCAACTAGCTTAGCCAGAAGTGCCCCTCAAAAGTGCTCTCACGCCGTACTTTTGAAGACGCAATGAGAAGGAGCCAATTCTAATGGGATTGGGGCGCTCAGTGCCAATTGCACCACGGTGACACTCCGCCACCTGATAACATCGACGCCCTCGTCGACCTTAGCACACTGTGAACTCAGTTCCACAATAGCAATGACTCAACTCCCTTGAAAACAGTTGCCACTAGTACTTGAACAACTTGGCCCTTCTTGACCTACTTGCCTCCTAATACCACACCGCCCCAAGCTCTGCAAATCACTGCCATATCAATCTCCTGTAGTTATCAACCACTTTGATGGTTTTCTCTGACTCCATCAAACTTAAGTGAAAGTTTTATGGCGATCGCTATAAATGCCGATGAAGGTTTTGTGTCGGTGCCTATAAACGCTGATAATGGTTTAGAGGACTCCACCAAACACCATAAGGGTAGAGTGACCAGACATGATTTTTCCTCTCACGCAACCCGCAGATTCCTCCATAGCTGCACCCGAGCATCTTTTGGAGCGGTCTTCCAAAACAGTCATCTTGCGCCCTGTCGTCTCCCCCTGAAATAGTACCACATCTTCTGGCACAGTACTTGCTACTCTTTAGCCAAGTGCAACACTTGTCACTAGGAAAGTGCACAACACTATAGGAAGCCACTAGGATTCCTGGACAAACAGACCACCACATTCGTCCCTCCTCCTCCTCTTCCTGAGGCTAAGCATCCCCTCTTGGGATCAACCAACACAACACACATGCTACTTTTATAAACAAATCTAAGCAAAGTCCTACTAATACTAGAACATTAGACTTATTACAAAACGTCCCTGCTATACTTCACTTGTCCTTCTCTCTTTGGAAACCAAAACAAAATCAAAACTGATTTGTAGTCAAACTACTTCCAATTCTAACTAACCCTCTCTAACAAATTAATCAAAACCAAAACAGTTATTAACCACTTATCTGACTCCAACAAATTATAAACTTATCTAACTACAAAATTAAAATCCTAGTTTAACTAGGGTTCAACAACACCCATGTGGGCCCGCACCGCCCCTTCGACGACGTGGAGAGTCTGCGATGACTCTCAACAGGGTTCTTGCAGAACAACTAGGTTTTGCACACAATGTGTTTGTGAAATTGCTTGGGAGAGTCAAAGTTGAACAAAATGGGGAGTCTTTGGTTTGAGGTGCAGAAGTTTGATGGGAAAACAAAAGAATCTTGAGTTTTGGAAATTGAAAATCCATGACTTGTAAATCCAACAATTGAAATAGTGCAGGGGAACCAAACATTTGGGGGATGTCTTATAGTTATTCTTGAACCGGCTCTTAAAGGTTATTATAGTTCCCAATAAGCTCTTGAAAGAAAATTAAAAAAAGAAAGGGATAATTACATTTACACCCCCTCTAGTTTCTGACACATCCACTTCAATCGCTATCGTTTAAAAGTGACAAAGACATCCCCTCTAGTTTCGTTTTGTTTAAAGTTTGCCCCCTCAGCTGAAGGTTCGTCCATAGATTGAAGGGTTAGGATGATCCGATGGAGCTGATTTTTTGGGCACACCCTATCTATGTCAGGACCCATCAAATGAACGCTTTGGATCATCTAAATAATGTGGGCCCATACCCGAATCCAAAGCGTTTGGTAGTGTTTGGATTCGGGTATGGGCCCACATTATTTGGATGATCCAAAGCGTTCATTTGATGGGTCCTGATATAGATAGGGTGTGCCCAAAAAATCAGCTCCATCGGATCGTCCTAACCTTTCAATCTATGGACGAACCTTCAGCTGAGGGGGCAAACCTTAAACAAAACGAAATTAGAAGGGATGTTTTTGTCACTTTTTAAACAATAGGGGCTGAAGTGGATGTGTCAGAAACTAGAGGGGGTGCAAATGTAATTATGAACAGTTAATCCATTATGACAATAAAAACGGAAGTAAAAGTTACTGACAATTTGGTTATTTTTATTGTGTTTTCAGCATTTGTTGGGATTAGAGCTATCTTCCTTATTTTTGTCGTGACAGAGTACCCCATTTTTTTTTTTTTCTAAAAATCATATTTCAGTTTTGCTAGAATCCCCCTAAGGAAAGACAAGCCGAGTTTGTGCAATTACTAAAATATGGTAGTTAAATGATTAAAGCCCCGGTGAATGGTGGCTGTAACTATAACTATCCTAATGTAGAGAAATTCCTTGTTGCGTAAGTTCTGACTTGCACGAAAGGAGTAATGAACTGGGCACTATCTTAGAGGGGTCTTAGTGAAATTAGGATCGGCTTTGGGCTGTTCCAAGAAAATCAGTAGGGGCCTGTTCAGTTGTGCTGTGAAACGGAAAAGAAACGGAAATGGAGGTCCTTTTCCGTGGAAACGAGCGTAAGTGGTCGTTTAGTTGGCAAAAGTCGGAAAGCGGTCGGATTTCTCGCGTCCCACCTGGAATCCGAATAATCTCGCGTGGCAGGGCATTTTCCGCCGGTTCGAATCCGTGAAATATACTCGGATTCCATTTTATTTTCCGCGACTTCCGTAAAAAAAAGCGACACCACGAACGAAGCCCTAAAACCCATCTTCCCCTTCTCCTTCTCCTTCGTCTGCAACTTCAAGATCGAGGTGCGATCTCCACTCCTCGCGTCGGCTACCACCTCCTCCCTTCTGCTATCACCTCCTCCCTTTGGGTAGCACAGGTAGGCATCGTCTCCTTCTCCTCTTTCCCTCGTTTTGCATTTTTTTTTCACTTCTTGTTAGATATGCTAAGATCTGTGATTTTAAGGTATGGATAGATGTATTTTTATTTGGAATCTTTCGATCTAACCCCTTTTCCATTTCTTCTCCATTTTTCTGCATTTTCTTTATTTTCTGTGTTATTTTTTCGATTTTTTCAGCAGAAGCTGTTTATTTTCTTCCTTTTTGTTCGGACATTTGGATTTTTGGTGTCTCAGTTGGCTGAATCGCATGCGCAACTGAACAGACCCATACAACTTCATCTTCTACCTCTCGTCGGCGGAAACTCCACTCCTCACGCTCTTCCTTGGCAAGAAACAGGTATGCCTCATATCTTTCTTCTCTACCCCTCTTTATTTTTATATTTTGTGGGCTATATACTCTGTTCTTATGCCTTGGTCTATGTTTTTTGGTTCTTAAATCTTTGTTTATTTTTTTCTTTTTGGTTTTTTGCTTCAATCTATCGATTTTTTGAGGGATTTTTTTTGGGGCTTGGATCCTTCGTGAGCTTGAATCTTTTTTTTTTGGCGTGATTTTGGGTTATCCTTTGCTAATTTTTTTACCCTAAAGCCAGGGTTATCCTTGTGGTTTTCGGATATTTGTAGATTTAAGTTTTCCCTAATTTTTTTTTGGGGCTTAGATACTATCACGTTGTAGACACCCCATTTTGACCGGACCCAAGTTCGCTGTGCTTGGGCGAAGCCCCATCTAATCACCAAGTTAGGATCCCAAATTGCACCCTGAGCTAGCTTAGGGTCCCACCGAGGTCCCTGTGAAATTTCGTCAAGATCCGACCACGTTTGCCTAGCGAACGAGCTAAGTGTAAACACCCCATTTTGACAGGACCCTAAACCCGCGTATTCGAATGAAATCCCGAGGTCAGGCGGAAAATGAATGAATGTGGGGCCCGCTGATATGGGACCCGCTTATGTGGGACCCATTTGTGTGGGGCCCGCTGATGTGGGACCCGCTGATGTGGGACCCGCTTGTGTGGGGCCCGCTGTTGTGGGGTCCACTGATGTGGGATCCGTTATATTCACGGAGAGAATAAGGACAGTAATCATTTCCCTTGTTTTTAAATTGCATGTAATGAGTATGTTTTGATTTTTTATGGCATCCAATGCATTTGATTATTGTTTTTTATTTTTATTTTTATTTTTGCAAAAATATAAGGGAATTTGGGGGGGACAAGAGGGGGACAAAAAAATTCTCATTTTCTCCCATCATGATGACTCATGATGGGTCTTCTGATCTCTCTCGCGAAGAAAAACGGGAGGAAAGGAAAAAAACATGAAAAAAAAAGAAAAAAAGGGACAGTGGAAAAAACGGGAGAGGGAGGAGGGACGAGGGTTTTTGGGTGGCTGGCCACCATTTTCTCTCCCACAGCCGTGCCACCTCCGATCACTATCCCCATCTCCGGCTTCTTCTTCTTCTTCTTCTTCTTGATCTCTTCCCCCAGCCGAAACCCATCTCTGCAACTCCGATCGGCCTTATTTTCTTCCTCTTCCCAAATTCTTCACCTCTCTCCGGTCAACCACCAACCGCCGATCACCTCCACCCCCATTTTTTCCGACCAAAACCCGTCCCCAACCATATCACCACCGGCTAGCCACCTCCACCTCCGGCAAACCCCACCGGAATCCAGCCGGACATCCAAAACCTCATTTACAGAGAAATCTCGGATCTCAGATCTGAGATTTCAGATCTGAGACAGACAGAGGGGGGAGCTCATTTGCAAAAAAAAAAGAAAAAGATAGAGAGAGAGAGGAAGAGAAGAGCTCATTTATTAAAAAAAAAAAAAAAAAAAAAAAAAACTGTGGGTCTTCATGTTTTCTTCTCCGATCGGATCTGCCGGATTTCGGTCGATTTCCGCCTTCTTCTTTTCCGATCATCACCACCTCCGACCGGCTGTGCCGGAATCCGGCCCCAACTCCGGCTACCATTACCGATCGCAGGTATTTTCATTTTTATGTTTATTTATTTATTTATTTTTAATTTTTTTTTTCTCGTTTCATTCGTTTCATCATTACTGTTCGAAGTTTTATTAATATTAAAATTGTCGAAATAGTAATAGCTGTTTGCATAGTAATAGGATTAAATTTTTATTTTCGTGCATAGTAAAGCTTGCGTGAACAGTACTAGGTCGATTAATATTATTAAATTATTATTTTCGTCGATTAATATTATTAAATTATTATTTTTGTCGGTGAGTAATTATTGTTTTTTGACCGTAATGATTATTTTATTTAAATTATTATTTTTGTCGGTTATTAATATTATTAAATTATTAATTTTTTTGACCGCGATGATTACTATTAATTAAGTATTATTATTTTTCTTTCGGTGGAATATTTAATTGTTATTTCGTTTCCAATTACCGAGGGACCCGCTTGTGTGGGACCCGCCGATGTGGGACCCGCTTGTGTGGGACCCGCTTGTGTGGGGCCCGTTTGTGTGGGGCCCGTTTGTGTGAATAGTACTTGGTAGGTCCTACTGTGAATAGTAGTTTTGAATAGTAGTTTTGAATAGTAGTTTTGAATAGTAGTTTTGAATAGTAGTTTTGAATAGTAGTTTTGAATAGTAGTTTTGAATAGTACTTATAAATAGTAGCTTTGAATAGTAGTTTTGAATAGTAGTTTTGAATAGTAGTTGTGAATAGTAGTTGTGAATAGTAGTTGTGAATAGTAGTTGTGAATAGTAGTTGTGAATAGTAGTCTTGAATAGTAATTATAAATAGTAGTCTTGAATAGTAATTATAAATAGTAGTTTTGTATGCTTTATTTGCTCATCACATTTACTCAAACTTAATCTAACAAAACCTGAAGGCATCATAGATTGCGCGAACTTATTGCACACACTTACATCACTTTCATCTAAACCCCTGCATCTCACATGCACACACATCCTATTTTAGGAACCCGGAGTGTTATCTAGCATGGTTGACTGGGATTTCATCACCTGGTGCCTCTGTGCTAGAGAAGCATTCCACCCTTAGCCTAGTACCTTTATGGTACGTAAACGGATCTCTTGTTCACGTACTGATACGCCGGACACTGGTACAGTATATCGAACATGGATTCGCGCTAAGGGAACTCTTGGCCTTACCCCTAGATTAACCCACACATGCATGTAGTATACGAACACATGTGCATCACGTGTGTGAGCCTAGTTTAGGATATCCTACCCATTTGTGTCTAGATTAGGCCGTAGTCCATCTTCCAATGGCTACGATCGGTCCTAGGTACACAAACAAAGTCATGAGTCGAGATCCTCTCTCCACTCCGCTAGATTATGGTTAGGGTTGATGCCTTCAGGTAACACTGATAAAATGTGCGAAGATTAAAAAACTTTTCCTTTGGGGTTAGGATGTAAATCCCATTCATTTCCAAAGATCTCATAGGATTAGTCATTCATGATCCATCCGTTGAAAGCAATCTTATGCTATCTCATCTCATCTTGATCACAGATTTTCAATCTTATATTATCTGATTTGACTCGTGTTTTCATCTCTTTTAGAGAGTCTTTGACTCATTTATCCTTTAGTTGGTGTTAGTGGAGTCTTTGACTCGTGTTTCTTTTCCTTTAGAGAGTCTTTGACTCATATATCCTTTAGTTGGTGTTAGTAGAGTCTTTGACTCGTGTTTTCATCTCTTTTAGAGAGTCTTTGACTCATTTATCCTTTAGTTGGTGTTAGTAGAGTTTTTGACTCATGTTTCTTTTCCTTTAGAGAGTCTTTGACTCATTTAGCCTTTAGTTGGTGTTAGTAGAGTCTTTGACTCGTGTTTCTTTTCCTTTAGAGAGTCTTTGACTCATATATCCTTTAGTTGGTGTTAGTGGAGTCTTTGACTCGTATTTTCATCTCTTTTAGAGAGTCTTTGACTCATTTATCCTTTAGTTGGTGTTAGTGGAGTCTTTGACTCGTATTTCTTTTCCTTTAGAGAGTCTTTGACTCATATATCCTTTAGTTGGTGTTAGTGGAGTCTTTGACTCGTGTTTTCATCTCTTTTAGAGAGTCTTTGACTCATTTATCCTTTAGTTGGTGTTAGTAGAGTCTTTGACTCATGTTTCTTTTCCTTTAGAGAGTCTTTGACTCATTTAGCCTTTAGTTGGTGTTAGTGGAGTCTTTGACTCGTATTTCTTTTCCTTTAGAGAGTCTTTGACTCATATATCCTTTAGTTGGTGTTAGTGGAGTCTTTGACTCGTATTTTCATCTCTTTTAGAGAGTCTTTGACTCATTTATCCTTTAGTTGGTGTTAGTGGAGTCTTTGACTCGTATTTCTTTTCCTTTAGAGAGTCTTTGACTCATATATCTTTTAGTTGGTGTTAGTGGAGTCTTTGACTCGTGTTTTTCATCTCTTTTAGAGAGTCTTTACTCATTAATCCTTTAGTTAATGTTAGTGGAGTCTTTGACTCGTGTTTCTTTTCCTTTAGAGAGTCTTTGACTCATTTATCTTTTAGTTGGTGTCATTGGAGTCTTTGACTCGTGTTTCCATTTTTAGAGAGTCTTTGACTCATCTGTTTCATTTGCAGTATTATTAGAGAGTCTTTGACTTCGTTATCTCATTTCAGTGTTATCAGTTGCTCTTATTAGAGAGTCTTTGACTCGTTTATCCTTTAGTCGCTTTTATTAGAGAGTCTTTGACTCATTTATTCTCCAGTTACTGTCATTAGAGAGTCTTTGACTCATTTGCTCTTATAATAGTATTATTAGAGCATAGTTGATTCGCCGTAAGTGTTTGATAGGTAGAGAGTTCGTTTCGAACTACGTTGGCTTGATCCTCTTCCACGAGGTACGTAGTGCAGCTTGGGATCCACATCCCAAGTCCAGCCAAACCTTTAAAAATAAAAATTTTAAATCTTTCAAAGTTACAAAAATATTCAAACCATTTTCAAAAAGATCTTCCTCTAGAGTTAGGAGTATGTCCTAGCTGTTTAGGTTGTGTTCTAGAGTTAGGAGTTTGTCTTGATTTGTATTGATATGGTATGTCCTGTCGTGTGAGTGTCCCTAGAGTTAGGAGGCCTCGAGTCGATCGGTTAGACATTTAGTCGAACCGATGGCTAGACTAGGCATATAGTCAGCCCGTGGTTTTCCTTAGGATGCACAGCCTAGTTATACCTAGAATGTAGGAACCACCTGCATTATCTTAAGACTAATCAATCTGCATTTAGTTAGGGCATATAGGGTGTCCTAAAATCCACCATTCACTGGAATTTTAATAATCATACAAGAAGCTTTAATAACTGGTTCGGTCTTTTAGATCGAGTCTAGGATAGAGGGCTAGATGTCTTAGGCATCATAATTTAGAATAGGGCATCGAACTACGTGGGCTCCGATTCTTCCCGAGGCCGGGATACGTAGCGCAGCTAGGATGGATGGCCATTCTGGTCCGAGTCCAGTCCTGCATTAGAGTTAGGACTTGTCTTGTCCCGTCATACATAGCATAGATTTGTGTCTCATGTTTTGATATGTTTTCTTACTTTCTTGTACTGATACTATACCTTTGGTTGTAGCTTGCATGTGCGTGTCCACCAGAAACTTAGACACCCATTAGGCATGTCACTCATAACCTAGCTTTGCTTAGGTGACACATTTTTCATTTCATTTTACGTGTTTATTTCTCCATTCTCAGGAAATGCATGCTTAGGTAGACGATTCCTGAGGATTGTTCCCATTTCACATGATTTTTACTCAAACTTCTTTGGAATTAATGAAAATGGCATAAGAGACCAAGTGCTTGCACTCGGGCGAATTGGGGGTGCTCTCAGACCTTCCCCATTCGTAACCAGGCACGAACCCATATATATTTCTGGTTATCCATTGCACAGAGGATTTGATTTTAGGGTTCCATGGCCTATCCATGGATGGCGACTCTGAGTTCTTTTTAGGTACATCTCGGTTTCGAGCCCTGGCTCCTGATCAGGATGTATCTCATTCGTTTTGTATCGCCACTCGTGCTATGCTGTGAGGGTGGCATCCGTTTCGAGAGTTCCTTGGCAGAGCTCTCCTTCACATTGTGGAGATCTTAGAGGATTGCTGTGGGGACCTCGCGTCCCTCGCCGCACTCGTCCTCTCCGGATCGGGGTCCACAGGCTGGCGACTCTGCTGGGGAGTTCTTGAAACATTGCCTAACTCTTTAAAAATGCCATTTTTATTAACTTTGGAGAAATTTGAGCTAAAAACATTTTAAATGGGAACTCTATCGTTAGAATCCAGGGGCACCAGGTAGGTGCGTAATTAAAACAAAGGATTCACACACTGCACATCATGCATTGTCATATTTTTTATTTTTTTTATTATTCATTGTTTTTCATTATTGGCTCCATGGGATAGATTCAATGCGTGCCTGACTGGGATGTTATTACATCCTGATGGTACTGTTGAATCTATTTCCAAGCTATGCGCCAGCGCTGCAGCATATTAAGTATGTTTCATACGCATAGTACCCATTAGATTGAGTCCGGAGCCCTACTTTGTTTTATATATATTATATATATACTTACTGACCTAGTGAAGCCCAACTAGGGAGTACCCGTGTGTATATTGCATTCATATAGGGTCGAACATCTGTTGCTTACACATGTGGAGCCTAGAGGAGCTTTGCCCCATTTGTAGACTAGGGTAGCTCATTTTTACATTGCTACAACACTGTCCTAGTACACTCACCAGTCTGTCTTGAGTCGAGACTTCCTTGACTCCGTTAGATTAGAATTAGGGCTGGTGCCCCTGGTTAGGATTTGTGTGTATGTGTATTTACTTATATATACTGATTATGTATATTATGGTTCTCCTCTTAGTCAGAGATTCCTTATTCCTTTCAGTCGGTTATATCCATTCCGAATTTAGATCTAGATCTAGTCAGTGGATTTTGACCGTCATTACCTTGGCCGAGTTTAGCCCTTGATCTGTTGAGTATAGGGTTTGACCCATTATTGTATATTCTCACCTTTGGTTAGTCCATCTGTTGATCACCCTTCTCTAGTAACCGTTATTCATACCTTTCGATTGAGCTAGGATGATCCCTTGTATAGTCGTTATGCTGCCGGATTTTATCCAGAACATTTTGAGCATGACGGCTACTCTTTAGAGTCAGTTTACTTAGTCTGGACCTTGACCTCCTCGTATAGCCGTTATGCTGCTGGATTTTATCCAAAAGTATGTTAAGCATGATTGCTATCCTTTGGAGTCAGTCTGCCTTGTCTTGATTCTCATGTATACATCATTTAGTAGGATTAGATCCTTATTTGTCAACCTGTTTGTCTTGAGATCTGGCCGATAGCTCGTTTGCTGTCCTTATGACCATGGTCTATCATTTCATCTCATATTGATCGTACAGTTGTTGATATCCATCATTCAGATTTTAGATCTGGTCTTTGACCCTACTTTTGTCATTCTTATGGCCATGGTCTATTATCTGAGCCATTGATTTTTTGATCCATGTTTACCTATCATATATCTTTTACCCTTGGATCATATCGAAATCATTAATGGAAAAGTTTGATCTTACCTGTATTCTTTGAGTGCATGATCATTGCTGAGATCGAAATTTATTTTGATTATGGATGGTTATCGTTCCTGACTCTTTCATTCCCAAAAAGAAGAGCAGTTATACTCAAATGAGACTTCAAGGTGTGGATTGAGAATTCATTGAAACCCTGTTGATGTAGGTCATAATATCACTGTCTATTTCGCTTTGACCTTCATAGACAATATTTCTTTGATTTTTAGAATAAAATACCCTTTGGTGTATTTCAAGATTACTCTTTTCTCTGTTTGTTCAGAATCTTTATCCCATGACTATTGATCTAGTGTGTGTGCTTCCAAGTCAAGAGTCTGTGTTTAGCGAAAGACCATTCTTTCTAAAGACTGACCATTTCCAATCATACTTGATCCAGGCAGTCTATTGTTTTACCCACATTGTCAACATAAGCCTTTTGTTGCCCCATTTAACCTAGACCTTGTGGAGTTGCCTTTTCTGTGATTTCTACTCCGGGATTGAACTTTATAGTTATCATTATCATGAGGAAAGGTGTATCACCTATAAGCTTTCAGTGTTAGTTCACTACCTTGTGGAGTTGCCTTTTCTGTGATTTCTACTCCGGGATTGAACTTTATAGTTATCATTATCATGAGGAAAGGTGTATCACCTATAAGCTTTCAGTGTTAGTTCACTACCTTTGAAGAAGTGTCCTGTATCTTTAGATTTGTCTTTCATTGAGTGTACATCAACTTTCTTCTCTCTAAGTTGAAAAAGTTCAGTTACGTAGATGTTAAAAAAAAAAAAATGAAGTCATGTCTGTCAATCTTTCTTATACAGAGTCAGTATTCTGTTTTCTATCAGAACTGTTGAAGAGCCCATTGAGGTGTGTCAAAAATCATCAATGTACTTACAGTCTTCAATTCAATAAAATTGTTGATTTCGTATCTTTGATACTCTATGATTCACTCTTAGATCTAATGTTTAAACAACTAAAGACCCCCTTCTCGGATGAGAATGCAGACGAAATTCACCTCGAGATCTGAAAGATGGTCGAACGAGAGGAAGAGCGTCGAGCATAGCCACTTAAAGAAGAAATCAAATCCATTGATAGTGGTATCGAAATCCGAAACTCGGGATGGATGGATTGGAAAAACTTTATCTCCTAAGGAGCGCAAAGAATTGATAAACCTGTTTAGAGGGGTTTGAGGTAGTTTTGCTTGATCCTATAAGGATAAACCAGGGGAATGCCCTGTCGTTGATCAAAGCAAGACTTCATCTGCTTTAGACATCCAGTTGAGGAATAAAATTTTAAAGAGATAAGCGTCAGGCATCCTGTGGAGCTGATGAGATATTGAGAGAAGATTTTCAGACAGAGTTGTGGAATCTTGAGCATAAATTCAAGATCTTTGAGACGGGAGTGGAGCACAGTGGTTGAAGTTTTGCCAGAAAACCACCAGACTCCTCAAAAAAAAAAAAAAATTTCAAAGGCTTTGAACCTTAAACAAAAGGGCTTGTACATCAAATACATCAGGAGGCCATCCTTGATCGTTTGAGCTTTTATAGCCAAAATCCTAATGTTTTAAAATCCATTTGTAAACCCTTTGGGCCAAAAGCAAAATTAAAACAACTTCTTTTCAAACACATTATAAACCCGGGGCATTTATGCACCCGAACTACGTCGGACCTGATCCCCACCTCTTCAGGGGTACGTAGGCAACTTGATTAATTCAAGTTCGGTCAAACCTTGGGATAAAATCCCCTTTGAAAATTTTGAAGCTAAATGCTAAACCATTCTTTGAAAAATCCCAAAGCGAACTACGCGGATCTGATCCTCCATCTTTGGGGTACGTAGGTAGTCTGGCTAGACCAGATTCGGTTCAAATCTTTAGAACCTTAGGTATTCAACCCTTTCGAACCCAAGCCCACCTAGAAAGTCCTTCTGGTGAAACAAGCAAAGGTTCGAGGCGAATGAAAAGAAAAACAGAAAGAAAAGAATGAGAGTCTGAAGACCCACTAGGTTGAAAACCCGAAAGGGCGGCCTAGAGATATACATTTGCTAAGTTAACAGCCAAAAGAGTTAGCTTATGCAAAAAGTCAGGGTAGTGGTCTGCTGGATTGAAAACTTGAAGAGGTAATCCAGTCAAGGGCAAAGACTTCCCATGAACAGTTGAGTTGAATAGAAGCAGAAGGAGTTCCTCAGTTACGTAGAATTCCCAAGTTTGAGTACAAGCAAAAGTTGAGATAACTGGTCTTTCAGACTGAAAGCTTGGAAAGCAAAAGTTATGACTTCTTTTGAAGAGAGAAATCAGGGAGACGGAGAAGCCACCTCTGCACAGGGCAGAATCCTGGAATCCGAGTAGTGTCAGCGAGACTTATTTTGACACCTTTTTAAACTAGGGGCACTAAGACCGAGCAATCCGAAAGGGGTAACAACCATGACGGAGATCCCGATGGAGGAAATTAGAGCATCTTGACTTGGTTTTTGAGACTACTCTAAGAGTGGCTGACCTTACCATTTAAAAAATGATACATTTGATTTAAGAGTGAATCAAAATTTAGTCAAGTCCCTTGAATATTGTAAGTCTTCTTTGAAAGAGTCCTCAGGAGTCTGTTCCTTGTTTATCATTGTTATCTTTTAGAATCCAAAGTGTTTGGCACTGAAAAGAATGGGTGTACGCCTTCTGAAATGTAAAGAAAAATCTAGAGTAGATCCTGGTTTAAGAATCAAGGAAAGGGCAAGAAATATTTGGTTCAAACCTACCAGAGACATCAAGCCTCAAGTAATATTCAGCAAAAAGGAAGAATCTTAGATCTAGCCTTTGTGAAGTTGGTTTTACCACTATACCAAAGAAAGAACCCATGCAAACTCAATTTTTTCCTACTTACCTCGGTTCTGCTTTCTTAAGACTTTGTCATGGAAGCACATCATACTAGGGGCATCTTTTATGACTTACGTCATAAAAGATATTACACAATGATAACTGGGATATCTATTCTTAGCAAATAGAAAGCAGAGAAGCTTGAACATGCTCTTTGAGTTGAATTCCTTGATCCAATTGTTTCTTTTGGAGTCAGTTTCAGAAACTTTAATTCCCAGCGGAGTATAAAATCTACTCCTGCATCCTTCAAACCTCATCAAAATGCTTCTCACCTGTTAAAGAGAGTCAGCACCTGAAAATCTCATCAACCTATTTGAGTTTTGCTTTCAGCAAAGATCATGCGCTCCTAGTTATTCTTGGTAAGAGATGACTGGCCCATTAGTGAAATCGATCAAAGATGGTAAATTCTTCATTCCTTTTGAAAGATTTTAACAGAGTTTGAAATTACCGAACTTGCGTTACGCGGTTTGGTCTTTTTGAAAGATTTTAACAGAGTTTGAAATTACCGAACCTGTGTTACACAGTTTGGTCGTTTTGAAAGTTTTTAACAGAGATAGAAATTACCGAACCTGTGTTACACGGTTTGGTCCTTTTGAAAGATTTTAATAGAGATGGAAATTATCGAACCTGTGTTACACGGTTTGGTCTTTTTGAAATGTTTTAATAAGGAAAATATTTCCGATCCTGTGTTACACGGATTGGTCTTTTCTTCCTTCTCCCGGGTATTTAGTACCCCGATGATTAGTAGTATAATGTCAAGTAGTGACTTACCTAATCATCGTTCCGCAATGTGCAGCTTCTTAACGAGTTAGGAGTCATGTGTATCTGCGAAGAGGTTTGTAGGGGACTGTTTAGCAGGACCTACGAATTTGGGTTTATGTGGAACTGTTTAGCAGAACCGCGTGATCCGGAGTGATTCGCTACCTTGAAAGAGAGGAGTCAGAGTTACTCGGATAGTTAAACAGATTTATTTTCAGTAATGATCTGTATAACTATCGCTAGGCTTGAGACTTAGTCTCGCCTCTGGTACTTAGTACCCAGATGATTAGTAGTGTAATGTCAAGTGGTGACTTACCTAATCATCGTCCCGCAATGTGCAGCTTCCTAACGTGTTAGGAGTCATGTGTATCTGCGAAGAGGTTTGTAGGGGACTGTTTAGCAGGACCTACGAATTTGGATTTACGTGGAACTGTTTAGCAGAACCGCATGATCCGGAGTGATTCGCTACCTTGAAAGAGAGGAGTCAGAGTTACTCGGATAGTTACACAGATTTATTTTCAGCAATGATCTGTATAACTATCGCTGGGCTTGAGACTTAGTCTCGCCTCGGGTATTAGAAGTTTGAGTTTAGCTTGAATATTCGATTACCCTAATAATTGGTCGAGTCTTTGACTGATCGGCATGATTTAAAAAAAAAAAAAAAACTCTTTGAGTGTTTGGTTTTGAACTTGTTTTGGACGAGTTTCAATACATTGGTCTTTGGCCTATTTTTGCAGGTTTCTAAAAAGAAAAAAACTCTTTGAGTGTTTGGTTTTGAACTTGTTTTGGACGAGTTTCAATACATTGGTCTTTGGCCTATTTTTGCAGGTTTCTAAAAAGGAAAAACTCTTTGAGTGTTTGGTTTTGAACTTGTTTTGGACGAGTTTCAATACATTGGTCTTTGGCCTATTTTTGCAGGTTTCTAAAAAGGAAAAACTCTTTGAGTGTTTGGTTTTGAACTTGTTTTGGACGAGTTTCAATACATTGGTCTTTGGCCTATTTTTGCAGGTTTCTAAAAAGGAAAAACTCTTTAAGTGTTTGAGTTTGTGCTTGTCTTAGACAAATTGCAACGTGGTTTCTAAGAAAAAAAAAATGAAAGCTCTTTGAGTAATTGAAGTGATTGGTTTGTTTGTTTGGTTTGTGCTCTTTGAGCAATTGTTATGTGTACTTTGACTTAGCCTGATAAAAAAAAAAAAAAAAACTCTTTGAGTGTTTGGTTTTGAACTTGTTTTGGACAAGTTTCAATACATTGGTCTTTGGCCTATTTTGCAGGTTTCTAAAAAATTTTTTAAAAAAAAAAAAATGAAAAATGAAAACTCTTTGAGCGACTGAAGTAATTGGTTTGTCTGTTTGGTTTCTGCTCTTTGAGCAGAGGTTATGTCTACTTTGGTTTAGCCTAATAAAAACAATGTATGTGTGTTTGTGTTTTTACAATTGTTCGTTCGTTTTTGTTATCTAGTTTAGATAGTTGAGTCATGAGTATTAGGGAGAGACTATCTCTTTGAGATGTCTTAGTTGCCGAGTTAAGAGTCGGTGAGAGGCTATCTCCCTATTGTTGGTAGAGTTTTATCTTTGTGAATATCGTTTTAAAACTGAAAACCCAAAAATTTGCTTTGCTTTCGGGTCAGTCAAAATGTGTCGTCTGTTCAGCTTTTCCATTCGCGTGTTACACACGCTCTGCCAAAGAGGGGCATCTGTAGACACCCCATTTTGACCGGACCCAAGTTCGCTGTGCTTGGGCGAAGCCCCATCTAATCACCAAGTTAGGATCCCAAATTGCACCCTGAGCTAGCTTAGGGTCCCACCGAGGTCCCTGTGAAATTTCGTCAAGATCCGACCACGTTTGCCTAGCGAACGAGCTAAGTGTAAACACCCCATTTTGACAGGACCCTAAACCCGCGTATTCGAATGAAATCCCGAGGTCAGGCGGAAAATGAATGAATGTGGGGCCCGCTGATATGGGACCCGCTTATGTGGGACCCATTTGTGTGGGGCCCGCTGATGTGGGACCCGCTGATGTGGGACCCGCTTGTGTGGGGCCCGCTGTTGTGGGGTCCACTGATGTGGGATCCGTTATATTCACGGAGAGAATAAGGACAGTAATCATTTCCCTTGTTTTTAAATTGCATGTAATGAGTATGTTTTGATTTTTTATGGCATCCAATGCATTTGATTATTGTTTTTTATTTTTATTTTTATTTTTGCAAAAATATAAGGGAATTTGGGGGGGACAAGAGGGGGACAAAAAAATTCTCATTTTCTCCCATCATGATGACTCATGATGGGTCTTCTGATCTCTCTCGCGAAGAAAAACGGGAGGAAAGGAAAAAAACAGGAAAAAAAAAGAAAAAAAGGGACAGTGGAAAAAACGGGAGAGGGAGGAGGGACGAGGGTTTTTGGGTGGCTGGCCACCATTTTCTCTCCCACAGCCGTGCCACCTCCGATCACTATCCCCATCTCCGGCTTCTTCTTCTTCTTCTTCTTCTTGATCTCTTCCCCCAGCCGAAACCCATCTCTGCAACTCCGATCGGCCTTATTTTCTTCCTCTTCCCAAATTCTTCACCTCTCTCCGGTCAACCACCAACCGCCGATCACCTCCACCCCCATTTTTTCCGACCAAAACCCGTCCCCAACCATATCACCACCGGCTAGCCACCTCCACCTCCGGCAAACCCCACCGGAATCCAGCCGGACATCCAAAACCTCATTTACAGAGAAATCTCGGATCTCAGATCTGAGATTTCAGATCTGAGACAGACAGAGGGGGGAGCTCATTTGCAAAAAAAAAAGAAAAAGATAGAGAGAGAGAGGAAGAGAAGAGCTCATTTATTAAAAAAAAAAAAAAAAAAAAAAAAAACTGTGGGTCTTCATGTTTTCTTCTCCGATCGGATCTGCCGGATTTCGGTCGATTTCCGCCTTCTTCTTTTCCGATCATCACCACCTCCGACCGGCTGTGCCGGAATCCGGCCCCAACTCCGGCTACCATTACCGATCGCAGGTATTTTCATTTTTATGTTTATTTATTTATTTATTTTTAATTTTTTTTTTCTCGTTTCATTCGTTTCATCATTACTGTTCGAAGTTTTATTAATATTAAAATTGTCGAAATAGTAATAGCTGTTTGCATAGTAATAGGATTAAATTTTTATTTTCGTGCATAGTAAAGCTTGCGTGAACAGTACTAGGTCGATTAATATTATTAAATTATTATTTTCGTCGATTAATATTATTAAATTATTATTTTTGTCGGTGAGTAATTATTGTTTTTTGACCGTAATGATTATTTTATTTAAATTATTATTTTTGTCGGTTATTAATATTATTAAATTATTAATTTTTTTGACCGCGATGATTACTATTAATTAAGTATTATTATTTTTCTTTCGGTGGAATATTTAATTGTTATTTCGTTTCCAATTACCGAGGGACCCGCTTGTGTGGGACCCGCCGATGTGGGACCCGCTTGTGTGGGACCCGCTTGTGTGGGGCCCGTTTGTGTGGGGCCCGTTTGTGTGAATAGTACTTGGTAGGTCCTACTGTGAATAGTAGTTTTGAATAGTAGTTTTGAATAGTAGTTTTGAATAGTAGTTTTGAATAGTAGTTTTGAATAGTAGTTTTGAATAGTAGTTTTGAATAGTACTTTTGAATAGTAGCTTTGAATAGTAGTTTTGAATAGTAGTTTTGAATAGTAGTTGTGAATAGTAGTTGTGAATAGTAGTTGTGAATAGTAGTTGTGAATAGTAGTCTTGAATAGTAATTATAAATAGTAGTCTTGAATAGTAATTATAAATAGTAGTTTTGTATGCTTTATTTGCTCATCACATTTACTCAAACTTAATCTAACAAAACCTGAAGGCATCATAGATTGCGCGAACTTATTGCACACACTTACATCACTTTCATCTAAACCCCTGCATCTCACATGCACACACATCCTATTTTAGGAACCCGGAGTGTTATCTAGCATGGTTGACTGGGATTTCATCACCTGGTGCCTCTGTGCTAGAGAAGCATTCCACCCTTAGCCTAGTACCTTTATGGTACGTAAACGGATCTCTTGTTCACGTACTGATACGCCGGACACTGGTACAGTATATCGAACATGGATTCGCGCTAAGGGAACTCTTGGCCTTACCCCTAGATTAACCCACACATGCATGTAGTATACGAACACATGTGCATCACGTGTGTGAGCCTAGTTTAGGATATCCTACCCATTTGTGTCTAGATTAGGCCGTAGTCCATCTTCCAATGGCTACGATCGGTCCTAGGTACACAAACAAAGTCATGAGTCGAGATCCTCTCTCCACTCCGCTAGATTATGGTTAGGGTTGATGCCTTCAGGTAACACTGATAAAATGTGCGAAGATTAAAAAACTTTTCCTTTGGGGTTAGGATGTAAATCCCATTCATTTCCAAAGATCTCATAGGATTAGTCATTCATGATCCATCCGTTGAAAGCAATCTTATGCTATCTCATCTCATCTTGATCACAGATTTTCAATCTTATATTATCTGATTTGACTCGTGTTTTCATCTCTTTTAGAGAGTCTTTGACTCATTTATCCTTTAGTTGGTGTTAGTGGAGTCTTTGACTCGTGTTTCTTTTCCTTTAGAGAGTCTTTGACTCATATATCCTTTAGTTGGTGTTAGTAGAGTCTTTGACTCGTGTTTTCATCTCTTTTAGAGAGTCTTTGACTCATTTATCCTTTAGTTGGTGTTAGTAGAGTTTTTGACTCATGTTTCTTTTCCTTTAGAGAGTCTTTGACTCATTTAGCCTTTAGTTGGTGTTAGTAGAGTCTTTGACTCGTGTTTCTTTTCCTTTAGAGAGTCTTTGACTCATATATCCTTTAGTTGGTGTTAGTGGAGTCTTTGACTCGTATTTTCATCTCTTTTAGAGAGTCTTTGACTCATTTATCCTTTAGTTGGTGTTAGTGGAGTCTTTGACTCGTATTTCTTTTCCTTTAGAGAGTCTTTGACTCATATATCCTTTAGTTGGTGTTAGTGGAGTCTTTGACTCGTGTTTTCATCTCTTTTAGAGAGTCTTTGACTCATTTATCCTTTAGTTGGTGTTAGTAGAGTCTTTGACTCATGTTTCTTTTCCTTTAGAGAGTCTTTGACTCATTTAGCCTTTAGTTGGTGTTAGTGGAGTCTTTGACTCGTATTTCTTTTCCTTTAGAGAGTCTTTGACTCATATATCCTTTAGTTGGTGTTAGTGGAGTCTTTGACTCGTATTTTCATCTCTTTTAGAGAGTCTTTGACTCATTTATCCTTTAGTTGGTGTTAGTGGAGTCTTTGACTCGTATTTCTTTTCCTTTAGAGAGTCTTTGACTCATATATCCTTTAGTTGGTGTTAGTGGAGTCTTTGACTCGTGTTTTTCATCTCTTTTAGAGAGTCTTTACTCATTAATCCTTTAGTTAATGTTAGTGGAGTCTTTGACTCGTGTTTCTTTTCCTTTAGAGAGTCTTTGACTCATTTATCTTTTAGTTGGTGTCATTGGAGTCTTTGACTCGTGTTTCCATTTTTAGAGAGTCTTTGACTCATCTGTTTCATTTGCAGTATTATTAGAGAGTCTTTGACTTCGTTATCTCATTTCAGTGTTATCAGTTGCTCTTATTAGAGAGTCTTTGACTCGTTTATCCTTTAGTCGCTTTTATTAGAGAGTCTTTGACTCATTTATTCTCCAGTTACTGTCATTAGAGAGTCTTTGACTCATTTGCTCTTATAATAGTATTATTAGAGCATAGTTGATTCGCCGTAAGTGTTTGATAGGTAGAGAGTTCGTTTCGAACTACGTTGGCTTGATCCTCTTCCACGAGGTACGTAGTGCAGCTTGGGATCCACATCCCAAGTCCAGCCAAACCTTTAAAAATAAAAATTTTAAATCTTTCAAAGTTACAAAAATATTCAAACCATTTTCAAAAAGATCTTCCTCTAGAGTTAGGAGTATGTCCTAGCTGTTTAGGTTGTGTTCTAGAGTTAGGAGTTTGTCTTGATTTGTATTGATATGGTATGTCCTGTCGTGTGAGTGTCCCTAGAGTTAGGAGGCCTCGAGTCGATCGGTTAGACATTTAGTCGAACCGATGGCTAGACTAGGCATATAGTCAGCCCGTGGTTTTCCTTAGGATGCACAGCCTAGTTATACCTAGAATGTAGGAACCACCTGCATTATCTTAAGACTAATCAATCTGCATTTAGTTAGGGCATATAGGGTGTCCTAAAATCCACCATTCACTGGAATTTTAATAATCATACAAGAAGCTTTAATAACTGGTTCGGTCTTTTAGATCGAGTCTAGGATAGAGGGCTAGATGTCTTAGGCATCATAATTTAGAATAGGGCATCGAACTACGTGGGCTCCGATTCTTCCCGAGGCCGGGATACGTAGCGCAGCTAGGATGGATGGCCATTCTGGTCCGAGTCCAGTCCTGCATTAGAGTTAGGACTTGTCTTGTCCCGTCATACATAGCATAGATTTGTGTCTCATGTTTTGATATGTTTTCTTACTTTCTTGTACTGATACTATACCTTTGGTTGTAGCTTGCATGTGCGTGTCCACCAGAAACTTAGACACCCATTAGGCATGTCACTCATAACCTAGCTTTGCTTAGGTGACACATTTTTCATTTCATTTTACGTGTTTATTTCTCCATTCTCAGGAAATGCATGCTTAGGTAGACGATTCCTGAGGATTGTTCCCATTTCACATGATTTTTACTCAAACTTCTTTGGAATTAATGAAAATGGCATAAGAGACCAAGTGCTTGCACTCGGGCGAATTGGGGGTGCTCTCAGACCTTCCCCATTCGTAACCAGGCACGAACCCATATATATTTCTGGTTATCCATTGCACAGAGGATTTGATTTTAGGGTTCCATGGCCTATCCATGGATGGCGACTCTGAGTTCTTTTTAGGTACATCTCGGTTTCGAGCCCTGGCTCCTGATCAGGATGTATCTCATTCGTTTTGTATCGCCACTCGTGCTATGCTGTGAGGGTGGCATCCGTTTCGAGAGTTCCTTGGCAGAGCTCTCCTTCACATTGTGGAGATCTTAGAGGATTGCTGTGGGGACCTCGCGTCCCTCGCCGCACTCGTCCTCTCCGGATCGGGGTCCACACACGTCTGTTTTTCTGTTTTTTGCTGGGGCTTGGATACTACCACATCATTTTGTGCTGGGGCTTAGAAGACATGTTTTCTGTTTTTGGATATTAGAAGACATGTTTTGTTGGATCCGATTGAAAATAAGATTTATAGTGTATTGGTATGGAATTTAAAACTAGGGTTTTGCATATGATTTTGATCTTGGTATTGTAATGATGGATGTGGTGGAGGGATGGTTTGTGAATGAATATTAATGTAGGATTGTGGAGGGATGGCTTCCTGTTAATCCTTTCATTCATTTTTCTCTTCTTTGTCTTGCAGGTGGTTCGTGTCCTCATCTGAGCTTCCTTTTCAAGAACTTTTTCATTTTTTGCAAGGTAATCAACACTCACACTTAATTTCTTCCCTTTCATTTCTATTATAAATGTATTTACGTAGATGTGCTTGTATGTGTTTGGAGAATGGTTATGGATCGATATGGATGGATGGATTGTTTATGGATGGATGGATTGTTTGTGTGTGTTTTTGTTTGTGATTGTGTTATGGATGGATGGGTTGTGGATGGATGGGTTGTTTATGGAGGGAGGGTTTATGGATGGATGGATTGTTTGTGTCTCTTATTTGTGATTGTGTTATGGATGGTTTTGGAGGGATGGGTTGTGGATGGATGGAATGTTTATGGAGGGAGGGTTTATGAATGGATGGATTGTTTCTGTGTGTCTTGTTTGTGATTGTGTTATGGATGGATATGGATGGTTTTGGAGGGATGGATTGTTTATGGAGGGAGGGTTTATGGATGGATGGATGGATTATTTGTGCGTGTCTTGTTTGTGATTGTGTTATGGATGGTTATGGATGGTTTTGGAGGGATGGATTGTTTACGGAGGGAGGGTTTATGGATGGATGGTTTATTGAGGGGTTGTTTATGGAGGGATAGGTTATGGATGGATGGTTTATGGAGTGGTTGTTTATGGAAGGATGTGTGATTTGTGGAGCCTTTTATGGAGGGAGGGGGTTTATGGAGGGAGGGTTTATGGATGTGTGATTGTTTGTGGTTGTGTTTAAGATGCCTTGTTTTTTATTGTGTTGTCATTTCCATTGACTTATTAACTTCTTCTTTAGAGTAAGATGCCTCGTTGTCCTATAAGAAGGAGGAAGAAAGAGTTGAGGCGAAGAGCTGAGTTGAAGTGTAGGAATGAGTTAGTTCGCCAAGCAGTTGCACTACTAATGGCTGGTGCTGCTGCCATCTTAGTACTTTGGAAAGAGTACTATGAAAAGTATCTTCTCAGAGCTCCTTATGAAAGCAATTACTTAACGCGTCGTACGTTCATTTCTTTTGTCATCGATTCAGATGAACATTGTCATAACTTGTTACGGATGAACGTCAACTGCTTTCGTCAATTTGTTGAAATATTTAAACGGGCGGGAACCCTAGAAGATACAATCCATTGTAAGGTGGAGGAGCAAGTTGCCATCTTCTTGCATATTGTGGCACATAATCAGAGGGTTAGGACTATTAGAGCATGTGCTAGACGTTCAGGGGCAACTGTTTCGACGTATTTCAACAAAGTACTAAAGGCAATTTTGGGTGTGCAAGATTTCTTCATCAAACCACCGACAGGTGAGACACCATCGCAGATTGAGGGGAATCCTAGGTGGATGCCATATTTCAAGGATTGCATCGGTGCAATAGACGGGACATACATACGTGCTAAAGTACGTATTGAAGACAAACCTGCCTACTTTTGTCGTAAGCATTTTATAGCTCAAAATGTTTTGGCGGCCTGTGACTTTGACTTAAAATTCACGTATATCCTAGCCGGATGGGAGGGTTCGGCTTCCGACTCGAGAGTGTTAGCGGATGCATTAACAAGGGCTGACAAGATTCCACTTATTCCAGGTACATTGTATGTGACATAGTTACATTCTAGTAAACAAGTTCCCACTTATTACTAGTTGCTGATATATAATATTTTTTTATTTGTAGGAAAGTTTTACCTCGCCGATGGCGGGTACCCTCTCTTACGACATTTCATTACCCCGCATCGTAAGACCGCATACCACCTAAGTGAGTGGAGTGGGCGGCGTCCACGGACTAGTAATGAGTTGTTCAATCATAGACACTCGTCCTGTCGAAATGTCATTGAGCGCACATTTGGCGTCTTGAAGAAGCGTTTCAATATTCTTAATGAAGAACCAATGTACAATATGGAGAAGCAGATTGACATCTTCTTAGCATGTTGTTGCATCCATAATCATATTCGACGTTTCATGCCTAATGATTCAATACTAGAAGATGTTGACAACTTTCTAGCTAGACAACTCTTGGTACAAACTGTGGAAGATGAGGACATACCACGAGATCCTCCTGAATCAAGGGATGATGACAAAAGAGCAGGAGAGGAAATTAGAAACACGCTTAGCACACAGATGTGGAATGATTTCAGTAGACATCATTGACGTTAGAGGATTATAGTTTCACTCCATATATGTTTGGAGTAAATTTGTTATGTTTTCATGGTTATATGACTCTTTTACTGTTTCGAGTAACTTTATTATGTTCTGATGGTTGTATGTGTGTTTATTCAAGTAACTCTGTTGTTATTAGTGTGATGGATTAAAATTTTGAAGGAAGATAGTAGCTAGTTGTTTTGGATGATGTATGCTGTATCTTTTGATGGTTGTATGTGTATTTATTCAAGTTGTTATACATCTCAGGTTGTTATATGGATGTATGACTCCTAACGAACATATATGTGTATATTGAATCAGAATGACAAGTGCGCCACAAACCTCGCAGAAGAGGGGGAAGAATGTCATTTGGAATGACCAAATGGACAAGGTGCTCGTAGATACCCTTCTAGTTCAAATCGCAGAGGGGTACAAAATCCCAAATGGTTTTAAGGATCATGCTTATGTAGCTGCGGCCACTGCAATGAATGCCTTTTTCAACCTCCAACTCAATAAGGAGCACATAAAAAACCGCATCAAGACTATGAAAGAAACATACAAGAGTGTTTGCATCATCCTGAGTAGAAGCGGTTTTGGTTGGGACAATGAGACCAAAATGGTCACCTGCGAGAGAGACGTCTACGATGACTACGTCGCTGTAAGAAACACTTCCTCTCAAGATACAATCTTCTTATAGTAATACCATATCCAATATCTTCTTATTTTTTATGCTTCTTCTCACAGGCTCATCCAAAACATAAGAAACACTTCACTACCCATCATGTTTTGCATGACGATATGTGCAAAATCTTTGGAGATGAGTTCGCGAAAGGGGCTGGGGCTAGGACGCGTGAGAATCCAAGCATAGCAAGTTCGCAGCCAGTCAGTCTTGATGACATTGGGGATGACTTTGCAGATGACCATACCCCCATGTCTCACCACCCACCATCTCCAGAAGCAGATCCTACTAATGGTGGTAGTGAGACATCTCCCTTAAGACGGGATGGTACCAGACGACAGAGGACTCGTCAGGGTGGGGCACATTTGGATAGTATGTCGCGTATCTCAACAAGCATGGACAAGGTTGCCGATGCCCTCACAGGTGATCGTCCCCCTGCTTACCTTGCACAGCTTCGCGAAGCTGTTAGAGGGGTTGGGGGTTTTTTCACAGGATATCTTGTTGAGGACCACGGAGTACCTCACAATAAATCCATCTCAGGCGCATCTTTTCATCATGTACGAGGAGGATGAGAGGAGGTCGTACATCCGAAGGAAGATGGCTCGTTTCATCAGGCAACATATGGATGATTGAGACAAGTTATGGTGGTAGTTACTGTTATATGAACAATGCTTTTATGACACTTTGTTTTATTTTGGATGGTGGTTATTTATTTTGGATGTTGGTAGCTATGGTGGTAGCTTTTATTTTGGATGTTAGTAATTATGGCGGTAGTTATTTTTATCTGTATGGGATCTTTGACATTTGGATAGCGGTTAATGGCAGACGATGCATATTTTCTTTTAATTAACAAACTACTGGCCAGACCTTGCATTTACTTCTTTGTTCCTCTCTTAGTATCTTCAACATCATTCCCATTGCCTTTAATTTGTCCACATAGTTTGTCTAATGAAGTCAAGACAATTGAGGATTTAGATTTTGAAGCTTGATTGAAGATACAGGAGGAGGAAGAACAGGTTTTGGTCTGTTTCAAACAGTGTCTCAACACCTCAGAAATGGTGAATTTGGTCCAAAATTCAAGAGTATATGTTTCTGAAAATTTGAAATTATCCAAAATAACCCCCTAAATGTACACAGAACATTCATAAATTTAGGCCATGTTGGGCTGACATGAAATTTTTTTTCTGGAATTGTAGTTTATCAAGCAGCGAGAGAGGGCTAGGTGGGGTGGAGAAGGAGAGACTAAAGAGGGTATGAGTGAGGAGATGATGAGAAAAGGCTGAAAAGCAAGGAAAAAAGAAACTCTAATCAAAATACAATTTATTTTCTCCTGCATTTTAGTCATGTTATCTCTAGTTTCTTCATCTCCCACCCTCCCTAGCCCTCTCACCACCTGATAAACTAATATTTCATGGAAAGAAATTTACATGGTTGCCAAATATGGCCTTAAGGAAGTCATCAAAGAATATGGTATTTGTGCCAATTGTGATCCTACCTTGCAATATATTGAATTTTTTAAGTCTTTTATTGGAATTGTATTTGTAATTTGTGTGTGTGTGTGTGTGTGTGGTCATATTTGTGCCCATTTGTTTGTAACATTCATTGTTTCTTGCAGGATGTTGGGGAAGCAATCTTAGAGAGCTACTCAAGAGTGTTGGAAGGTTTAGCATTTAACATTGTAGCTTGGATTGATGATGTACTTTACGTGGATGGATCCGTGAAAAAATCCAATCATAGGAAGTAAAACTTGCTCTCAACTCCAAAGTTCATGCAGGAGCCCATTCTGTTCATCGGCCTCGTTGACATTCCAACAAGTTTTGCCAACTGATGAACTGATTCTACGCAAGGAATCAATCTTATTGATCTCAAAAATGAAATCTGTATGAATCATATGAACTGTTATATGTTGTCAAATTGACAAAGTGCTGAGAAACAATTTAAAAGTTCTCACCTTTCAAGTTTAGATACTAACAGCTTGGATGAGAGTTGCAGTTGGGTAACAGGCACACTCACTCTCTGTAGTTCTTGGATGTTCCAAATTGTGTAAGAATAGGTGGAAAAAGGATGTTTCTTAAATTTTCACTCCAGTGTTCTTTACATGATGATAAAATTGGCAGTAGTAAGATGTTCTCATTTCTTTATTGATAATTTAGGCATTTCACTAATTCTTGGATGTTTTACAATGAGCCTAATGAGGGGTTAAATAGAAAATAAAGACTTTCATTTTGAGAGATAACGTGAACTGCGGTAGACTTTTACATTTTAATTACTAAAAAGCCTTGTATAAGTGTACACAGGCGCGTGTGTAGTGATTCTTATTGTTACAGAATGTGACCCATCTGTGGATGGGCCCATGTTTCTCTACTTTAGATGGGTTGGATGGCTTGAGAAGTTCGGTTTTTTGGCTTATGGACATACATAGTAGACCCACATTTTGAACGGTCTTGATCACTATATACATTCGCCACGTGTATGGTTTAGATCAATTTAATGGATCTTGTTTTTCTAAACATGGCCTTTTTGTTCCCAATAAGTACCTTGATTTCTTAATTATTAATGTTTGCTTGCCCATATTTTTACCTGAAAAAATACAAATTAACTCCGTATAATTTCTCATAATAGAAAATGATATTTCCACCACTTCTGTGATGTTTCTTTTCCGTTTCCCTGGCAACTGAATGCACATTCTTGTTGTTTCTTTACTGTTTCTTTTCCGTTTCCTGGCAACTGAACGCGCACTCTTCTGCTTTCTTAGCAGTTTCTTTTCCTTTCCGTTTCCTTTCCGTTTTCTTCTGCCACGTCATTTCCTTTTCCTTTCCGTTTCCTGCGTGCAACTGAACAGCCCCTAGGCTATATTTATGGAACAATAGTTATTAGAGTGCTAATTGTACTTAATTTTTAATGCTTTAACACTTTTCAAGATATGATATGATGTAATTTTTGCCTGAAACCTTGGTTTTTGTCGGACTTAATCTTGGAAGAATGGGTTGCCAGTCATCATGGCCTTGGACGAATGGGTTCCCGGCCATTGTCGCAACCCTTCGGTTCACTGATTGATCATCTGGTGGTCTAGAAACATTAAAACATCGTATAGTATGGTGGGGGCCCCATAGCTAGAAAATGTGATACAACAAAGAGGATGAAAAATATTTGAGTTTAATACAGGATTGGCTTAAAAAAAAAAAAAAAGCAACGTAGAAAGAAGATGATAAATTCACACCCCAGTAGGGATAATTCACACCCCTTATAAAGTGAATTGCGGCAGACTTTCACGCTTTTTGACGACAAATCACGTTACAAGTGGTCCGAATTATCATACAGATGTGCGAATTTATCGTCCCCCCAAAAAATGGGTCAAATAAATGAAAAGTTGAGAAGTTGGTCAAGAACAGATTTACATTTAAAAACGGGCTATGATAAATTTGCACCCCCTGTAGGATAATTCGCACTCTTAAAGTGAATCATAAAAAAAAAAAAAAAATCCTCTCTCTGACGTGTAAAGATGCGAATTATCCTACAGCGGGTGCAAATTTATCATCGCTTTTAAAAACTGTTTAAAATAGAACCGCAATGAAGTGGGCCCACCCTTTGCTACCCACGCTCGCTAACCGAGCGAGATTCGCTCCCATCTACTTGTCGTTTTATACATAAAGAAAGCTGTCAAAGTTTGTTACTATTCCCAATAATCTGTAGAAGCAAATTAAAAAAGAAAAGACATGTGAGTTCGTGCGATTATCAAAATATCGTAGTGCCAATATCACTTCCCAATAAAGAATCGTCAATCTTTCCTGATGCCGTTCCCCTTCCCTTGTCGTTTCTTAACGTCATCTCTCACCGTCTCCCACCTTCTTCTTGTAGCCCAACACTACTTAAATTAAGCACACACCCTCTCCTTCTCTCCAAACATGGAGTCATTTAGCCCCCCTGGTATTGCTCATTTCCCTTTGTTTACTCAAATATTCCACTAAATTGATTATCTTAAAGTCGGTTTTTTTTTTTGGTTGGATTTTGATGTTACAAAATGATACAAAGATGGAATACTAGGTGAATTGTTGTTGGTTTCTTTGGCTAATAGTCATGGAGAAATGGATTTGTAGATTTGGGACTTTGAGTAATCAATGTGTTGGTTTTTATCAGTGGGTTTCTTTACTTGGGACTGGTATCAATTGAAGGCTATGAAACCCAATCTATGAGTCAAGCTGCTCCCATTTCATTGACAAAACCATTTCCCTAAGTGGGTTTTGTTAGTTTTCAATGTTGCAAATCATCTTTAGGTTTATTTGAGTGGGCCTTTTTGTTGGGTTTTCTAGCTGGTTTTTGAAATGGCTTTCTGTTGGTGGGTTTTGCAGCTATGAATCAGTCAACAGATTTTTGACTTCTTTTACTTATGAAACATCATCATATGTGCTTTTTTTAACTGGGAATTTGTTGAATTTTGTAGCTGTTCCTGGCCTACCCTTGATTGGGAACTTGCTTCAATTAAAGGCTAAGAAACCCCACCAGACATTTACTAAATGGGCTGAGACTTATGGGCCTATCTACACCATTAGAACTGGAGCTTCTAGTGTTGTGGTGCTCAACTCAGCTGAACTTGCAAAAGAGGTACTGCTCACATCTTTTCCCCTTCTCCTATGATTATTATTTTTCTTTATTTCCCTTTTTTATGTCATTGGATTGTTGTGATTGGAGTCATATAAAATGCTATTCCACTTCTTTATTTCCAATTTTGCAATTTGTTAAGAAAATGGAAAAGAGTTGAACATAAAATATGGGATGGGAAGCAAAGAAAGTGATATATTTCAAGGGATTTGCTAGGGACCATCGCAGAAGGCATTTCACGGATGGGCTGTTGCATGAGAGCAGCCACATAGGCTCACCTTTTGTCTTATTCATTTAATTCATCCTATGTGGCTGCTTTCTCGTGCAATAGTCGGTCTGCAAAATGTCTTCTCGGATGGTCCCTAGCAAATCCCATATTACAAATAGGAAAAACAAAAAGAAGTGAAAAACAAAAGGAAGAAACTGATTCCTCATGCACTGATTTTCTTTATCGATTTCTACATAAGCTCGAGTTCAACTACAAGGCTTAAAAATAATGGAACCAAATAAAAATAACACACAATAGACACGAAAAGTGATCTTGGCCTTGAATCAAGCGGAAAAACTTTGAATAGTTCTATATGACAAGTGTTAGAAATGGAGATAGGGTTAGAAAGGAAGAAGACGAGGAATGGAGAGTCTCCACTAAAGGGACCACCTCATGTAAATGATGTATATATAGGTCCAAATAGGGTAACATGTGTACAGAGACTATACTACCCTCTATGTAATACATAGACTACCCTTACATATTATTCAACAACAAGAATACCCTCATGTACAATACGAGCAGCTTCTGTAGAATCTGTACTCTAAGCTTGGCTACTGTTGATTGAATAGTTATCCATTTTCATTTTTTATTTTTATCTTATTTTCCTTTGGTTATTCCAGAATTATACATCATGGACACATTAACAATTTTTTTTCTGTTGATCTAATGTTTTGAAATATGGAGGGAAATTATTACTTCAATGTGATGATGGACTGCGGATTTGGGCTGCAACTCTATGGAATCCTCCTAATCCTTTATTGGTATTTTTTTTCGGGCCATGGTGACTAGATTCTCGTCTATCTCAACAAGGAAGCTTACAAACGCATTGACATTACTCACGGCTGATAAAACCATGGTTGCCATGAGCGACTATTGCGAGTTCCATAAGATGGTAAAGCAGTGTATACTTGCAAGTGTTTTGGGACCAAATGCTCAGGTCTGCTATCACAAATTTCTCTCTTTTACAACCAAATATCCACTAGAACTTCACATGAACGCTAGAAAAACATGTCTTATCTACTTTTTGTGAAACAACCAATTACTCCAAAAGCTTAAGCTGTTAGAGTTGGTGTTATTTAATCATTTATAATTCAACATTCCCCCTCACGTGGGGCCCTTCTTTTTTGGGTGGCCTTTCGCATGGATTTCTAATATCAAGGGGTTGTTGAGTTTTGAACCCCTCAAGGCAATACCACTTATTCCATGTGAAACAACCATTGTCTCCAAAAGTTTAAGCTGTTAGAGTTGGTGTTATTTAATCATTTATACTTCAACACGTTTTCTCACTTACAGAGTGTTTTAAGACCAAAGTATTTTGTGGATTGGATTACATTTGTATATCTGAATGGATATATTAAGTATCTATTTTGTTTGATATCAGAAGAGAAATCGTTGTCACAGAGACACCATGATAGAGAATATCACAAACTGCTTGCACACTAATGTCAAGGCAGATCCTCTCCATCCAGTAAACCTCAGAGAGATATTCAAAATGGAACTTTTTAGATTAGCTCTGAAACAAGTAAGTTTTCTTCTGAGATTTTGCAACTCTGTTTTGCTTTTAAATTTAAAGATTGAATACAAATAATGAAAAATGAAGATGAATTTTCAGGCTCTGGGAAAAGATGTGGAATCCATTTATGTGGAGGAGCTTGGGACCGAACTGTCGAAACAAGAAATGTTTGATGTCTTAGTGGTTGATCCAATGATGGGTGCAATTGAGGTCGATTGGAGAGACTTCTTCCCATATCTGAGATGGGTTCCTAACAAGAGTATGGAAATGAAAATCAAGCGAATGGCTACCCGCAAGTTTGCAGTGACAAAAGCCCTGATTGAGGAGCAGAAGAAACGAATTGCTTCAGGGGAGGTTGCTAACTTGCTATTCTTCTTTATTTCACTCTATTCAGTTCTTGGCTTTAATACTATAATAATCAATTTCTCAGTTCTGTTATAACTAATAATTGGGTTCTTGAACAGGTAATAGACTGTTATCTAGATTTCCTGCTCTCTGAAGCAAAAACACTGAAGGATGAACAGATAACCATGTTGATTTGGGAAGCAATAATCGAGAGCTCTGATACTACTTTGGTCACGACCGAATGGGCTATGTATGAACTTGCTAAGAACCCGAAGTATCAGGTGGGTCTCAAACTTAAACCATTTCGCATGCCCACCTTTGCAAAGTTTTCCATATTTCTGATTGTTTTTGCTGTTCTAGGATCACCTTTATCGGGAAATTCAAGAAATTTGTGGGTCAGAGAAGATTACAGAGGACCACTTGCCTCACCTACCATATTTGAGTGCTGTTTTCCATGAAACTCTTAGGAAGCATTCTCCTGTTCCAATCATCCCTCTAAGATACGTACACGAAGATACAGAACTAGGAGGGTACCACATCCCCACCGGCAGCGAGGTAAATGTTTTTTTGAAAAACCATTTAGTGGCTTCAAGATTCTGTTTATAAGGTTGCATTACTAACTGTATAAAGTCGAAATTTTTTGCAGATTGCCATCAACATCTATGGATGCAACATGGACAAAAATGCGTGGGATGAGCCTGAAGAGTGGAAGCCTGAGAGGTTTCTGGCAATGGGGAATGGGACAATAGATTTGTTCCGGACAATGGCTTTTGGTGGGGGGAGGAGAGTCTGTGCCGGAGCTTTGCAGGCAATGTTGAATTCTTGTACATCCATTGGTAGATTTGTACAGGAGTTTCAATGGAGACTGAAAGAAGGGGAGGAAGAGAATGTAGACACTGTTCATCTCACAACCCAAAAGCTCCACCCAATGCAAGCTATCATAACACCAAGATATGGTGCATGACTCACTTTGTCTGAATCCTTTTTCTTCCATATATTGAGAGCATCTGTTGGCCTATACATGTTAGGTGTATGATTTTATGTGGATGTGAATGGTTTCATTCATAAACCTATAACAATTTTGGGTAGACGATGAAAATAAACGTTTACGGGCTGTTTGGATACCATCATTTTAAAATCTTGGATTCTTTTAAAATCTTGGGTTTTGATGGATAAAACCTACAGAAAGAGAATGGGGGTGAGGGTGATGAAGCCATGCTTTCCTCAATAAGCAGCACAAGTTTTTACAATCCAGGTTTTAGAAATCTTAGGATGGAATAGAGATTTCTAAAACCCGGATTCATTACTTAAAATCCAAGTTATTGGATGGTAAAATCCAGGATTTTAGCTGCCCAGACACTACTTTCAAGCTAAATTCCAGGATTGTAAAATCTGGTTATCCAAACGGCCCTTAGGATTCTACAGATACTGCGGAAAAATTTCTGGAGAATTGAACAATCACTTAAGCAATCCATTCACAAATACTCTCCAATTTGACCTTTGTTAAGAGAATTGTCTCGTTCACGAGCTTTGGAGAAGTTGTTGCAATTGATTTTTTCCCTTTCAACTGAAGCCTTCTTCAATTCCATTGTAAATCTTCAGATTTTTTTTTTTTCTAACTGAATTTGTTGTACAAATTTGATGCAAGTAAACTACTAGGATTCTACCAAAAGGAGAAAAAATGGTAGATAATTGATCAATCAAACTATCAATCTAATAATCTTCACAAAGAGAGATAAACCAATGATATATTTGATTTTTTTTTGAAATGGTAATAATATATTGGGAAATTCTCAAAAAAATATGATTTTTATCTGAAAATCTCAAAAAAGGGTAAAGTTGGCTAATTTCTCAAAAAAAGGGGGAAATGCATCTGAGTGTTTTTCGACGAAAATGCCCTTGTGTTGGTTTTTCCTCCAAGAAAGTAAGCAACAGTTCCCAATGCATTCCACCTAACATTTTTAACTTTTTATCTTCTTCTTACCTTCTTCTTCCCCATGCCCAAACAAAACTCCATTGTCTTTTTAAAATTCCATTGCAGAGAGGTGAAACTCCCCTCTCCTAAAATCTAGCATTGGATCTCTTTATTTTTCTTTGGCTATCAAACCCATAAGCTTCTCTGGTAGGTCCATTGTGATACATTTGCATAGGTTTAACATGTTCCTTACAATGCTATGGTGTATTGTCATCATCTTGTTTATGTGTTAGAGATTTGTTATGGTTTTGTTTGGCATTTGTTATTGTCATCATCATCTTTACAATGCTATGGTGTATTGTCATAATCTCTCTATTGCCCTCTATGTTTCTATGTAGAGTAAACCCGGATGAAACTCATGTCAATACAATTACAACCACTATTTAAATTTGTAGAAGCAATATTTTGTTCTCGGAACCACTGTTGATATCTGGGAATCAGTATTTAAACACTCAGAAGCATCAATTATACATAGGAACCACTATTTACCACTATGTAGTAGTTCCGATGTATAAATAGTGGTTCCAAGGTATAAATAGTGGTTCCAGAGTAGAAATATTGCTTCACACAATCTAATAGTACTTCATTGGGTGTCAATGTTGCAATGAATTTATGAACAGTGGGTTACATAGTTTTCTAAACACTTAGATGTTATGGTGGTGCATAGTTTAGATGGCCTAATACTTGTGAGAATGACTGTATTTATAGGGTTTTAAACACTCAGAAGCACTCATTATACCTAGGAACTACTAATTATACTTAGTAACCACTAATTATACCTAGGAACCACTATTTACCATTATGTAGTGGTTCCAAGCAATAAATAGTGGTTCCAAGGTATAAATAGTGGTTCCAGAGTAGAAATATTGGTTCACACAATCAATAATACTTCATTGAATGTCAATGTTGCAATGAATTTATGAACAATGGGTTAAATAGTCGTCTAAACACTCAGATCTTATGGTGGTTAATTGTTTAGATAGCCTAATACTTGTTTAGAGAGTTTAAATTGTGATTACAAAAAGTTATGCACTAAAAAACACTATAAAAAGTGAGAATGAGTTTATTTATAGGGTTTTAAACTCTCAGAACCACTAATTATACCTAGGAACCACTATTTGCCAATATGTAGTGGTTCCAAGGTAAAAATAGTGGTTCCAAGGTAGGGTTTTGTCGAGGGTGGGGAGTGGAAGGATTTAGGAGGTTTTAGGGTTTTAGATGTAATTAATCTTAGGGTTATGGTGGAGGGAGGGGAGTGGAGGGATTTAGGGTTTGGGGAGGAAACACACAGTTGTAATGGGGGGGAGGAGGTGTGGAAGTGGTCTTTATGGGAAGTGGTTTCGCAAACGACGTTTGGTTTTAAAAAAAAAATTCGCAAAAAACCGGTCGACCTGCAAGTTGACCCATAAATGCTTCTCCTTTCTGTTTGGTCATATGGTGAAAAGGTCGACCTGCAAGTCAACCCATTAAGGCAAATTCACACCTGTTTGTGAATAAGGTAAAAAGGTTGACCTTCAGGTCGACCCATTAAGGCAAATTCGCACCTGTTTGTATTGATGGGCCACAACGTACATAGGTTGTGCCCTAAAAATCATTTTCATAGGATGATTCTAACCATCCGATCTAAAGAAGGACTTAGATTATGGAAACTTCTATAGATTGGACGGTTGGAATCATCTATGGAAATAATTTTTGGGGCAGAACCTATTTATGTTGTGGCTCATAAATTGTGCGGTTTGGATCATCCTATGGTGTGGGTTGTACAGTCCATTTTGAAAAATACGAGATGAATTTATCCATTTTGAAGTTTCCACAATCTAAGTCCCTCTTTAGATCGGATGGTTAGAATCATCCTATGGAAATGATTTTTGGGGCACAACCTATTTACGTTGTGGCCCATTAATTGGGCGGTTTGGATCATCCTATGGTATGGGTTGTATAGTCCATTTTGAAAAAAATGGGCTGAATTCATCCTAGAAGGGGGCTTTACAATGGAGTTTTAACAAAGGCAATGAATTTTCAACACTTGGCGTGGGAAAGAAGAAGCTAAAAAAGGTGAAGAATAATGTTTGTGAAATGCATTGGGATCCGTTTCTCAAAAAGGTGGAGGGAAAAGGGGGCTGTACAGTCCATCTTAAAACATGCCTTGGGATGTGTTTCACCCCTTTTTGAGAATTTAGCCAACTCAACCATTTTTTGAGATTTTCAATTAAAAATCCCATTTTTTTGAGAATTTTCCCTAATATATTTGATTAAAACATGATAAAGGGTAAAACCTAAAACCCGGCATTAGAGGCGCCTTTGTTCTTCAACCTTGAGGTCTAAGGTCCCATCCCAGCTTACCTACGCAAAAACAAAAAACAAAAAAAAAAAACAAACCAAAAACCTGCATTCGAAAACGATATCCACAATCCCTTGTTTTAATCATCAAAGTCTCTATATTATTTTTGATAGCTCTCCTGTTCGAATCATGGCACTCCTTGACTTTATTTTTCTATACTATATATAACTTGGGGTGGTCATCTTAGCTTTTTTTAACTTCCCTTTTTTAACCCAGAATTTATCAGCTTATTTAACCTTCCCTTTTGCTATTAAATATCTTATAAGTATACATTACTTTATGACTATTACATATCTTGCAATTTTCTTGTACCTAGTATGCACCTTATTATACTTTTGTACTATACATAATTGGGAAATTTGGTAGTTATCGAAGGTTAATTAAATTAAAAAATCCCCCAAAAACTTAGATATGTAAAAAGAAAAAATGAAAACCAAAAAGAAGCTAAATGGTTGGTTTTTTTTGTCAAGGGTGATGTTAGAAATGGGAAGCACATATGGCATGGGACCAGGATCATATAGGTCGCCTTATTGAGGTTCCACCAAATCAATGGTCTTGATCACATATGTATGCTACGTGGGCCAATGTTGATCATTAAAATTAGATATTGATTATTGACAATGATCATTCTGGTTGTAAACTTGAAAATAATGTCAGTCCCCGTTATGGTGGCAACCTAAGAGCGGGCGGTGTGAATTGGGTTTTAGAAATTTTTTGCCCTAAGAGCTAGGAAGTTTTTTCCATGATAAATTAGTGTGATGAGCATATTTATGTGTGAATTGTAGGTAGAAAAAATATGCATATTTAATGTTTAGAGCGGTACTACTAAGGTATTTTGCTTGTTTTTGGTGTTTCAGGGATATTCTTGAATTTTCACGTAAAATGGAGCTAAAGAGATGAAGTTTCAAAGAAAAGATCAAATACGAGAACACCACAATTGTGGCCCGTCATTTGAAGGGTTTAGATCATCTATGGTTCATCAATTGGTTGGTTCGGATAAGCTTTGGAAAATGAAAGGAGGAGTACAAGATTTATTCCAAGGCCCATCATATGTACTGTCTAGATCAACACAACATGGAAATGGATTGGGGCGACCAAGGTGGATTTTTAAATTTAGAATTGTGGACCCCACCAGTGGAAACGATATTTTGGGGTGCAACTTGTTGCAATTCTCCATTCTATAGAGGTCGAATAATATGTAGTTTCTATTTAGATTGAAGGGCTAGTGTCAGCCAATACTTTTATGGACCTATCATTCGAATGGATTGGATCATTCCATGGATATAAATAAGACCATAAGATGGATGGTTCAGATCAGCTTGTGAGAGTGGATTAGAAGAGACGACCATTTGTATGGAGGCCTAATCGAGTGAACGGTTTAAATCAATCAAATGTGAAGTCTGGATTATTCTAATTAAGGGTGCAAACAAATTATATTATGGCCCACTAAATGAACGGTTTTTGATCACCCACTGGAATAGGCGTGAATGTGCTCATTTTGAAAAAATACAAGGTCGTGCATGTGTAGAGCCCATTTTATTAGCTAGAATTTTATAAGAGGCAATAGATAAAGAAGGCAATTAATTAAAGTCTCTTGCAATTTCCAAATGGAATGTCATATGTGGTCGCCAATGTACAGGTTTAAAAAAGAAAGAAAGAAAGGGGAATCTTGAGAACATATGCACGGGGGTATAATGGGCAAAGATAGAATTAGTAACTTGCTCTGTATGAATCTTGTTTTACGTAGCAAATGTACAAGGTTGGTTATATTATTTTGCATGGATTTGGATGGTCAAAGGACGTGCATGGAAAAATAGCAGCAAGGATCTTCACTTGATTTTTATACCAAATATAGGTGGGACCCTCTTGCATTATTTCTAATTTGTCCTCTAATGAATAGTCTTTGAATAACACTAGATGCCGAAGGACTACAAAAGATCCCCACAAAGACATTGGATCATTTTGGGCCCACTAGTGGAAGAATTGGATTTTGCTTTATAATGGGGATTCGTTCAAATAGGGGTTGTGAGTTACTTAAAATACTTTGATATTTGAAGTCAAACATAGTGGGACCCATTTGAGACTTTCTTTCCATATTATGCCTTCAAAAGGAATCTACTATTTTAATTGGACAAGTAGCCTTAGAAATTGTTTCCATATCAGTCGGAAATGGCAGCTCGGTTGCATCAGTTGTTGTGCTTAAAGAATGTCATGACTTAATTGAGTTTCCATACGTAGGCCCACTCTTATGAAAAAGGATCCCAACCCTTCTCCCTTCCTATAGACAAGAGTGCCCAAACACAGGTGAAAGTAGACCTGGCAAACGGGCGGGCGGGGCGGGCCGGGTCCAGGTCAAATGAAAATTTTACGGGTTACTAAGCTTGGACCCGCAGCCTGCCTGTACGGGCCGGGTTGACCCGCGGGTCACCCTCATTTTTACATATTTTTTAAGATTTTTTATTATTATAGGGATTTGCTAGCCGCCAACCATTTATGTTCACTATTTGAGAGATTTTTCTTATTCTCCACGGTGGTAGAGATTTGTCTTATTGTCCACCCAGGTGCAAAGTGCAAAGATTGGCAGAAGTACTATTTGTGAAAAGTGGCTAGCAATAAATACTAATCACTAAATGAGAAATTAAGGGAAAATGATAGCAAAATTGGAAAATAATTTAAAAAAACTGAAATAATGCACTTAGAGATGACAATTACCGAAAAAACTACAAATAAAAAGCAGAAATTATGACAATTACGAAAAAAGTCAAACGGTGCCAAAATAAAACCTTTTGACCATTGTGCAAACCAACACTTAAATTGAGCAAACCTCCCTCTCCATCTCTCTTCAAACATGGAAAAATATTTTGATCTCCACTATTTCTCAACCATGGGTTTTGGGACCATTGTGCTTGGTTTCTTGGTTATGTTTTTTGTTTGGAGGTTTTTCATGAATCAGAAAAGGAATTCCAATAGCCCACCTGGTATTGTTTATTTCTCTTTGTAGAGTGTAATTTTTCACTACATCTTGATTTTCTTAAGTGGGTTTTTTTTTGTTGGATTTTTATGTTATAATATGATCAATAGATGGGTTCTCTAGGTGGGTTTCTATTGGGTTCTCAAGCTGATAATTAATCAGAAGGAAAACATCCATATATAGAGAGGTTTTTGTTGGTTTTCAATGGCAAATCTATTTACCTAAGTGGCTTTTTATGTTACAAAATTATCAATGGATTGCTTCTCAGGGTGGGTTTCTATTGGTTTCTCAAGCTGATAATCAGGAGGAAATCATGAATGTATAGGGAGGTTTTTGTTGGTTTTCCATGGGAAATCTATTTTCCTAAGGCTCTGTTTGGATTGCAAGAATCTTTTGGAAAAGTTGGGAAAAAAATTTCCAATTTTTTTTACTTATTTTACTCCAAATTGTCTTAACTATAATCATATCAGTTTCCTCTAAATCATGTAAAGAAAAAAAATTCCTCAGAAATGTTTTTCTTGCAATCCAAACAGGGCCGAAGTTTGTTTTTGTTGGTTTTCAATGGCAAATCATCCATAGAGAGGTTATCTAAGCGGGTCTCTTTATTGGGTTTTCTAGCTGCAATTCAAAATGGGTTTCTGTTGTTGGTTTTTGAAGCTATAATAAATTTTCCAAGTGGTCATAGAGTTATTCTATTTATGGAACATCAGCATATGTTTAACTAATTTGATTTTTGTTGAATTTTATAGCTGTTCCTGGCCAACCTTTTATTGGGAACTTGCTTCAGTTGAAGGCTAAGAAGCCCCATCAGACATTTTGTAAATGGGCTGAGACTTATGGGCCAATCTACACCATTAGAACTGGAGCTTCCACTGTGGTAGTGCTCAATTCAATAGTAGTTGCAAAAGAGGTACTGCTCACATCATTTCCCCTTCGTCTTTGATCAATACTTTTCTTTGACTTCTTTTTTATAATAGGGTTGTTGTGATTGGAATCATATTAAATGGTATTCCACTTCTTTGTTTTTACTTCTTATATGACAAGAACACCCTATTACAGGGGGAGTAGCTTCTGTAATTTTGAGTAGTACTCTATTTTCATTTTTAATTTTATCTTATTTTTTCTTTTGTTTTCAATAATTATAGAACATGAACTATTTTTTGTTGTTGATCTAAATCTTTCCTCTATAAAACCAATGATCTTTGAAATATAGGGGCAAGTAATCAATTCTATGTGATGATGGCCTGTCAAGTTGGGATGCAATTGTATGGAATCTTCATAATGATTTATCTGGATGTTTTTGCAGGCCTTCGTGACTAAATACCTGTCTATCTCAACAAGGAAGCTTTCAAGAGCATTGCAATTACTCACAGCTGATAAAAACATGGTTGCCATGAGCGACTATGGTGAGTTCCATAAGATGGTAAAGAAGTATATACTTGCAAGCCTTTTAGGGGCAAATGCTCAGGTCTGTTATCTCATATTCTCTCCTTGACAATCAAATATCGAACTGGAACTTTGCATTAACACATGAAAAAACATTTTTACCCAGTTCTTTCTCACTTCAATGTTTTCCAAGATCAAATTATTTTGTGGGTTGGATTTCGTTTATTGAGTCGGAATGGGCATCTTAGTATCTATTTTGTTGATATCAGAAACGAAGTCGTTGTCACAGAGATACCATGATAGAGAATACCACAAAATGCTTGCATGCTAATGTCAAGGAACATCCTCTTCTTCCTGTAAATCTTAGAGAGATATTCAAGAAAGAGCTTTTTCGATTAGCTCTGAAACAAGTAAGTTTCTTCTCATGGCTTCTCGTGGGATGTCCTAACTCTGTTTTTCTTTGAACTTAAAAGAGTCTAAACAAATAATTAAAATTTGTAATGGGATAAATTTCCAGGCTTTGGGTAAGGATGTGGAATCTATTTATGTAGAGGAGCTTGGGAAACAATTGTCGAAATGGGAAATGTTTGACGTCTTAGTGGTTGATCCAATGATGGGTGCAATTGAGGTCGATTGGAGAGATTTCTTCCCATATCTGAGATGGGTTCCTAATAAGGGTATTGAAATGAAAATTCGGCGAATAGTTTCCCGCACATCTGCAGTGATGAAAGCCCTGATCCAGGAGCAGAAGAAACGGATTGCCTCAGGAGAGGTTGATATTCCTCTGTATTTCACTCTATCCACTTTTTTGCCTTTGCTAATATAGGAATCAATTCCTTAGTTCTTTTGTTATAAATCATAAATGTGATCTTGAACAGGATATAGACTGTTATACCGACTTCCTACTTGCTGAAGGAAAAACACTGAAAGATGAACAAATAAGCTGGTTGGTTTGGGAAGCAATAATTGAGACCTCTGATACTACTCTAATTACAACTGAGTGGGCTATGTATGAGCTCGCTAAGAGTTCAAAATATCAGGTGGGTGTCTCAGCAAACTTAACATTCTCTTTCTTCCAGGTTTTACAAGATTCTATGTTTCTCATTGTTGTTTTTGTTGTTCTAGGATCGCCTCTATCAGGAAATTCAAAAAATCTGTGGGTCTGAGAAAATTACAGAGGACCATTTGCCTGAGATACCATTCTTGAATGCTATTTTCCAGGAAACTCTTAGGCTGCATTCCCCAGTTCCAATCCTCCCTCTGAGATACGCACACGAAGATACAGAACTAGGAGGGTACCACATCCCTGCTGGCTCCGAGGTGACCAGTTTCTGTAAACCAATAAGTTGCTTCAAGTTGCTGTTTATAAGATTTCAACTAACTGTGTGAGAGAGAATAATACCATTTAGGCCCAGTTTTGGATTTTGAGAATCTATTTTGAGGCCAAAGATGATTCTTGGACTCAAAACTAAACATAATTTTGAGTCCAATAATCAGTTTCGGATTTAAAAATAATTTTCAAAATTGAAAACAAACAAGGCCTTAGTGGCTTCAAGGTGCTGCCTGTAAGGTTTCATTACTAATTGTATGATATAGTTTTTGTAAACCATTTAGTGGTTTCATGGTAGGGGTGCAACTGGGGTCGATTTTTGAGAATTTAGGTTGAGCTTTTGCATTAAAATTAGTTCGAGTTCAGGGTTGATTCTAATTCATTATTTAGCAAAACCTAAACCATTTTTTGCAAACCATTTGGTGGCTTCAAGGTAGGGGTACAACTCGGGTTGACTTTTTGGAATTTGGATTGTGCTTTCACCATAAAATTGGGTCAGGTTTGGGTCGATTCTAATTCATTTTTTTAGCAAAATCCCAACCCTTTTTTGTAAACCATTTAGTGGCTTCAAGGTAGGGGCCTTTTTTTTTAGAATTTGGGTTGAGCTCTTACCATAAAATTTGGCTCGGGTTCGGACTGATTTTATTTTAGTGAAAGCTGAACCTGACCCCGACCTGACCCAATTTGCACCCCTACTTCAAGGTGCTGTTCATAAGGTTTTATTACCAGCGGTATGATGCTGAAATTGTTTTCAGATTGCCGTCAACATTTACGGGTGTAACATGGACAAAAAGGTGTGGAATGAGCCTGAAGAGTGGAAGCCCGAGAGATTTCTATCAGTGGAGAATTTAACAGGAGATTTGTTCCAGACGATGGCTTTCGGTGGGGGAAGAAGAGTCTGCACAGGCGCTTTGCAGGCGAATTCTATCGCTTGTACAGCCATAGGTAGATTCATACAGGAGTTTGAATGGAAACTTAAAGAAGGAGAGGAAGGGGATGTGGATACTGTTCAGCTCACTACCCACAAGCTTCGTCCAATGCTGGCAATCATAACACCAAGAAATAGCTCATGACTTGCTTGAACTGAATCCTTTTTCTGCACTATCTTTCACATCTTAAAGGCTATACATGTTTAAATAACCTGTGTACTGGGTCTGTGAGTTTATGGTGTGTTTGATCTTTGTTGTATTTGCTTTTGAATAAAGCAGAGGGAAAAGTCTTTGAAATGAACTTCAGCTAATAACTTGAGGGATCTCTGTCATCTACACTCATTGTGATATGGGATTTTGAAATCTTACATCGCACTACATCAAGCAAAAACATTTCCATGTCTCTTGCTTTGAAATCCAACTTGCTGAACGCTGTTCAGCTTGGGTGTCTACAGTTGAGCATACCATATGACGGATTAATCAGGGAAAGATATCATTTCGCCATCTGGAAATGATATCCATTTTCTTGAGTTTTATGTGTCTTCATGTTTGATCCAACGACAGCGAGATGGCGCTATTTAATCTTTTATACTTTAGCACTTCACGTCATGTGTGGTCCCTTTTTCTAGGTTCGGCCTACATGTAGCACAAGTGGCCTCTCTTTTGGGTTTGGCCATTGCATGTGGTTTTTTTTGCTATCAAGGAGGTTTGAGCTCAGGACCTTTAGTTCTGATACATGTGAAACTACCTGTACCTCCAACAGCTTAAATGGAGATGGTGTTATTTAATCTTTTATACTTTAGCACAAACATGAAGGGGGGGGGGGGGGGGGGGCGCTGATGTCGTATACTTATGTCATACATCATTACTTGCAGCTACGTCCATACACCACATAATTTCACTATTTTAATAATGCAGTAGCTTCATTTTTTGAATGATGATATATTTGATAAAAGAAAGCATGGAGGGGAGATGATCAAGAGATTTGCTAAGAAGATCAATAGTCGAAAAAGATTCTCTATCCACACTCTAACCGACCAGCCCAGCTTAATTATCTTTAATCTATCTCACCACATTAAGGGAATCTCAATAATTAAATGTTGTAACCACTGGCTGAGCATATGCTTTGTTAATCCCACTCTTATAGGACTAGAGACAGCCCAAATAACATCTCACTTTGACTTCCTAAGAAGACTTCCAATACCAATTCGGACCTAAGTTACCTAAACTCAAGTTAACAAAGTTCAACTTTAATAATCCAAGAGGAAAAGGGTCCCAACAAAGACTTGAGATGTCAATTCTTTGTCCTACTCATCTGATCTCCTCCCTGGAACTATGAAAGGATAGCACTTCATTACTTTATTAACAACTTTCTGATCAGGTATTGAGGGTATTTTGACAATTGTAAAAGCTTTTAAAGCTAGGTGGAGAAGAGTGAAGTGAAACATAGAGTTCCATCCTTGAGACAACGGAGTGCCCATTCCATTTTCAGATTTTCTATTTTATACTTCTTTATATCGACTGTTACAATTCTGAGGCCGACAAGAAATAACATAAAGAGAATAGTCACTTCATCCGAAAAAAAAGGAGGTGAAGATGTCTTTTCTAAGCTTTGCTTTAGCTGAGAAAGATAAGTGCTCCTCTAACATCACTGTTTTTTCTTTAGCAGCAGCCTCAGTGCACTTAATACATGGGGCCCTTTCCTTCAAAGCAGACTTGTTAGCCATAGAAAGTCTATTTTTACCTCTTTTTGAGTTGTGGTGCGGTGTCTGCTATTCCTTGTCAAGTAGACAGCCTTGGCCAACCATATATTAGCATAATTTTTATGGCATTTGGGTCTATTCGTTTGACTTGGCTGTTGTGCTTGTTTAAAGGCCCTGCTCTTTTTACATTCTTAGAATTGATTTTGACGAGATATGAAAATCATAGTACAAAGTCCGACCATATTTCTGGTTTTTTCCCTTAGGCTCTGTTCACTTGCGTTCCCGGGAAAGCAAATCCCTGGAAAACAACATCTTTTTTCCTTGACAAGGCTGAATTCTGGTGTTCACTTGCTGTCCTAAGAAAGTAACAACCCTAGGTGGAAAATATCAAATAATGACATGGAAATTGCCAAAAATGATGTGGAAATGTCTCTTTTCTCACAAGTATGGGAAACCAAATCCCACTATTTTGGTCGGATTTGCTTCCCCGGAAAAACTAGTGAAAAAGGTGGGCAAGCAGTTTCTCGGGAAACCTTTTTCTGCACAGTTCCTGCGCACGTGAACAGGCGCGGGAAACCTTTTCCTACACAGTTTCCCTGGATTTCTTTTCCTAATGCCACGTCAGATTCCCGGAAAACCTTTTCTTTTCCTTTCCCAGGAAAACAAGTGAACAGAGCCTAAAACCTGACCCAACCTGAGATTTGGTCAGGCTTTTCAACCTTAAACCCGACCCAACCCAACCCAAGACCCGTGATTTTGAAACCCGACCTAGTCACCTAGGTAATATTTTTGGGTTGGGTAGATGCAGGTCGAGTAAAACTGAACCCAAGTTACAACCTTATTTTAAGTAGAAAGAGAAAGTATATGGCTTTCTTGTTGTTTTATATATTTTTTGGTTAAACAGAATATATTTAGAAGATTTCATTAATGATCCAATTCATATTCTTGTTAATGATGCATTTAAGATTCTTTGGGGATTTGCTAAGCAATTTTGTGGAAAGCCATTTCGCAGCCGGCTTTTGCAAGAGAAAGCAGCCACATAGGCTCACTTTTTAGCAGATTTTGTCTTATCCATTTAATTCCTGAGGTGGTTGTTCTCTCCTGCAAAAGCCAGCTGCGAAATGGCTTTCCACGAAATTGCCTAGCAAATCCCATATAATTATATAACATAACGACACCTTATTTTAACATATCCACAAGAACAGTCCTATTGTTAATTAGCAAAAAAGGGTTTAGAGATTGCAATGGCATCATTATTTACGCATTTTCCAGTTGAGCAGGCTCAACGGATTCCACTTTTGGGCTATACACCTCGGCATGAGCATATTTAGGGAGCATATGAAAGTTAAGTTAGAGGTGGAAGGTGATTCCTCTAATGTCATTTCTTGGGCTCGAGGTAAGAGTGTAGGTACTTGGGGGCTAGCTAGGCTTTGGATGAAATTTTTGTAATGTACGAGGAAAGATTTTTTTCTTTTGACCATGCTCCTAGGAGAGCAACTATTAGTGTTGCCCGCTGGACCTACTGTAATCTTTTCTCTCTTCTAATATAGTTATCTTTTGCTGGAAAAATAAAATTATTGCAGAGCGAAAGCAGATATTATGCACATATAGACACACCTATATCAAATTATTTGAAAGGAGATGATATCGCCCTTCCTTGGTAGAACAAAGAGAGGACTGCCAATACTAAAAAAGGAGGTACAGATGTCATTTCCATAGGCTATGTTTCTTTCATCATAGAATTAGCATAAAGCAAAATTTTCACCCATTTTCCACTTAAATTGAGGGTAAATTTGTTTTAGGCCAATTTCAAGTGGAAAGGAATATAAACCTGGTTAAATAATCTACATAGTAAATTAATCAGCAGGGCACTCTTCTTTGATGCTATGAAGACTAGGTTGCCAATGATCAATAGATGTCCTAGGAGACTTATTCATCAGCAGTTCTGGAGATCCTTTCACACCCATTCTTCCATTTCCTCTGCTTCTTTTCTTATTGGGCCCCTTTGATTGAGAAGACTCTTCCACGATTGATCCTACACCGTTGATCGAATCCTGTTTGGCTTTGATCTTGTTCCCAGGAAGAAAGCACATTAGGCAACCATCCTCCGAATTCGGAATATCCACGTTCGATCCATCAGTGCCTTTGTCTGATTTCTTCAAACAATCGTAGGATAGAGTAGGAGTGTTCTTGCCTGTGCAGGACCAACATGCGGAGTCAGAGTCCGTATCTTCTTCATCTTCGCGCGGATTGGATTGGCAATTGGGAGTCTGGTTAGTGTGAATTTGTCTTTGAGGTGAAGGAGTGCGTCCCAAGGATTTGCGTTGAAGCTTCCGAAGGGTGCTCATGGGCACAACATAGAACTTTTGGCCTAGCATTAGGACAGTGTCGGGGTGGGTTATGGCCCAAGGGTCGCGGAACACATGTGGGTATGTGACACAACATCTTGGGTTTAGTAGCATAATCTCAGCCGCAAGAATTGGCCTATCATGGAGCTCGATTCGGCCTCCCGGATGAACAATCTTCACCACCATGTTCTTTGTGTTGTTAGCACAAAACCAATTTGCTAAGGCCATACTCTCTCTCAACAAGTTGAAGGACTTGGAATTATAGATTCTAAGGGAGTACTCAGGCACTCTTCTTATTCTTTTATGGGAAGCTGTTCAAAAGCATCAAATTTGCTTTGCTTTACTCCTTTCTCTTGTGCTCATTCGATGAAATCTTCAAGCCTGTCGATGTTCACAAAGCAAATTGAGCTGCTGATTGTGGGCCCTGTTTGGAAACCCTCCAACCTAGATGGGTTTGTCTCTTTCAATCTATGAATAATGAAACCTTAGACATTCCTTCCCTTCTGGATTTCATCAAGCTTGGTTGAAATACAACTGTAGTGAAAATGAAGAAAATATTCACAAAATAATAACTTAAAAGTGACTTGGAGCTCCAAGACAAGTGGCATCTCAATAAGCTGTCATGTCAACCGCGGAATCAAGCTCATGTAAAAGAGAAGAAATGATATTTCTATTTCCACCCCATTTTTTGGTGAAAATGCTAGAAAATGGGGTGGAAATATTTTTAGATTTATTAATCAAATCTTAACAAGGAAATTAATCGAATCTCTCATTATAATGATTAGATAGTGATGATATGTGATCCCCACGATCTAACCATTGAAGATGCTCCAGATGAACACTGCCCATCGATTACTGGCGAGATCTTGCTATCTAACCAAGTCCGGATGTCTTCAGCTTGATCTTGGTAAATCGGGGACCACAGAGAAATCCCTAGATCACTTTAATCTTGCAACCACCATTATTTATAAAGTTTTGAATTAGGGTTAGCTCTCCTCATGCACCACCTCCGTTTCTATTAATGAAACTTAATTAGAAATTAACCGTAATTGAATTAAACAGAAATTGGAAAATACTAATCACCTACTTAACTAAAATGTCCATGTGGGGCTGTCCTCTATGGAAGCATTTCTAACAAATATCAATTCTTGAAAATGATCATAGCTCAGTAAAACGCGCCGTTTTGGGACACCCCAGGCCTCTCTCACGAACTAGCTGATGGGCTATTTAAAAAAGCAAAAATACCGCTTACGATTGACAGATGTTCCCCGGTTGACTGGGAATGGCCGGTCGGTGGCCAAAACTTTTCTGCTTTTTTTTTTCTCTCCTTTTGCAATTCCGCCAGTCAACCGGGCGTATCATGGTCGACCGTCACTCCCTGGATTTCACTCATTTCATATTTTTCTTTTGCTTTCACAACTGCACGTGGTCCGCTAGATTTCCCTTGTTAGATTATATTATTTGGGACCCTCTTAGGCACCCTTGAATGCCTATGAGTGGGATTCTTTGTGGGAATAGATTTATACAATCTAACACATGACTTTGACTTTGAATCTTTCATGTGGTCTTCATTCTTCAAGTCTTGATCTTTTTTCCTTCTTGGATCTTCTTCACCTTGGCTTATATGATCTTTCAAGTTGATCGTTGTCATTTATCCAAGCTCCTTAACTTTGAACCTCAGATAAATCTATGACTTAAATCGCAAACACAATTAGTACATTAACTCACTTGTGTTTGGAATCATCAAAACAAGATAGAGGATCGCCAAAGGTTGAGCCATTGGGCTTACAAAACTCATAAATTTAAGTTCTCCATCTTTTTAAAATTTTGCCTTATAAATTTTAGTTATAAAAGTACATCATGAGGCGACATGCGTGGTCTCGGTCCTATGTTGAATGTATGTCCCATACTCAACTCAAGTCAACTAAGCCTTTGTCCCAAACTAGTTGGGGTCAGCTAATGAATCCTTTAGAAGAATTTCATGAAGAAGGTGAAAGAGTTTACCCTGCTCAAACTGACTAAGTCTAATCCTGACACTAGTTGGGTTCGTTTACATGGATAATTTTCTTCAATTCTCTTCTATCGAATGTCATGTTCTCTATTATGTTCCTAGCCATTAAGTCTTTCCTCACAGTTTCTACCCAAGTTGATTTTGGTCTGCCCTCTCTTCTTTTCACTCCATCAACTTGGCACGAGTCACTTCTTCTCACTGGAGTATACAAAGGCCTACTTTGGATATGCCCAAACCGTCTTAAGCGGTGCTCTCTCATCTTCTCCTCAATTGGTGCCACCCCCACATTTTTACGGATGTCTTCATTTTTAATTCTCTCTAACCTTGCCGCACATCCATCTAAGCATTCGCGTCTCCGCAACACTCATCTTATGCTAATGCTGCTTCTCGGTGGCCCAACATTCTGAGGTGTACAGCATGGCTGGCCTCACAGCTGTCTTATAAAACTTTTCCTTCAACTTGGTAGGTATTTTATGATCGCACAGAACTTCTGAAGCATGCTTCCACTTCAACCAACCTGCTATTATTTTGTGGTTGACATCCTCTTCAATCTTACCTTCCTTATGTAGGATTGAACCAAGATAGCGAAAGATATCCCTCTTAGGCACCTTATGTCCATTCATGAAAAAAATTACCTATAGAACTCCTGAATGGATATCCCATAGGTAAAATAAATTACTATATATAAAAAATTAACGAATAGGTTTTATTGGCGGAACACAAAAAATGCTTATTAAACCAAGGACCTATCATCATCTGATGAAGTTGTTCTGAACAACAGTGGGCCGGACTTGTGGTCGGCAATAAGGCCAACAGATCTGATCACATAGATGACATATGTCGTGGCGCAAGTGGGACTTAGAGATTGTCTTTTAGGAACATATGTAATAGGTATGTCTTTTTTAGCATTTAACTTCAAATAATGAATAGCTTTTTAAATTGCTAAGTTGATATTCTCCACCATGATCGGATGATCCTAGCCGTCTCTTGATCTATATAAATAAAATAAAAATACAATTTACTTTCCTTTTTATTTTGATTAGGATTTAGGAGGAGAGAGACTAGGTGAAATAGATAGGTCGATCTATAAAGATGCGGACTAACTGCACTTGGACAAATAGAGCCTACAGATCTTTAGGGTTCTCTCAGATTGGCTTTGTGCCTTTCCTGAAATATCGGCAGCCTAAATGATTTGGTCATTTCCAGTATTTTTTTGCACCTAAGTCATGGGGATTCGAGCTTGCTTCAATCCATTGTATTCTTGCGCATGTGTCCCAGCATGGGAATTCATTTTCATCATCTTTTTTTAATGGTTTAATGTTTTTTTTCCGTATGACATGATGTAATTTCTGTCCGCCTTGATCTTGGATGAATGGGGTGCTAATCGGCATGCGATCACGACCCTTCGGGTCATCAAATGATCATCTGGTGGTCTAGAAATACTAAAACATCATATAGCATTGTGGTGGCCCCATAGTTAGCAAAACATGATATGACAAAAAAAAAAAAAACCAAGACAGTGGCCTCATAGTTAGCAAAATGTGATACGAAGAGAACGGGATTGAAAAAATTCGAGTTTAACATAGTATTAGCTTAAAAAAAAGCTTTCTAAAAAAACCGGTCAAATAAATGAAAGCACAAAAATGCACTTTATACATTTAAAATTTTGTTATTTACAAAATATAGCATGGGTAAAATTGAAATGTTGGTTAAAAAAACACATTTAATACTTTTAAAACAAGTTTTAAGGCCATGCCCAGCTTCCAGGAAGTATAAATTAGTGCCTCCAAGTGGTGAGAGAGGGGTAGAGTTTTTTGTTTCCTGATTTTTAGCCACTTCTCACTACTTGGGGACACTAGTTTCTTGATTCTTAGCCAGTTCACCCACCCTACTCCTCTCTCACCACTGAAATCCCAGACATCAAAACTTATCTACAATCCCCATGAAATTATCTTAATTACAATTCACAGCCATACATAACTTTTTAATTTTTCTTTACCAATGTTATTCTTGATTATGAATAAAGTTTACTTTGAGTTAGAAGATTAAGGAAAATAATAGACAAATCCCTCTATTGATGGTATTAGAAACACATTAAAAACACTAATCTTTGAAAAGACTCTCTCTCAAAAGTAACTTTATCTTAAATCAAGGGTTAATTTGGCAAATAAAAAAAATTAAAAGCTATTAAAGGTAGATATTGGTTATATTGGATTTGCTAGTTCGCGGCTGGCTTTTGCATGATAGAACAGCCATCTCAGATTATTTAAATGAATAAGACAAATTATGCCAAAAAAGTCAACGTGTGTGGCTGTTCTCATGTGCAAAAGCCAGCCGCGAAATGGCTTTCTGCGAAATTGCCTAGCAAATACCTGTTATATTGGTAATTAAAAATTTAGAAATGATTTTAGCACTCAACTCCTCTAATATGTAGCAAAAGCTTCTTGTCGTCATGTTTTTAATTAATTGGCAGTGTCAGAGCTTTTGGGAACTGTATATAACCTTTTGACAGCAATTTTAACACTAAAAGACAAGAAGCTTTCGCAACATATCAAAAGAGCAGAGTGCTAAAATCATTTCCCTCAAAAAATTTCTAGGGAATTCTCGTAGATACGTATTGATGCATGGGGTTTTTAAGTAGTTTTACCTTTTGGCTTTTAAAAACAAACGTTTGCTTCACCATTTCAAAAAAAAAAACAAACAAACGTTTGCAACCTACGGGTGGCCCACCGGATCCTGATCAAAATGATGTGGGCCCACCCTTATGAAAAAGGATCCCAACCCTTCTCCCCCTTCCTATACACCCTTTCTCCCTACCTATAGACAAAGGTGAAAGGCCGTTAGTTCTACGTGGTCTTAATGGAAAACCGATGATATTTTCATTCACCCCCACCCCGGCAGTACGCATGCGCCCCACTGTTAACCTGATTTGACGTCAAAAAGGGTTACAGCTGCCCACTATTCACGTCATAAGGGGGCGAATGCGTACTGCAGAAGGGTGAAAATATCATCTCAAAAATCGGTCCAGCTGAGCTCGATAATAGAGAAGATGCCAATAATCTAACCCGTGCTAAAAAAACGAGAGATTCTCTTCCTTACATCTGTCGTTATTTACATAAGGAATCATCAATATTTTCCGATGCTATTCGCCCTCTTTTGTCGTTCTTAACGTCATCTCTATCACTCCCTCCCACCTGCTTCATGCAACCCAACACTTAAATTGAACAAACCCCCCTCTCCGTCCCTTCAAACATGGAAACATATTTTGATCCTCAGTATTTCTCAACCATGGGTTTTGGGACCATTGTGCTTGGTTTCTTGGTATTGTTTTTTGTTTGGAGGTTTCTCATGAATCAGAGAAGGAATTCCAATAGCCCACCTGGTATGGTTTATTTCTCTTTGAAGAGTGCAATTTTTCGCTACATCTTGATTTTTTTAAGTGGGTTTTTTTTTGTTGGATTTTTATGTTATAATATGATCAATAGATGGGTTCTCTAGATGGGTTTCTATTGGTTTCTCAAGCTGATAATTAATCAGAAGGAAAACATCCATATATAGAGAGGTTTTTGTTGTTTTTCAATGGCAAATCTATTTACCTAAGTGACTTTTTGTTGGCCTTTTATGTTACAAAATGATCAATGGATGGCTTCTCAGGGTGGGTTTCTATTGGTTTCTCAAGCTGATAATCAGGAGGAAATCATGGATGTATAGGGGGGTTTTTGTTGGTTTTCCATGGGAAATCTATTTCCCTAAGGCCCTGTTTGGATTGCAAGAATTTTTTGGAGAAGTTTGGAAAAAAATTTCCAATTTGTTCTTCTTATTTTACTCCAAATTGTCTTTACTTAGAGTTACCTTCAATTTATGATGGTATTCCTTTAAATTAACTATAATCATATCAGTTTCCTCTAAATCATGTAAAGAAAAAAAATTCCTCAGAAATGTTTTTCTTGCAATCCAAACAGGGCCTAAGTTTGTTTTTGTTGGTTTTCAATGGCAAATCATCCTTAGAGAGGCTATCTAAGTGGGTCTTTTTATTGGGTTCTCTCAGATTGGCTTTGTGCCTTTCCTGAAATATCGGCAGCCTAAATGATTGGGTCACTTCCACACTGTTTTTTTGCACGTCGTGGGGATTTGAGCTCACTTCCTTGTATTCTTGCGCGTGAATTACAACATGGGAATTCATTTTCATTTTCTTTTTTAATGCTTGAACCTTTTTTTTCGTATGATAGGATGTAATTTGGTCTAAAAAAACAGGACTGTGGCTCCATAGTTAGCAAAACATGATACGGAAAAAACGGGAAGGAAAAAATTTGAGTTTAACACAGTATTAGATAAAAAAGTGTAGCAAAAAAATTTGGTCTAAAAAAAATTTGGTCGAAAAAATGAAAGCAAAAAAGTGCATTTTATACATTTAAAATTTTGTTATTTACAAAATATAGCATGGTAAAATATGTTGGTTAAAAAAACACATTTAATACATTTAAAACAAGTTTTTAAGGCCATGTCCAGAGCTGCTAGGAAGTTTTTTTCATGAAAAATCAGTGCCTCCAAGTGGTGAGAGGGGTAGGGTGAGTGGAGAAAGAGAGAGATTTGAGAGGCACAATTGAGATGAGGGTGACAAGATGTTGGAATATATGAGATCTCACAAATAGGTTAGATTAGGGAACTATGATTTGATTAGGTAAAATAAAATCACATCTTCCAAGATTTGATTTGGATTAATTGGGGAAGATTATGCAGGCAGGCTAGATTAGGTACTGAGGTAATTATCTTCTCATATCTTGTCAAATCTATTTCCATAAATCTTGTGATACTAGTATCTATGTTTATCCTCTTGAGTGTTCTATATAAACACTCATTAGGCTTGATTGTAAGATAAGTAAAGATTAGTGGAAATCTTCAATATTTTGCATGGTATCAAAGCCACCGATCTTGGAGTGACCACAAGACAAATAGCTACTCTCTCCGGCGGACGGCCGATCTAGCCGTTCACTCGGCCACCATTGCTCCCACGTTCTCTTTCTCAAATTAGCACCACTAGTACTGCCTTCCTTACCAGCTTCATTAGTTTCAATCTCCTTGCATTCTTTTCTCATCTAATTTTCAAGACTTTCTTGGTTGCCTTCAATAACCCCTCATCTTCTTGAATGCACCCCTCTCATCATCTTGTGCCAATTACACGGTCTCCTTATTTTGCTGTCAACACCTTGACAAATTAAAAAAAAGGGATTTGCATTTTCAAAACACATATTTGATATTTGCACACTTTTTCTCAATGTCCAATTTTTCGTCGATAATTGTTGCCACCATTCCTAGTCGCTATTTGTCGCTTTCTCTTCTATTTGTTTCCTCTCTTTCTTTATATTTTTGTCTTTCGCTTATTTCGGTTGAGGTACCTCTTCGTGGTGCGTGCCCGAAATAGGAGCTCCACTCAGTTGAGGGGCCTCTCTCCTTGAGGTTCGTGTCTGAGAGAGCAATTTCTCTCTTTCATAAGGATCGGTATCTCAAGCTGACCCGTAAAGTCTGCCCATTGAGGCTTTCTTTTGCCCATAGAGGCCATTTCTTGCCCATTCCGGCATTCCTCCATTGTGATACATTTCTTGCCCATTCCGGCATTGGTCCATTGTGACCCATTTTCAGAAGGTTCAATATTCTAATCGGCTTAATGACTCGCCGATTCAGGCTTGAGTCCAATTCAGTTCATTGAAACTCTTCGCGGCTCACCTTTTAATGCGACACGTTTTTCAACAACAGGCGGCCATCATCTTCAACAATATTGGCAACATACATCAAGCAGACATCAATCGTGACAACGTGCAACAAAATTGGCAAATTTTTACATTTTTTTTGGAATATTTATTGTAATCAAACGTGTATCGATTTTCTATCCATATACGTTTGAGGGGGCATGTTAGAATATGTGAGATCTCACCAATAGGTTAGATTAGGCAACTATGGTTTGATTAGGTAGAATAAAATCACATCTTCCAAGATTTGATTTGGATTAATTGGTCCATAGTGACCCATTACTACTCGCCCATCGAGGCTTGAATCTTTTCTAGCCCATTGAGGCTATGATTTGTTATGATCCGTCTCTTAGCGGCAACGGCACATCAACAAGCGGCGTCTTCCTCGGCGATATACATTCGGCAACAATATTAGGGGATATTCATCATCAAATTTTGGCAGTGTGCTTCAAATCAAATGATTCTATTTTCTTATGGGGATTCTAGTGGAGAATTTTATTTTTCATATTGGGGATGTTTATTGTAATCAAACGTATATAGATTTTCAATCCATATACGTTTGAGGGGTCATGTTAGAATATATGAGATCTCACCGTTGGATTAGGTTGAGATATCACCGTTGGATTAGGTTGAGATATCACCGTTGGATCATTGTGGTGGTGGATTAGGCAAGTAGATTAGAAGAGGTAACCTTAGAGATTAGGAAAGTAGATTTGATTTGATTTCATTCTATAGACTAGGAAAGTAGATTTGATTAGGATTGTTTCCTTCCATAGTTATTTTGATTTTATTCTATGTTTATTCTGTATGTGCTCTATATAAGCACACCTTGAGATTATTGTAAAGCATTCAAGTTTAGTGGAAAATCCTATATTCTTCACAAGAGGCTTAAAATAAGGACAAAGTTGATCGTATTTTGAGTAGAGTTTTTTTTTTTTTTTTCCTGATTTTTAGCCATTTCTCAGTACTGGAGATACTAATTTCTAGATTCTTAGCCACTTCACCCACTCTGCTCCTCTCTCACCACTTGGAGGCACTAGTTTATCCTAAAAAAATTCATGGTAGCCAAACATGCCCTAAATGTTTTCCTTAAAGTACGTTTTTTTGGGGAAAACTGCTAAAATCCCTGACATAAAAACTTATCTACAATCCCCATGAAATTATCTTAATTACAATTCACAGCCATAAATAACTTTTAAAATTTTCTTTACCAATTTACCCTTGATTAAAAATAAAACTTACTTTTAGTTAGAAGATTAAAGAAAATAATAGACAAATCCCTCTATTGATAGTATTAGAAACACATTAAAAACACTAATATTTGAAAAGTCTCTCTCTCAAAACTAACTTTATCTTAAATCAAGCGAAAATTTGGCAAAGAAATTTTTTTTAAAGCTATTAAAGGTAGATATTGGTTATATTGGATTTGCTAGTTCGCGGTTGGCTTTTGCATGATAGAACAGCCATCTCAGATTATTTAAATGAATAAGACAAATTCTGCCAAAAAAAAGTCAACTTGTGTGGCTGTTCTCACATGCAAAAGCCAGCCGCGAAATTGCCTAGCAAAATACCTATTATATTGGTAATTTAAAAATTGGAAAATAATTTTAGCGCTCCACCCTTTGATATGTCGCGAAAGCTTCTTGTAGTTTTGTTTTTTAATTAACTAGCATTATCAGAGCTTTGGGAACTGTAAATAACCTTTTGACAGCACTTTTAACATTAAAAGAGCTTTCGCCACATATCAAAAGAGTAGAGTGTTAAAATCATTTCCCTCAAAAAATTTCTAGGGGATTCTTGTAGATACCTTTTGATGCATGGGGTTTTTAGTAGTTTTCCCTTTTTTAAGTTGTTTTTTTAAAAACGAACGTTTGCTAACTATGGGTGGCCCACTGGATCCTATCACAATTATATGGGCCCACCTTATGCAAAGGATCTCAACCCTTCTCCCTTCCTATAGACAAGAGTGGCCCAAACACAGGTGAAAGGCACGTTAGTTCTACGTGGTCTTAATGGAAAAAACGAAGATATTTTCACCCCCCTGTAGTACGCTTTCGCTCCGTTTTCACGTGATTTGATGTCAAAAAGCGTTAAAGTTGCCCACTGTTCAAGGGAGAATGCGTACTGCAGTGCAGAGGGGCTGAATATATCAGCTCCCCCAAAAAAAAAATCGTCCAGCTCGATAATAGAGAAGATTCTAATCTCTATGACTCTCTCCCACCTGCTTCACACAACCCAACGCTTAAATTGAGCAAACCCCCCTGTCCATCTCTTCAAACATGGAAATATATTTTGATCCTCAGTATTTCTCAACCATGGGTTTTGGGACCATTGTGCTTGGTTTCTTGGTTATGTTTTTTGTTTGGAGGTTTTTCATGAATCAGAGAAGGAATTCCAATAGCCCACCTGGTATTGTTTATTTCTCTTTGTAGTGTGTAATTTTTAACTACATCTTGATTTTCTTAAGTGGGTTTTTTTTTGTTATAAAATGATCATTAGATGGGTTTTCTACGTGGGTTTCTCAAGCTGATAATAAGGCCGTGTATGGATTGCAAGAATTTTTTGGAAAAGTTTGGAAAAAAAATTCCGAAATTTCCTACTTATTTTACTCCAAATTGTCTTTACTTAGAGTTGTTACCTTCAATTTATGATAGTATTCCTGTAAATTAACTATAGTCATATCAGTTTCCTCTAAATCATGTAAAGAAAAGAAATTCCCAAGATTTTTTTTTCTTCTCAGAAATGTTTTTCTTGCAATCCAAACATCCATAGAGATGTTATCTAAGTGGGTCTCTTTGTTGGGTTTTCTAGCTGCAATTCAAAATGGGTTTCTGTTGTTGGTTTTTGAAGCTATAATAAATTTTCCAAGTGGTCATTGAGTTATTCTATTTATGGAACATCAACATATGTGATTTAACTAATGTGATTGTTGTTGATTTTTATAGCTGTTCCTGGCCAACCTTTGATTGGGAACTTGCTTCAGTTGAAGGCTAAGAAGCCCCACCAGACATTTTGTAAATGGGCTGAGACTTATGGGCCAATCTACACCATTAGAACTGGAGCTTCCACTGTGGTGGTGCTCAATTCAATAGAAGTTGCAAAAGAGGTACTGCTCCATTCATCTCCCCTTCGTCTTTGATCAATACTTTTCTTTGACTTCTTTTTTATAATAGGGTTGTTGTGATTGGAATCATATTAAATGGTATTCCACTTCTTTGTTTTTACTTCTTATATGACAAGAACACCCTTATTCACAAGGGGAGTAGCTTCTGCAATTTTGAGTAGCACTCCATTTTCATTTTTAATTTTATCTTATGTTTTCTTTTGTTTTCTATAATTATAGAACATGAACTATTTTTTGTTGTTGATCTAAATCTTTCCTCTATAAAACCAATGATCTTTGAAATGTAGGGGCAAATTATCAATTCTATGTGATGATGGCCTGTCAAGTTGGGATGCAATTGTATGGAATCTTCATAATGATTTATCTGGATGTTTTTGCAGGCCTTGGTGACTAAATACCTGTCTATCTCAACAAGGAAGCTTTCAAGAGCATTGCAATTACTCACAGCTGATAAAAACATGGTTGCCATGAGCGACTATGGCGAGTTCCATAAGATGGTAAAGAAGTATATACTTGCAAGCCTTTTAGGGGCAAATGCTCAGGTCTGTTATCTCATATTCTCTCCTTGACAATCAAATATCGAACTAGAACTTCGCATTAACACATGAAAAAACATTTTTACCCAGTTCTTTCTCACTTCAATGTTTTCCAAGATCAAATTATTTTGTGGGTTGGATTTCGTTTATTGAGTCGGAATGGGCATCTTAGTATCTATTTCGTTGATATCAGAAACGAAGTCGTTGTCACAGAGATACCATGATAGAGAATACCACAAAATGCTTGCATGCTAATGTCAAGGAACATCCTCTTCTTCCTGTAAACCTTAGAGAGATATTCAAGAAAGAGCTTTTTCGATTAGCTCTGAAACAAGTAAGTTTCTTCTCATGGCTTCTCGTGGGATGTCCTACCTCTGTTTTTCTTTGAACTTAACAGAGTCTAAACAAATAATTAAAATTTGTAATGGGATAAATTTCCAGGCTTTGGGTAAGGATGTGGAATCTATTTATGTAGAGGAGCTTGGGAAACAATTGTCGAAATGGGAAATGTTTGACGTCTTAGTGGTTGATCCAATGATGGGTGCAATTGAGGTCGATTGGAGAGATTTCTTCCCATATCTGAGATGGGTTCCTAATAAGGGTATTGAAATGAAAATTCGGCGAATAGTTTCCCGCACATCTGCAGTGATGAAAGCCCTGATCCAGGAGCAGAAGAAACGGATTGCCTCAGGAGAGGTTGATATTCCTCTGTATTTCACTCTATCCACTTTTTTGCCTTTGCTAATATAGGAATCAATTCCTTAGTTCTTTTGTTATAAATCATAAATGTGATCTTGAACAGGATATAGACTGTTATACCGACTTCCTACTTGCTGAAGGAAAAACACTGAAAGATGAACAAATAAGCTGGTTGGTTTGGGAAGCAATAATTGAGACCTCTGATACTACTCTAATTACAACTGAGTGGGCTATGTATGAGCTCGCTAAGAGTTCAAAATATCAGGTGGGTGTCTCAGCAAACTTAACATTCTCTTTCTTCCAGGTTTTACAAGATTCTATGTTTCTCATTGTTGTTTTTGTTGTTCTAGGATCGCCTCTATCAGGAAATTCAAAAAATCTGTGGGTCTGAGAAAATTACAGAGGTCCATTTGCCTCAGATACCATTCTTGAATGCTATTTTCCAGGAAACTCTTAGGCTGCATTCCCCAGTTCCAATCCTCCCTATGAGATACGCACATGAAGATACAGAACTAGGAGGGTACCACATCCCTGCTGGCTCCGAGGTGACCAGTTTCTGTAAACCAATTAGTTGCTTCAAGTTGCTGTTCTTAAGATTTCATTACTAACCGTGTGAGAGAGAATAATACCATTTAGGCCCAGTTTTGGATTTTGAGATCTATTTTGAGGCCAAAGCTGATTCTTGGACTCAAAACTAAACATAATTTGAGTCCAATAATCAGTTTTGGATTTAAAAACAATTTTCAAAATTGAAAACAAACAAGGCCTTAGTGGCTTCAAGGTGCTGCCTGTAAGGTTTCATTACTAATTGTATGATATAGTTTTTGTAAACCATTTAGTGGTTTCAAGGTAGGGGTGCAACTGGGGTCGAGTTTTTGAGAATTTAGGTTAAGTTTTTGCCATAAAATTAGTTCGAGTTCAGGGTTGATTCTAATTCATTTTTTAGCAAAACCTAAACCATTTGGTGGCTTCAAGGTAGGCTCGGGTCAATTTTTTAGAATTTGGGTTGTGCTTTCACCATAAAATTGGTTTGAGTTCAGGGTTCATTCTAATTAATTAGGGTTCATTCTAATTCATGTTTTAGCACAAGCCCAACCCTTTTTTGTAAGCCATTTAGTGACTTCAAGATAGGGGTGCAATTCGGCTTTTTTTCTTCTTTTCTTTAGAATTTGGGTTGAGCTCGTACCATAAAATTGGCTCGGGTTCAGGTTGATTCTATTTTTATAGCGAAAGCTGAACCTGACCCCGACCTGACCCATGTTGCACCCCTACTTAAAGGTGCTGTTCATAAGGTTTAATTACCAGCTGTATGATTCTGAAATTGTTTTCAGATTGCCGTCAACATATACGGGTGCAACATGGACAAAAAGGTGTGGAATGAGCCTGAAGAGTGGAAGCCCGAGAGATTTCTATCAGCGGAGAATTTAACAGCAGATTTGTTCCAGACGATGGCTTTCGGTGGTGGAAGAAGAGTCTGCGCAGGCGCTTTGCAGGCGAATTCTATCGCTTGTACAGCCATAGCTAGATTCATACAGGACTTTGAATGGAAACTTAAAGAAGGAGAGGAAGGAGATGTGGATACTGTTCAGCTCACTACCCACAAGCTTCATCCAATGCAGGCAATCATAACACCAAGAAATAGCTTATGACTTGCTTGAACTGAATCCTTTTTCCGCACTATCTTTCACATCTTAAAGCCTATACATGTTTAAATAACCTGTGTACTGGGTCTGTGATTTTATGGTGTGTTTGATCTTTGTTGAATTAATGGTAGTGTTTGTTGAATTAATGGTAGTGTTTGCTTTTAATAAAGCAGAGGGAAACGTCTTTGAAATGAACTTCAGCTAATAACTTGAGGGATCTCTGTCATCTACACTCATTGTGATATGGGATTTTGAAATCTTACATCGCACTATATCAAGCAAAAACATTTCCATCTCTCTTGCTTTGAGGGAAGCAAATCTAACTTGCTGAACGCTTTTCAGCTTGGGTGTCTACAGTTGAGCATACCATATGACGGATTAATCAGAGAAAGATTATCATTTTGCCCTCTGGAAATGATATCCCTTATCTTGAGTTTTTATGTGGTCTTCATGTTGTGGAAATGATATCCCTCATCTTGAGTTTTTATGTGGTCTTCATGTTTGATCCAACGACTCTTTCTAGGTTGGCCTGCATGTGGCACATGTGGCTCCTCTTTTGGATTTCGCTATTGCATGTGGATTTTTGCTATCAAGGAGGTTTGAACTCGGGACCTTTGGCTCTGATACCATGTATACCATGTAAAACTACCCGTAACCATGGTTTTAAATTTCGACCGAAATCCGAAATTACCGAAACCGAAATTTTCCGAAATTTCATTTTCGCCATTTACCAAATTTTGGACCGAAAATTTGATTAAATGCCATTAATTATTAAAAAAAAGTGTTACAAAATTTCAGAATTTCGGTCCGGAATTTTGAACAAAATTACCAAATTTTGGACCGAAATTTCTGTTTTCGGTGGGGTCCGAAATGGTTACCGAAACCAAAATTTTAAACCATGCCCGTTGTAACAACCCGGGTTCCAGAAGCCTAAAGCCCAGCCCGTTAATTGACATATAACAATTATGCGGAAATAAACTCAACATTTAAGCTGATTCAACCATGAAATAATGTAATTGATGTCTCAACATCTTATTGGAAATACATAATTAAGAAAACACCAAGTCTTAACTGATACATAACTAAAAAGACTAAAGCAATTGCAAAAGGAAACTAGTCCTAAAATTTCTCAGGCACTGCTCCTTATCTAGTTCCCATCTTCGGCGTGGTCCTCCTGTATGTAAGTCATGTCCACATCTGAAATTTTATTGGTGTGAGCTTCAACCACAGAAACTCAGAAGGGAAAATACACTTTTATATCATTTAAAAGCATAAAAGAAATTATTAATATTCCATTTAACATATGCCACCATTTATTCAAATGCAGAAAAATACTGGGAACATTACATTTACAATAGATCTTTTTTTATTAGTTTTCCTTGGGATGCCATGACAATAAAAGTTATTCTCTCTCTTCTTTTTCTTTTTTTGAAAGAAAACTAACGCGAAATGCATCATATGAATATCTCATCCTAAAGCAACAATATGCACATTGCTAGTTGAAAATGTATGAATGCCAATACCCACCTCTCGCACAACCCATGCCTACGAGAAGGTCATAATATATCATAGTCATCATAACATATCCAATCCACCCGATTTACCGTTGTGCGAAAGGGTGCCTAGTCCAACCGATTTACCGAAAGCGACTTAGGCGGACTCTGCGCATGCCCTAATCCTTAGTTTGCGGAATAAACTCCACCATTTTCATAGATATACGGCATTCCATAGTGCTACGCAATGCACGGGTCGTTAAATCATTTCTTTCTTGTTTTGGAAAAACATTCATATAGGTTAAACACTTGGGATCTTGGTTTGCAAAACTATGCATGGATATTCTTGAAGGCCCATGATGCATAACCCCTCCTTTCATACCCGTCTTATCATTCTTTTAATTACGAGTTTCAACATGCTAAGAGACAAACAAATATGGGTACATTATTTAGCATGGCCGTATGAGAGTATGTTTCTTAAGATATCAAGAAAGAGCAAGACTAATTGTATAAACATGTACTTACTTTATTTCACACATTAGGAAAAATAAAGAACTCATTTAGCTCATTTTATTAGATTTAATCTGTCAATTCCGGGAATGATTTTCTAGTACAAAAACACATAAAAGAAGAGTCTCTTTTAAGTCTAACATGAAAATCGCGCATTCTTGCCATAATGCTGCGTTCAGTTTTTGAATAATATTTTCGAACTTCTAGATGACAGAATCTCAAAAAATAGTAAACTACAAAGTTGTAGACCTTTTTGAGATCTTTCCAACAAGTATAGCTACTCACAGATCGGACAAGCGGTTGAAAAGTTATGTCTGTTTTAGCGGACTGTTTTTGCTAGTCCTAACTAGTTATGTTTGCATTCCAACCATAATGAATCAGACATTTTTTGAATAATATTTTCCTACCTCTAGATGACAGAATCTCGAAAAATAGTAAACTACAAAGTTGTAGATCTTTTCGAGATCTTTCCAACGAGTATAAGTACTCACAGATCGAACAAGCAGTTGAAAAGTTATGTCTGTTTTAGCGGACTATTTTTGTTAGTCCTAACTAGTTATGTTTGCATTCCTGCCATAATGCAGCAGACAGTTTTTGAACAATATTTTCGGACCTCTAGATGACAGAATCTTGAAAAATAGTAAACTACAAAGTTGTAGATCTTTTCGAGATGTTTCCAATAAATATAAGTACTCACAGATCGAACAAGTAGTTGAAAAATTATGTCTGTTTTAGCGGACTATTTTTGTTAGTCCTAACTAGTTATGTTTGCATTCCGGCCATAATGCAGCGGGCAGTTTTTGAACAACATTTTCGGACCTGTATATGGCAGAATCTTGAAACATAGTAAACTACAAAGTTGTAGATCTTTTCGAGATCTTTCCAACGAGTATAAATACTCAGAGATAGGACAAGCGGTTGAAAAGTTATGTATGTTTTAGCGGACTGTTTTTGTTAGTCATTTGTCCGCTAATGAAGATATATTTCCAAACTATAATATTAGGTCTTTTTTGCATCAACCTAATCCCCAACATGTCATTCTTAGTATGTCTTTTAGTCAATCATTCTTAGCTAACTTATAGAATGTCAATATATATATATATATATATATATATATATATATATATATATATATATATATATACACACACGTAACTTTCCATTTTGTCATTCGTCTTGTCCGGGAAAGCCATTTGGGAAAAGTTTTTCCACCTATAATGATGGATCTATCTTTTAGCATTTAATACTCACTTGAGAATTACAAAGGCACCCATTGAAGCCACATAATCTCAATCTTATCCCCCTCCTTAATGCCTTTGTAATTAAAAAACAAGTGGACAAAGTCCAAAAAACAGTGGACAAAGTCCACATAATGACATTTTGCCTTAGAAAAATTACGGACAAAGGGTACCTATATATGACAATTACGGAAAAAACTACAAAGAAGAGGTATACTAATATGACAATTACGAAAAATAATACTTTTCCTGAATTTCTTTTTGAGGATATTACGGATGCGGGCACCTTTACAAATATTTATGAATTCGAGGGACCTTAAGAGGAACAACATATTATGCATAGCACGGGTGCCCCGCGGGTCTTTATTGGATAGGGCCCACCCATGCACGGCATGGGCCTACCGTTTTACTTGGCCTTCTTTAGTGGATAGGGCCCACCTTTTGCACATCATTTTTTATTGTTTGGGTATCACCACTTTAAACCCATTCATAGCACGGGCCCACCATTTTACAGCTCTTGTACCCATGTGATGGGGGCCCATTAGTTTACACCCATGCATAGCATGGGTCCCGCATACTAGAGTGTGTGTGTGTATGTATAAATATATATATATATATATATATATATATATATATATATATATATATATTCTAAACATGATATGTGCATAAAATCTTAAAACATATTATACTTCATCAAATGCACTTTACTGATTTAAGATTAGTCTTAGCAGTGAGTAGCTTTAGTTAGGCTTAATTGGGCCTGTAAATTCATTAGTATGGTTTCACATTCCATGTTTCAAGTGTATGGTAGTGTAGAATTTCAAAGGAGGGTGGTACTACCTTAAACATAAGTCTCATAGAGATAAAAAAAACAAGTTCAATTATTAGGAAGCTTCTATGTATGCTATTACTAATATCAGGAAGCTTTCTTCTTTCACATAAACTTAAATATGAGAGATTAGTATTAGTAATAGCATACATGCATTTAAATGACATGAAAGCATCCAACTACTCTCATAAAAGCTAGCTTATCTAAGGTCTTGATAGTTGGACTTTGCCAGAGATGGTTGAAGAGATAAGCCTTACAAAAAAATAATTTCTTGTTGCACATTTCCCAAGAAAAGAACATGATCTTTTTTTTTCCACCTACGAATTGGTGCTTGGTTAAGATTAATGTGATTGAGAATAGAATATAGGAACTTAATTTTTATTACTTAGTGGGTCATAAAGACTTTCATGCAAAATCCTAGCAAAACTTGAGGATAAAATTAACTAACCCTACAGTATGTCATGGTTAACCATATGTTTTTAGTTGGCTGACATCTATGAGTAATGATGATTAGATTCAGAAAATTAAACCTACAAAATATAATTGTTGCCTCTTATATTAAAGGCACCCTATTGCAGAAAGAAAATTACTCATGTTTTAGTTTGGTAATGACACTCTATCTCTACCATAAATAAAAGTAAATAAATCCTAATATGTGTGAGCAAATAAATCCTAATATGTGTGCGCGGGGCCGGTTGTTACACCCGTAACTCCAAAAGCTTAAGCTGTTGGAGATGTCGCTATTTAGTTTTTTATACTTTAACACAAACATCAAAGGGGCCCTAATGTCGTATACTTATTTCATGCCTCATTACCTGCAGAACATCAGTTTTTGAATGATGATACATTTGATGAAAGGGAGAATGGAGGGGAGACGATCAGGAGATTTGCTAAGAAGATCAAAAGTCGAAAAAGATTCTCCATCCAGTATCCACACTCGAACCGACCAGCCCAGCTGATCAATGTCGAAAAAGATTCTCTATCTACACTCTAACCGACCAGCCCAGCTGATCGATGTCATAATTATCTTTAATCTATCTCACCACATTAAGGGAATCTCAATAATTAAGTGTTGTAACCACTGGGCTGAGCATATGCTTTGTTAATCCCACTCTTATAGGACTAGAGAAAGCCCAAAGAACATCTCACTGTGACTTCCTAAGAAGACTTCCAATACCAATTCGGACCTAAGTTACCTAAACTCAAGTTAACAAAGTTCAACTTTAATAATCCAAAAGGAAAAGGGTCCCAACTAAGACTTCAGATGTCAATTTTTTGTCCTACTCATCTGATCTCCTCCCTGGAACTATGAAAGGATGGCACTTCATTACTTTATTAACAACTTTTCTGATCAGGTATTGAGGGCATTTTGACAATTGTAAAAGCTTTTAAAGCTAGGTGGAGAAGTGTAAAGTGAAACATAGAGTTCCATCCTTGAAACAAGGGAGTGCCCATTCCATTTTCCATTTTATACTTCTCTAAATCGACTGCTACAATTCTGAGGCCGACAAGTAATAACATAAAGAGAAGAGTCACTTCATCCGAAAAAGGAGGTGAGGATATCATTTCTAACCTTTGCTTTTAACTGAGAAAGATAGGTGCTCCGTCCTCCTCTAACATCACTGCTTTTGCTTTAACAGCAACCTCAGTACACTTTATACATGGGGCCCTTTCCTTCAAAGCAGACTTATTAGCCATAGAAAGTCTATGTTTTCCTCTTTCTTAGTTATGGTGCGGTGACTGTTCTACTCCTTGTTAAGTAGACGGCCTCGGCCAACCATATATTATCATAATTTGTATCGCATTTGAGTCCATTTGTTTGACCTGGTTGTTGTGCTTTTCTCCCACTTTGGCCGGATGCTTATAAAGGGTCCAAGGTCTTGCTCTTTTTAGATTCTTAGAATTGATTTTGAGTTCTTCAAGAGATATTTAAGAAAGTCATAGTACAACTAACAACTATAAATGTAGTTTTTTGGTCTTTTTCCTTTAAACCCGACCCAAAACAAGACCCGTGATTTCGAAACCCGACCTAGGTTATATTTTTGGGTTGGGTAGATGCAAGTCGGGTAAAACCAGACCCAAGTTACAACCGTAGTTTAAGTAGAAAGAGAAAGTATATGGCTTTCTTGGTGTTTTATATTTTTTTTGGTTCAATAGAATATATTTAGAAGATTTCGTTAATGATCCAAATCATATTCTTGTTAATGATGTAGATGAGATTCTTGAGGGATTTGCTAAGCAATTTTGTGGAAAGCCATTTCGCAGCTGGCTTTTGCAAGAGAGAGCAGACACATAGGCTCACTTTTTAGCAGATGTTGTCTTATTCATTTAATTCCTGGGGTGGTTGTTCTCTCCTGCCAAAGCCAGCTGTGCAATGGCTTTCCAAGAAATTGCCTAGCAAATCCCATATTATTATATAACATAACGACACCTTATTTTAACATATTCACACTAACAGTCCTATTGTTAAGTAGCAAAAAGGGTTTAGAGACTGCAATGGCATTTTCCAGTTGGCTCTAACGGATTCCACTTTTGGGCTATACACCTCGGCATGAGCATATTTAGGGAGCATATGAAAGTTAAGTAGGTGTAAGGTGATTCCTCTAATGTCATTTCTTGGGCTCGAGGTAAGAGTGTAGGTACTTGGGGACTAGCTAGGTTTTGGATGAAATTTTTGTAATGTACGAGGAAAGATTTTTTTTCTTTTGGCCATGCTCCTAGGAGAGCAACTATTAGTGTTGCCCGCTGGACCAACTGTAATCTTTTCTCTCTTCTAATATAGTTATCTTTTGCTGGAAAAATAAAATTATTGCAGAGTGAAAGCAGATATTATGCACATATAGACACACCTATATCAAATTATTTGAAAGGAGATGATATCGCCCTTCCTTGGTAGAACAAAGAGAGGACTGCCAATACTAAAAAAGGAGGTACAGATGTCATTTCCATAGGCTATGTTTCTTTCATCATAGAATTAGCATAAAGCAAAATTTTCACCCATTTTCCACTTAAATTGAGGGTAAATTTGTTTTAGGCCAATTTCAAGTGAAAAGGAATATAACCCTGGTTAAATAATCTACATAGTAAATTAATCAGCAGGGCACTCTTCTTTGATGCTATGAAGACTAGGTTGCCAATGATCAATAGATGTCCTAGGAGACTCATTCATCAGCAGTTCTGGAGATCCTTTCACACCCAGTCTTCCATTTCCTCTGCTTCTTTTCTTATTGGGCCCCTTTGATTGAGATGACTCCTCCACGATTGATCCTACACTGTTGATCGAATCTTCTTCGGCTTTGATCTTGTTCCCAGGAAGAAAGCACATTAAGCAACCATCCTCCGAATTCAAATTATCCACGTTCGATCCATCAGTGCCTTTGTCTGATTTCTTCAAACAATCGTACGATAGAGTAGGAGTGTTCTTGCCTGTGCAGGACCAACATGCGGAGTCAGAGTCCGTATCTTCTTCATCTTCGCGCGGATTGGATTGGCAATTGGGAGTCTGGTTAGTGTGAATTTGTCTTTGAGGTGAAGGAGTGCGTCCCAAGGATTTGCGTTGAAGCTTCCGAAGGGTGCTCATGGGCACAACATAGAACTTTTGGCCTAGCATTAGGACAGTGTCGGGGTGGGTTATGGCCCAAGGGTCACGGAACACATGTGGGTATGTGACACAACATCTTGGGTTTAGTAGCATAATCTCAGCCGCAAGAATTGGCCTATCATGGAGCTCGATTCGGCCTCCCGGATGAACAATCTTCACCACCATGTTCTTTGTGTTGTTAGCACAAAACCAATTTGCTAAGGCCATACTCTCTCTCAACAAGTTGAAGGACTTGGAATTATAGATTCTAAGGGAGTACTCAGGCACTCTTCTTATTCTTTTATGGGAAGCTGTTCAAAAGCATCAAATTTGCTTTGCTTTATTGCTTTCTCTTGTGCTCATTCGATGAAATCTTCAAGCCTGTCGATGTTCACAAAGCAAATTGAGCTGCTGATTGTGGGCCCTGTTTGGAAACCCTCCAACTGTCCAACCTAGTTGGGCTTGTCTCTTTCAATCTATGAAACCTTACACATTCCTCACCTCTGGATCTCATTAGGCTAGGTGGAAAGTACAACTGTAATGAAACATGGAAAAAAGAAAAGAAATGCTATTTCCACACCCCCCTTTTGGCCCATTTCTAAATTGACCATTACCGGCTCCTATAGTTTGTCTTTTCCAATACATGCAGTCATCTTTGGAAAAGGACAAACAAAAAGTGGTAAAAATGCTGGAAATGAGGTGGAAATATTGTTAGCTTTGTTAATCAAATCTTAATGCAGAAACCGATCCCTTCTTCTGGGGCCTGAGGGATGCATCACTACCCTATACTACACATGTCCTATCGCCCTAGTGGATATGGATTCTCAGAACTTCTTTAATTGGCCCTTCTCAAGCTGGTATCAAGCTACGCACGCTCAGTGATCACCTACGCAATATGCGAACGAGTGAAGTGAGGGCCTTCTGGAGAGAGGGACTGAACGCAACGACTAAACCCTGCTAAGGGGCCACTCCGGAGTAAGAAAAAAATCCCTCTCCTATCCCTGCTTGCGTAAAGGGAGGCTTTGATGATCAGACGGTGATGTCATGCTATCTATGTAGCTGAACGTTGAAGATGCTCCCGATGAATGCACTGTCCATCAATTACTAGAGAGATCTTCCAATCTAACCAAATCTAGATGCTCAGATCAATGGAATCTTAGGCTTAGTCTTGTATACCAGGGACCACCTAGAGAAAACCCAAAATCACTTTAGTCTCTGTATGTGTGTTGCTCCCATTAAGCAACCACTATTATTCATAAACTTGAATTAGGGTCTGGTCTCCTCATGCACCACCTCTCTTTCTATTAATCAAAATTAATTAGAAATTAACCTTAATTTCCTTAAGCAAAAATTAGAAAACACTAATCTTCTAATTAACTAAGTTGTCCGTGTGGGGCCGCCTCTATGGAAATGGTTGTAACAAATATCACTTGCTGAGAATGATCAAGCTCAGTAAACGTTTTTGACAGAATGTTAGTGGCTCGGTTGATTCCCTATGATGTAGGATTTATATAAAACAAAAAGAGTGAAACAAGGAAGATGGATGGAGCAAACAAGGTAGAAAAAAAAGTAAGCTGCCAACTCAATTAACAAAGTAAACCAACTTGATTAATAGGAACTTCCAAACCTCTCCCAATCACCATGTTATAAAGAAATTGAAGTGTTTAAAACCTCTCTTAGCATATGGATTAGGATAATAATGAGAATAAAATAGGGAAGTGAAATTCGATGATTAAAATAAGCCATTTGATAGGCTTACCATAGATTGACATATACAAAAATATACCTACGTTGTGATGGGTGCTGGACTCGTTTAAGGCTCACAGGGCCATCTTAAATGACACTCTAATTCATTCACTTGAGATGTAACCAAGAATCACAAAAACAGTTCGTGGGAAATACATGACTTTGTTCTAACTGCCAAAAAACATTCTCACCATTGGATCATCCATGTACAAGAAAAATGTTGTCATGGAGCTGAAGAAGGCAATGAATATCGTCTTCTTATTAGGTTGATCATAAGTGGGAGTTTGGGGAATTATATATACCCCCAAAACTGCGGTTGTGGGGAAGGTGACAACTCTTCAAAATTTTGCATCTACGTCTGTTGCTGCTGCTGTTGCTGTCATGGTTTAAAATTTTGGTTTAAATGTGTTGTTTCGGCTGAAATGTGTCGTTTCGGCTGAAATATGTCGGTTTTGGTTGACGCTGACATGAAATTCACATAGAATAGGAATTTTACAAGATTTTTGTGAAAATTTTCCTTGAAATTCAGAAATTTCGCTTATTCACAAGGCCATCTTAAATTGACACTCTAATTCATTCAGTTGAGATGTAACCAAGAATCACAAAAACAGTTCGTGGGAAATACATGACTTTGTTCTAACTGCCAAAAACATTCTCACCGTTGGATCATCCATGTACAAGAAGAATGTTGTCAGGGAGCTGAAGAAGGCCATGAACATCGTCTTCTTATTAGGTTGATCATAAGTGGGTTTGGGGAATTATACCCCCAAAACTGCTGTTGTGGTGAAGGTGACAACTCTTCAAAATTTTCCATCTACGTCTGTTGTTGTTGCTATTGCTGTCATGGTTTAAAATTTCGGTTTAAATGTGTTGTTTTGGCTGAAATGTGTCATTTCGGCTAAAATTTGTCGGTTTTGGTTGACGCTGGCATGAAATTCACATAGAATAGGAATTTTACAAAATTTTTGTGAAAATTTTCCTTGAAATTCCGAAATTTCGCTTATTTACAAGATTTCCACTGAGATTTTAGACATATCGAAATTTTTAACCGAATTTTACATGATTTCAGCCCAAATTTTAATTGAAACTGAAATATTTCAATTTCGGTAGTGTGAAACCAAAATTGAAAACCTTGGTTGTTGTTGCCGCAATTGTCACTCTATATGTTAGCAATAGAGGAGCTTTTGCATCATGTTTTGGAGCTCTCTCTTTAACATCTGTACCTCGGCAATGAGGTCGTGGATGAGTTCATAGCAACCATAGACCAGACTCTTCCTCCTTAAGTTTGCCTTGATCTTAATCGTCTCCATCGTTTTAGCATTCTCGTTTGAACTGAGTTTAGACAATAACTTGGTGATGTTCTCAAACTCCCTTGATCGTCCACGCGTGAAGTGTAGGCAACTCAGGTGACATCTTCACCGTTGGAGAACTATCATCGTTAGCACCACCAGCTCCTATTCCGTTCATCTTCTTTTTCCACTGCTACTTTGTATATGTAGACCTTTGCAGCTAAAAATGATGAACAGAAGAGGCACTAGTGGTGATTGGATCACCTGTGGATTAGAGCCCCTTTGGTACAAATATGGGAAGTCTGGGGCGTGTGATTGGATCACCTGTGGATCAAATATGAAATAACTTGGATGCGTGATTGGGAAACAATCCTACGGCTGAGCATAAGCTGTAAATGGACATGTAATCCACGGCTCTCATGAGTTGGAAATGGACATGCAATCTGTGGCTATATTCTATGGCCGTGGCACGCGGATAGGTAATATATGATCCCATAAATCTAAGAGGATTACAACATGGGTTCCTAATTCAGGCTGTCTTAGTAATTCCTCCGGCCACCTGTTTCCTAGTAAGGGGCGGGCTGGCCCCGCTTGGGCATGGTTCGATGCAAAGCAAAACATATTTATAGCAAGGAATTTGCTAGCGTCAATTGCAGTAAGGCATTTCACAGATGGTCTGTTGCATCTGACGGTAGCCACACAGTGAATGACGATAAAATATGCTGAAAAGTGAGCCTCTATGGCTGCTTTCAGATGCAACAGACCATCCGTGAAATGCCTTCTGCGATGGGCGCTTTGCAAAAGAAGTGTCGTACTTCTTCTTATTTGCAAAAATAGTCTTCTACGTTGCCTACTTACAAATAGAATCACTTTTGAATGAATTTTGTAGATCCAGTGTTGCCATCAATTTGTGACCAAATGAACAGAGGCAGATTTTTTTTTTACTCATATGTTAAATTCTAGAGATTTCACCAAACTTTGATTTGCTTTACAAAGAGAATCAATGGTGCTTATATAGAGCACTTACATGATGAAGATAGAAAGAAGATCGTGGTAAACATGGAAAGAGATAATACTAGAATATTCTAATTTAATCTAGTTACTAATTTAATTAAGCGACCTAATCTAGCTACCATTCCTATTCAACCCACTTGCATAATCCCATTCAACGCACTTGCCGAATCTACACCAAGATAATCCAACGGTCTGATCTGACAAATCTTAACACGCCCCCTCAAACTTATATTGATTGAAAATCAATAAACGTTTGCTTAAAATAAAATTTTCCAAATTGATTACAATAAAATGTCCCCTACACACCCAGCAGATTGATGCTTCTTGTCAAATGTACGCCAAAGCCGGTTGCCGAAAGGAAGCCATTGGACTAGATGAGACTCAAGACCCCTATGGATATGCGTCTACATGAAACGGGTCACAATGGACCAATGCCACAACGGGCAAAGAGATGGATCGACTTTTGGGAACGATCCACAAAGAAGTTGAAAACTCTCTCAGGCACAGTTGCTGAAGGGAAGCCACAATGGGTTATATGAGACTCAAGGCCTCGATGAGCGAGTCTCTATAAAATGAGTCACTATGGACTAATGCCAAAATTGGTGAGAATGAGCCCGACGGGCAAGACAACTCTCTTAGACACGCACTCTGAGGGTCCAAGTGACTAAAGCAGCTCAACTGAGTAGAGTGATTATTTCAGGCACGCACCTCAAATAGAGGTACCTCGACTGAAATAAATTGGAAAAAGAAGATTTCAAGTCAACTAGTGGCTTAAGAACAAGACAAATATTGGCAAACATAAAAGGTCAGAGGAACCCAAAGAAAAAAAAAACAACAAAGGGGTGTTGTTATCAACATAAGAGGACTGGCTTATTGCAAAAGACAGAGGATTGCTATTATCAACATGATAACGTGAAGGCAAAAAAAGGAAGGGTGATCATATTAATTTTGGCGTAGTGCTCAAGGCAAAAGGAGGTAATAGAATGGAAACCGACCAAGATAGAGGAATGAAATGGGTTGCTAATTTCACTAAAAGACAAAATAAGAGAGTGCACAGAGGAAAGAAGTTAGGAAATGAGTTATATTCTTCTACCCTTTTCTCTTTAGAAGTCTCTTCCTGATTTCCTGTGTCTTGGTGGTCACCTGTGTCTTGGTGGTTAGATAGGTTGCAGGTAGTTTACCACAGGCAAAACACCTTTTTCTGGCACGGTAGCATCAACACCATCTTTAGAGCCTTAAGAAGCACGGTTTTGATCTCATTTTTTTTTAATCTGCAACCTTTGCATCTTTAGGACTATCTGCTGTCTTGGTCTAAGGGCGTCGGCGGAATAGGGTTTTGAGAGGGAACCGTTTAAGGATGACGATTTCATCAACAGTTAATGTAACTCACTTCTAATTATGGAGAAGCTGCCCCTATTACCACCATCGACTACAGATATATTAGTAAAGACGCCGTGACATTAACGCTCCCACATGGAGCAGAACCTCTGCTGTCTCCAAGGTTCCAAAGTTTGGGATGGGAACGGAGGAAAGTAGGTGCTGTCAAAGGAAGGATGTGTTACTATGACCAGCCGAGGAAGGAAAAAGACGGGTGCGAGACACCCACAAACTGTTTGTGGGTGGATCTAAGAGAGTGATACGCAGAAAGATGTGGTTTGGATGAAGATCATGATGGGAATGGACTGGTCCGGCGGACGACTATTCGCCGTCCGCTGGAGGACGGGATCAAAGATGCTGTGCTCAGGGCAAGGTCGATCCTACCATGTTAAATTCTAGAGATTTCACTAAACTTTGATTTGCTTTACAGAGAGAATCAATATAGAGCACTGAAGATAGATAGAAGACTGGTAAACATCGAAAGAGATAATACTAGAATATTCTAATTTAATCTAGTTACTAATTTAATTAAGCGACCTAATCTAGCTACCTTTCATATTCAACCCACTTGCCTAATCTACACCAAGATAATCCAACGGTCTGATCTGACAAATCTTAACATCATATAATGACCAAAATATTCAAGACAAAAATTACATCAAGTGTACCTCGGTTTAATTTGGTAAATGATACAAGTATCCCCTTTCTAACTCTTCAGCCCTTAAAATAAAAAATCTAATGCCATGATATTCCTAAGATTAAGCTATTTAAAGGCTGCTATAATTCCAGACAAGCTATCGTCGCCGATAAAAAAAAGGTGTTAATAAGAAAAGGATTGATATCATCAAAATAAGGAGTGAGGATATCACATTATCAAAATAAGAAGTTAGGATGTCTCTTCCTTTCTTAATATTTGGAATATCATCGCATTAATGTCACTCCTATTCTTATTAACACTTCTTTTTTTATCTACAATGATAGCTTGTTTGGAATTATAGCAACCTTCAAATAGCTTAATCTTAGGAATATCTTGGCATTAGATGTTTTTTATTTTAAGGGCGGAAGAGCAAAAAAGGAGATACTTATATCATTTCCCAGATTAAACCAAGGTTTACTTGAGGTAATTTTTGTCTTGAATATTTTATTCATTATATGAGTAAAAAAAAATCTGCCATGAGTAATTTGGTCAGAAAATGATGGCAAAAGGGAAATGATATTTACACCCCTTTTATCACCAAGGACACCCATTTGCCAGTGTACTTTGCAATCAGAGCCACTAGATTTTTCAGACATAAAGTACATTAGCCCCCTTTTTGCCATTGATACACTACGCTAGGTGTCCCTGGTGATCAAAAGGGGCGTAAATATCACTTCCCTTTGCAAAATTCACTCAAGAGTGATGACTCTATTTGTAAATTGTCATACCAGAAACTGCTTTTGCAAGTAAGGCAAACTAGGATACTTCTTTTGCAAAAAACCCTTATGTGAAAGGGCGCCCTCTGCAGTAACCAGCCTCAAGGGGCCTCCATTGGATCGAGGTCAGCAATATTTTTTTTTGAAATGGGCTGACGAATGTCCTTTTATGCTTAACCAAGAGTTATTTTAATCTTCCACTAACAACTCATTTAATTACTTGCGAGTCTTAATCTCAAAGACTACTTATGGCTTTTTACATGCTTAACCAAGAGTTATTTTAATCTTCCACTAACAACTCATTTAATTACTTTGCGAGTCTCAATCTCAAAGACTACTTATGGCTTTTTACAGTCAAATATATCTCCATTCATTTGTTTTCATAAAAAGGACAAGGTTGAGTGACAATGTTCTCAAAGCGGAGGCCGATCATTGTTTAGCCATGGGATCCTCCGTGTCATGCACATTTTAAGTTGAATTTCGATGGTTCTAGTCTAGGGAATCCTGGGCCTGCCGGAGTCGGTGGTCTTTTGCATGGTCATGACTGTTCGACAGTATGGACATTCTCAGATCCTATAGGGATTGTAGACGCAAATGAGGCAGAGACTAGAACTGTGCATCAAAGAATCAGGTTGATTGAACTGAGCATGCTTGATAAGGTAGAAGTGGAAGGTGATTCTTTGAATGTGATAAAATGGTTGAATGGTAATCTCTCTCACCCTTGGCGTTTTGCATTGATGAGATTTTGAATCGAGTGGCATCCTCTATCTCCTTGCATCACGTGAGGAGGTCGGCTGATAGTGAGGTCGATACGTTAGCTAGGGAGGGAGGTTCTAGGGTTTTATTGGAAGTCTTTGATTTCTTCCCTCATCGAGGGTTCTTGGTTTGGCATGTATTTGGTTTGCTTGTTACAAGGTGATTTCCCGGGTTTCTTTCTTTATTATTATAATTCTTTCCCATTCAGAAAAAAAATGTTCTCAAAGACTATTTATATAAGAACCAGGTTTTTTTTCATCATTTTTTTTAACCTGGAATTTATCTAGGAACTCGGGCAGCACCTTAAATTTTATTAATTAGAAATAGAAAGTTCAAGAGGAGGACATAGAACCTTGCCTCTAACCCCACGAGATACAATAAGAGGGAAAAAAAGCCCCCTTAATCCCTTAACAAAGGGAAGTGATATTTACGCCCACCCGGTGCCAGTGTATCAATGACTAAAGGGGGGCAAATGTATTTGACGTCAGAAAAATCCAGTGGATTTGATTGCCACGTACACTGGCGCTAGGTGTCCCTAGTGATCAAAAGGGGCGTAAATATCACTTCCCCTTAACAAATAAGCAAAAACAATATTTATTTAATGCGAACATAAGGAACACATAATTGGTCGCATCTAATAGCTCCTCTAGAGTTCTTGGGGAGAGTACCATATTCCCAAAAAAACTGCTTTAGTGTTAGTGTCGCAAGCATGATTGCCAGCCCTCAACAAGATTACCTTCTCAGTAAATGTGAGTAATCATAAAATCTATAGCATATAATATGTCCCTTATCTCTTTTAGAATATAGTGAATGCCCCAAGGGACTCTGGTTTTATCTTTTATGATCTTGACAAGGACCAAACTATCAGATTCAATCCAGATTTTCTTAATAATTAAAGCAACACAGTAACGAAGACCATCTCTAGTAGCTCTATCCTCAACTTTTTTTTTTTTTTTTTTGATAGGCAAGCTGGGGTTAAGGCGGACCCCGACCAGAATATATTAAAAGGAAAAGAATTTACAATCTATGATAACAGGTTCCAACGGAATCCTGCTCGATCAACATGATGAGATCTTGGGGGATGGCCATAGCCTCTATGTCCACCCCCTTACATGGGCAATCAGCTTTAGATAAAAAATCTGCCGGTTGGTTCGCTTCCCTCCAAACATGAGTAACTTTCCAATTTTCAAATCTCCCAAGAGACGATAGAATTCTGTTTCTTAGAGGTTTAACCCGCCACGGACATTCATAACCACCATTAAGAATCTCCACCGCCACTTGAGAATCTGCTTCAACCCAAATATTACTTATCCTTTTAGATAGAGCCAGCATTAACCCCTGCAAAATGGCCTCCATTTCGAGCATGTGAATTGGTTTAATCTCCCCCCTTATCGAAAATAAACCAATCGGCTTTCCACCATCATCACGAAGAATTCCTCCAATACCAGCACTTCCATCAGCAATAGAGGCATCCGAGTTTAATTTGGTAACGTTCTCCTCTGGTTTTTCCCAATAACACACCTGCTGCACCTTATCTACATCAAACAGAGAGCATTTAAATAAATTTGCAAACCTCAAATTTCGAATGGAGAGTTCATCCGGAAGCTTCAAAAACCGAACTCTGTCTCTGATATGAGCAAGAATCCGCCTAAGAATTGATTGCTTGTGGTTGTGAGGTTCTCCATGAATGCGGCCATTACGTTCACCCCAGATATAGTATATTGCCGCCCCAAAGGCCACTCTCATTGCAGTAGCACACTGCCCCTTCCCTCGAAAATGCGATCTGATCCATTCCTCCTCTTCAAGAATCAGCTTCTTTGGACGCCTTCTATAGTTGAAACGCCATAATATCGATCTCCAAATCCATGCCGAAAAGGAACACCTAAAGAATAAATGGTGCACATCTTCTCTCTCCGAATTACATAAAGCACATCTGGTCTCTCTTGAAGCCCCGAGAAAGATGAGTCTATCTCTGGTAGGAAGGCGATTTTGAATGGCCTGCCAAACAGTAAAGCTATGCTTAGGGATATGGCCTTTAAACCAAATAGAAGAAGTCCAGATCACTTTTGGTCTCTGAGTCCGGATCGAATTCCAAGCAGATTTCAGAGTAAGCTTGCCATGAGATTCAGGTTTCCACACTGGAAAGTTGCCATCTGTGTGAATCAGGGCAGATGATATCAACTGATTGATTGCTTCCACCTCTGAACTATTAGTACTTTCCTCCCATAACCCTTCCTCCATTAGTTGCCTGATAGAAGTATGAGTAGGGATCGAGATGATGCGAGGATCATTAAAGTTCCGGGTATACATCATCCCCAAGGGATGCCAAGGTTGATTCCAAAAGTCAACTCCCTCCCCATTGCTTATCGAATAGCAAATATGGTTTTTTGCTTCTTCCCTCGCTTGGAGAATGTCTCTAGCCCCCCCTGATGGATTAGAAGGGATCTTAATACTCCAAAAGTTTTTTCCTCTAACATATTTCAGAAGAAACCATTTCGCCCAGAGACTTTCATTGTTGCTGATCACCCTCCATAAACTTTTGATTTGAAGGGCCTTGCTGACTTCAAAAATACTTCGAATTCCAATTCCTCCTTCTTCCTTAGGAGAGCACACTTGAACCCAGCTTATAGTGTGGAGAGACTTTGCAAGTGAAGGTCCTGCCCAAATGAAGTCTCTGAAAATTCTGTCAATCTCATTGAGAGTCCCCATCGGCAGGGAGAAAACTGTGGACCAGTAGATACTGAAAGCATTCAACACAGTCTTTACTAGCTCAATTCTTCCAGCACGAGATAATAACTTATTTGCCCAAGAAGAGATCCTCCCTCTGATTTTAGAAATTAGAGGGATGCAATCAGAACTCGTCAACCTGGAAGTTATGAGTGGAAGGCCCAGATATTTCATGGGGAAGGTTCCTTCCTCCATTTGCAACACTCTTCTAATATGATTTTTAAGCCTGTGGCTGCATCCAGCAAACATCACCTCCGATTTCCCAACATTAGCCTCCAAACCTGTGCACTCTCTAAACCTGCTAAGGCAGCTCATAATCTGATTAGCATTCTCAACAGTTGCATCTGCAAACAACATAACATCATCAGCATAAAACAAATGAGTTATCCACATATTGCCCTTGGAAAATGGGGTGGTGAGACGACCCATTTGCCCAGCTTCATCTAAAATACAGGAGAGGATATCCATAACAAAGCAGAATAAAAGAGGAGATAGGGGATCCCCTTGTCTGATACCGTTGGTTGCTTTAAAGTACCCCCTTGGGCTGCCATTAACCATAACAGAGAAGGATGGAGTAGTGATACACTGTTTCACCCACCCACACCATTTTTCATTGAAGCCCAATCTTGCCATGTACCCAAGGATAGCCTCATGAGATACATTGTCATATGCTTTCCGGAGATCAATTTTCACACACACAGCAGGTTTGGCTTTTTTCCTATGGAAATTATGAAGCAAATCTTGAGTCAGGAGAATATTATCTTGAATTGATCTGCCTTTAATGAAAGCAGATTGATACGGCCCAATGATTTTATTCATCACATTTCTGATCCTATTTGCCATCAGCTTCGTTATGACCTTATAGGAAAAATTACACAAGGATATGGGACGAAACATATCCGGAGAAGAGGCATCAGTACACTTTGGGACTAGAGTAATGTTGGTAGCATTAGCTTCAGCTAACAGGATCCCCTGCTTAAAGAAATGTTGGATAGCATTTACCACATCTGGGCCTATACAATACCAAAAGCTTTTAAAAAAATCGCCATTAAACCCATCTGGTCCAGGCGCCTTGTTGCCATCCATATCAAAAATGATCGATTTGATTTCCTCCTTCAGCACAGGTCTGGTAATAAATTCAGCTTCCTCCATGGTCAATCTCTTTGTAGGATGGGGGAGAAGGGAAACCTCACCTTGTCTACCTGTATTCAAAAGATTCTTGAAGTAGGATACAATGATCTCCTCAATCTTAAGCGGATCCGTTGTCAAAATACCATCTGCATCCCGAAGCCCCATTATACAGTTACGATTCCTTTGGGCATTCATGACAGAATGGAAGTAAGCTGAATTGGTGTCACCTAAATTTAGCCATTGAACGCGAGCATTCTGACGAAACATTGATTCTTCGATTCTCGCAACTTTAAAATACTTCTCTTTAAGAGTAGATTCCTTGTTCCGGAGATCCACATCCGTAGGGGTAGCGGCAAGATCTCTTTGAACATCATCCAGTTCTTTCTTCACAAAAGGCAGAATTCGATCAATTCTCCCAAAGGTATCCTCATTCCAAACCTTAATATGTGCTTTCACATTCTTAAGCTTTTGAGTTAGACGGAACATAGGATTCCCCTTGCATTTCACGCTCTCTCAACAATTTCAAAAAGAGATGTATCTTGAAGCCAGGCACTATAGAATCTGAACTGATTTCTAAACACTCTGTTCTTCTCCATTATATTGATTATAATGGGAGAATGATCAGAAGTTCCAGGGTAACGATAGATGGCATGCGAGTCCGTGAACAGATTCAGCCATTCAGTGTTGATTAGAGTTCTATCCAACCTTCGTAGCTTAATCTCACCATTTTTAGCACTATTGTTCCACGACATAGTTTGCCCAAAGCATCTGAGGTCATGAAGAGCACCATTCTGGATACAATTGTTAAATTCTTCCATCTCCCTTCTATTCGGATCCGCTCCCCCATGCCTTTCATTATCGAAACGAATAACATTAAAGTCTCCTGAAACAACCCAGGGGCTCCTAGTAGAAGATGCAATGTTCCCAAGGGCCTCCCATAACTGTCTTCTTTCAGTAGCACAATTAGCTGCATAAACAAAAGTAACAAGGATGGTCACATTCTGCTGAATGAATTTAACTTCCGTATGAATATGCTGCCTAGAATCACTCAACACATTCACATTAACTTGGCTTCCGTCCCATATAACCCAAATTCTGCCTTTATCAGTATGGGAATAGTTTGCATAGAATTCCCAATTCATGTAGATATTCCCAGCATAAGGAATCAGCTTATCCTGATAAGCCTTCGTTTCAAGAAGCCCAAAAACAGGAGTTTTCTCCCGGTTGATAAGATCGTGAATTTCATCTCGCCGGGTTGACGAACACAAGCCCCTAACATTCCAAATTCCCATCTTCATCATTATGGATTTGTATGGAAGTGTTAGCACATTGTAGATCTACAATGTGATCTCTATTCTCGCTCAGATAGTCTTGACATTGTCTGGGTTCCTCCAATTGGTTCTGATTTGCAGGATCTTCACTACCCTCATTTCCCATTTCATCCAAAATAGCATACGGATTTGATACTTCAATATCTATAGGCTGTAGTATCGAAGTAATATTAGATTGCTCCAGAGTTCTAGTCTCTGGTCGCGAATCCGGGCCTTTCAGAGGCTTCTGACCTCCATGGGATATAACAGGTTCTGTTTGGTTAGGAGACTCCTCCAATTTTTCCTCCCCAGTATCTTCTATATTAATCTGAGGCAGATCAGCAGCCTCCATTTCAGAATCTATCAAATTACCCTTAGACTTTTGAGACACTCTCTGCACAGGTCTCCATTCTTGTCTCTTAGCCATTCCAGCTTGAGAATGATGGGATTTAGGACAAGATAAATCAGAGTGGTTAAAAGTCTTACACTCATTACAGGATGGAGGTTTCCACTCATATTCTACCTTCTGGTAAGTTGTACCGAGAGATGTTTTAATTTCAATTTGATCCGGTAAATCCATCCCAGCCTCCACCTCAATACACACTCGAGCATAACTAAGTCTAGTTGCACCCGTTGTCTGAACATCCATGTACAGAGGGATGCCAATCTTACTAGAAAGCTTGCTCAAGCAGTGCGCCGACCAAAATCTAAGGTTCAGACCAGGAAATTTCACCCACACAGGGATGGTTGTCAGGGATAGTTTTTCCAATTCAATGTCCGGTGTCCATCTCCTCAACACCAACGGCCGACCACCATAGTTATAATTTCCATCATCTAAAATTTTTTCACAGTCTTCGGAATTGTTGAACTGAAATAGGAAGAAACCTCCATGGAGATTGAACATTTGAAAATCCCCTTTAAGCTTCCAGGTTCTCTTTAGGTGATTCATAAGAGCCACAAAATATGGTCTTTTGCCCATCAAATAACCCACAATGGAATTTTGCCATTTTAGATCATTTTCCGCCAATTCTTCATCCTCAAAGTCATACCCAGAGGTCCCAGATTGATCCTCTGGTTTATGATGCTTAAGCTTGGAATCAGAAAGAATTTCTTTGTTTTCAAACAAAAAACTCCACGGTACCTCCTTCCTTTGGACTGGAATATTTCTGCTAGTGGCATTTGGAAGTGCTGGCCAACTTTCAACATTTGCCTGCTCAATAATTTGGATTGAAGTTTGAACTGCCTCAATGGTGGGTGGTAAGCATGGTAAGGATACCAAAGCTCTGTCTCTGTCTTTTCCCAAGAGGACCGTTTTTTGACCTCCATCTAATTTACTAACAATTTCAAACTTTTCAGCATTAACCAACCTGGCATTAGGAATAGCGGAAGCACTCAAAGGACTATTTCCAGCTCTCATTTGGGGATACCCGATGGATAAAGGAGTTGGCTGGTTAAGAGCTGCATAATATTCGCAAATTTGGAGCCCCGTGCCTGCTGTCCTTGACTCATGGTCAGAAGTTCCAGCGTTAGAAGTAGTACCATTTTTGTCTAAACCTTCATTTCTATTTTGGGTTGTCTTCTTCAACCTCTCGCCTTCAGGGGTGATAGCATCTGCAACTGTAATCTTCCCATGATGGATGAAGTCTCCTAAAGTAGCCGCCTCATGATGACTAACTTCTTTTCGAGAAATTTCCGGATTTGCACCAGTCATCTTTCTTGCCTCCTTCTTGAGATTTTTTTTTTGTTTTCTAGGGGGACTTGGAACTGGTTTTTCAAATATCTTATGATTCCTTGTTCCTCTCTTGTAGTGGGTCACTTGCTCATCTTTATTTCCAGATAAACTACTTAGATTCCTGTCATTTGGATTCTTCCCAAGACCAGCTGAGACGGTATCCAGATGATACACCTCTGAAGGCCAATACTCCTCTACAGTTTCCCTTGCCTCTTGAAAAGAAGAAAGGGATCCCTGTACTGTCCCCATTCTTCCATTTTCTTCATCCTCAGATTGAAACTTACCGGGATCAGGAGGTTTAAGTTCTCTAGGGTTTAGTGCAAGCTTCCGATGAGAATCCATTGCAACCTTTCCTCCTTGGGTACACAAGCTCTATCCTCAACTAGCATGTATTTATAGGAACGAGATTATTTGGTAAACTCATTTTCCATGAATTTTTTCCGTGATACTCATTTGTGTAGAAATTTCCATGAGGCCCACAAAGGCATTAGAAAGGGATAGTCACCAGTCAACATTAGTTTCGCCATCAGGTTTTCTAAAAAAGAGGCGCATTTATTTATTTCTGGTGAGTGTTTTGATAGTCTGCTAGACCACATGATTTTGAAGTGCCATTGCAGGGATTTCTGGGAAAAGCTTGAAAAAGAAGATTCCTTTTCAGAATTTATTGCTTTTCCATTGTTTGATTAGACAGTTAAAAAGGTGAGTTAAGTTTTACTTACCAGGACCATTCATTTTTAAAGATACCTAAGCCATAACCATATTTCATTCCCTCCAAATAGTGGAAATGAGGAATTTTTTTTCCGCATAAAATATTTTTCCTGGAATCAAAACTGTGCCTAATTAAGTCATGCATTCTTATCATTTTTCACTGTTATGAGGGTATTTTTTGTTAAATCAAAATCTTTCTTATGAATTGAGGTGCTGTAGTGATAAAATTGCATTTCTTTCATCTTGTAAAAATGATAAATCATATCTCTCCGCCTCATAGGATTTAAAACTAAAAAAATTGTTTCAAACCTGTCTCATCACTCAGATTCATAATTTCATTTTTCCTCTACGGAAAATAATCAATCAAACAACAAAATTAGCAGAATTCCATTGAAATTACCAATTCCACAACTCTGCTGTGTCAAGTGTGTTAGAATATGTGAGATCTCACCGTTGGATTAGGTGCTAGATGAGGTAAGGTATGATAGATTAGGATGATTTTATTCTATGCACCATTTAGGGTTTGATTATTGATCTCCTAAGTACCCTATATAACCAACATTTAGGTTTTGATTGTAATCAAACAAGATTTGAATCAAAGGAAAAGTATTTCTTGTGAAAAAACTTTTCGTAAGATTTTTTTTGTCTCCATGATTTAGAGGGAAATGATATGCTTGTGGATTATTTAGAGGGAGAAGATTTTTTTTATGGGTAAGATGGGGTTTAGCGGGGACCCCTATCGATTTATTACCTAAAGAGAAAGATGACACAATAAAAGCACAAAACCAACGCGCGCGCGAGAGAGAGAAAGAGAGAGAGAGAGAGAGAGAGAGAGAGAGAGAGAGAGAGAGAGGGAGATCATTATAAATAGAAGATCCCAAAAGATAAAACCTGAAGTCCTACATTAATGTTTTTTGTCTCCATGATTTAGAGGGAAATGATATAATCTTGACTTATTTAAAGGGATATCATTACAAATTGAAGGTCCCAGAAAATAAAAGCTGTATTAATTTTTGTGTCTCCACGATTTAGAGGGAATGATATACTCGTGGCTTATTTTTGGGATATCATTATAAATCAAAGGTCCCCACAAATAAAACCTAAAGTGCTATATGGTCCGCTTGATTTGTTTTTTTTGTTTTTTGGAGGGGAAATACACTTAGACCCCCGTGGTTTCTGACACATTCAACTTAATCCCTAATGTTTAAAAAGTTACAAGTAGACCCCCTGTGGTTTCAATTTGTATAAGGTTCCACGGATTGAAGGGTTCGGATGATCCGATGAGCTGATTTTTTGGGCACACCCTATCTATGTCAGGACCAGTCAAATGAACGTTTTGGATCATCCAAACAATGTGGGCCCGTACCTGAATCCAAACACTACCAAAAACACAGTGGGCCCACAAATAAAACCTAAAGTGCTATATGGTCCACTTGATTTGTTTGTTTTTTTTTTTTTGTTTCATTTGTAATCAAACAATGGAAAATTTTTTCTTTTCCAAACGTTTACCAAATAATTCAGTAGTCTCTCAAGGACCATCTTTACACGTCTTTTACTTAGCCGGCTCAACTTTCGGCAGCTGCCACGTAGGCGGCTTCCGTTTTCCAAGTTTCCAACTACCTTCTAATTTAATTAAAAAAAATAAAAAATGAATTAGTCAAGAAAAAACTAAAAAGCTATTAGAAATTAGAAATTGGAATAACAGAAAAGCAGAAAAAAAAAAATCAAGTAAAATGATTTTTTCAAAAGTTCGAGTTCAGAAGGCAGAGAAATTATACGGTGTAAGGAATCGATTCGTGGGCAAAACGACACGTGGGCGGTTGGTGGGTCCCATAAAAGTCGGTGCAATAATCCAATCTCTGCAAGCTTACCCTTCACCAAACCGTAGGATTATACATAGAATATACGAATTCCTCTACGTATAGTCAGACCCCATTTTTTTTTTCTTTTTATGTTCCTTTTGAGTTTTTAATCTTTCTACAGAGTAGTTTCTCCTTTTAAAAGTGGGTAAACCTATGTGAAGCTTGGATCGCCCTTTTCTTTCTTGCAATTCGATCTGAGAGTATTCAATTGATTATACTTAGAGCCAGGAAGATCTACCTTCTTTGATGGGTATGGTGAATTATCTTTTCTTGATCTGTTTGTTTTGTTTTTCTTCTTTCAGGATTTGGTCTTGTTATGCTGTTTGATTCAAAGATTTAAGTGTTTTTGGTGATGGGTATGAGTAAAAAAAAGGTGTTAGTTGATTTTGTGATCTGGGTGTTGAGGAAATTTGTTTAAAGCTGATGTTTATGTGGTGATTGGGTCGGAGTGTTATCTGTTTTAGGTAATCTGTGATCTGGGTTTGATTGTTTTTTTCTGTATAAGTGGTCTGTATATTTCTATTTTCCTTGGCTCTGGCTTTCTATAGACTGATTTCTAGGTTAAATTCATATCGAAATAACGACTTTTTTCATTATAAGGGGGGTCTTGTGCATGCTGATAAGCCTGTGTTTGTGGATGATTTGTTATCTGAGGGTTGATTTAATTTCAAATTGCTATGAGCTATAGTGTTGGGGAAGCACACGGAAGAGAAATGAAGTGGGTTGAAAAATTGCACAATTTCATTCTTTTAAGAATCACTGTGCTGGAGCCACCTATTTGAACCTTGCATTTTAGCTCCCATTTTCATATTTCATCATCATTTAAGTGAAAATCCAAACTAGCAATGTGATATCATTCTTTTTAGTAGCACTGCTCTGGATTCACCTGGTAGTGTAGAAATGAAATGGTTTGTTAATGTGGTTGGTACGCAAATAGCAATGCAATATCATTCTTTTAAGAAGCCCTGCTCTGGATTCATCTATTTGTAGCATGCATGTTAACATGATTACCATGAAACAACCTCTCGAGGAGAAGAAATCCAGTCATATAATCAGTACCTCTTATACATTATCCTCTTTTTGTAAGAATATTGTAGAAAACAATGAGAAACTTCTGTTTGTCTGCAAGATCCATGTGTTAACTAATCGTAATGAAGAACCTAGCTGTGGAAGAGCTCTAGAGGCAGATTCTTTGGATCTTTCTAACATGTTGCACCTATAATGAGTATCGACGTGATATTTGAAAATTAATTACATTATTTGCAAATTAAGACAGCAATACGAGGACCTACACCTTGAACAGTGCCTAAAGTCTACTATGTAAGGTCTAATGCACACAACCTAGTTTCCCTTTAAAAGCCAATCATCCCACCTTCTGCTGATTTAAAATGGATCCTTCCCAGCACTCTTCCTTGCTAGCAATACAAACAAGCCCTCCATCCCCACCCAAACCCCCTCATTCACAAATGAAAAAAAAACTTCTAGATGAATGTTGCTTGAATAAGTGAGAATAAAGTCACTTAGTTGGATAATGGCCAACCGTTTCTTTGCTTTAGGTTTTGGAAACACCTTCCACCCTAAAAACTGAAGTTATTTTGACTAAGCTCTTTGTAGATTGACATAAAATATGTAGGGAGGTTTGAGAAAGTAGTTGTGTTAATCACTAACCTATTTCCTACCTCATTAGCTATTATAATATACTCCACCGTACATTGACTTTGGCAAATTTGATATATATTTTTTTTTCATGTTACCCATATTTCCCATATTTCCCTCTATGTCCTTCAACCTTCTGACTTATTATTCCTCACCGTCTTGCTTCATACATCCTCTGATGTCTATCCCCTGCCTGCTAAATTTTTGGTAGACCTGTTCCCTGGATGCTGTTTAGCTTCCATCTTATTTCTTAGTTTTTCTATTCTTTTTCTTTTTCGATGATTTCATTGCATTTATGTGCCAGTGACAACTTAATATCTTATGAATTATCTCAAATGAAAATTTTGTTGTCAAATTATATTTATGTGAGATTGAAGCATTGGTTACTATGGCCTTTTGATCTTCTTCCTAGTTGAACATAGGATTCTTTCTTGAAACTACAAAAGAATATCAAATTGAAAACATCTATCTCGAGTGGAATTGTTTTTCTCTACACAATCTAAGATATGTGGCGTATGTTAGAACTTAGAAGCATTGCATATGTAATTTTTGGCATTCATGAATTATGTTCCTTAATTAATTTTTAATTTCTCCGTCCAGAAATGGTTGATGAATGCTGCTCTACCCACCTCATTGATGGAGATGGTGTATTTAATGTCTCTGGCCTTGAAAGTTTTATGAAAGCAGTGAAGCTGGCTGAATGTGGACTCTCCTATGCTGTGGTCTCCATCATGGGTCCTCAAAGTAGTGGTATGTGGCTAGTTTTTTAAATTTAATACTTAGAACCTTCAGTATCCCATCTTTGTTAAGTATCTGTACTACTGTGATAAGGTCTAGGGGTATTTTCCATGAGAACTGATGTACTTCTACATGAAGATTTTACTTTCTTTCCTGGTTATTTTGAAATTTCCTCATGTGGTGGTAGGACTTACTCTTAGGAACGTTCTCGACCAAGGAGACTATCATAGCAATTTCTCCTTTTCTTTTCTGCACTGTTGGTCAGGTTTCACTTGTAGATGGATGTTGTAGAATTCTTAGAAAGACTACTTGTTTATTGTAATGTATATCTTGTTAATTAAGGCCTTACTTTTGCTATTAGTTGGGGATGATTTTAACGATTCTTTGTGCAAAGGGATGGGTTAATGACTGCCCATCATCCAGAGTTGTACCTTTTATGAATTTTTGTTGATGATCATATCTAGGTAAAATAGCTGGAGATTTGATGGGGCATGTCTTGACAATAATCACATGTTACTTATTCATTTAATAATTGATCACAAAGCAAGCAAGCATACTGTTAACGTACCAACTTCTCCAAAAGCTTAAGCTGTTGGAGAAAGGCGTTATTTATCTTTTATACTTTAACACTCCCCCGCACGTGTGGCCCACTTGGCAAACACGTGGCGCATGTGGTCACACTTTGGGCCGACCATCGCATGTGGATTTTTGCTATCCAGGAGGTTTGAACAAAAGACCTTGGGCTCTGATACCATGTTAACGTACCAACTTCTCCAAAAGATTAAGCTGTTGGAGAAAGGCGTTATTTATCTTTTATACTTTAACACATACTAATACGCATTTCTTCTTAATATCAATTTTATTTCTTGTTTTTTACTCCTTCCATTTTAGTTTGTATATTATGCTTAGTGAGGGGAAAGCTTCCATCATGGTATGTGTGCAAGTAGTTCATAAGTATAGATAACTTGTTCATATGGATTTTAATTTGAACTCGACTATGTAGATGCAAGATTTCCTACACGTATGTTCTCTTTGATTCTTGTATCTCATTTTTGACACTGATGTAAATCTGTGTAATTTCTTAGCTTTCTTAATGGATCATATGTGCCTGTCAAGGGCTTATGAGCAACTGGGGTAACTTCCTTCCCCCTTATCATATAGGCTACTTCCGAACTGATGCTGGGTCTTCCAGAAGTGAATGACAAGCCACTATGGACGTGCCAATTCACCCAGTTCGAAATGCAGTTTACACTTCAGCTTGGGAACACATAAAAATCCCTTAACTATTTGTTCCAATTCGGGCGAATTTTGGTTCACATAATGAAGTTTCTAATCGGACTATTTGTTCCCGAAGTATTGGAATCTGACATGGGTACTTCACCCATTCAGAAGATTCCGTATAGCATGGGTCATTTTCCTTGATTGTTTTTCACAATAATGTTTTCTTGGAAATGTTTTAAAGGGAGAGAACCGAATGAGGGAGATAAAAAAGCGAGCTAGCTTAATAAGTAATTCCACCTCGAACAAATCTAGTTATACAAAAGGATGGGTGTCTTGAGAGTAGACACTGACTTGGATAGACCAATATTTGCCTGGTGATCTCTTTTCCTTCACTCCTTAATGTATGTATGTGATTGAGTCATTCACATCTAGTTTGATACTAAAAAGATTTCCGTAGATTCAATTCCAAACTCATCAGATTACTTTATGGGCTATTCAGTGAGTGCGTATTCATCTTCGTCAATCCATGAAAGCAGGGATGCATCTTGAGAAATAGTCAGAGCTCAAGAAGCAGAGTTGTGACCTCATTATTTATCAAATCTATAACCAGGGGAGCGACACAACATTTTCTTGTTTTCCCATTCAACCTTCTTAAATGCTTCCAGTCCTTGTTGCTCCAGGGGGCCTTCCTTTTATCCATCAGAACTTTATTTTCATCCACCCATCAATCAGTGGATCCAAGTATTTGTCATTGTATTTATGCTATTGAGTGGTGAAAGACTAGGAGAATACCCTCAAGTTTGGGTTGGAGTGTTGGCATGCCATCTCATTATATTATCATATTGATGGAGGCTAGATGCCCTAAGGTGTATTACACTCAACAATGATGATTATTGCTCTCTTTATTTTGCCAAGTATCACGATGTTTGTATATTGTATATCTGGCCGTTTGACATCAGCTTCATCCTTTTTAGCTTTGCTATTTTGTGGGTTGCATTGTTTTGCAATGTTTTTTCACGGTTACAATAAAGTTATTCGCAATTTTTAATTTTTTACAGCTTGTTTGTGATTCATTTTTCAAGTTGTCCCAATCTCAAACCCTGGTATCTGAGTTAAGGGCCAAGCTTGTGCAGTATCAAAATATTGTGGTTCGAATGTTAGATTATTCAATCTACTTCTTTGTGTTGGACTTTGGAGTGCGAACCTTTTCATTATTAGACACCGAAGTTATTTTTGGCACCCCAATGCTGTGACTTTTATGTGTTCTTATATTTTCCTTTATTCGCATGCCAAAATCCCTATAGATTATTTAATGCATCATTCAGATTGAGGTTGTCCAAAGAGAGTTTCATAACATCTGTTACAACTTTCTTGGGCAGGGAAGAGTACTCTCTTGAATCAACTTTTCCGTACCAATTTTCGGGAGATGGATACTTTTAAGGGGAGGTAAGTTTTCACATTATTGTTTTCTTACTTTAGACGGCCTCAACTTTATTTAGTGATGCTTGAGTTGAACTTTTTGAATGTTGGAAAAAATAAAGATTGCATCCGTATATGTTCAGGTCCCAAACTACTAAAGGTATTTGGATGGCAAAGTGTGTTGACGTCGACCCTTGTACAATTGTGATGGATTTGGAGGGTACTGATGGAAGGGAACGAGGAGAGGTGTTTATCCAAATCTTTATACCCTTTGACATTATCATTTATTTTCATGGCCTTACCTCAACAGAGGAATTAATGATATCATGTTATCACTTCATTTTAGGCGTTATCTTTATGCATTGCTGGTGATAACCACCCAATCAATAATATTATGGAATTTACTGAGTTGTAATGCTCTAATTTTAGTGTTGTTGACCACTTGATAGAACATATACATATACAACTGAACCATATACCCTTTGCTGATAATGTCATAATGAAAAGTGACTATCATGCAGAATGCTTCTAGAAGATGGATGAAAATCAAGCTTATAATGGAATTTGGGAAAGTTAGTTGATCACTATTTTCAGCAAGAACCAACCTTGAAGGAAATGGCTGATTACATAACTCAACTCAACTAAGCCTTTGTCCCAAACTAGTTGGGGACGGCTAATTAGTTGGGGACGGCTAATTACATACTAATTAAATTTTAGAAATATTTTAGTAAAGAGGAACAGGGAAATTACTGACATGGTTCATGGTTCATTTAAAATATAGGTAGCTATGGTGATTCTGAAAGAAAAAACTCTACAGTTAAACAAAATTAATGGCTAATTACTGGCATGGTTCATGGTCCAGAAAGGAAGAAAGTTAAAAAACTCTACAGTTCACAGAGACCTTCCATGTGGATATTCCGAAATTTCTGTAGCAGGAAGAGAAAGCCTTCTCTTAGAGCCACCGAATATTTAATGATGTCTAGAGGAAATACAGAACATGGACATAAATTTAATTTTTCCGTTGTCATTTCGTTTCTGAATCATTTAATTGTAGGAACCTCGATGAATAATTAGAGGTGTTCTCTTTTATTAGAGAATGCAATTAATGACCATTAGAGTTGGAATTGTAAAGTTCCCAAAAATTAAGCTAACCTCTTCTTAAAGAGGGAAATTTGATCTCAATATGTTTATTCTATCATGTTGTAATGGTTAATGAATTGCTAGGGCTTAATGAGTCTTTTGGTGTTCCAATAAGACAGCTTATAATTTCTCTTCCTTGTTCATTCTTCTCATTCTTAAACAAACCTCATTACTTTACTGAAATGGTCAGGGTTATGTTCTGTGTGTGTGTGTTTTTTATAATAATTTATTTTTAGAATTGATTGTTTACAGTGTCTTATGACAAATGCATAGCAAGTAATTCTTGCTTTTTTATTTGGATTCTGGTTACATTATTGAACTGAAGTTGAATAAAATCTAGATTCCCACTTACTCCGTATTATGTATTGTTTATGCTATTTTCAGGATGACACTGCATTTGAGAAGCAGAGTGCACTTTTTGCTCTTACAGTTTCAGATATAGTGCTTATAAATATGTTAGTATTTTACTTTATTAAAGTTCGCCATTTATTAGAAAGAAATAAAAATGAACCAAGGCGGCTTCTTTCTTCCTCTTGTACATTTTCCTGCTATTTTCTTGATGTCAGGTGGCGAGCAAGGTTTAAAATTTCGGTTTCGGTTTCGGACATAGCCGAAACCGAAATTTGGTGAGAAAATGAATTTCAAACTTTTGCCGAAATTCCGGCTGAAATTACCGAAATTTTGGCCGAAAATTTGGAAAAAATCTGGCCGAAATATCGGTTTCAGGTAGTTTTGGTTATGGTCTTAATTTCAGATTGCAGTCGAAATTTAAAACCATGGTAGCGAGATGCTTTGTTAGTTTCCACTGGTAGACTCTCTGAAATACTTTTCGTTGTTTTAGGTGGTGTCATGATATTGGCCGTGAACAGGCTGCAAACAAGCCTCTTCTAAAGACAGTATTCCAGGTATTTTTGGTGCATATGCATGCAAGCAACCATTAAATTGAAAGATTCCAATTGTTGACTTTTGTTATGAATTTGTTACAACAGGCCATGATGCGGTTGTTTAGTCCTCGTAAAACAACTTTACTATTTGTCATACGTGACAAAACTAAGGTGCATATTCCAGTTTCTATCCTCTATTGAGAGGGGTAGTTGGATAAAACTCTTCTATTTTTATAGGTAGTTATTTTTGTGTAATTGCTTCTTACATTGTCTATTCTTTTATTGGGTATACGCAGACCCCATTGGAAAATTTGGAACCTGTTCTGAGGGAAGATATTCAGAAGGTACTGATCCACTCTTTCTGTTCTCTCAATCGATTTTCATATCATTGTTCCTAATGTTGTGGCCTGACCCGATATTTTGCTTGCAGATATGGGATTCTGTTCCCAAACCACAAGCTCACAAGGAAACCCAACTTAGTGAATTTTTTAATGTAAGATAGTTTAACCTCACCAATATAACCTGTATTTTTCTTTAATTACCCATAACTGCTTCTGTACTTGCATGGATTTTTTATTATTCCTTGAAATGGCTAGGTTCAAGTTGTTGCTCTTTCAAGTTATGAAGAGAAGGAAGAGCAATTTAAAGAGCAGGTAATTTACCAGATTTGATGCCAATGATTTCATCAATGTAATCTGCATTCAGTAAAACCTCTTTCCAAACTTTTAGTGTTCGATATTATTACCTTGAAGATGTAAGTTTATCTTGTAACCTGTATCATGTTCTTCTAGAATGCTATACAGGAGTCTAGTAGCTATCATTTGTTGGCAAACTTCTTTTGACATGTGATTATTAGTTTTGACTTTAATTTAATCACTAATGAAGGTCGCAAGTCTAAGACAACAATTTTTTCATTCTATTACTCCCGGTGGACTTGCTGGAGATCGGCGGGGCGTCGTTCCTGCCTCAGGATTTTCTTTTAGTGCACAAGAAATCTGGAAAATAATCAAGGAGAACAAGGACCTTGATCTTCCTGCCCACAAGGTCATGATGTAAATAATATCTTTGTTGGAAGCTACATTAAAAGATGTGGATTCTCTTTGTGTTGACTTTACATCATTCTATTTGTAGGTTATGGTTGCTACTGTACGTTGTGAAGAGATTGCCAATGAAAAGCTTAGTCATTTCACTGCTAATGAGGTATTTGATGTTCATCATGTACTGTGTAACATTTGTATCGTAATGTGACATTTGTAATGAAATCAGAAATTCTTTGAAAACATTGCAGGATTGGCTTCTGTTGGAAGAGGGTGTAAAATCTGGCCCAGTTCCAGTCTTTGGAAAGCAGCTCAGCTTAATCCTGGAAAGATGTCTATCAGAGTGAGCATTCTTTTTTGGCCCCAAAAGGACATAAATCTGTTTTCCAGTTTCTGTGATGTAGTTTTACCATGACTTGTTTTACTTCAACTTTGTGCTTACTACCTGTCTTCATTTCACAAAAAATGGATGTCCATGTATTATTACACATTAGTCTTAGCACGCCAATTCACTTTGCTAGATAGTTTTCATAGAAATTGATCTCATAGACATGTATTATGTTTTATACTTTTAAGTATCGTTTTATATCTTTAAACCTTTTTGGCTTCTTTTCTACTGTGAAATAAGCAATTTTCAGTTTTCTTCACCTTAAGTAACCTATTTTTAATCACTTTCTGTTTACTAAAATCAACCACCCCCACCCCCCAACCCCATCCGCCCAACAATCATTTTCCTGAATAACTTATAATGCTCCTCTACCCATTTTACCCTTAGCTAAAGACAGACTTTTGTTTTGGTAGCAAAATAAAGAGGCACCTATAAAAGAAAAGGTATATATTAAATGGAAAAATACTGAATTATTTCCATGAAAAGTTCCTAAATGGCTTGTAATGTAGGGGTAATATAGTCATACTGAATGTAATTTGTATGTCACTTATGTGACTTAAATAGAAAATTTGTTTTGGATGTTCCCATGAACCTTTTTTTTTTTTTGAATGGTGTTCCCATGAACCTTGTGGATTGGATTGTCATAATATTCATACTCATATTATAACATAATCCCTTTATATGGCACATAATTCATTACTTCTACGTCTTACCTGTTACTAATGGCAACATAAAGCTAAAACCTGAATTACCATTAAAAAAAGCTAAAACGTGAATTTTTCTTATAATTTAATGTACTTAATTAGTTGTAATAGAAGGCTCTAAACATTTAAAAAATTTGTTTGTCAACACATCCATTTTTATGGTAGTAAGAGTAGCTTGCAAAGCTGTAACATATGTACCTAGTTCTAATGCCGAGACACGTTATCTTCTTCTGTAGGTATGACATGGAAGCTAATTATTTTGAGGAAAGTGTCAGGACTGCAAAGCGGCAGCAGTTGGAAGCAAAATTACTGCATGTATGTTATACATACCTCTACTCTTCTAAGAATTTGTCGATATGTTTTTTTTTTTTTAGTAACTATACATATCCACAATGAAGTCTTCAATACCATTACCATAAACATAATTGGAATTTCCTCTCTCTTCCATAGTGGTTTTCATTTCTTCTGTCAACAGGAGTTTCTGGAAACTATACATTTTCTAGCTTCTGCTTATATTGATGCATATATAAGCACTAGATTAGTTAATTAATAATCGTCAACAGGTAAGGCTTGCTACTAGCACAACAAAGAGCAACCACGGCATGAGTGTCTGTCCGGGATGAGGTCAATCACGCGGATGTGATTGGGTGCCCTGATTTATCTGGAGATTAGGATGATTAACCTGCTAAGATCGAAGATAGGGAATCTGAGATGAGTCAAACAAACCTAACAATCATTGAGGATAATTCTGCTTGGTGTAAATAAATCTAATTCAAGGTCATTGTCAGTTTTCTAGAATTACACCATGACGTGTATCATCCAACACGTGTTGGAGACCATAGCCTATGCACAAAGATTAATCACTAATTCCTATTAATGTGAGAGAAGGTGGTTCTTTAGGTAACCCTTGTGCCGTCAGCAACTCGTCAGTCGTCACCTTGTTAGGAAGTTGAAGTTTGATGATTTATATTTTGGCATGCTTACCTGTGGTTGTGATTGATTATGCTGTTGGGGCTTTGATATGAAACCCTAGTAGGAGTTTATAAAAAAACACATCTATAGTTTCATTTTACTCTTTAAAAAACCCTTCTCTCTTTATGTTCTTTTTCCCTAAGTTCTCATCTTCCACCTTGATCTCAGTCATCCATCGTTATTGTTCTGAGATTTAACGAGTGCAAAGGTACAAACACCCGAGAGGTGCATGTATGCACACCCTTCAACCTTCTTAGTATCAATTGTCTTCTGTCAGGTGCCACTCAAAAAAAAAAAAAAAAAACTTCTGTCAAATTGTGGTCTCGATTGTGATAATTTGTGGCTACATGTCTAGTTAAGAAGATCTACGGTGGAATAATTTTATAAATCCGCTTCCACAACCAATCAAACAACTGAACTTTGTTCAGAAACTTTGAGGAAGAATATTTTTCTTTTAGACAGTTTTGAAGCTCCATTCATAACTTTATGGTGTGAGACTCTGACTGCTGGGAATAGAAATCAGGTATGGTTTTCTAGAGATCTTGAGAGGTGGAGACATTGAGAATTTGTGTGGGAACTTTAGGCTTGAGGGTGGAATTGAAAGGGAAGAAAATATCAAAAAGGAAGAGAATGAGAGAAGAAAGAGAAAAGGCAGGGGTATCATATGTAAGAAAGAAGAGAGACAGAGATGGAAGAGGGAATTGAGGGGCGAAACTAGGGTTACATTGGGTGCGCGCCTCAACTTAAATGAGGTGCAGAAGAGCAAAGAAAGGGAAGAAAAGGCCAAGGAAATTTGTACGTATTAGGGAAGGGGAATTTGGGTTTTTGTGGAGAGGAAAAAATATAGGAAGAATGTTGAAAGATGGATTAAAGGAAAAGAGATATTTTATCAACAGGATGTGAATGAGAAAGGGAATGAGAAGATATATGCCCTTGAAATAAGAAGAGAAGTATGTGGAAGTGAACAAAGTACCTCTTACAGTTGATGGATTCTACCGTTGAGGCGTTGAGGTCTTGCCTGCCTTGGTACCAATACCATGTACAAACTGCTTGCATCAAATAGCATAGGGAAGAGAAGAGATGAGGAGAGGAGAGAATTCAAGGGGAGATAGATAATCATTTTATTAAGTCATAAATTTTTTTCACAATGAGACCTAGATACAATTTTTGAACCAAATGACTAAACTACCCTTAATGACGGGCAGTAGCACATAGCATTGCCTATACATATTTCTATCAAGAAGCAATTCTTTTGTTTTCATTGATCACTGTATATGAGATTTGCATAAATAGACAACATTTTTAGGACTTTCTTTCATGTACAGCATTTCAAGAAGTTAAACATGTATCTGAGATACAAATAAGTCTGTTGGAGATGTCTCCAAATGCATGCCTGAATTGTTGCAGGTGCCAATTTCTGATCAAACAGATGGTTTCCAGTTTTGGCATGTCCAGTAACTTTGGTTCATAATTACATTAATTACCATCAGTATAGAAAAGTTACCAGTCCAGGGTATCTATCTGGAGTTCTTCTCATTCTTAAATTCCTAAGTTAGAAACTATGTTACTTTTCATGGGTTTCGATCAATTTTTTGAGTGATATAAGTTTGCTTAAATCAAGAAAATGTACGTCTACACTTTTTTTTATTGTCATATTTTGCTGAACTTTGTAGCTAGTCCACCCTGCTTATCAATCCATGTTGGGGCACCTGCGGTCAAGAACTCTGGAAAATTTTAAGGAAGCATATGATAAGGTTCTGAATAAAGGGGAAGGATTTGCTGTGGCTTCTCGTGATTGCACTCAATCTTTTATGTCAATATTTGATGAAGGAGTTGCAGGTACTTGTGTACATCAGATTATTTATTTTTCATATTCTTTCGCTTTTAAATTTTAATTCTGATCATCACATAGAGTCAGCTTGCAATAAAATTGAATGTCTTTTGTGTAAGTTCATCCCATTTTATATTGAATCAGCTATCACTAACCTTCTCAAAACAGTATGTTCCAATTTCTCTTCCTTATCCTCTCAGTAGCTGCTATGAGTGCCAGTCCTGTTGGATCCATATAAAATTAGTCCCAAGGGTTTGTTTTTTTAGGAATCGTTGAAGGTTCATTTTTCACTCTGAAAGATGGTACTTATGGAATTATAAGCCTTCATTTTGAAACTTCCTACATCAATAACATATCATGCCAATTGAGGCCTGGCCATAACACATTCTAGTAATGCATGATTTGGGACATGATAATAATATTTTCTTTCTGAATGAACAAGACAACGCTCACAGACCGAGCTGCTCACAAGCAAAGAAACAAAAACAACGCCATGTCACGGGGGCTAAAATTTTGATCCAATCGGAAAGACCTTAGAAGCTAAACATGATAAGCATGGAATGTGGGCTCACAGAGTGTGTTTATATAGAACAACTCTAAACATGGACTTCCTCATTTTTATGTCAGTTCATCCTATTTTATATAAACCTTTCGTGTAATTACAATCAACTCTAATGAGTGTTTATATAGAGTAATCATAGAAAGCTAAAGATAAACATGGAAAAAGAAAAAAAATAGAATAATTCCAATCTAACCTAGCTACCTCATCTGGTCTAGTTGCCTAAAACAATGCCCAGATGATCCAACAGTGAGTTTTGGTGATCTCGTATACTCTTACATCCAACGGTGAGATCTCGTCAGTATATTTTAAGAGCGGCGAGAGTGAGGGTAACTGGTGATGAGAGGCGAGATGCCAGGGTGTTCCGTTGACGCATGGTGTTAATGGTCTTGAGGAAGACGATGGGCAGTCATGAGTGATGACGATCGTCGAGGCTGGCATGTCCACGATTGTTGGTGAATGAGATTGCGGCATCGATGATGTTGATCGGGGATGAGCGGACTACTAGATCAAGCATCCGGCAAAAAACAAAGCTACTCGAGTAGTTTTCAAGGCACCATCCGTTGAACCTGCTCTGATACCATGTTAGAAAACAATTTCACTAATATTTCTTATGATTACAATCGACCCTAATGAGTTTTTTTGTAGAACACTCAAAGGACTTTCACAAAAAGATAATGATAAACATGGAAATAGATTAGAACAGAATAATCCTAATCTAACACAGCTACCTCATCTAGTGTAGTTGTGTAATCTAACACCTAGATGATTCAATGTTGAGATCTGGTGATCTCATATACTCAACATTGAGACCTCATATTCTCTAGCAAAACTAAACGACTGTGATTTGAAATGATCATCTTTGGAACATCATGCCGCTTTACCACTTCTTTGGAATAGACCCATCAAAATCAAGGAACTGACCTTTTCTTCTTTCCTAATGGCAAAATCAGTGATTCCCATAAAGTCGTGAGGTAACTGCTACATCTCTTTCCTGCATGTTCTTTAAGCAGCTTCAGATGTAATAGCTCTTGAGATGAGCTGGTGGATCTGAGCGACACAAAACCTTTATATGTTGCTTTGCCGCCATGAATGTTATGAATACGAATGAATATAATCACCTGATTTGATTTACAGAATGCATTGGCCTGCTAGAGTAAGAGTTCAATTTACAGAATTGTAGGAGGGTTAGTTGGACTTTGCTACAGAACTTTGACCCTGCCATGAATATTCTGTGGGCATAATAGTTAGTATATTACTTGGTGTAAGTTATACAATGAGATAACTATTAAAAAGGGGGGTTATACAATGAGATTGGGCATGGCTACCAAGATACCCCAAAGGTAATGGCAATTTCTTAGTAATACAACAGGACTGAAATTACCTGGTCTACAAACATAAAGTCATTACGATATCAACAAGAAAGAGGGTGGAAGTAACAAAGCCTAGCTTTGTGAAGAAATGGGTATTTCAGATGAGAATGATGAAAAAACTGAATTTTCATACGGTTTTGGGCATATAAAAGGATGTTATGACATGTCAATGGGCTGAACTTTCCCTACACATAACCAAATAAAACATTAAATTCCAACCAAAACATTCGTTTGGCACTTTTTCTTCTTTTAATCTCAAGTTTTCAAAGCATTGTTTGCCTAATTACTCATGTATAAATCTTTAGATTGCTGATTTTAGTTAAAACTGCAGATGCGGCTATTAAACAAGCGAATTGGGATTCTTCCAAAGTTCGGGAGAAGCTTCGACGTGATATTGATGCACATGTAGCTTCTGTTCGTGCTGCCAAACTGTCTGAACTTAATTCTTTGTATGAGGTATGAAATCCTGGTATTCATTTTTGTTAATGGTATTCTATCTTTCATGAGTAAAAGAGAGAAGAAGAGAAGAGATGGAGGAGAAGAGGTGAGAGAGTTGCCAGTCTCCCTCTCACACGAGTATTTGAGGAAATGGTTTGTGTGCAGCTGCACAGATAAGCTATCTGTGCATGGCTGCACAAACCGCGGGCGGGGGGGGGGGGGGGGGGCGCACATTTTTGGGGGGATCCAAAGCATTCATTTGGAAGGCCCTTCCAGTGTACCAAAAATCAGCCCTTTAGGATCATCCTAACCCTGCCATTTGTGGAGGGAAAAAATGGGCAGAAACAGTGTCTGTCCATTTCCCCCTCCAACTTTGATTGGGTTAGGATGATCCTATAGGGCTGATTTTTGGTACACACCCTATCCATGGAAAAGGGCCTTCCAAATGAATGCTTTGGATCCCCCCAAAAATGTGGCCCCCACTATGGTTTGTGCAGCCATGCACAGATAGCTTATTTGTGCAACTGCACACAAACAATTTCCTATATATATATTTGCGTGTGTGTGTGTGGTGGGTGGGGGTTACGAGTAGAATGACAAGAATACCCTCATATGGGTATTTCATTACACCAACACTTCTAACAATTTTCATGGGATGGACCATTTTCTCTCAAGAAAGAACTTTTCCAGTGCTGGATATCGATTTTCTCTCTCAATATATCCATTTACTATCATCATTTTACGAATTAACGAATGAAAATTAAGTATGGATATGGAACCACTGGTGGCTAAGGAAGCTTGATATGTTTGCAGGGACAACTCAAAGCAGCTCTTGCAGAACCCGTGGAAGCTCTTCTAGATGCAGCTGGCAGTGATACCTGGCCTGCAATAAGAGTACTTCTTCACCGGGAGACTGAGTCAGCTATCTCTGGATTTTCTTCTGCCCTATCTGGCTTTGATATTGACCAAAAAACCATGGATAAAATGCTTGAAAGCCTTGCAGACTATGCAAGAAACGTGGTTGAGTTGAAGGCTAAAGAAGAAGCCGGGAGGGTCTTGAGCCATATGAAGGACAGGTAAGAGAAAAAGCTGGGATGGCCATGCATTAATTTATAGAAAGTGTTGTTTCTTGTACACAAAATGGAACTAAAAATTTAAACTGTTTGTAGGTTTGCTACATTGTTTAATCGGGATTCTGACTCAATGCCTAGAGTTTGGACTGGGAAGGAAGATATCCGAGCAATCACAAAAACTGCTCGCTCTGCGGTATATCACAACTGATTATTTGATATCTGAAAATAACCATCTGGAGTTCATTATAATTAATGTTTGAACTCCTGGTTTCTTCTAGCTTGAGGATCTCTGAATATCTTTTATTCTTGTTTGCAGTCCTTGAAGTTGCTCTCTGTTATGGCAGCAGTCCGTTTGGATGACCATGCGGATAATATTGAGAATACTCTCTCCCTTTGTCTAGTGGGTTCTGGTAACAGTGGTGTTACCGATAGGAGCATCACATCATTTGACCCACTGGCTTCTAGCACTTGGGAAGAGGTAGCATTTGTAGCTTTTGAAACTATTGATGTGTTAAATTTGTGATTATTTGTTTTAGCTATGCTAGTGTGTGTTTATGATGCAATTTGATTTCTTCAGATGCTTAGCAATGAAATCACCAATTGAAGAACAAATCTCAATCAAAAGAACAATAACTTTAATTCAAATAGCTAGAAATGGACCACAAATCATGATGGGGAAAATCGACAATAAATCAAAACAAATTCGTAACTTAGCCAAAAGACTCTCAAAAAATCCCTTGTAGGAGCTTAAATACTTCTCATACTCAACTCAACTAAGCCTAAGGATTCATTTCATAGAAGAGTGGCAAAGTTTACGACCGGCTGCCAACCTGACGCCAAGCCTCCTCCTTTATCCTGGCTTGAGACAGGCTGTGAAAAACACAGGTGGAGTTTTAAATACTCCTCATAATAAGTCTAAAACCTAGGATTGATCCCTACCATTGATTCTAGGCCCATTCCATACAATCCCAAACAATAAATAACCACAAGGAAACGACAAATACAAAACTATAGAAGTAGTATAACTTGTTCTGAGCAACGCTCTGCCATTTCAATCCTCTCCTTTGCTAATGAGTCTGCCACTTCATTATGCTTTTCATATTGTGCTTGAGGTTAGGTAATAAATCTCTATGTAGGTCCCTTATTTCCAAAATTGTATTTGGTAAGAGTGAGAATTGACTTTGATTCCCCTTGTCCCATAACTGACCTGCCGTCTTCTCTTTGAAAATCCAGCATCCAATAGGTAAAGTTTGCACTTCCACTTTCTCCGAGTCTTAATTGCCTATAGGCCTGGAAATGCCAAGACGGCGTCCTTCAGATCAAATGCTTCTCCAATCACCGTCAACTTGGATAGCCACAAGAGTTTCCACCAAATTTCGCTTAATGGTGCCTAGCGGTGTAGGTGTCTATCTAGCCTCAATCACATTCAATGTAGAGTGGCACATACAAATATCCTTCCAATGCTTATGTCTATGACCAATAGGCTGCAAAATTCTTTCTTTTCAAGATCCTTATAAATAATAGACAATTTGATTTATTTATTTTAATTTTCAAAAAAAAAAAAATAGACAATTTGATTTTTCCATTCACTTTTCACGTAGTAGGTTCATGGCTATCAGAGATTCTTTTATTTCTTCCATTTTAGATACCCAACATATCAGAGAGAGAGAGAGAGAGAGAGAGAGAGAGAGATAAGCCCTTTTGCCATGTAGTAAATAGCTCAAATACCCTACCCTTAAAAACCCTGCCAAGACATTTGAGCATGGTGTCCCAATCCTTACCTTTCAATGAATAAAAATGTGATCTAAGTACTTCTTAACATGACACACATCCACTAACAAATCTGAATTCCTTACCTTTTAGTTTATTACATACATGCATTCACGTTTCTACCTAAAGGGATCCCAAAGCAAGCTACAATGAAAAACATCATTGGAATAGAACTAAAATTCTCGTGTAAATCTAGAAAGAAACCCCGTCATGGCGGCCATAGTTTTTTCTAAACCCAACCTGGTATATCAGTTTAATGTTAATAGTGCCAGTAATATTTCTGTTGACTTTTCTTTAGAAAAATGAATGCAAACCCTAAATCTCCTAGGTATTTAAAATGGTATCAGTGTAGGGGTGTAACTTTACTATAATTCTATCTTGGTTATCTGCAATTTTATGCAATTGGTGAACTAAATGATTCCCCATCTTGACACCAAGTTCTCTCTTTTCTGCTACATCCACCTAGGTGCTTCTTCATATTGAAATTTCTGAAGTTAAAAACAAACAAATAAATAAATATGAAGGACATGTTCCTAGAACCTGTTCAAAAGACAACTATAATCTAGTTCGCTATCCATCTTCAGCACTGCATTTGATGGGTTACAGAGACCATGACATGGATGCAAAAATTCCTAATCGACTATAATATAGTTTGCTGTATCTTGGATCTCTATGGTCTGGGAGATTATCATGAAATTACGGAAGCTTCAACCAACTAGAAAATGTCATAATTTCTTCTAAATTCCTAATCAAAGATTGCTGACTCTGTTATTTGAAATTTTGGTTCAGATGTGTATCTTTTTTGTCTTGGATGAGTTCTCTCATACTGCTGACTTTTCATGCTCAGTCACTATGAGTCTTAGGAGATGTTTGGATCCTAGATAACTTCAGTAGTGATCAATTATGTAACCCAGATGCTTTCATCTGGGTTCTGTACACATGACATTCTTGTGCCTTATACATTTATACCTGGATAATGTATGGTAATTGCTTAACGTATAAGTAATCATATGGGCAGAATTCATGAAAAATAAGGATACCGTTAGGGATGATCAAGGTGAGATTCTTAAAGGTTTTCCTGATCTGGTTGGCATGGCCGACTTGAGCAAAGTTGAGGCAAGAGCATTGCTTTCCACTTATCGGATCTTTTTCTTAGTTGGATGATAGATGTAAGATTTAGGGAATTTCATCTAATGTGATTTCTTGGGTGCGTTTTCATTGGCCAGGCTGGTATTTCCTTTTCATATTTGTAGAGATATGATAAGATGTAGCTGTCTCTTTGTTGAAACATGGTTCCAACCAAATTACAATGTTCTTTATGTGGAGGAATGAATCTCTACCCATTTTGTAATTTTTTTCCTTCTCTTTAGTAAGGCTCTTGTTATCATTTTTTTTTTGTTATTGTTATTATTTTTTCTTTTGTTTTACTTCCATATCCTGGACCTAACAGGTTATGAAGTTTGTGTTTGTTTCTTTAGTTCATAAAGCATCAACGTTCTGTAAGGGCTGAATAACTAGAGGAATAGCATAAGAATCATGCTGAAGTTTAATGAAGAAATCAAATTTGGACATGTGAAACCTAAAAATAAACATGAGAATCAACATATGACTGCATGCATTGCTCACTGGTCCAAATATATAAAACAGGAAGTTTCTGGTTTTTGAGTTCCTATGAGAAAGAGTCTTATGAGTTTATACCATGAGAGAGAGAGAGAGAGAGAGATGCATTTTGGGGCAAAGAAATGCATCATTTCTTGGAAAGAATCATTTTCTAGGAATGGTCTTTATTGTATTGTGATACTTATGTTTACGGTTGATATTTTCTTACCAGGTTCCCTTGACGAAAACTTTGATTTCACCTGTCCAATGTAAATCTTTGTGGAGACAATTCAACACAGATACAGAGTACAGTGTCACTCAGGCCATTGCTGCACAGGTAAACCTCATGTGTATTATGTTTTTCAATGCTATTTTTGTTATATTCTGTTAATTTCTTCATGTTATCCATGTTGAAATGGAAATATTATTGGCCTTTGGTTGTCATACTCATTTTCTTGTTGTAGTAATATAATCATTCTCAGTTTAACTGGTAGAATTCGTAGGTTTGATTTTAATGAATAGTGTTAACATTTAAATTGGCTGTCTTAATCGAGATGTTTTCTTTTAAGTGGTACTATGAAGTGCCTGATAGTCTTCTGAAAGTTCCTATTTTCCTGTGAGGGGTGCAAGTTATATTCCTTTCCGCTACCTAGTTTGAGTGAACTTATAAAGTTATTTGTTGAAATGCAATTCTGACAAGTCTTCTTGGATACTATGAAACAAGAATACATCAACTTTCTTTTTGCAGGCAAAGAAACTTGTGGAACATCTAATTTCTAAAACTGTAGGGTTATCTTTTTTTCGTGTTTTCAGTGGCAGCATCTAAATTAATCTATGGGTAAATGATAAAATCATTCCTCCCTTTTTCAATTTCTAAAGTCAACCTTCGAGTCATATTTCTAACTCTCCCTTCTGTTATATTGAGGTTAAGCCACTGCTTATATGGATGCTGTCATTCTGAAATCTGATATCGTTAACCCATTTTATGAAATGTACCCGAAGTTGGAGCCCACAATACCTGGCCTCTTTCCTTCCCGAACTCAGCAGTCAACGGATATAATCCCAATTTGTTCACTATCTCAGCCAACTGATTATCAACCCCGTCAATTATATAAGAAAAGCAATTATCGACTAAGCTCATAGTTAATCAACAACCTTTTTCTTCCCTAAAAGCAAGTGCAAACAACTAAGAATGAAACCCCTAGTATTCTCACCGAAAGTCATAATGTGAATACATACAAAGCTTGGGATAATATGATGATAATTCCTCAATTCATAATGTGAATACATACAAAGCTTGGGATAATATGATGATATTTCCGTCAATGCTCTTGCTGGAAATAAGGTAATAATTCACATAATCTGCACTCTAAAGGAATTAAGTTAATGAATCTCTCTTTATCCGAATCTATAACCCAATCCAACAATGATGGCCCAAGTTCAGAACTTACACTCCAAATAGTTTCTAGGATCTGAACCATATGCATATCAGTTTGCCAAACATGATAAGTTCCATGTAAATCCTCTACAATCTCTATATTTATTGGGTAACAACAAATCCATGAATTGGAGACAGTTTCCTATGAAACCAGGAACCTTCAAATGCGTGGGGTACCCGACTCAGTAAGATATGATAAGGATAAGGTTGTGAGATACATGTCGGATATGTCTCATCTTTATCCTTATTTTTTGCTTTGATTTTGCTGCTATTGGTTAGGTGTTAGTCTTTCAAGTATAGACAAAAGAAAGATGACCTTTTGAACATAAACCTTCTTTTTTTCTTTTTATAAGCTAGAGAGAGGGGTCTCTAGAATAGGTGCTGATTTGTTGTATGAGAGAGGTGTGTTTACTTTTTAAAATTCAAATCCATGTTTGGTTATACTATTTTAACATTTTCTTAAAGGATTCTTATCTATATTCCACTTACCTATCGAATCCTTGCCATATCTATATCCTAATATTATATGTTGTATGAGAGATATGTGTGCGCTTTTTAAAATTCAAATCCATGTTTGGTTCATACTATTTTAACATATTCTTAAAGGATTCTTAGTTATATTCCACTTACCTATTGAATCCTTGCCATATCTGTATCCTATTACTATGGAGCTTAGAGAATCTTAGCACTAGATCCTTGCATTATCCGGTAACCGCACCCGTATCCAGGTAACATATGTTCGTTCAAAGAAGGTTGCAAAATAGTGATGTTCAATCCAAGAATGTAATCAATGAGTTGAAACCATCCCAAACCCTAGGATCCAACATAAATCTTTGCTTAGAAAATTATTTTGCAGACTGAGCATAGATTTATCAAAGTGTCTAATAGAGAGAACAGAACTCAAACAATCACAGAACGGTTTCAGGAATAAGAAGAAACTCCCTCCATCATTGCTCACCTTGTTGTTTCCAAGTAAAAAACTCAGAACTCCAACAAAACTCCACAATTTCGTACACTTCCAAACGACAGTTTGCAGAAAGCAAAGAATCGCTTTTCCTTTGATTCCTGATGCTATTCAAAATCTGGGAAATCTCCTCCAAGATCTACATTCTATGGAAGACAATATGTTAGAAATCATTGTGGCTGCTATTCCCTGTTTGAACAGGGTATAAAGTATAAAGTGTATTTTCACTAATTTGATTCCTTAGAATGAACTCAGCTCCAAAGAGCATAATGGAATTCAGATCTGAATTCCAAACTAATTCCAAGCAACCATACAGTCAACAACGGAGAAAGATAGATAATGAACACTCATGAAAGCTTGTTTGATTCCTTAGAATAATATCGGCACCAACAAGCATAATTGAATATGGATCTGAATTCCAAACTAAATGCAAGCAACCACATGGTCAACAATGGAGAAGGATAGATGATGTACATTCAATGAAATCGGTGATGTTTTTGCTTACAAATCAACTATCAAATGTGACATCTGACAGCAAATTCGATGACGTTTTCTCTGTTCAATGATCTTGAACCATGATGTTGCATCCAAGCATACATTAATGAACAAGAATAAGAAGCTTACCAAGCTACTGATAGTGCAATGATATTTCAGCAAGAAAAGTAATATGTTCATTTTGGTGGGGAAATGTGCTTAGAGATTGGAGGATAATATTATTATCAAAGACCATATAAACTCAGAGCTTGATGATCTTCTCCGAACTACTACAAACTAAACTTCAATGGCAGTTTAGACATCACATTGGGCGTAGATCTTGTGGAGGTGTATTCCCGGCCAATTGGCACGAAAGATTCAAACAGGGCAGAGAAATCAGCACTCATCACCGGGCTGCCCATCTTCAAAGGGAACTTCACCATGAAGCTCACTGGTAGTAGGGGACTCTACCAATGCACTTGCTTGGGCAAAGAGATCAAGTCCAGAGCTGTGGAAACTGTTGGAAATAATCCTTCAAGGAAGAACCTTGAGTAGTGATCTAAATCTTTCGTTTTGACAAATCCCAATACTAGCAAATGAACTAATGGATTTTTGGCAAGGGACATAGTACAATGAGCAGAACTTCATTTAAATTGCTTCTCATGTAAATGGAGGACACAAGTTCCCCATAACTGTTTTCCTTAACTTCTATGATGACATCTATTTATTGCCGAGATAACTAATTAAATATGCTATTATCTCTGTTGAAGATTTTCTGAAGCCGGTGTTTGTCGTGAGGATTTTATTGAGGGGCAATCTCTAACTGCCTTTAATTTTTATTTTTCTGGGTGGGCTTCTGTCCTTCTGTATTTTCTATTTTTCTCTTTAGGCTCTTTTTCTTTTGACGTAAATTTTTTTTTATATTCATTTTTACAACATAAGACAAATTTTTCGTCCATTTTTACGTCGAAAGAAACGGAGCCTTAATGAATCTGGTTAGCTTCTTCAGGAAAAAATGCATAGATAATTGTACCCATATCACCTCTACATTCAGTAAGACAAAGCCCTAACCATCAAGCATTTCTGGTTAATTTTACTTTGCAGGAAGCCAACAAGCGTAATAACAACTGGTTGCCGCCACCATGGGCAATTCTTGCCATTGTTATCCTGGGATTCAATGAATTTATGACGCTCTTGAGGTAATTACCATGTATTTATGTAATTAGTGTGGATGCTGAATCTTTTAATTCTTGTCTCTCCCACACTGATCTATCTTACTTGACAGGAATCCTTTGTATCTTGGTGTTATATTTGTTGCTTTTCTGCTGGGCAAAGCCCTTTGGGTCCAGCTAGACATCTCAGGCGAATTCCGTAATGGCGCTGTGAGTAGTAAACAATTGAACTATTAACTATAGCCTTCTTCCTTGAAGCTTAATGTATTTTAAGAAGTCCCATTACCTGATTATCAAGCTTTATCTCTGAGTGCAGCTTCCTGGTCTTCTCTCCTTATCGACCAAGTTTCTTCCAACTGTAATGAACATACTCAAGAGACTAGCAGAGGAAGGCCATAAGGCAACAACTTCTGATCCTCAGAGGAACCCTGTGCTGGAATCGAATGGTATTAGGAATGGCACATATAGTGATTCAACATCAGACGCATCATCTAATATAACATCAACGGAGAGTGGGGCCGAGTACTCGAGCCCTCCTAGGCAAAGGCAAGATGAAAGCAATTAGAACAGCTCATTTGTACTGGATATGGTTGGTTACGACCATGCAAGAGCCCTTTCGCGTCGAGATGTGATTTCTCTTCCTTAAAGGTCGGAGAAGAATTTGACTCATACTTATATATTATGTGTTGGAATTCTCTTGTCCATTTATCTGTAAGTCTTGAGGGGCAGAGAATGATTCATCTGTTTGTGAGGGGTAGGGATAGAGCTCTCGTTTGTTGAAAGAAGGTTGAAGATGGCTTTGTCTATGAGGTTTTATTTTCTCACAGGGGAGGAGGGTTGTAATGCTCCCCACAATAGCCACTGTTCTGCTTTCTTGGTTAGGAAAGTTTGGTAGTTCTTTTCTAACTTACATTTCCCTTGCCCATTGTAAGTTGGACTTTCCATGACAAATCTGTTTTGAGTCTGTAATCTGCATGCAATGTTTGTTTTTGTTCCATGTTTTATAAAAAAATGATTTTTGTTGGGTTTCCTTTTTAGATAAGTTGGGTTTGTTTTTATCTTGTTGTCCAAAAATGCTTCATCTTCATGAGAACTTATATGGCCTTAATGGATGTTCATCGCGGGGATAGAAATACTTGGATAAGCTGTTATTAAGATTAGCTATCCTTCTTGGATATGTTTATCTTGAAATTATCTTTATCCAATGTTTATCCAATTTTTTTGTTGTAAAATTTTATCGTAGACCAAAGATTGATATTAACAGATGATAATAAGTCTATCCAAAGATAAAATAAACCTCTGCTTGCTATCTCCATGGTGAACTACCTAATTGTGGATGGGGTGCCCTAGAAATCTCTTCCATCAGGAATCCTTATTCTCTGATAAATGGGAATTTTGTTTTTGAATCTAGACCGCCATTATCTCTAAAGAATTGATCATTTTGTAGTCACAAATAGATGAGTAATTTCATTTTAAGAGGGGAGATTTTCAAGGATAGCTCCTCTCCAAGTGGGAATGGATTCTTTGCAAGGCTAGGATGAGATATCTGTTTGGCAATCCAAACCCAGATTTTGAAATCTCATTTTATCAATCTTAAATCTAGGTAAATGATTTATGCGCTATGGTTTTTTGAAAAACATGCGCTCCATTTTTTGTCGTGTAGTATTTAAAGGGTTGTCAGAGGAATATTACGGTTCTCAATAAGCTCTTAAAGCCCTTTAAATACTACGCGATATTTCTGGAGCGCTGAAATCATTTCCCTAAATCTATCCATTGGTTTATCCCTCAAAAGCATGACCTCAGGAGAACCTGAGACCTTCCATTTCATTATTCAATACTCATCTATTAAACCAGTTTTTGGTGATGCTGAACTTCTGATATACCTTGCATTTTTTCTCTTTAAAAATGAAAGAATAATCAAGTTCAGGCCGTCCCAGCGAATAAATCTGCAACATCGTATTCTCTTTGAAATGGGTCCGATGGAAATTCCGCCTCTGCGAAAAATAAATCAAGTACAATACAGTATTTGTCTGGAAATCCAGAAATCAATTTACCCGATTAGACAAAGTGTTCATGCTTTTTATCCAAAGTGTTCATTCTCCTTTCCTATGTCTGGAAATACATTCTCCGCTCCTATGTTTTTTTTTACTGGCCATGCCATTTTCTTATGCTAATGTGAGAAGACAAAGCATGAAAACTTTGGCTAATCGGGTAAATTGCTTTTACAAGAAATAGATAAAAGAAAACATAGGAAAGGAGAATGTCTTGTTTTCGTTTTTTCATTCTCAGGTGCAGAAAAAACTGTAAAATTTTGCTGAAAATGGAATGTATGGTATGATAATAGCGAAGTCAGAAAGAATAACTGAGATCTTAGGATCTCCCATATTTATTGTTTGCTTACACTATGAAAATCAGAATGGGAATTCTATTGAAATGCACCATTGCTAGCCTATTCTCAAAATGACCCATCAGATCAACAGTTCTAATCTGCAAACACGTCTGATACATCTATGTAACACCACTAGCTAGTCTATCCCCAACAGAGAAAAAAAAAAACCCAAGACAAAGAGAGAATTATTACTTACATAATCAACATTGTAAGATAGATCTAAAAGGCAACCATAGTTCTAATAACATCAGTCATTACAAATTCAGTACATCAAATGAGCAAAGAAGAGTAGAGCAGAAAGGAAAAATCCCATACAAAGTGCACCTTCAATTAAGCATCAACCATAAAAGATTCAGGGGCAGGAATGTCTTCATCAGATGGTGCTGCTAACTCCCACTCCCCATCTTCCCTTAGCACCATTCCCTTGTTCTTCTCAACCCACCAAGACCCTGGAACCAAATACTCATCCTTAAGCAACTGACTAGATTTATTAACGAGAGCAATGCTCCTCTTAACCTGCATCTTAAACTCCCCATCCTTCCCATTCCAACCTGCAACCACATTTAACATACCTTGAAGGTTATGCCAATCACTCGGGTTCTTCGAATCCTTCAAGTAAGGCGATTTCCTCGTGTCAATAAGCAGATCAATGCCCGTGTGTTGATAATTCAACAGCCTACTGGGGTAGTGTGGGATTATATCAATCTCGTTCCTTACGTTCAACACTCCGAGGCTTGGGAGCTTCTTCAAGATTTCACTGAAGGCCTTGTTACCAATTTGTGGTGACCCAAAAACAATGGCGCATACTGGGAATTCGGGCTTGTTTCCTACCTTAGACAGCCCATTTTCGACAATGTCAAAAGCGCTCAGTATCCCTAGACAAGCTCCAAGGCTGTGGCCTACACATGTTATACTAATGTCCTCATCTTTGTATAGTGATACCAATTCTTTGATCTTGGCTAGAACTTGGGCTCTAGCACTCAATTTTGTGAAGGTGGACTTGGGATCAACTGAATTGTAGATGGTGAGCCAACCCTTCATGACCTTGGGCGGCTCATCAGATTTGCCTAAGAGAATGTCGTACCAGTGGGAATGGCGGCTTTCTTTCGGGACTAACAATGGTTCTATTGATTCTTGCTCCGGATCAAGGACATCAATCCACTCAAGGTCTCTAGTAGTACCTGTTGAAGTGTAAATGATTAAATAACACCAACTCTAACAGATTAAGCTTTTGGAGTAACTAGTTGTTTCACATGGTATCAGAGCTATTTCCTATTTCCTATTGGCAGGTTTGGATTCTAAACCCAACTACTCCTTGATATTAAATTAAAACACATGTGTAAGGTCAACCCAAAATAGAGGGGACACAAGGACTCTAAACCCAACAACTCCTTCATATTAAAAATTCACTTGTACGGTCAAACAAAAAAAGAGGAGCTACATGTGACGGTGGAGTGTTGAAGTACAAATGATTAAATAACAATAAGGCCTTGTTCGTTTAAGATTATGACAACTTATTGTGAGTGCCAAACCGATTATTGGACCCAAAATTGCGTAATTGTAGCCCAATAATCGGTTTAGAACCCATAATCGGTTGTCATAATCTTAAGGCCCCGTTTGGTTGAGATTATGCCAACCGGTTGTGAGTGCAAAACCAATTATTTCCAATAATTGGTTTTGGTTGGCATGATCGTAAACGAACACGGCCTAATTCTCAATACCTCGCCACACAATGTAGATCTCACGTCTACCGGTCGACCGACTCGCTTCGTCTGAGGAAACTGCGATGTAGCCGATCCAATTGGATTCGCGACTCCACGCTTCACGCGAGAGGGAATGGAGGAGGAATCCTTCAGGCGCATCAACACTTGCTGTGGCATAGAGGAAGCTGGCGACTTCGTAATTGGATGCTGATTCGAGGGCGGCCTTTTGGAAGAAGGAGCGCTTGCCATATCGACTACTACCGGTGTACTTAGAGTGTTCATCGTTGTTGAATGCATCATATGTGGCTTGGCAAAGGTCTCCACATAGGAGGACGAGGTTCCTCAGGCTAAGGTTGAGAGGTTGTAGGAGACCTTCCCATTGGTTGCTCCCTAGCAATTCTGGCCAGGATGGCTCAACATGGTCATCTTCCATGTCTAACAAATCTACCTAAGAGAGGCCTTTTAGTGGGAGATTAGAGAGAGAGAGAGAGAGAGAGTTTCAATGAAAAGTAAAAGGGCTTAGTTTCAATGAAAATGCGGAGAGCAAGAGAGGAAAGGCCCTGTGGATGAAGGTAAGTAAAGATGGCGCATAAAAAACAGGGAGGGCTAGTTTTTTAAGATATAATATGGGTGGTGATGGAAGAAAAGGGCCCCACCACAGACCCGTTTAATTTATCAAATATCTAGGCTGTTTGAAGTCTGAACACATTTAAAACTTCCACATTTGCCACTTGACCAGGTGCATCTAATCCTTCTAGTGGGCCCTACCATCATTAATGGGTCTCTCTCTCTCTCTGGTATAAAATATCAAAGTCAGACCAAATCCGTAGTTTCTATGTGGAAAAGGTGATGCAGTGGGTAATTTTATAAGGCAACAATACGAGGCCACATGGGCGAGTCGAGGCCCAACCCGAATAGACCTCTTGAAAATCCCATGTTGCAACGTAAGGGTATATTGGTCATTTAGGAAATAAGTTGAGGCTATTTTCGACTGAAAAATACTGTCAGGTTTGGTGCCCATAAGGCCATAACCTGTGCAGGGTTGCAAAAATAAATCCTCACAAAAACCAAAAATTTAATTTGGAAACGTTTTAAAAGTGTTTCCAAATAGGGAAGGAGGGAGTCGAATCGAACCCAAGTCTCTGCATTCATATGTTTAAAGTGCAAAAATAACGCCGCTGCCGGGGATCGAACCCGGGTCACCCGCGTGACAGGCGGGAATACTCACCACTATACTACAACGACCGATTTGATGGAAACCTTTTGCACTTTTACTTGTTAACTCGATCTTAAAACGCTCACCCAAATAAACTTTTATTCATTCCATCTCAATCTTTCCACAAAATTATGAGAAGCCAATTAAAAAAGAAAAGACGAGTCGAGTATGTGCAGCTGGTAAAACATGGTAGTGCCAACATCAGTAACCCATCTTTATCTTTTATCTGTACGAGGTTCACTGCACGAGGCATAGTGGTTAGGTGTTCATTTAAAATTAGCACAACAGATTGTGAGTTCTAAACCATTTATTAGACTCAAATTTAAACATAATTTTGAGTCCAATAATCAGTTTGGCACTCACAATTGGTTATTATAATCATAAACAAACAGGACCTTAGGACCTTGGGGCTTCTGCTCGGCATTGAGCCAACGCAGCACTAGGCCTCCATTTCAATTGGCTCGTGTACTGGATCAGTGGGTCCCATCAATAATTGGGCCCGCCTAGTAAAATTGATTTTGAAATTTCAATTGCCAACTACATGCAGCTAGACCTGGCAAACACGACCCGTGCCGGCGGGTCGACCCGACCCACCCGCAAATTTGCGGGCATGGGTCTGAGTTTTAGTGACCCGTCAAAACTAACCCCCGCGGGTGACCCGACCCGCAAAAACACGGGTCGGATCAGGTCAACCCGCGGGCACCCGTGGGTCACTTGGCTTTTTTAAGGGTGGTGATTTTGTTATGCTAATCTAGTTAGATGGCTTTTTTTTCTAATGCAAAGGATGATGACTTTGTCATGCTAATCTATTTTTTAAGGGTTTGATGCCTGAATAGGTTATGGCTAGCACCATAGGTTAATCCCAATCCTCCGATTTGAATGTTAGAGGGTTGATCACTTGATCCTAACCCTCTATAGATCGGAGGGTTAGGATCAACCTATTGAAATGATTTTTGGGGCAACACCTATTTAGCTTGTGGGCCATCTAATGGACGGTTTGGATCATCCCACGGTGCCGGCCATACCGTCCTCATCAAAATTCAGTGATAACATTTCCCAAAATAAACAACTGTTTGAATTTGCGGGTGACCCGTGGGTCACCTAAATTCTGACCCGCAAAAATGCGGGTAATTTCCTGACCCGCACCCGCATCACCCGCGGGTTGACCCGGCCCGACCCACCCGTTTGCTAGGTCTACATGCAGCAGGTCATAGGCATTGAAGCATGTCTCAATGGGCCATAACCATCAAAACCATCCAAAACAAAATACATCCTGGTGGGGAATTTCTAAATATTTGATTAAATCAAATGGGAGAAACTACTAGCAACTCGTGGATATTTTTTTTCATGCTCTTTATCTCTCTCAACGAGCCTTGTTTTCATTAAGAACAACATTCATAATACACATGACCCCGTGTGTACGGTGATCTGGTCCGTCGATATTGTTGGCAATCTCAAATCCGGCCGTTGGTGCTACAACTATTGGATAATTCTAGACCTTTGATCAAGTACGATGAAACCGTTCAACATCAGACCTTGACCTGGACCCATTGGATCACCATGTGATAGACTAACAAATGTCATTTGTGCATTGAGTCGTCAACTTTTTTTCCTTTCATCAAGATGAGATTGTCTATTTGTCAATTTGAAAAAAAAAAAAAAAAAATTGACCCATGGACACGAGTTCGAATGGCGTCACGGTTTTGCTCCCCATAGACATGAGTTCGAATCCCCCGAGCTTACCTGATGCACGTGGTTTACAGGTGATTGTGTGCATACGTAGGTAATAATCTTGCCCTAAATAGGGTGGGGATACCTTATGTCAAAAAAAAAAAAAAAAATTTGTTATTAATAAGGCCATGGGCTTGGTTGCCTATTTTAGAATATAATTTTTTTTTTAGTAAAAAAAACTCCACCCTCAATAAAGTGGCTCAAACTGTCGTATTTAAGTTAAGAAAATTTAACCCTAAGATAGAGGTATTTGGTAACTTTAAGAAGTTTATATTCACTCGCTTTTCTTCCCTGGCCACCCCCTTGTAGTATAAAAAGAGTAGTCATAAATACACTAGAGGGGGTCTATGGAAGAAAAGGGACAAATATATCACTTCCATAAGAAATGCAAAATAGGAAAATATAGCATATTGTCTGCTTGCTAAAACATCAACGTGGTGATAATGGAGTCTTGTGGGATCTTGGTATACGCCGTTTGGAAGTTAGCCTTAAAAAAGAGCCTTCCTAACAAAACCCACAAAAAAAAAAAAAAAACACTGGGGAATAATGAAAAAGAGTCGATAATTTGGACATAGGGAAAAATATATGGGGCGTAGAATTTAAAATTCGCCCCCCATTTGTTCCACAACAAAGAGACAAAAATTGGACTACTGTTGGATGATTTAGTGGGTGTGGTTGGGCATCCAAGAGATGTGCACTGATTGGATGGCATGTACTGAATTTAAGTGTAGAGTTCATATGCAGGATCTTAAGTCTAAACACTTAAAATATCATTTTTAGGCCCTGTTTGTTTTGGATTTTGAGAAGTGATTGTGAGTATAAAACTGAGTATTGGACTCAAAATTAAGGCCCTATTTGTTTTGGCCTTTGATCGAGATCGATTTTGAGTCCAATCATCAGTTTTGGACTCAAAATCCAAAACAAATAGGTCCACAATCAATTCTCAAAATCCAAAACAAGCAAGGCCTTAAAATGTTCGCTGATTAATCTCAAGAGTGGATTATTGATTGTTAATCATAACAATTCCCCAATTGAGGAAAGATACCCAGATTTGTAAGGAGGCATTGATTTCAATAATAAGCAATAAAATATAGTTATCATTATATTATAATCTATAACAATATAAAATTGTTAGAGCTTCTACTACCCCATTATCTGAAATTATTCAGGTAATATAAACAATTATCAATGAGCAACCTCTATCAATCAACAACTTCTCTTCCCCTCTATCAAGAACCTTAGTTTCATTTTCTGATACTCTAACTTAAAGATGCTGCCCGAAAAGACAGAGAATTTGCCAACTTCTTTGCTAGCTCGGCGAGCATCAAGGGGAGAAATCAAGAACTCGGCTACAGTTTCTAGCAGTCTCTTGCCTGCGTTTGGAACCGTAATAGACGACGGCCACTCGCAGCTTCGGAAATATATAATCGCCCCATATGATCGACGTTATAGGTATTCTTTCCTTTTTACTTTCTTTTTGTTTTTGCCTTGTTGAAGCATCATTTAAGAGATCAGACAATGTGAAATCCTTTGCTAAGAGTCCAATACATTGATAATCGCCACTCTAATATTGTTTTGACAATAAGAAGTTAGTTAATAAGGTTCACTAATGTTCGGTGTGTATGCTATTCAAGGATAGGCTTGATTTCTAGACTCTCTTAAACTAGGCTATGGCTTGTTTAGGGTCTCTTTGATCGCCTCTAAAGATTATTTGCATAGAATCTTATTAGCAAATGGTTTTGAAGTTGAGTGTGATTATTTGAAAATAATAGGTGTAATATAGCTTTTAGAAATGATATAAGGCTTCTTTGGGTGAATTCAAAATTGGTCCTTAATTATTTTTAATTTAGGTTAATCTTGTCGGCAAATGGGACGTTAAGGCCTCGTTCGAAGTCATTAACTATATCATTTCAAGAACTATCATAAACATTATTTGTAAATATTTTATTTGACTTGTAAACCATTTGTATATAAGATTCTATGCAGAGAATTTCAAGGTATCCAATTAAAAAGGCCCATATCATTTCTAAAACAATAATAAATATTATTTGAAAATAAATTTACTTGATTTCTAAACCATTTATATATAAGATTCTATGAAAATTCAAGGCATCCAAAGCGGCCCATAGTTAATTACTTCCAAAGAGGCCTTAAACATTCCATTTCCCGACAAGATTAAATTAAAATAATTTTACTTGTAAATAATTAAGGACCAACTTTGATACAAATCAAAACCAAAGAAGCCCTTAGTTTTTTAACTTCTTATTTTTCTAGAATTTGATAGAGAATAGAATTGCATGGTCTAGTGGGTTTCTAATTTTCCTTGAAAATAGGGAAATTTTTCAATTTTTGGAATAAATTTTCTTGCATTTGGTAAACTCATTTTCCAAGGAAAATTTCTTTCAAGTTCCAGTGGAATTATTTCCTCAATATATAAAATATTCCCAGTTTCCAGGGGAAATTGTAAGCCTACTATACCCTGGACATTTTTTTTCATCCAATATTATTTTCCATGGAAGGTTTTTTCCCCTAGATCCAAACACCCCCTAGGGTGAAATTTTAGTCAATTAGGTGAGAAGGGAAGTTTACGAAAGAGCAGTTGCTTGGGTATTATGTTTTGGATTAAAAGGGCTATTATCATCAAATTAATCAGAAGGGCATTTACTATTATTCAGTGTATATCCAGTGACCGACTTCCACTAATCTGTGTATACCAAGCTTTCTCTTTATCGACGCTATTTGGTGAACATCCAACGAAAATCACATTCCGTTTCTTAAAAAGTAAAAAATAGACGTAAATTTTGTTTTATGTTGTAAAATGAACATAAAACAAATTTTACGTCCTATTTTTACGTCCAAAGAAACATAGCCAAAGCAGAAGAGGTGCAATTGCAAACAAAACGTTTCTAGACACATTGGGAAGTCTTTCCCATAGTTAGCAAAACGTGATTCGGCATAAGAACAGGACGGCAAAAATTCGAGTTTAATACAGTACTGGTTCATAAAACATATTAAAAAAAACGGAAACACAAGAAAATGAGTTTAGAATTTTGTCATTTACAAAATATGGTGGGGGGCCAACAAAATGTGCACCAATAAAATGCAATTTTATTTTTTTTAAATACCGATTAAAACGGAGTTTTGCTAACTATGGTCTTTCCTAATTCTAGACAAATGATTGAAATCTGCCATAGATGGTTGCTTTTATTTGTTTATTTATTAGCTTTATTGGAGTGAGATTAGCCACCATTCCACTTTCACAAGTTACTATTGAGCATGAAAGGTAGTGAGATGACGAGAATGATTTTTGTACCATATTTTTGGCGAAGTATTGCTTTCAACAGGGAAAAGCAGGGCAGAAAAGTAGAAAGCGTGGTAGCCTTAAGTTCTCATATTATTTAATTACTAGCAAGAAAGAGGGTTGAGTTGGGTAAGGTGGAGGATAGAAGTGCGCCTAAGTCCAAGTCCCTCCACCCAAACTTCAGGAAATTAATGTTAATTAGCCTCCCTAAAAAGTAAAAGGGGAGATTCACTTTAAACTTATGCTGTTTGGACTGCAAGGATATTATTATAAATTGAAGGATCTAAGTAAAAATTGGATAGGTTCAGTTCAAGTTAAGAAATATTGTGCCTTTCCAAACTTTTTCGGAAAATTCCTCCAATCTATAGATGGCCTAGGAAATTGATTTTAATTGATTCACTTAATACTTCTGTAGATATTATGGTAGTGTGCAATTTCGCAAAAGCACTTTTGCAGACCCTCTTTTCTGATAAGAATAAATGAGCAAGGCATTCAGCAATGAAGTGGCAGTTCTGACTTGAAAAGGAGAGGCCAGCATATTCCTGTGCGAAATTGCCTATGCAGTCCGAGATAGTATATTGTATATTATAAGGAAGTGTGTAGGGAAATCTCGCAAAACCCATCCAGCATCCTTCTTAGCCCACATAGGTGGCATTTCTCTAGTGAAAAAGAGGGGCAGTGAAATGGGTTTTGCATAGTCGCCTAGACATTCCCATATTATAGATAAATAATATGAGGAAATGGTTTGTGAGCAACTGCTCAGATAAGCTTATCTAACACAAACCAATGGGGGCCACATTTTTGGGGGATCCAAAGCATTTATTTGGAAGGCCCTTCCATAGATAGGGTGTGTACCAAAAATCAGCACTATAGGATCATCCTAACCCTGCCATTTGCGGAGGGGAAAACTGGGCAGAAACATGGACACACAGTGTCTGCCCATTTTCCCCTCCACCTTTGGTTAGGTTAGGATGATTCCATAGAGCCGGTTTTTTGTACACACCCTATCCATGGAAGGGCCTTCCAAATGAATGCTTTGGATCCTCCAAAAATGTGCCTCCTATGGTTTGTGAGATCTGCTCAGATAAGCTTATTTGAGCAGCTGCTCACAAACCATTTCCTCAAATAATATAGATAAATATAATTATTTGTTTTAAGAGATCTTATATTGTGTACTCTTATAGTCCCATACAGTTCCACTATAGATCGGAGGGTTGATATCATCCTATAGAAATGATTTTTTGGGAACACCTATTTACGTTGTGGCCCATCAGATCGACGGTGCTGTAGTATAGTCCGTACAATACTTTTTGAAAAATACAGGACTATAAGGGCTTTTGAAAAATACAGGACTATAAGGGCTTACACCATATAAAATCTCTAGTTTTAAAATCATTAACTGTGATTACTAGTAAGTTGGGAGGGGGTTACATTTTATTGTGCAGATGGTGGCAAACGTTTCTTGTAATCCTGGTCATCTACTCTGCGTGGTCATCTCCGTTCGAGGTAGCTTTCCAACATACAACATCTGGCACTTTCCTGTTCATTGATATGGTCGTGGATGCAATCTTTGCCGTTGATATCATTACCACCTTCTTTGTGGCCTACTTGGACAAATCGACCTTTCTTCTCGTTGATGATCCTAAGAAGATTGCTATACGGTACACACACCCACTCTTAATTGCTAATATACAGAGAAGAGCTTGTTTCACTTCCGTCTATTCTAAGTGTGCTTCCCCAAAATCATCCTTTCAATTCAATGTTAAGGGCTGAGATTAATCTCACTAGAAAATATGTCTCTTAACCTCAGCCCTTCTCATTGATAAGAAAGGCTGATTTCTGGGTAAAGTACTTAGCTTGTTAGTACTAACTCATCTTGTTTTTATTATTTAACACGCTGTCAAAGGTTATTACAATTTCAAAAAAAAAGTCTCTAAAGTCCATTTAAAAAGAAAAGACAAGGTGAGTTAGTGTCATTATCAAAACATGGCAGCGTATTGGCACTACCATGTTTAGATATTATTTAAATAGCTGTCGAAGGTTATTACAGTTCCCAAAAAATCAGGAAGTGATATTTACGCACCTTTTGATCACCGGGGACACCCAGCACCTGTATACGTGGCAATCAAACCCACTAGATTCTGTGTCCCCAGCACCTGTATACGTGGCAATCAAACCCACTAGATTCTTCTGACGCCAAGTACATCAGCCCCCCTTTAGTCATTGATACCCTGGCGCTGGGTGTCCCTAGTAATCAGAAGGGGCATTAATATCACTTCCCAAAAAGATATCATAAGCCGATTAAAAAAGAAAAGGCAAGCTGACTTTGTGCAATTATTAAAACATGGTAATGCCACCATATATGGGATTTGCTAGGGAATTATGTTGAAAGGCATTTTGGGGCTGACTTTTGCACGAGAGAACAGCCACCTCAGATGAATTAGTGAGCATGTGGTTGTTCTCTCATGCAAAAGCCGTGAAATTGCCTAGCATTCTTTTGCGGCCCATATTGTTTGGGCGATGCAAACCATTCATTTGATGGGCCCTGACATACATAGGATGTGCTCAAAAGATCGTCTCCATAGGATCATCCTAATCCTTGATCGTCTCCACAAGTACAGTGCCACACCAGTTTAGCAAGAAATGTAAACCAGCTTTCTCTTAGAATGATTCATAATGAAGAATAATGTACTAATTAACCAAATGTTAAGTAAGCTATGGATGCACCTCAAAATTGCACTAATAGAAATATCCCAAGATTTTGTGTCCTCCAAACGGGTAGTGTTTACATCCTATTCTTGATAATGCAAATCCTAACTCCTATTTCTTCTGGGATGTCTCCACCTTCCTTAGGAAAGAAACTTGTCAGGTAAAATAGATTAATAAAAGCTAGCTCAACTTGTATTTTTTTATTTTTTTTTCAGGTATGTTTCGAGGTTATGGTTCACCATGGACGTTGCATCAACTTTACCGTTTCAGTATATTTATCGCATTCTCACCGGAAAACTACATGGTGGTGCCGTTTTCAGTTTTCTCAATTTGCTCCGGCTATGGCGACTCAGGCGTGTTAGTGATCTTTTTGCAAGGTAGTATCATCATATTACTTTGAAATATCTGTCAAACAAATGCTATATCTATGTAATCATGTACGTAGGCAGTTGACATACATAAAAATTATAGAAGAAATGAGTTCCACAAAAAATGTTTCCTATTCTCTTCCAGCCAACAAATAACAAATCAAGTAAATATCCAGTTTATATGATGAAATTATATGCTGCTTCTTTATCGGGGACTTTCTGATCTTCTTTGTAGTTGAAGCTTCAACGACCTTGGCTTCACTATTTTCCATTAAAAGTTCTGCTAAGCTTTTTACCAGCTAAAACATCATATTCTCGTCTCAAGAGATTAGAATTGCCGCCACATGATCTCCCCCACTCATGCAGGATAAAACCACATGATCTCCCCCACTCATGCAGGATAAAACAACCGACTCCCCCTTATCGGGGGAAGGTTTCATACCCATTTCCCAACTCCCCCTTATCGATAACATGTAAAGAAGAAAGGTTGATCCACCAATCACACATTACAACTCTATAATACAACCATATCTCATTCTGATAATGCTGAGCTTATTCAGATTTATCAAATATCTTGATCTCATGACGATAAAATTCAACACCCAAACGTGATGCTCTGAAATTGTTACAAGGGATCCATGAAGCTTTGGAAATGGTGTTCATGCTAAAAAAATCAATTCTATCAATTTCCCATGACAGACATCCTCTCAATTTCCATAGAAATCATGTCTCCACTCTCCAATAATACACTTTCAGGATAGCATGGCTCCCACATTTGCTATCATTTGGTCAATGGATCTCTTGTAAGGTATTCCTATCCAAATGAATACCTGGGATCAATTTTTTACCAGAAAATGCAACATTGTATGAAATGAGCATTAGAATGTGGGTGATGGTCGCTTTCTGATAACACCATTCGGCATTTTGCTATATCTCTACGTTGCAAAGTTTGTCCTCGTGTGTGAATTTCTCAATCTTAGCATCTTCAAGATCTCACGTTGTCGTCCTTGGCTTCATACCTTGGTTCCATAGTGAATCTCATATCTACTCATGCTCTGATACTCAACTTGATGCGGCCAAAAGCAAGGTATTGGGGAGAAAACCTCCTTCAAGGTTTCTCTAGCTTGTCAATAATGAAGTCTTTACAGCTCTTAAATCCCCTTTTTATTTCTATGATAAATCTACACACATATGAGCTATTACAGGTACATGCGAATGTTTTTCCCTTAAAAATAATAGCACGCAAAAGTTCAAGTCGGTGTTACGTATTGAGTGACCATGGATGGTCATGCTCCAAATATCTCTTTCCCCCATAAAACGATCTTAACCATCTAATTTGTGGACACTTCAGGCTAAATGTCAATTGCTGCTTTTTATATTTATATATGTACATAAATATGTCAGTATATACATGTAGAAAGATAGGTATGTAGAGATGGGGGTGGGTAGAGAGAGCATTTAAGGTAAATCATGCTATTTAGAATAAAATAGGAATAGTTTTGGCAATTATTGTTTAAGATTATCTACCAGCTAACCAACCAGAAAAGAATAATTACCTTTTCTAAATAGTATTTATTTTGCAGGCTAGAGAAAGATACTCGTTTCAGCTACTCTTGGACAAGATACTGCAAACTTATTTGTGTAAGTATCAATTCCAAAAAATCCTCCCCGCTATCATCCTATTGAGCAAAATGTTATGGCAGTAGAATTTTTATTTCTCAAACAAACTTACAAATATATCTGGTTGAAGTTTTAACAATTTTCAATTGAGCATATGAGATTCTCAAACTATTCAAGTGGTTGAGGTTCCTCTTGCTGTATCCAAAGCCAGAATGACTAACCCGAATTGTGACTGGATTAGAATGTTGATGAGGTTCTAAACAAGCAATATCTAATCGTCCGAATTTATTCAGTGTACTTACCAATATGGGGCATTTGTACCTTTCGTGGGCAAGTCTAAGAACTACAATCACAATTTTGAGAAAGTGTTTGTTTGAAATGGTGATGCAGTCCCAGGAAGGGTTTTACGAGCCAGATAAGTCAGATGGTTGCCGAAACAGATCTAAACAATCACAAATTTGAATTAACTATCACAAGACGATAAAGGCACGAAAATTGCCAAAACTACCCAAAAGAATAGATTTAGGCAAGAAAAAGGAGATCAAGAAAGAATAGTGCAAGGATGAGGATCGACATGGATGGTGATAGTCCCGGACCGCAATGAACTCCGAATGGATGACGGGTTCTTCTTAGTTATGGTCATACAAGAGATATTAGAGGAGTTATTTGTGGCCCAATAAAAAAGGGGATGAAAAGAAGGGTATTCTCTTGGGATCTTCGTCAAACGAGGTGGTGATGGGGGACTACATGCATAAATTGGTAGTTCACACCGAGATGCTACCAGGCGAGAGGAGGGAGACCTTTGTGAGTCTCAGTTTCCTCTTCTACACATGGTAGAGGAGTGGAGGGAGATGGTCCCCATAGATAGAGGGGGACAAATGGAGATGAAAAGATTTTAAATTTCAAAATAAAAGGGCGTCATTCGAAGTGATACCCAAAAACCTACTTTTTGGAGAAATTTGCTTGGGAGATGAGAGGAGGGAACGATTAAAAAAGTAGGGTGCCACGTAGGAAAAAATCTCATGAATATGTCCCCTTGATGTCTAGAAGTCAAATGGAATTTCCACTAAAATTTGGCAACCAAACAGCATCCGGCATTCCATATTCCACAAATTTTCCAGCCGTCATCCAGAGTTTTGGCAACCAAAGAGGGCCTTAGAGTGTGGTAAGAGAAAAGGATGGGGTGATGGGAATGCCAGGGTGGGGAGACAAGGTTGAACGGTTGTAGAGAGAGAGAGAGAGAGAGAGAGAGAGAGAGAGAGAGAGAAGATGGGTGTACTCTAAAGAAAGGTCAGACAATGATTGCAACGAAGACGAATGTTACAATAATATAGTCTCGTCACCATCTATGATGCCTGGATACTTGCCGAGTTTCAATGTATCATCTCTGACACGATACCTACAATCGTATGGGATACTTCATGAATACTTTTGTTGATAAAATAAGTATCATGTTTCAATATACAACACTCTTCAAATTATCGATCACTCTTTCTTCTTGTCATGGAAGCATATTCTTTTACGTAATAGGAAAGATCTTGTTGGTCATATTGAATGGTGGGCTTCTTCTCACATTCTTCATTAGGGAGACCTCACAAATGGTTCTCCAACTTTTGAGAAGAAGATTTTAGAATATCAAATCAGCATAACCTCATCAGTACATGTTTTTCATATGGATGATTGAAGTTGCCACAGGTTACAAACAGGGTACATCAAAATTTATATTATAGTTGGTTGTTTTGTTGTCATATGCTCATATTCTTATTTTCCCTAGAAGGAGGTCTCACTTTGTGGAACATTCAACTTTGTTCTGCCTTCCAAAACCAGGTTATCCATTTCATTGATGGGTCAAGACCACGATACCCGACTCTAGCAATTAATGCATTTTGCATTTGCTTCTGCCCACTTGAAAAGACCAATTGTCCTTGTCTTGTCAAATTAGGTATGCCTTTGTAAAACTCTTCAAGCTTTTCCACATTACATGGTAATCATATCTGCAGAACCCCTTGACCATTACACATCCATCCATAAATGCAACACCCTAATATGTGAATGTTGAGCAAGATGAACTAAACAACACCAAAGAAGACAAACTTTGGGATATTTCAGCTACTTTACAGAAGAATCTAGTCCTTTTGTCTTTTAGAATGGATGGGAATCAGGTCAAACAAGAAAATATGCACCAAGTTATCATTGTGTTTAGTTATGATAACCACTTGCAGCAAAACTTTATCAATTTAAACATCTTATGCATTTATTGCAGGTCACTCTATTCATAGTACATTCAGCAGGTTGCTTCTACTACTGGCAGGCCACCCAATACCGAGTAAAACAGAACACCTGGATCGGAAAACAGATAAACAATTTTGAAAACAGAAGCATCTGGCTAGGTTACACCTATGCATTGTACTGGTCCATCACCACGCTCACCACCGTGGGCTATGGAGACTTGCATGCAGAGAACACTGGGGAGAAGATGTTCAATATCTGCTTTATGCTCTTCAACATTGGCCTCAATGCTTATCTCATCGGAAACATGACAAATCTTGTTGTACACAGTGCCACACGAACCTTCACAATGGTAAGGCCACCTATCCTCTTTTATTTGTTAGAGGAAGTATGATTAAATGCTGAGGGTTCTGATTATCATAAAGGACTTAAGCATGCACCCATGGGCGCAACTCTGAGATAATAGAACAATAATCGACTATGTTGATTCAGTTAATAAACGAGGTATTACAAAGACTATAGACTATACAAAATAGAGACTAGACTCTCTAGATGAAACTCTCCTTGACACCAAGGTTTCAAATTTCGGTTTCGGTTAGAAATTTCGGTGGAAATCCTGTAAAATCACAGAAATGCATGGAAACATATGCAAATGATTGAATTTTAAGATGAAACTTCAGAAAATGTTAGAATAAGCACAAATACACACTTAGAAACCATTACATACGAAATACAAGCACCCATCATGATTTAGCAACATCAAACATGACTGAAAATTCAGTACATACCACATTTCAAACGTAATTCATATAAATATGTATACATAATAAATCTATTACATGTCATTCATCTAAACATAAGTATGTAACACATACTAATATAATATACCACTAATACACTTATGATTTTGGTTTAGTTATGTTTTGAAGTTTCGGTAGGGAGGGAAACGGAAACATTTTGGTCATTTCATGTTGGTTTTGGTAGAAATTTAAAACCACGCTTGACACCACTGCAAAAATCTTACTTCTATATCATAATTTATTCGATATCACTTTCTTAGCACCACCATCAAAGACCAACTTTTATCAAAATGAACAAAAAAAAGACTACGTTAAACACCAAAAAAATAGGTCAACCTTGTAAAAGTGACTTGCACCATCCTTTTATTTCAATCTAACGAAACCTATCATAAGCTGATTCATATCGTGATAAACTTATTTATCAAGTGATTTGAGAGAAATTAATTCTGTTTGGATGTGCAGAGGGATACCATCAATGAGGTTTCGCGGTATGCAAGCATGAATCGACTTCCAGAGGGCCTTAAAGAGCAAATGATGGCACACTTGCAACTGAAGTTCAAGACAGTGGAGTTGCAGCAAGATGAAGTATTTGCAGACCTTCCAAAGGCAATAAGGTCGAGCATCGCACAACATCTTTTCCAAAGAACTGTTGAAAGTAGCTACCTTTTCAAAGGAGTCTCTCAAGATCTGATAATCCAGTTGGTAATTTCTCTCCCTATGTGATTACAGTATGTAGGTTTTTCATCCAATCATGACAAGAATCATCATCAACATCGTCGCCATCAACATCATCATAATAATAAAAGTAATGATTATAATAAATAATAAATAATACCAACCAACAAATAATAATAATAATAATAACAACAACAACAACAATAAGGAAATGAAACCCGCACTCCCTTTTTCTTAATAATGGCACTCCTTTCTATATTTTACACTGTCTGATGAGCTGTTAAAGGCTGTTACAATTCCTAAGCTCTGTCAATAGCTAATCAAAGAAGGTTTAATGAAGTGAGAAGTGCCATTATCAAAACAAGGGAGTGTATCCTTTCCCTAAGAATAGTAATCATGACAAAGCAACATTGAAAGCAGTAGCAATAATTTAAATACCATTATAAGTATTAAATATTAAAATCCCTAGCACAAATACTTACAAATACGCATTCTATCAATCTTGTGTGTGCCCCATTCTTCAAGATTAATGTGTAGATACTAAGATGTACCAACAACATATCTTTGTTGTATACCATTAAGGACAATAATATTACTGTAAAAGTAAGTAGGTAAAGATTCTTCAAAGTTCTTACTGTTTATAAAAATCTGATTAAAGTTTATTCGCAGGTTTCTGAGATGAAAGCAGAATATTTCCCACCTAAAGTTGATATTATTCTACAAAATGAGATCCCTACAGACTTCTACTTTGTAGTCTCAGGTGCAGTGGTAAATCTCTGTCCCTTGCTCCCCCATGCATCACATAGATGCCTTCTGTGAGCCCTTTAAGCGTTGCTTACTAAAACTACCGCCTAATCCTGCAGGAGTTGCTAACATATAAGGATGGAACAGAACAGGTATTTCCGAGATTTGTCTCGCAAGTTGGTTATTTATTTCCTTATATTCTTTTTGTCCTTTTTTATATTAAAAAGTAAAATATTATAAACACATTCTCACAATTTTTTTTTTTTAAAAAAAAACTCATATTTGGTTCTCAGCTGTAAGAATTGACATGTTTTGAGAAATTAGAATAAATCCAATACAGCAGAGCTGCACCAAGAAATGTGAATAAGTCATTACAATGTATACAACATTGTTTGAAATCAGAAATCCAGAAGAAGTTGAGCTCTTTTACACTAAATTCATGACTGCAAGAAACATGAAGACAAAACAGAAAAAAGAAAACAAAAATAATTTCACTGAAGCGTGATATCGTCCATAAACATTTTTAGCAACATAAATGGGGTACATGATGCTATGAGTTCGACAATTTTTGTAACACACAAGATAGAGTGTTGGTTGGATAGTGTGCATGTGTTGGAGGCAAATGCACATCTCAATTAATACAAATATCTAGGGGAAAGAATCATTTAAATGGTATCAATCATCCTACAGTAGCATGATATATTTTCAGGTTTCAATCTCCCATAGAAGGAAGAGAGCAACAATCCACAAAACTGAATTCTCTAACTGGAGAACCTTTACAGTGGTAACAGATTGTGTGCCAATGATAAACTTTGCTGCGTTCTTAGGATGATACAAACACACAAACAATGCGAAGTCATACCTTTTTGAATTAGAGAGAGGTACTTCTGACTCAACCACAAAATCATTCTGTCAAAGACAACAAACAAACTGCTTTAATTGGTAGCTCTACCACCATTAGAAAAACACGAAAAGATATTAGTTTCAAGCTAAATGATCATTACAGCTTACAAACATACAATCATGTATGGAGCTCTGCAGGAGCAGGTGAAACACACACAAGATAACAAAAAAAAATAGAGTTCCTACAGATGAACCTTAATATCCATAAAGCTACTGCTAAAAACTGAGAAGAAATGACATGACACTTCCAGAAGAAGACATGCACTTGGGAAAGTCAGCATCGCGTGATGATGGCAGTTTTGCTATGAAATGGGGATAGGTAAAAATTTATTGGTATATATTATAGGTTGGAAAATACCAACTTTTTTACAAACTTAATAAGTTTGTGCTACCACTAATATGGTTATGTTAAAAGTTTTGAATCGTTTACAATTAGTATGGTCATTTCTAAGCATAGAATATAGATAAGCTGTGACTCCAAATAACTATTGAACGGAATAGGTAATAAGTAATCGAAGCTAGAATGTACGTAGTATACAGCTTTTATGATTTATTTTTCCTCGAATGTCGAGGTTAACCAAATTCATGTCAATTTTCAGTTTTTGACAAAAATAGGAGCTGGAGACATGGCAGGAGAAATTGGGGTGATTTTCAATATCCCCCAACCATACACAGTGAGAAGCAAGAGGCTTTCCCAGCTTGTTCGGATAAGTCATCGAGATTTTAAGCAAATTGTACAGCACCATATTACAGATAGAAGGATAATTATTTTGAACTTTCTTCAGGTATGGAGCAGAAAGGGGGAAAAAAAGATTTATCTCAAAAAAATGGTCCTGTTTATTTTCTGGGCAAAAATTAAAAATAGCTGCTTTAAGTGAAATTAAATAAACTTGGACTGCCCTTATTTCACAAGTTCCATTTTTTTTTGTGACTTTGGATAGCCTAAAATGTCCTATCCATGACATCCCAAATTTACTTGTAGCCTAAATTGACATTTCAATAATTCAATAAATAAACTAAAATCAGATTACAATAACTCCCTATTAATATTTCAAAAAAAAAAAAAAAAAACTCCCTACATGGATCTGCTCACATAAATGTCCCAATCTTTCCCTACATTTGGTGGAACACTCCAATCTTTCTTGCAAAATTAAGTGCATTTTTAGCTCATATAACATATTTTATCCAGCCTGAATTTACTAGCCAATTTTGAAATGGAAAAATATTCAGCTTTAATTTATAATACTGATGACTCTTCCATATTCAGCACTTGAAAGGCCTAAAAGAAGAAACTCTGGAGCAAGTGCCATTTATAGGAGAATTGCTGAAAGACATGGATACTGAGGTAAGTTTAAAAGAGAACTTCTCAAAGACACGGACACTCAAGTAAGTGCTCATCTCAGATCAAGAAATAACTGGCGCAACGTGTTGGGAACTAACGTTCTATATACGTCTGTCTTCGTCTTTCTATAAATCTTTCTGTTAGTCCAGGGAGACTCCAGATTTCATCAGTTTTACTTTTCAGTGTAAATGGATTAAACTCCCTTAAAATAAAAATTAAAAAAAGATTAGAGATATGCTAGTTATTCTTACTAAGGGTTATCAACCCATTTTCAGTTTTCCACATCTGTCAGCATCAGAAAATTTAAGAACATGATCAAATGAACAAAACCCCTTCTCATGAAAAAATTAGAGTAAAGAAATGTGATGTGCGCTTCACTTGCCCATAATTTTCGAGGAGTTGAATGCAAAGGAAGATAGGGACACATCACATATAAATGCTCTTCAAGGTTCATTCATGATGACAACCGTGAGCTCAAAGCACACATCCAACCTGGTACAACACTCCCCTCAAGCTGGTGTGGTGAATACATAGTGAAATACATAAAAAAAGGGACAACGGCCACAGCGAGTACAACAACGAGATCAACGGCCACCAAAACAAGTGAAGATGATGCAGGTGCATTCCCATTACAAGCTTCTGGACCGTTTTTCAACAACGATTTTGGGCTATTAAATGAAAGAATTATGGAAAATGATAAACTACAAAGTTTTAGGTCTTTTTGAGATCTTTCCAACAAGTACTCATGGTCAGAAATTGGAGCAGTGGTTAGAAAGTTATGTCAGTTTTAGTAGACTGTGTGTTTTGATAACCTTGACTAGTCAATGTTTTGAGTTCCTTGGCTATTTATTATATTTGTAAGTCCCTAAACTAGTTAGTGGGCAAGCTTGAACGTCCTCTCTCATGTATTTATCTATTTAAAGAGTAGCAAACATCTGTAATGCAAGTTTTAGTTGAAGAAGAAAAGCTTTTTAAGCATTTTGCCAAAATTCTACTTCTTGTTTCCCTCCACAACCCTAAGGAATTGCGTTCGCTGATCCAAACGGTATCAGAAGAAATATATCTATTCTTGAAGAGATAGGAAGATGTTTTTTCTCTTGCGTATATGATAGCTGTGTGGCAGTGTTACCAAATGCTTCCTAATACAGCAACAGTGAAATATCTGATTTTCTTTTATAACCTAGTAGGTTAAAGTGAAACCATTTAGTTATAGTAATTATGATTATGATTGCTTTAAACAGGATCCCAAATCAATCGAGGAACAACAAAATTGTGAAGCATCAACAACAAGCTGTGGTGGAGATGCCAACATAGAAGGTTCATATTGTCTATTCTTGACTAACTTCTTGAATTATATGGATGATACGTTTCTATCAGAGAAAAAAATAGATCCAAATAATCATGTCGTAAAACACTGGATAGAGAGAATTTTTCCTTAAATATTAATAATCCATCCGATAACACACAAACTTTCCAAAGTGAGGGGACATCTAGTCTACCATCTGAGCCTACATTAGAGAAACTTTGACTTCCTACATTTTCCAAACATGAGACCAATTCTTGTCCTAGCAATTCACCAACACATGTGCAGATTATACATGCATCATCCGACCACATGTACGTTTCAGGCATACTCGATGGTCATATGACTGTTAATGTTAGTCATAGGGCCTGATGATATCATTGATGCATCATACAATCAATGGCGTTGATATCCCTTGGAAAAAATGTGAAAAAACCCTATTGGTATGATTGCCGGGATGATGGCATGTTTAAAAATTTAGTTAAAAATGTGAAAAATTCTTTGCTCTGATACCAAGATAGAGTTATTAGAGGGTAAAATAGTAGAGGGAGACAGAAGAGAGAAGAGATGGAATGAATGGAATACTTCCCACGATGGGCTTTTCCTGTATATTAATGATAAAACCCTGCATGACATGAAGAAGACATAAATACCTCTCAAATACAATCTTAACTCCTATACAAGAAATTCCCCTTATTTCCTACAAAGCTCTGTGCAAGGCATAAGATATCAATAAGCTAAAGTGGGAAATGGAAGGTTTGTGAGCCAGTAGGACTGCCACAAAAAAGTGTTCTTTTGGCCATAGAGACGAAGAGAAGGTGAGGAAAATCAAGAATCCTGTGTTGACAGCCTGAAACACAACTCACGTGATGTGATAACCCTAAGCCAAAGAGGCCAAAAAAAAATGATGTCCACAAAAGACTTAAATAACAAGTAACCACTAGACCTGCAAAGAAATCTATTGGGCAACACTTGAATGAGAGAATCAGTTACTTCACGACACTCCATAATATGGTGTAAGTCTGCAAGGGCCAATAGGTACTGCAGCACTAGATTCAAGGATTGCTATCAGTGATCAATAGAAGCAATGTAAAACAAACAGCATGAAACTTGTTAATGTGATAATGCAATAAGGAACAAATAGGAGAATCGCGGGATCTTACAAAGGATGAGTCATTGCAGGTATTTTAGGGATTGAATTCATAGAACTTATTCAACACCAGATGAATGGAAGAAAGGAAAATAGATAAATACACCAATTTTAATAGTCATGACATATGAATTGTAGTGTGGTAGTTTGCCATGAGATCCAAAAGCCAAACAACAAGGAGAGATGCACAACAAACTCAGTAGTGTAACCACAATTTCTTGAATTAGAGAGAAAACATTAATCCATGCCTCCTGAAACCATAATGACAAGTTAAATATCAAGTTTTCATGAACATGATTATTGGAAGCTGTGAGTTAAGAATTGTAGGTAAAGCTAGCATGAACCAGGAGGTTATGAGTTTTAAAGTCTTGAAGCAAGGTCTCAAAAGTGGATTAAAAATACTTCCACACAAAGCCATGAACAGTTAATCAAATTTCATTAATCTTAAATTCCAGCAAGGTATGTTTCCGCAAGTTCAATCTAGAGACTGAAAAAGTACAACTCAGTCCTAATACCTTGCATGCAAGATATAGCAATTGAGAGATAACACCATGATTCCGAGTGAGTTGAAATTCACAGATTATGAATTGAAGCAACGAAAGAAAATTAGTGGTTTGATACCATCATCTTGAAAGAGAAGCCCAACCACACTCAAGAAAACTAGTGTTCCTATGAATGGTTATGAGGGCTTAACCCCTACAAATGTGAAGTAAGAAGAGAAGTTGAATGTGAAGTAAGACGAGAAGTTGAATGTGAAGTAAGAAGAAGAGAAGTTGCATGAATGGCATGATAGAGTGATCTATATAGCATGTCAATAAATATATTCTAAATCCATATCAATAAGTACACGGATTTAGAGGCAGCCCCCATCTAAGCGCAAAGCAACAATTAATAAGACTAAAGCAATAGGTAAACCACTTAAGTAACGGTAGTGGTGTTTAAGGGTAGCTTGGTATTTTGAAAGGGAGAATGGTAAACTCCGTTGAGCAGTGTTGGTTTAAGTTATTCTCCTTAGAGGAGGAACATCCATTCCTTCATGTGTTTATGAGTCAGGCTGAAAATTTTGGGACTTCATAAGTGAAAATAGTCAAAATACCCAAAAAAAATAATGTACCATTGCCTTACGTAATAAGGAAGTAGCTGTATTCTGTCCTTTAGATTGTGGCATGTTTCAGTGCCCCATTGTGTAGTGGCATTTTGCTAGACGGTTTGCCATGGCAAGATTCTTATTCCCTATCACTTGATCAACCGTAATCAATTCATTGTGACTAGATGTATCATGTGTTGTGCAGTAGTTGAGTCAGCCAATCACTTGCTTATTGCCAGATGGTGAGCTTTGGAGATTTTCTGCCAGTTGTGAGGGTTGGATTGTGTGATGCCAGCATTTATTGATGAAGTGGTTGACTCTGTGGCGCTGTCCTTGCTCCTGAGAGAGGTAAGGTTTTGTCAAACATTGCTATGGTTTCTTTGATGTGGCTAGTGTGGTCGGAGTGCGACAGGCGAATCTTCAAGGGATCGGCAAAGTTTATTGGCAAATTGAAAATTACAGTTTTCAGCACTATCATATGATGAACTGCTGCTTCGAAGGATTTTGGTGGGATATCAGTCTTTGATATGCACGTCTCATGGGGTACCTTGCGCCATAGCTAAATTTGAGGTGGTCCCCTCCTCCCCTTGTTGGCTTAAACTGAATTTTGACGGATCCAATTTGAGGAATTGGACCCTGATGAGATGGGGGACACTAGAGGGCATGAAAGGCATGTCATATGAGTGTTCTTTGGGTCTATTGGTATCAAGGATTCGGTTGAATATGTGAACCTTTCATTGTTGTAGAGAAGAAGTTGTTGCTCTTTCCAATTTTGTTACATTGCTTATGGAAGTTAGAACGATAAAAGCTAAGAAGGAATTCACGTGAAGGTTCTCTGATGCCATTGAGGTATTTGATTGCATTGGGAGTCATAGTGTCTTTTTCCAGCATGCCGAAAGCTCGGTGAACTCAGAGGCTAACTCTCTGGCGCTTAGTGGTATTTCTAGAGGTTCTTTGGTTGTTAAGAGATTATTTCCCATTAGAAGAAGATGTATGAGGTGCTGTTGCAGTATATGGATTGGTTTCTCGTGACCAGATTGGTCATGAATGCATTTGTAGCTTCTGTTATTTTGCATTAATATAAGTTTACTTCATCATCCAAGAGAAAATACCAATTGTATATTGTGAATTATATAGTTCTCATTTAGGGAAAACCTAGGGACATGGGTAGCCTTAAAATAGTAGATGTAATCAACTGTAAACAGAAACATGTTTGTCATTTTTTATCAAAATAGCTACGATTAGCTATAAGTTTCATAAATACTTCTATTTTTTGAAATAAAAAAGGTAGATGAATTCATGTTACAATCTTGCAGGATCAACAACAACTTCCTCCAGTCAATGCTCAAGCAAACAACCCATGAGAGTGGTAATTCATGGGCATCATCCAAATGAATTTGATATAATGGAAGGCAATAAGCTGGGAAAACTTATCCATCTTCCAGACTCAATGAAAGAGCTTTTACAATTGGCAGGTAATACGAGATCCGTGCCACAACAAATTCCAAAATTAGTTGATTTTATATATTACACCCAAGAGAAGTTTCTTATAAAAACATAACATTCAAAGATTTTTGTCCATAATACAAACCGCAATTAATTTTCCTTCACAAATAACAATTTTCATAAAATTAGTCACTATTATTCCAAGTTGACCAACATGAAACCCCATGGGTTGCATAAATAAATGAGTTACTTAGACTTCAAAATGTACCTAATTGTTTTCAAGAAAAGTTTAGCAGTGTTTAATCTCTCATTCTAATAAAGAAAATGTCTCATTTTTTCAGGAAATAGATTTTAGATGGTTGGAATTGCTTGAAGCATTTTATAAAAAGTTGCATAAAAAAGAAATTCAAAATTGGCATTAGGTTTGCATATAACATTTACAGCTCATCAAATGAAAAGAATGACTGATTAACATTATCAAATTTGGTGGATGCAGAGAAAAAGTTTGGGAAAGCAGGGAGTAAAATTCTCATTGGCGACGGCTCACAAGTGGAAGAGTTGGGTGTCATACGAGAGAATGATCACTTGTTTCTCTGTTAAAAAGGGAAAAAAAGATTGCTTGGAGCAACAGGTGCCTATCTATCAATGCTTGTTGGTATAAGGGGCCATTTATAACAAAATTGTAGATAAAGCTTGACCTGAATATGAAAGAAGAATAAAATAAAATTAATAACTAATCAACAACAAATTGAATGACCTCTGAAGAATTGGGAAACTCCTAATATCTATTAGATTCTTTCAAGAGAGTTTATATGATGCTTGTGTGTATTTTCCAAGTGAAAATACCAGTTCGTAAAGGTACAGATGGGGTACCTGTTTAATGATCCAAAACCATCCATTTCCTAGACCCATTGTGGACAGACCAGGAAACAAAAATCTCTGGATTGGATAATATGTGTCTTTGTCTGGACTTTATGTGGACTGTTAAGAAATAAAAAGGGCAACAACAAGTCCAAATTCAGCAACAAAATCTACAAAGATCAGATGGCTAGCATTTCTCAATTGGAAAGATTTCCCGTGGACAGCCCATACATTGTGAGGGCCAACATATACACGAGTTGTATCATCAAACAGGTGGACCCCACTTATACATGTGCCCAGAAGTACTATTCCTTGAAAAATAGGTGTGAATAGTATATCTGCTCTCTTCTTTCAAAAGCTTGACAAGAGTCATGAGAAACCTTGATGAGTCATGAGAAACTTTAGCAAAAGACTGCTAAAGGCCAAGAGGATACGAGATGCCAACTATGAGGAAGGGTCAAAACCATAGGGTAAGGTTGCATGAGGTTCCACATATGCTGCATTAGTAAACTTACACCAAGAATGAAATACAAGAAGAGATTAAAAAATTGAAACTGGTTGAGAAAAAACCTTACATTAGTCTGGTGGTAATCCGTTTAACTAGAGGAGAAAGAAGCAATCAGTGGTGGCTGGATCTAGTGCAAAGGCAGAGTTCAGATCCATGGCTCATGGGGCGTGTGAGCTATTGGGGCTAAAGAAAATGCCACATGAATTGGGACTAGTGTTCAGGAACCTATGAGTTTGTATTGTGATAATAGGGAAGCAATTAGCTTTGCTCACAACCCAGTTCAACATGATCATATAAAGCATATTGAAATTGATAAAAACTTTATTACGAAACTGGGGGCAGCTCAGGTTTGTACACTCTATGTTAGAATGGAAGAACAAGTGACTAATATTTTGACTAAAGGTGTGTGCAAGGCTCGTCTACAAGAAATCTTATGCGATCAAATGCCAGGGCTTCCAATCCATCCTTCTTTCGTGTACTAGTTTACAACAAGATACAAGTAAAAAGGTCTTCATTCAAGTACTTGTTTAGTGAACTTTCCAGCATTATGCAAATGGTAGAAACTAGAAAGCATCATTCCTAAGACACCCATCTCTGCACTTCAACACTTTCTTGTATGCAGTCACTTGTACAAGATACGTATGAACAATATGACATCTTATTGTCATAGTTTCAATAGTGTTAACCGTTAACAAACATGAGATGGCATTTACCAGAACAAAAGGAACAAAATTGAAAAAAATTTACATGAAGTGGATAACCCTATTGCTTTCTATCAATCTCATCCAAATTGTTCCAATAGTACATGTCGGTACTAATCACTCATGACAACAGCACATTTGAAAATTTTCATTTAACCAGTTTCTCTCAATCTCCTAGTGCACTTCATTCATCATGTGATGTGAATCAAAGAAACAAAAATATGTGGAATTGGTGCCAACAAATAAGTAAACCATTGAATAACAAGTATGCATGAAATGAGAGAAAAAACTGGAAGCTCACAGCTTTTAACTGATCTCTCCAGTGTTCAGCATCTCCAATGCAGTGAAAGCAGCCTTTTGGAAGCATTCTTTCTCATCATTTAACATTCTCCTTCTCTCAACTGCAGACTCTTTGCACTTCTCTATCTCTTCCATTATTCCAGCAGAGCTTTGCTCTATTTCACTGAAATTTTGGTTTTAGTGAAATTGGAAAGTTCATCAAGGAGGGGAACAAAAGAGAAGAGAAAAGAAAGAAGAAGCTGACAGAAAAAACAAGAAATTACAATGATGTGAAATTAAAGAAGACATCTCACCTTATCATCTTAAGCATGTTCCCCATTGCTACTTGAACCTGCCGTGAAACATCTAAATTTATCCAGAAATGAGAAGAAGAATAAAAGTAAAAAGACAAGGAAGATAATAAGAATATTTCATGAGAACAAGAACGTAAAAATCTTGACGTCCAAAATGATACAGCAAAATCTATCCAAACAATATGCAAACCTATCAGAAAAATAAGCATAGGTCCAAGCTCCAAGAACTTACTTGCAAAACCAGAAGATTTGCAATTTTTTTAAAACATTGAGCAGATGATCGGATCTTTGATCATTCTAGTCAAAAAATTGAAACATATAAAATAGATTTTCCACATAACACACTTTAGGGAGTGAATTGATGGAATATATCAAGTTTTAAATTTTAGCCATCTAACCAGTTCTTTCATGATTATCCACCGATTGCTTATTCGCACAACAAACTAGATATTACAATTGTAGGAAGTCCTTAATCATATGACCAGAACGTCAAGGACATCCACATAACCTTGGAGCAGTTCACCAATTCCCGACAATATTTTCTAAGTCATTATGCATATAATAAAAAACGGTTATTTTCAAATTAAAATCTCTAAAAACTAAAAAATATATATAAATACATAAGGAAACTGAAGCTCTTTTAAAGAAAATAACCTAATTACTACTGAACACCGCAGAAACTCATTAGAAGTTAAAATTTCTTGAGAGATTTCATAAAAATCAAACCTAAAACCGTATAATAAGATCCAGATAACATCCACCAAATTGCATTGAAATTGTATGACCTAATTTCAACAGAATCATCACTAACTCAGTCTAATTTCAACAAAATCATCCCTAACTCAGTTTAAGTATACTGGATGAATTCTCAGTCTAAGTATACTGGATGATTTTTTTAATCGTAGAGCCCGTAGTAAGATCGGATGATATTCACAAACTTATACGCATTCTCGTAACAAAAAATCCTTCGAAAATCACACAATCTTATAGTTTCCAATCAAAATTTCTAAAAACTGAAAAATATATAAATAAATAAGGAAACTGAAGCTCTTTTAAATAAAATAACCTAATTCCTACCGAACACCGCACAAACTCATTAAAACATTAAAATATCTTGACAGATTTCATAAGATTCAAGCCTAAAATTGTATAATAAGATCCAGATACCATCTACCAGTTTGTATTGAAATTATATGACCTAATTTCAATAAAATCATCACTAACTCAGTCTAATTTCCATAAAATCATCACTAACTCAGTCTAATTTTGAAAAAATCATCACTAACTCAGTTTAAGCATACTGGATGAAATCTCAGTCTAAGTATACTGGATGAATTTTTTTAATCGTAGATCTCGTAGTAAGATCAGATGATATTTACAAATTTATACGCATTTTCGTAACAAAAATTCCTTTGAAAATCACAAGATCTGACAGGAAATTAACTTTTGGAGTGAATTTTCCATCTATCTTTGGAAAAATTGAAGGATACCGTATGAATTTTGTTTTCATTTCAACAAAATCTAATCAAACTGAAATCCGCGTAATTTCACATAAGATCAAAATGCTAGGGACAAATTCATCAGGTTTAGATCTTAGAAAATGTGGAAAGAAAAATCAGATCATCAGGGAAAGAGAGAGCGTACCGTAAATGAGAGTTGAAAGTTGAGAATCTGCTTCGGGAATGGAAGAAAGGTGAAGATTTTCCGAGGGAGAAGAAACAGTTACTAGAGCTTTTGAAGCTTCCATGTCCAGATCGAGATCGAGATCGAGATAGGGTTTCGACTTTATATAGATAGAGGGGGTGAATGACTGAATGATATTTAGAGGGAAATGTGGGGCGCGGGGCTTAAAATTTAGAACGATACCAAGACGCGTTTGTTTTACGATTGTCCCAAACAGCTCTTATGGTGCTGCCACGTTTACCAAGTTAGGAAAGCTTGGACCGTAACCCAGATATCAGCCTTTTACTATTCATGCCTTTTGAAGTTTTGATGATGTGAAACAACCTCGCCTCTAACTCTAAGGCCTTGTTATAAGGCTCCCTTCGTTTTAGATTACTTACCCAATAATCAGTTTTGGACTCAATCGATTCTCAAAATCCAAAATGAAGAGGGCTTAAAAGGAAAATATGCTAGTAAAAATAGTGATTGTTGCATAAAAGCCTGGATGGCTTGCGTTTTTTGTTTTTTTTTTTAAATTGACTTTTATTAATAAAAACTATAACAAGGGACAAGATGTGCCCTGAAATAGTATATATAACATCCCAATTACATCATGATGGTTCCGTTAGTCTACATAAAACTATTCCCGAAAGCCTCGGGTACATAATGGATGACCATGTCGTCCGATGTTACACCCTTTTTCGCCAATTCGTCGGCCATTTCATTAGCCGAGCGCCTTCTATGCACTATCCTCGGTCCTAACTCACGCACCAGATCCTTAATTTCCGCGACGAGACAATGTATCCACCAGGGTGCTTTTGAAAAGTTATTGGCCAACACAATCGAGTTTGTGGAGTCCCCCTCGACAATCAACCGTTTTGAGCATGTAGATGAGAACAACTTTATCCCGAACAAAAGTGCCCGTACTTCCGCCTCGTTGGCGTCACATATCCCAACTGGACCCAAGTAGGACATGACAACTCTGCCCAACTCGTCACGTATAACACCCCCTATTCCAGCTTTTCCGGGGTAGCCAATCGAACTTCCGTCGAAATTAAGCTTCAAAAATCCCGTTGGGGGAGGCTCCCATTTTGGGGTTTTCTTTATCACCTGTTTCCTTTCTAGAATGATGGCTTGCAGTTTAGCTTGGCATTTGGGCGTCATGTAAGCAAAACTCCTTGTTTGGTTGCCAATTTAGCATTGATATTCCAGGAGACTACTATGGATGTCTCAAGTCTCCTTGTTAATCTGCTTCATGTCCGGTGGTGTGTCAGTCTTGTCCCCTCCATTTGAAATCCAAGCCAAAATCCCTCCAAGAGGTGTAATTTTGTTTGGATTTCCTAGAAATGATGCTTTACTTTCTTTCTTTCTCTCCCCTTTTCTATTTCTCTCTTCTATCTCTACATTGGTAATGACAACCCATCCCTCTACTCTACAAGGTTGACAACCAATCACTACATACCACTATTCTGCAAGGTAAGTTCCACGTAAATCCAATGCTTGTCTCCTCTTTGTTGACTACTTATACCACTAATCTACAAGGTAAGTACTTGCAATCAAACAGAGCCACGAACGCTCATTGGGCTCTGCTTATGCCACTTCCATATGCAAACTATTTTTTTCTTTTTTCTGTTTTTGAAATTGAAATGGTTGGAAAAGAATTCCATGTGATCAAACAAATGTCATCCTAATCTCTCCACTTTTAGAAGGCAGGGTAACTTCGGCTCTTTGGCTTAAAGTCAAGGGTATGCTCCCAGTGACGAGAGTTCGAATCCCCTGTAGTAAACCCAATGCGCATCGTTTACGGGTGACCGAAACCGAAATTTCAGCCGAAAATTTGAAATTTCGGACTAAATCAAATCAGATAATATTTTATAACGTACAAGATCAGATTTTAATTAAAGATTAAAATCCAGAATTTTTGGGAGATTTTCCTAAAATTTCGGTCTGAAATTTTGTACCATTTCGAGTTTACCCAATTTCGATTTCGGGGTTGACCAAAACTCGAAAGTTCAGTCCGAAATTTCAGATTTCGGTCGAAATGTAAAACCTTGATTGCACGCATCCATTGGAATTAGTCCTGCCCTAAAATAGCGTGGGGATACCATATGCATCCAAAAAAAAAAGGTAGGGTAGCTTTGATACTCAAATATTATAAGGACTGTGGTTGTTAGGCTCATTCCTAAGACACTCAGTGGGCCCTGCTTTTGCCACGTCTATAGTTCTTTGTGATAGGATCCTTCGGTCCAACGGCCAATCGAAATTACTTCTATGTGATAAGATTCCTTGGTCCGTAAGGTGATCTGAAGTCGTGCCAAATGATGTTGAGTACATCCTGATCAACGATCTTAAGTCTAATAAAGCATCTTTTTGGTTGCCAGGTTTTTTTTGTTCTTGGGAGTTATGTGGGAGAAAAAAATACCCTGGGAGATAGGTGGGAAAAAAAAAGTCCTAGAAGTATCCTGGTAAAATAAAAATCCCATGTTTGGTTGACCGGATAATGGCGGGGAAAAAAAAAACCTTTGTTTGGTTGCTTGAACTGTTGGGTAGAAAAAAATTCTTCTCAAGCTTATTTTTGGTTCCTAAGTTTATTTTTGTTCCTGGAGTTATTTTGGGATGGGATGTAAAGGCAATCATTACAAAAGTGGGATTAAAAAATTCACCACACAAGCAATCATTACAAGAGTGGGATTAAAAAAAACCTAGTGCTAAAAGGCAAACAAACATGGGATGGGACCAAAATTTAACTAACTCTTCCTGGGACAAAAATTTAACTGGCAACCAAACGGAGCCCTCCGACAACAAAAGCTAAACTGATGATTTCTATAGTTCTTTAGCTTACATATGGGAAGTCCGTTCAGTATGGGAATCTTCAATCACAAGTAAGTTCTATTCTAAGGTAATTACCGTTTTGTATATCTTGATCAAACTATTCAAATTGATCCATCAAGCCTCTGTTAAGAAAAGTTCATAAATCATTGATTTTCTAGGAAAATGATACCCCAACGTTTCTGTCAGAATGGTTCACTGCGTTAGGATAAATTCACCCCATTTAACGTTTTTCTTTGCCTTTATAACTTAACGAATAACGTTCGCGGGGGAGGATGGGGGGGGGGGGGGGGATACCATTCCCCTTTTTCTAAGGGAGATGATATATTCAACCCCCGTACTCTTTTTAACGCCAGGGTAGAGAAGGGGGCAAATATATCATTTCCCTTTTCCTAAACCTTTATTCTATGAATGGGATGCCAGTTCGGCATGAGATCAAGAATGGGGGTCGTCTACAAGATCAATGGTGGATTATACTTGCATTTCTTATGGGACTCAAAATGTTGATAGTTAAGATTGATCGCAAGGCGGAAAAGAAAGCAAAAATGGAAGTCATAACACGACAATTGTTAAAGTTATCATACACTCATGAATGCCAGTGTGTTGCAATTTCTAGAACCTCTAAATTAAAAAATGAGAAAATTAAATAGAATGTTTAGAAATAAATATATGCTGAAGTTAGCTACAAGGACCTTCATAATTGATTATATCCAAACATTTGAGAAACAAACAAGGTTTTACATTTCGGTTTCGGAGGTAATTTCGGTCCTATCCAAAACCGAAATTTTAGCCAAAATTCTGTAACGGGCGCTCGAAATGTCATTTTTATTTCGGCTGAAATTTTGTAAAGGAATAAAAAAATTGATATTTATCTTAAATTTCGACCAAAATTTGGTACGTTTTGGGAATTTCGGTTTCAGAATGTTTCAGTTTCGGTGTTGACTGAAATCGAAATTTAAAACCAAAGGCTTTATAGTATCTACGGCCATCCAGAGTGCTTTTTTATTGCTGCTTGGATATTGGTCTCAAGTTCATAATAATGAAACAAAGCAAAGATAATCCTACTTTTAAATATTTTTACTGACCCCACCAGCTCGGATAACGCCAGATTGCCCTTAGACATCCTATCAATATTTAATTTAAGATCTCCTATTTTTGGCTTGTCCTTATACACGCGGATAAATCTAAGCATGATCTAGGAATAATCTATATTGTGCCTACAGCCATCTCTTCCTAAGAGGAGCAATCGGAAGATTGAGAAAATGAACCAAGTAACGAGCAAAGGAATTACCCTTAAAACAACCCCCCCAAATAATGTTTTATTTCTCCTCTTAGAGAACTCGATCTATTAAACCAACCTGGTATTGCTAATTCTTTTTTTAATTGACTTCTGAGAGCTTTTTGGAAACTTCAATAACCTTTCACAGCTATTTAAATAATAAAAGACAAGTTGAGTTAGTGCAATTATCAAAACGTGATAGTGTCGGTGTTAGTAGCCATACATATATATACACATAAATATATTTATATACATGGGAATGATATCCACACTGCCATAATTTGATAATAGCACTGCTCACCTTGTTTTATGCTTTCTAAATTAGCTCTAAACGACTGTTATGATACTCGAGATGTCAGAAAATTGCAAAACAAAATATGGTAGTGTGGATATCAGCTGCCTAAATGCTATGATCCTTGGCCCATGCTATGCATGTGTAAAATAATGGGACCCACCCCATCAAAACATGAGGGGGTAAAATGGTGAGCCCCACTGTATGCATGGGCTCGGGTGGAGCGTGGAACACATCCACGAGTTAAAATGGTGGGCCCCACCTAATGCACGGGTTTGAACGGAGTTGGTGCGACCCACCCTTTCAAAATATGTAATAAAATGGCAGACGCCACTCCGTGCAAGGATTCGGGTGGAGATGGAGCGACTCACGGGTGTAAAATGCTTGGCCCCCCCATATGCATGGATTTTGGAGAGGTAGTAGGTAGGCCCTGCCATAACAAAACATTAGGTGTAAATGGTGGATCCCACCAGTGTTATCGGCCTCATCTTATCAAAATTTGCTGTAAAATGATGGGGCCCACCTATCCTGTGCATGAGATGTAAAAATGTCCACCGTAAAAAAAATAGTAAACAATTTCATTTAAGATTTCAAATAAAATTTGTTTAGGGAAGAAAACGGATGACAATGAAAAGAAATACGTTTTGTATATATTAATTATTCATAGATTTACATATAGATATATAAGATAAATATAATTATATGATGAATGACCTTATAAGCACATAAATTGAGGTAGTACGATAGAAGTACCACCCTTGATATCTGATAGGATGGGACGATGAGTACGTTTTTATACGGCCATTCGTCATATAATTTCTAACATAGATAGATAGATACGAGAATTTATATGATGGGTGGCCGTGAAAACACGTGAAGCCTAAAAAAGTAGGTACGGCCCACTTTTTTTTATGATCCAAACCGTTCATCTGTTTGGGCACAACGTAAATAGGTTGTGCCCCAAAAATCATTTACATAGGATGATACTAGCCCTTCGATCTGAACTGATCAGAAAATGGAGATTTCTAAAAATAATTTATGGAATCTTCAACGGATTGGAGGGCAAGGATCATCCTATGGAAATGATTTTTTGGGCACAAACTATTTACGTTGTGCCCAAACAGATGAGCGGTTTGGATCATAAAAAAAATGGGCCGTACCTACTTTTTTTAGACTTCACGTGTTTTCATGGCCACCCATCATATAAATTATCTATAGATACATAGAATGGAAGATGGTTAGGTAAAGAGGGGTACAACTACATATCAAAACTACGAAGTAGAATGTATGACTCCCTTTCGGTTACTATGCCTTTATTAAATTCGAAAATAATCAATTTTTATACGAAGAGCATATCTTTATACAATCCCTTTCCTTGAAACTACAGAAACATTGGAATAAGAAAGAAGAAAAAGATAAAGAATGCCCTTTCTTTGAACTGCCTATCGAGTGGAATATTTCGTTGGTTGTGAAGGGAGCATCCTGTTATAATAATTGGAGTGCGGTAGGGAAAAAATTTCATAAAAAACCATAAGAAAGGGAAGTGATATATTCTCCCTCTTTTCTTCCTTGGGACAACCCCCTTTACGACTACTCTTTTACAGTAGAAGGGGCTGTCCCAATTAAGCAAAAGGGGCGAATATATCATTTCCCGAATAAAATACTGGCATTTGCTCTGTCTCGAAGACGAGTAGCAGTTAAACCTGTTCGAAATCCCGAATACAAAAAGAAATATAATAAACTAAAGTTTTTGGGTGAGTGAATAATATTTTTTAAATAAGGGATTTACTAGGCAATTTCGCGGCTTACTTTTGCACCAGAGAACAGCCACATGAGATGAATTAAACCAATAGGACAAAATCTGCAGAAAAGTAAGACTCTGTGGCTGTTGTCTTATGCAAAAGTCTGCCTCGAAATGGCTTTCTACAAAATTTCCTAGCAAATCCTCCATTTTTTTTCTCATCCCCATTATTGGTGGGGCCACAAGTCAGATTCATACACGTGCGGTGGGCCCCAGGCGGGAATCTCGACGCTAGACCGTCAGATAGCGTGGGGATGCTCGTCTGGACGTGACACGTGTCGATGGATTTATGCCGCACGAAATCATGAAAAGCATTGAGTCATGCAAGACGACAAAAAGGACTGTACTTAAAAGAAAGAAAAAAAAAAGAAAAAGGGTTATGGAGTTAGGTGAGTCCTCGGGTAGGGATACCCTTTACCTTAGGTTTGAAACGGTCGGAAGTGATGACGTGGCTCTTGAAAGGGACCCTTGGGAATGATAAGTTAACGGTTAACTGACGCCGTTTGAAAACGGAGTCTTTAGTTTTGACCACTAAACGGCGGTTATCATTCTCAGCTCCGTTGGTAGATATGCACACACATATCGTGACCGTAGTTGGAAAACGTGACCAACAAGGAATGTATGGCTGTAAGAATCTAATTTTGATATTGGCACTACATAGGGGCTTTTCTCCGTGGGGGGAGGTAATAGCAAGCTTGGGTTTTACTACATCCTTGGATAGATAGACTTGCTATCTACCTTTGTTCGTGGATAAAACTCTAGTTAAGGTTATCTTAAAATTAGACATTATATTTTGGAACAAGCTACCGAAAATTAATTACAGAGATCAAGTTTGGGCACTCTGGGGGCCGACTGGTACTGGGAAGTGCTAAGGGACGATAGGTGAATGACGAGATGGGTCTTTTCTAGGCCAATTGGGATTAAAGGCTCCAATGAAGCTCAGCTTAGATCAGTCCTACAAGGCATTAGAATAGTGGGGGAAGGCATTCTCAACAACCTAATTGTTAAGGGAGAATCACTAAATGTAATCAGGTGGTTGGATGGTGTTTGCTCTCATCTCTCATGGTTCGATGAATTGATAGATGAGATCTAGAAGAGGATAACTGATTCTAGTGTCAAATTTCAACATGTTAGAAGATCAGCTAATGTAGACATAGATTGGCTGGCTCATTAAGGGTGCAACTTGGGTCGGGTTAAACTCGAGGAATCCTTTTTTTTTTCCAACCTGAACCCGACCTGAGTTCAATCCGACCCAACCTGAGTTTTTAAGCTTACCAAAAAAAATGATAAAAAAATGTCGGGTGATGGGTTGAATACTCAACCTGAACCCGATTTTTTTTTCGGGTTGAACCTGATCTGAGTTGCACCCCTATGGCTCGTGGAGGGGTAGGGAAGGATGCCTTGGAAGCTTTTGATTTCCTTCCTCCTTGACTGTCATTTCTCTCGTATTTCATTTCTGTTTCTTTAATTTGTTATATCCTCGTCGCAGGCCCCCTTTTCTTTTTAATAAAATTTTATCTCTTAGCCATTCAAAAAAGAAAGAACCAATTAAAAAGAGGGTAGTGCGTTCGGTTATCATCTCCCTCTATAGGATAATGTTATCTTAATTTAATCTCATCTGCAAATGGGACGCTTAAGGCTTATTTGGAAGACATTGACAATGGAGATTGTTTCACCTCATGACTAATCATGTCGCCTAAAAAACAGCCTTCCACTTTGTTGTGAAGGGTTGGGATTAATAAATGTTTTTTTAGTGAGATTAATCTCAGCCCTTCACAGAAAAAGGAAGTATGATTTCAGACGATATGCTTAATCGAGAGGCAAAACAACCTCTTAGCTAAATCGCTTTTATAACTATTATAACCGTATTTGCAAATAGTCATACTTAACGTTTAACTTTAAAACCAGGGGCTGTGCTTTCTAGCTCTATTGGTTAAGACTTTGTTCTGAAAACTCGAGGTAAAAGGTTAAATCCCAGCTCACCTACCAAAACAATAAATCCTTTAAAACCATTAGCATGTGAGATTCTATGCAAGTAAATTTGAGGTATCCAAGAGGTTCTAACACATTGTCTCCAATGTTTTTCTAGAGATAATATTTTCATCCTCCTTTCTACCATTTCCACCCCCCTCCTATCTGTCTATTCCTAGTAATCGTTGCATTTCCACCTCCTTTTGTTTTGTCTTCTCTTGAGAGTAAAGACATTTTCAAGAAATGAGTTCCAAAAAATGAGGTGGAGACATCGAGAAGGAATGGAAAATTAATATCATTTCCCACATTTTCCCTCATATGAAGGTTATGTGAAAGGGAAATGATATACCCGCCCCCATTTATTCAAGGAGCCACTTGTATAATTCATAAATACACTAGAGGGATGGCCCAGGGAAGAGAACGTGGCGCATATGTCACTCCCCTTATTTGAAATTATATGGTGTTTAATAGTGGAACAACATAGGTGCCGTCCTTGATATTTGATCCAACGGCTGTGTGCATGGATCAGATGACGCCCTGATTACCCAATGGGGACGTCATCTAATTAAAAACTCTATAAAGATTCTCTTGTTCTGTGTGCATGATGTTACGAATGTATATTATTTCTGAAAAATTGGTTGAGAGAATGGTCAATTTATAGATGCATTTAAGCCTGTACAACCTACCAATTGAGTGATTTTGTTTGTGGGACCTATCTGTGAGTACGATAAGGATATGAAAGTAATAAGGGTCACCACATTGCTTAGCGTTTTATGGGAAAATAATGACTTGCTCTGTAAAGGCATGCATAAACAAACAAACAAAAAACATATTCAGATAAGCATAATTCAAAGAAAGCCCTTTACAAACCCTTCCCTTTTGAACAACCATTGTTTTGGAAGACATAGTGTAATACATTTATATGCGGGAGAAACAAGGTAATAAAAAAATTCAATAATCTTATGACCCAAGAACATAATAGACATGATTCCTATCCCTATCGTGAGATAAAAACAACATAAAATACATAGAGAGAGCTTAGGTCGCTAATTAGATATCCTAAAATGGGGATTCGAATAACTTTAGTTGTCCTGATCATGGTTTAAAATTTTGGTTTCGGTTACCGTTTCGGACATTCGGAAAACCGAAATTTTGACCGAAATTTGGTATTCCTGTTCGAAATTCCGGACAGAAATTCCGAAATTTAAAACCATGGTCCTGATTACTAAAGATATCCAATTCCATATTTTAGGGTGAAAAGGATTGTTGTGGCAATTGCCCCCCTCCCATTTTTGTCTACAACGTAAACGCGTGGGCCTATGAAAAGAATGTGATGGATGATTGGTAACTGCTTCAAATTTGCTATTACTGTATCATTTTGTAAGAAAAAATCATCATAAAAATATTTGGTGTTGCTCGGTTGCAGCTATGACACTGTCCAGAATTGCCATAGATTTCTAGATAGGTTGTCTTATATAAGATATATCTCATATTATTTATATGCTAATGATATTGGCTCTACCCTGTTTTGATAATTGCACTAGCTCATCTTGTCTTTTATTGTTTAAACAAACTATCGAAGGTTATTACAATTCCCAAAAAGCTCTGGGAAGCCAATTAAAACCGAGAAGACAAAGATGAGTTTGTGCGATTATTATTAAAACATGGTAGTGTCAATTCCTCAAAACTAGGTATAAATACAATTCCTCATCTTTTTGTGTATATGACATGTTATTATAGAATAGATCTTATTCTCCGGGCGCTAATATTCCCCCCTGTAGGCTATTTCCTCCCCCCCCCCGACATTCTCCGGGCGCTGATATTCCCTCCTGTAGGCTATTTCCTCCCCCCCCCCCCCCCCCTCCCGACGGCTGGCTAACGTTAAACGTTAGGATTTAATGTATATGTCACTTTCCCACCATTTGACCTCTCTCTCTCTCTCTCTCTCTCTCTCTCTCTCTCTCTCCACACACACACCCACAACAGGAACAGTTGGTGGGCCCAACAGAAACCGTTGGTAGAATGGTGGGCCCATCTTTGAACAGCGTAGGCCCCTCCCATACCACACCATAGGATAATTCAAACCGTCCATTTGATGGGCCATAAACGTAAATAGGTTGCGTCCCAAAATATCATTTCCATAGGCTGATCCTAGCCATCCGATCTAAATAGAAACTACGTCTTATGCAACCTCTATAGATTGTAGGGTTGTGATCATCCTATGGAAATGATTTTTGGGGCACAACCTATTTACATTGTGGCCTATCAAATGAATGGTTTAGATCATTCTATGGAGTTGGTCGTAAAGTAACATTAAGGCCCATCCACAACATAGGACGATCCAAGCCATCCGTGGTTTGGATAATCCTATGGAGTTGGTCATACAGTAACATTAAGGCCCAATCGTAGGCCCTACCGATATTTTTTCAAATTGAAGTATACCGTCCACAACATAGGATGATCCAAGCTGTCCATGGTTTGGATCATCCTATGGTGTGGTTCGTACAGTAACATTAATGCCCAATTTAAGCCCCACTCATATTTTTGAAAATGAAGTGTACCGTCTAGACCATAGGATGATCCGAGCCGTCCATTTGATGGGCCATAACGTAAATGGGTTGTGCCCCCAAAAGGGTTGGCCCATCAAATGAATGGTTTGGATAATCTTGTGGTCGTACAGTAACATTAAGGCCCGTCCACAACATAGGATGACCCAAGCCGTCCATGGTTTGGATAATCCTATGGAGTTGGTCGTACACTAACATTAAGGCCCAATCGTAGGCCCCACCGATATTTTTCAAATTGAAGCGTACCATCCACAACATAGGATGATCCAAGCCGTCCATGGTTTGGATCATCCTATGGTGTGGTTCGCACCAATTTAGGCCCCACCCATATTTTTAAAAATGAAGTGTACCGTCCAGACCATAGGATGATCCGAGCCGTCTATTTGATGGGCCACAATGTAAATAGGTCGTGCCCCAAAAATCATTTCCGTAGGATGATCACAACCCTACAATCTATACAGGTTTGCATAAGATGTAGTTTCTATTTAGATCGGAGGGCTAGGATCAGCCTATGGAAATAATACTTTGGGACGCAAACTATTTACATTTATGGCCCATCAAATGGACGGTTTGGATTATCCTATGGTGTGGTATGGGCGGGGCCTACGTTGTTCAAAGATGGGCCCACCATTCCACCGACGATTTCTGTTGGGCCAACCAACTGTTCCTGTTGTGTGTGTGGGGAGAGAGAGAGAGAGAGACCGGTCAAATGGTGGGAAAACGTTAGGCAGCCGTCAGGTGGGGGGTGGGTGGGAGGATATCAGCGCCCTATTTTCCCAACAAGTGATGGATAAACGCTTATCTTGAAATAACTCTTATTCACGATATTTTCGCACAGATAATGGATACCTTCTATGATGGAATAGATTTTTAGAGGACAACCATCCAGCAATAAAAAATAATCCCTGTTCATTACAATCCTTATCCATTGTATGATATTTACTAGGTGGTATTAAGGATAAAAATGAATCTTCAGGTTCATAAGCTAATTGTGATAATTAGAGAAGATCTCGATGCTTAGGCCCCATTCTTTTTGGATTTTGAGTCTAGATCTGATTATTAAACTCAAAATTGTGTTTAATTTTTGAAGTTTCAATAATCACTTCTGGAGGGCTTTATCATTCTCTCACGTTTGTAGTTAGTTTAGATAGTAAATTGATATCCACAATCCCTCTTTTTATTAATTGCACTCCTTTTTTTAATTTGCACTTCTCCAATTAGCTTTTAGAGGCTGTTATCATTCCCTCAATAGCCAACTTAAAGGTGTTTAAGTGAGGAGAGCCATTGTTTCTGAAGTATTATCAAATAATGGATTAAGCAAATCTGAGGTTATTTTAGTCAGGAGATACCCTTTAGTAATTTTGGAGAACCCTCCCTCCCTAACTCAACAAAAAATTATAAGACTTCTTTTGGCCAGCCCCCTGTAGTGTATTTGTGACTTCCCTTTTACCCTACAACAGAGTGGCCCAGGAAAGAAAAAGGGGTGAATTAATCATTTCACTTTGTGATTAACCATGGTTAAATACTCCAGTTTTTTTTTTTTTTTCCCACCGCAGCAGTGAGTTTTGTCTTTTACTGCTGACTGTCGTTGAGAAAAGTAATGGAAAAATACATTTTCATTTGAAAAAAAATTGAAAATGATGACACCTATATATTTCCAGGTGAAATACCGTATATTAATACGTATTCTGCGAAATCATGAATGAGAAGAGGAGTATTTCAGAAGCCTGACTGCTTCTCTGATTTTGATGCATGCAAAGGCAAAAATAGGGGTAAAAAAGATAAAAAAAGAAGAAGAGTTAAAAGAGAAATAGAGTACTGAGGAAGTTTCATACCTTCCTTGTCTACATATTTTACTACATTTAGTTCTCTCCTTCCTCTTCATCCCAGAGGAAGAAACCTAAACAGGTGGGTTCTTCATTCTTCTAAAGGGACCTTGTGTTTTTTATGAAAATTCTCAAAATGTATTTATGTAATCTTTTTTTGTGCAGGAATTTTTCTGGGTTTTGTTGGGTTTGAGATAATGCTGAGGAAGAGAAGCAGATCAAATCATAAGGATCAAAACAAGAGTCATCTCATGTCTGATTCTATTTCAGATGCTCATGTTTCATCTGATTCTTTTTCTGTTCAGAAAAACAGAACCAGGCCATTTTTCAGTGTCCCTATAGGGTTTAGTTCCAAAACTTTATTGGATTCTGATTCAGCTAACAGCCCTACATCCCCACTAGATTGTAAGGGTTTTTCCAGACCCAATGGGCCTCATAAGAGTTGGGATTGCAATAGAGTAGGACTTGGCATTGTTGATTCTCTCAATGATGAATCCAAACCTAAAATTTTAGGGTTTTCAGAGAGTAGGAGTATACTTTTTGGATCTCAGTTGAGGATCAACATCCCTAATTCCCAAAATTCTCAGCAGAATTCTCTAGATTCTTCTGAATGTTCCAAAACATTTCCCAAAAATTGCGCGATTTTGCCCCCAAATCAGATCACTTCTCCCTTTCCCCAACCAAATTGCCCTGGATTAGGATCTAATCTAACCCTAAAGCTTGAGGGGATTGGAAAAATCCAATCTTTTTTGTCAGATTGTGGTGGATTGCCGTCACCCTTGACTAGTTTAACAAACTCTAACCCTAAGTTGAATTCCGATAATTTTTGTTCGGATTCGGAAAATACCCAAGTGGGTTCTTTTCAATTTGTTGGAGACCCAAATTTTGAAAAATTTTCTGGTTTGAAATCTAATTCAGTCCCTATATCCATTGGCTCTGTCCATGGATTTTTGGGTTCTATCTCTGCTAGTGAGATTGAGCTTTCGGAGGATTATACTTGTGTCATTTCTCATGGTCCAAATCCTAAAACAACTCACATTTTTGGTGATTGCATTTTGGAGAGTCATTCAATTGAGTTGGATGATTGTAATAAGAAGGAAGAATGGGGGATTGGATCACCTCCACCAATGAAGCTCTCAGGCGATTGCATGTCTTATCCTTCGGATGAGTTCTTGAGCTTCTGTTATTCTTGCAAGAAGAAATTGGAAGAGGGGAAAGACATCTATATTTACAGGTTGGTTTGAAGATCCCCAATTGGTTGTTTTCTCTGCTCTTTTGACGTATTAGTGACCATTAAATGTTTTCTCTTTCCACTGATTTCTGCATTTTCTGTTCGATCTTCAATGCCATGTATATAAATTTTCCAGTTGCCTGTATTTTTTTAATCCCTGAAGATTGTTTTTAGAAGAAACCTATAAGCAATGACAAGAGAGACAATGTCAGTATAAAAACTCCCTCTTTGGCGAGGAGTTGGCCAGCGCATTGGCATCTCTCAGAACATGCTAAAAAGAAACATGGAACTCTTTTACATAAATCAAGGATTTCATTAACTTGGGAGGATGTCTAACATGGGTTTTTTCAGTTACATGGGTGAATCTCTAGAGGCCGGGGCTATGATTTATAGCGTAAGTCATAGCATTAGAAGAATCCTCTTCCACCCAATGCTTCCTTTCGAGCTCTTCAATGTATGTAATGTATGGTGGGGAGAGCTTGAGGTCCTCATTAGTCTTAGATAGCAAAGATCATATAAACTCTTCAACAGCTCTCCCCTCACAGTTCTAAATGCCCCCAATATTGGCGGAGCTCAGATTACCTAACAAGTCTCCATAAATTGTGCTTCAAAGAATTAGGAGGTGGAGTTATGGAGCAACCCATCTAAGAGGAACTCTTTCAACTCTTGTTTGTTCGTTATACTCAGTCAGCTCCAATTTTATCCGCACAAGATGTATTTTTGATGACTTATTTTCCTATAAAGTTGCTTGATTAGTGTCCAGCGTTTCATACAGCCATCAATGTCAAGTATCAGATTGATTTCAAGTTTTTTAGCAACTTTTACTTGTGGGTTCAATCATTCTAGGTCTAGATTGGGATAGCTACAAGTTTCTGATTTCTTTGATCTTTTGCAGAGGTGAGAAAGCATTTTGCAGTTCCAGTTGCCGATCACAGGAAATTTTAGTCGATGAGGAAATGGAGAACCCCACTACTAATTTTTCTCAATCTCCAAAGTCAACCTGTTGTGAGGATATCTTCTTAATAGGTATGGCTGTTGCCGAGTAAACTAGGCAGCGTAGGATGCCTCCTGACTCCAAACCCATGATCAATGAAACTGCTGTGGTAAACGGTTTGACCATCTGTTTATGAAGAGCTGTTTATGTGAATTGGTTGCAGCCATAGATGGTCGTTTTGTATATCCTTTTGTTTACTGATTATGTTTCAGCTTCATGATATTGGGTGGGTCATGGATTCCAGTCTTTTTTTCCCCACAGTTGGAGTATGGATAAGAGTGGACTTCTGTCATATAATTTTGATTAGAAAGGGTTGTAGCCACTGTTCTGGCGCCCCACTTTTCGATTTTCTGTTTTTTTTATTTTGGGCAGGGATAATGCATAAGCCTCTGAACTCTATAAATTCATAATTGAATATGAGCTACTTTTGGATATATCTTCATTATGTTCTTTAATGATCTATAATTTTTTTAGTTTGTAATAATTCAAGGTACAGCAATGGCATGGTTTGAGAGACATGATGTCTTTTACTCCCATGTCCACAATCCCGTGAAAACAATCGAAACAGTGCAATATCACTAGCAGATGTAACGGGGTCACTATGATTGCTTTTGTTCATCATGGTTCAAGCATTGTGCTTCATATCATCATGAGAATGCCCTCGTCTGTGAAGAATGAAGGCTACACACTGACCCTCTCTTATCTATTCTATTATACTAAGCGTCTTCGCTAACTCACTTAGAAGGACATGAAATTCTAGGGTCACCAATAATCTCTACGAGAACATAACCCACCCTGGAAATGGTGGAACCTGTGGTTGCCCCTGATGACAATCTGTCTATCATATGCCTTTGATATGAGCTTCATAGGAGATCTTCCAATTGAGAAGATCTATCGACTTGAGACGAAGAAAAAGTTCTATCTATTTTATTTAGTTATTCAGTTAAACCATTGTAGCAGAGAGTAAGAACCATTTCATAGGACATGCATGTTCTTTATTTTCCAATGGATTTCTATCTTTCATTAATTGAAATTGTTTGATGTAGTGAGTAATAGGCTCTGGTTGTTCGCTGTTCAAGAATTCTCATGGTTGTTCGCTGTTCAAGAATTCTCATCTCTGAATGACGATCAACACACACAAATATTGTTCACAACCCGAATAATTCTGGTGTTGCCGATAAGCCCGAAAGCAACAGCTAACTTCTCGCTATGGTAAGATGTTTCTTGTTCCTCTTCATCTGCGCAAAGAAACAATTTTGTTGCATGACCAGCATAGCTCAATCTTGTTCTCATGTTATCCTGCGTGGAATAGATCTCTGTTGAATGAGATTGTGAGTAGTCTCCAGCTGTGAACTCATGGACAACTCCATTATCTTCTATCAGAATGCATCCCACCTTTGTCTTCAATGAATTTCATTGCATCTTTAAACTCCCAAACCCTAGCAAGGAGGTCAACAATAAACCCATAGTGCTGAACTGTGGGGCTAATTTTGTAGGAATTGCTCCTTTGATGAACATATTTCTGGCCCTGTTTCACCAATCCACCTTGACTAGACACAGACAAGAGAGCAATGAAAGTGATTCCATCAGGTTGTATGCCTACTCTATCCGTATCTCAGTAGAGATCAATGGCATGTTTTGCATTCCCTTTCATGGAATAGGCTGTAATCATAGCAGTCCATGTCAATAAGTTCTTCTCAGGTATACTCAAAAGTACTTTAAAAGCTCGCTCTCTCAACACATCCACACTAGGCTTACATGTCTATCAGGGCAGTGCCCAACACTGTCCGCTTCTATGTCATGCTTTTCGATATCAACATGAACTCATTTGTCGTGATCAATGGCTCAAACATGACCACAATGGCTCCAACATGACTACAGGATGATAGCACAATGATCAGGGCGAGCGTCTTTGGTGGCGGTATGCTAATCCGCATCAAAAAATAATCTTGCTCCACCCAAGTCTCCGTGGCATTCCTAACAACATCTCGATAAGAAGGTCGATCCAAACCTTCATAGGCACTATCCTATCGTTTGCATATCATATTTTTCCGTTAAAGATGACAATTTTATTCAAAAAAGAGGCAAGGGGAGAGGCCAGAGCTCCCTGTAGATAAAAGATCGAGAGCCTGTGGATCGGGGCTGAACCATATCCTTTTTCTGATAACAGATTACAAGTGCACTTCGGGAGTAAAGATTGCCCCATAAAGAAGGATCAACTAGAAGCTCATTATTTGACAAGACAATCAGCCAACCCATTGGTGCTTCTAGGAATGAGAGAGCAATCAATTCCTCGTTTCATATACATGTCTAATCCCTAGAAAGCCACCCATTTCCATTCCACTTTTCACAAGCAGTGGATGGATCTTACCTAATTTGCAACCTGAAAGAACTGTCACAAAAAGCAACCTCTTCAGGTTCCACGTTTGCAAACTGCATGTTTCCAAACACCTCTAAACTCTCGTTGAAAAGCCCACCTTGAAGATAATCAGCCATCATGATAACATGAAACCATTAACCTATCAAAGAAATAAGGGATTTGCTAGAGACCATAACAGAAGGCATTTCACGGACAGGCTGTTGCATGAGAGAGCGATGTAATTGGATAAGACAAAATCGGTTGAAAAGTGAGCCTATGTGGCTGCTCTCTCATGATGCAACAGCCGGTCCGCAAAATGACTTCTGCAATGGGGAGTCCCCAGCAAATCCCAAGAAATAATTTGAAGAGTAACCCATTTTCATAAAAAAAAGACTTTATTTGAAATAACAAACTTGTCTGTTTCAAACACAGTTTTGAATAATTTCTTTAAGCACTGAACTAGACATTAAATTCTTTTGAATATCTACTACATGAAGCACTTCACCGAACTTAGTCTTTTCCTTGACTTTGCTATAGATGATAATGTTTTTACATAAAAAGTTACCTTTCAAAAATAGAAAATGTTCACTCGCTATCTCCGACTATCTTGTAAGGGTCTGTTTGTTTTAGATTATGACAACCGATTGTGGAGTCCCCAACCGATTATTGGACTCAAATTTAGTGCAATTTTCAGTCCAATAATCGGTTGGGGACTCCACAATCGGTTGTCATAATCTAAAACAAACAGGGGCCTAAGAGGATAATACACCGATGTACCTTCAGGCCCTAATGCCCAACTACCAATATTTTATATCATCGATTAGGTTCACTTTCAAGCCTACAAATACTAATCTTTGAGCCATCTTTGTTTGAGGTGGTCATATTCACTCAGCATTCGGACGAGATTGCATCCTAATAAAGCATTTTCCAATTGGGAAATGATATATTTACCTCCTTTTCTTCCAGGGGCCACCTCCTTCTAATATAAAAAAGTAGCTATAAATACACTAAATTTGGGTGGCCCGAAAAGAAAGTGGGGAGATTATTTCACGTCTCTTTTCTCTTTGTTTTTGCCTACTGATATTAGCACTACCGTATTTTAATAATTGCAGAAATTCATCTTGTCTCTTCCTTTTTAACCGGCTGGTGAGTGCTTTTGGGAACTCTAATAAACTTTTTTTTTTGATAAGTAAACTTTGACATGTCTTTGAGTAATAAAAGTCAAGATGAGTTAGTGTAATTATAAAAACACATGTGAGACCTTCCTGAGTGACAGATAGTAAGTTAGTAACCAAGGTTTAAAATTTCGGTTTCGGTACCGGTTTCGGACCATGGAATTTTGAAATTTTGACCGAAATTTCAAAATTTCGGTGAAAATCTGGTACATAACCCGAAACAAATATTTATTTAATATTAAATTTCGGTAAAATATTAAAGGAAAAATTGTTAGAAAAATGCAAAGTTTTGGTTAAATTGTCAAGTAAGGGTACGTTCTTTTTATTTGTGAAATAGGGGCTGTCAGTGCTTTTAGAAATCCCAAAGGACAAGAATACCCTCTCTATCCCTATGCACTTATTACCTTCTCACCTACCACTTTCTTCTTCCTCAAGACTTTTCTAACGTGGAAAACTTCATGGAAAGGTTTTGAAGGTTGCCATTTACAACAGAGTTTGGTAATCGTGAGGGAGAGAGAGAGAGAGTCGGACTTCCGAGTCGGGAACAAGGTTTGGTAATCATGAAGGTTGCCATTTACAACAGGGTTTGGTAATCCAATTTCTTTGCATTTTTTTATTCTAAAACATCAAAATCAAGCTTCAATTTATAGTTGCCTGCATGACACTAAGATCACAATGTATATCCCTATTATCCTTCGAATTTTTACTCAATTTGAAAATAAAAATCTTTGGAATTCTCCCTATTCTACTGGCTTCCGTCGAAAGTCCGAACAAAGCTTCGGACTTCCGAATGGAAGCCAGTATACATAACCAAAATATTGGTTACATTCGGAAGTTCGAAGGTTTGTTCGGACTTCCGATGGAAGACAGTCAAACTTTATAGTTCGGTAATTGTCATATGTAAGTGCATCCTTTTGGTATTTTTTTTGTAATTTTAATACTTTGCTTCCATTTTTTTGTAATTTTTCATTTAAAACTTAGCACTTCAGCCACAAAATCCGTAATGATTTCTATTTTTTGCAAGTAATGATTACTATTTTTTGCAATTATGCTTTTGCTAGCCACCTTTGCACCCATATTACTTTTGCCAATCTTTGCATCAAAGGATGGGCCACAAGTCGAGAAGTTGCTTCGGCAAAGGTGGCTAGCAAATTCCCATAAAAAAAAAGGGAAATGTTATCCACACTACTGTGTTTTGATGAGGGCACTCCTCATTTAATTAAAAGTACGGTATGGCCCCCCATAGGATGATCCAAAGCGTCAATTAGATGGGCCACAGCCTAAATTGGTTGTGTCCCAAAAATCATTTCCATAGGTTGATCCTAACCCTCCGATCTATAGAGGATTAGGACTAACCCTCTAACATTCTGATCAGAGGGTTAGGATAAACCTACGGAAATGCTTTTTGGGGCACAACCTATTTAGGCTGTGGCCCATCTAATGAACGGTTTGGATCATCCTATGGTGCGGACCATACCGTACTTTTAATAAAGTGAGGAATGTCCTCATCAAAATACGGTAGTGCGGATATCATTTTCCAAAAACATCTTAAAAAATACGGCAAAAATCCGGGTGACACGCGGGTCAACCCGGCCCGTACGGGTCCGGCGTGGGAACCACATTTTCTACCCCGGAACCACTAGGGAACCAAATTTTATACCTCAGAACCAATAGGGAACCACATTTTATACCCCGAAATCATTACGGAACCACATTTTATACGCCGAAAACACTAGGGAATCACATTTTCTACCCCAGAACTACTACGGAACCACATTTTATACCCCGGAACCACTACGGAACCACATTTTATACCTCGGAACCACTAGAGAACCACATTTTATACCCCGAAACCACTAGGGAACCATATTTTCTACTCCGGAACCACTAGGGAACCACATTTTATACCCCGGAACCACTAGGGAACCACATTTTATACCCCGAAACTACTAGGGAACCACATTTTCTACCCCAGAACCACTACGGAACCACATTTTATACCTTGGAACCACTAGGGAACCACATTTTATACCCCGGAACCACTAGGGAACCACATTTTATACCTCGGAACTATAGGGAACCACTAGGGAACAACATTTTATACCCCGGAACCATTAGGGAACCACATTTTATACCCCGGAACCACCAGGGAACCACATTTTATACATAGCAACCACTAGTGAACCACATTTTATACCTCGAAACAGCTAGGGAACCACATTTTATACCCCGGAACCACTAGGGAACCACATTTTATACCTCGGAGCCAGTACGGAACCAGATTTTATACCCCAGAACCACTACAGAACCACATTTTATACTTCAAAACCACTAGGGAACTAGATTTTCTACCCCGAAACCACTACATAACCACATTTTATACCTCGAAACCACTAGGGAATAAGATTTTCTACCCCGGAATCACTACAGAACTACATTTTATACCCCGGAACTACTACGAAACCACATTTTCTACCACAGAACCACTAGGGAACCCCATTTTAAACCTCGGAACCACTAGGGAACCACAATTTCTACCCCGAAACCACTTGGGAACCACTTTTTATACTAGGGAACCACTAGGGAACCACATTTTATCTCGGAACCATTAGGGAACCACATTTTATACCCTGGAACCACTATGGAAGCACCATTTATACCTCGGAACCACTAGGGAGCCCCATTTACACCCCAGAACCACCAGGGAATCACATTTTATACCTCGGAACCACTAGGGAACCACATTTTATTCCCCGGAACCGCTAGGGAACCACATTTTATACTCCGAAACCACTACGGAACCACATTTTATACCTCAGAACCACTACGGAACCACATTTTATACCCCGGAACCACTACGGAACTACCACAGAACCACTAGGGAACCACATTTTATACCTTGGAACCACTAGGGAACCACAATTTCTACCCTGGAACCACTTGGGAACCACATTTTATACTAGGGAACCACATTTTATACCTCGAAACCACTAGGGAACCACATTTTATACCCTGGAACCACTATGGAAGCACCATTTATACATCGGAACCACTAGGGAACCCCATTTACCCCCCGGAACCACCAGGGAATCACATTTTATACCTCGGAACCACTAGGGAACCACATTTTATTCCCCGGAACCACTAGGGAACCACATTTTATACCCGAGAACCACTACGGAACCACATTTTATACCATGAAACCACTACGGAACCACATTTTCTACCACAGAACAACTAGGGAACCACATTTTATACCTCGGAACCACTAGAGAACCACAATTTCTACCCCGAAACCACATTTTATACTAGGGAACCACATTTTATACCTCGGAACCACTAGGGAACCACATTTTATACCCTAGAACCACTATGGAACCACCATTTACACCTTGGAACCTCTAGGGAACCCCATTTACACCCCGGAACCACTAGGGAATCACATTTTACACCCTCGAACTACTAGGGAATCACATTTTACACCCCCGAACCACTAGGGAATCACATTTTACACCCCCGAACCCCTAGGGAATCACATTTTATTTCCCGGAACCACTAGGGAACCACATTTTATACCCCGGAACCACTAGGAACCACATTTTATACCCCGGAACCCCTAGAGAACCACATTTTATACCCCAAAACCACTATGGAACCACATTTTCTACCACGGAACCATTAGGGAAGAGAGCTAAAAAGGTGATAGGGTAGGTGAAAATGCATAGGGAAGCGAGCTAAAAAGGTGAAGGGAAAAGAGAAGGGAGGGTATTCTTGTCCTTTGGAATTTCTAAAAGCACTGACAGCCCCTATTTCACAAATAAAAAGAACGTACCCTTACTTGACAATTTAACCAAAACTTTGCATTTTTCTAACAATTTTTTCAATATTAAATTAATATAAAAACAGTTTTTTTGGGTCAAATTTAGGAAAAACCGAAATTTCAACCGAAATTCTGAAATTTCGGCCGAAACAAATGACCGTTTCGGTTTTGGTCCATCTCGGTGTCGATCTCCACCGAAATCCGAAATTTCGGGGTCGGTCGAAATTTAAAACCATGTTTATATAGTAACTTAGTAACCGCGTTATTTGACTTAATTCTTTCTATCTGCCGGTTTTCCCAAAAAAGTAAGGTAAACGTTGCCGATTAAAAATAAGACGATGATATTTTTATCCCCCTTGAAGTATGCATTCGCCCCCTTTTTAACGTTTGACGTCAAAAAAGCGTTAAAGTTGCACACTGCTCCGTGCTCACGTTTATAATAGGGGGCGAATGCGAACTGCAGGGGGGCGGGGGGTTTTATAATATCATCCCGGCAAAAAACGATCAAATGTCACACATCAAAATTAGGGTTCTCAGAAACGAGAGCTAGGGTTTCAAATTCCGGATTTCTTTCTTCCTCCAGATTCTCCTGCAGAGAAATGGAAGACAATGAAGACGATGCTAGGTATCCCTCTAACCCTAACCCTCTAAATTTTCATCATACCTTCCCTTCTTCTCACCGTCCAAAACTCCCCGTCCGAAATCCCTCTTTTGCCCCTCCAATCAGCAATAATTTCGACTATGAAGATGAAGAAGAAGAATACGAAGAAGAAGAAGAAGAAGAGGAAGAACAAGAACAAGAACTAGACGAGGAAGAAGAAGAAGAAGAAGAAGAAGAAGAAGAAGAAGAAGAAGAAGAAGAAAATGGTATAGAGCGAGTCGTTGATGAAGAAGAAGAAGAGGAAGATGAGGATGGGGACGATTATTGGAGAATTCAGCCTGGACCTCGAGGTAAGAAGCAGAGATTAGATAAATTCGCTTTAGGGTTTGAATTCGCTCCTCGTGTTAAGGCATCAATACCACAGACTATTGCAACCACTACTCCTGCTCCAAAACCTTCATTTGGTGGCCGGAATTCCCCGGCCGATTGGTCGGAGCAGGGGACTTTCGCCCTCCTCGACGCCTGGGGGGAACGATTCCTTCAACTCGGTAGAAAGAGTCTTCGATCAGAGGAATGGATCGAAGTTGCTAAGAAGGTCTCACAGGCGTCGAAAACTCTAAGGACTGAGACTCAGTGTCGCAATCGATTGGATACATTGAAGAAGAAATATAAGGCAGAGAAGTTGAAGATGTTGGAAAGTGGGAATTCTAATAGTAAATGGGTTTATTTTAGGAAGATGGATATGTTGATGGGATCATCATCATCATCATCATCATCGCCTCCTCGGCAAACTGGGCTTTCGTGTGGGTTGGATTCGGGGGAGTATGTGTTTATGAACCCTAGGGTTTATCTTAATTTGTCGAATGGAATGGATGAGTTGAGGGATAGTCCTGATAATTCTGAAATTTCGGAGGATGGAGAGGATGGGTCAGATGATGATCTACCACCTAAGAGGAAGAGACTTTCGAAGGATGATGATGGGGGGTCGTCGGTTAGATTGCTCGCGGATTCGATTCAGAAGTTTGGGGAGATTTATGAGAAGATTGAGAATAGTAAGAGGGAGCAGATGTTGGAATTGGAAAAGATGAGGGTGGATTTCCATAGGGATTTGGAGCTTCAGAAGAGGCAGATTCTGGAGCGGGCACAAGTGGAGATTGCGAAAATTAGGCAGGGGAATGATGAGGAGATCGATGTTTCAATCGAGGATACCAGCGGATGATGTACGCTTTCTTTTATTGATTCATTTATGGCAATCTTGGCATGAACTTACTTTATAATATTATTGCTTCTATCTTTTGTTTTTGCATTCTTGGTTTCTATGTGTTAAAGTATAAAAGATAAATAACGCCTTTCTCCAACAGCTTAAGCTTTTGGAGAAGTTGGTTAGTTAACATGGTATCAAAGCCCTAGGGGGTTTTTGTGCCCTAGGGACCATTGGAGAAGCCCCCCTTCTCCTTCTTCTCTTTCTTTTCTCCATTCTCTCCCCACCCCACCTCCCTCGCCCATCTTCCTCCCTCGCCCCTCCCCCCACCTCCTCCCTCCCCCCACCTCCTCCCTCTCTCTCTCTCTCTCTCTCTCTCTCTCTCTCTCTCTCTCTCTCTCTCTCTCTTTCTCACCCTTCCTTCTTATCCCTCATACACCCTTAAACCCTTAACCCCCCTTCCTAAGTTTCTAACCCTCTTTCTCCATATGGTCTAAATTTCTTTCCCTTTTCTTTTCTTCTTTGTTTGCGACTCCGACCTTTCATCTTCTCCATTTATGCCCTAGAGGCCATATTATGTCTTCGTTTTCTCCTCTCACTCGTAGGATTCACGTCACATTATCTTGCCACACATAGTGGTCTCTTTACGCCCTAGAGGCATTCTCCTTTCCATTCTCTCTTGCCTTGCCGTCGTGTGTTTTGTCTATTTCACCTTCGCTCCTTCTATGGACCCCCTACTATAGAAAATCCCTCTCTCGGACAATCCCTCTCCTCTTCATCGGGTGATGCCTCCTTCCTCCCGATGACCACAATCAAACTTGATGGTTCTAATTACATGAATTGGAAAGTGGCGGTGGAGGTTTATCTCATTGCCAAAAGGAAGGTCTACACCATACGTCGTGACCCTCCTGTGGCTTCGGATCCCACCTCTGAGCAGTGGGAGACAGATGATGCTTGTATCCGTAGTTTACTCTGGCAGAGTATGATCCCACATATTTTAGGGACTATGATGCAGCTTCCGACTGCAAAGATGATTTGGGATCATACTGCAGTTATGTTTTCCGGCGTGGGTAACCTCTCCCTTATTTGTGCCACCTATTCTGAGTGGAGGTATCTTCGGCGTGGCGACACCCCTCTTTCTACATATTATGGCCAGTTCGTCTCTCACTGTCAGCAGCTCGATGTTTTCATGCCCTTGACGATAGACTTGGCCGAAGCTGCACGGCAGCGGGATCAGCTCCGAGTTGTTCAGTTTCTTGAGACCTTGGGCCCCGAATTTGTCTTTTCGCCAGCAGATTTATGGTTCTGGTACTATGCCTTCCCTCGACAGTGTCTCGGTGCAACCTCTTTTACTCCTGTTGTTTTTTATGGTCCTGCTACAGCGGCATATGCCGCAGGAGATCGGTCTACCCGTGGTGGTGGGACGTTTGGCCGAGGCCGTGGCCGTTCTTGTCCATATTGTACACATTGCCGACACGAGGGCCACCGTGAGGAGACCTGTTATGTGCTCCATCCTGAGCGTCGGCCGCGATCTATAGCTCATCCTCGTCGGCCGAGATCTACATCTCATCCTCATCGGCCGAGATCTACAGCTCATCCTCCTCCGCCCGCGCCGTTGCAGCCGGAGATCCCACCTTCCACATCTCAGGTACCCATTTCCCCTAGTTCTACTTCAGATTCTCCCATTGCTTCTCGTACTTGTTCTCACAATATTGCTCATCCTATTTCCTCTGTTGTTTCATACGATTCTCTCACCCCTATGTTTCAGAGTTTTTTCCCCTCTTTGTCCTCTGTTTCTTTGCCACAGTCTTTCCTAGCCGCTCTTGATCATCCGGGATGGCGTGCGGCCATGGATCTTGAGATGCAGGCCCTCCAGGCCAATCAGACATGGGGGTTAGTTCATCTTCTTCCTGGGGCTCGTCCAGTTGGTTGCCGCTGGGTTTATGCCGTCAAACACTTACCTGACAGTACTATTGAGCGCCTTAAGGCGCGGTTGGTGGCCAAATGATATACTCAGACCTTTGGTGTTGATTATTTAGAGACTTTATCGCCGATCGCTAAGATTCCGTCGGTTCGCGTACTTCTCTCTCTTGCCGTTACACATGACTGGCCTCTGCATCAATTAGATGTTAAGAATGCCTTCTTACATGATGAGCTTACTGAGGAGGTGTATATGGAGCAACCTCCTAGGTATGTTGCTCAGGGGGAGATGTCTTCCTCAGTATGTCAGTTGCGGAGGTCTATATATGGCCTCAAACAGTCCCCTAGAGCCTGGTTTGGACGATTCAGTGATGCTATCATGCGATATGGCATGAAACAATGTGCAGTTGATTACTCCGTCTTCAGTTCTCATTCTACTGCTGGTTGTGTGCTATTGATAGTATATGTCGACGACATCATCATTACAGGCAGTGATTCAGAGGGGATACACAGGCTGAAAACCTTCTTGCAGAAAGAGTTTTCAACCAAAGATTTGGGTCGTCTCAGATACTTTCTTGGCATTGAGGTTGCATATTCTACTAGAGGTCTCTCCCTCTCACAGAGGAAATATGTTCTAGATCTTCTTGAGGAGACAGGTCACCTTGGAGTGAAACCTGCGTCTGCTCCCATTGACCCAAATGGGAAACTCCTTCCAGAAGAAGGAGATTTATTAGATGACCCTGGCAGATACATGAGGCTGGTGGGTAAGCTCATATATCTTATAGTCACTCGTCCAGATATATCTTTTGCTGTTGGTGCAGTCAACCAACATATGAACTCACCCTGTACTTCTCACTGGGTAGCAGTGATTCAGATTCTTCGCTACTTGAAAGGAGCGCCAGGGAAATGCCTCCTATTCAAGAAGCATGGTCATACCAGAGTAGAAGGCTTCTATGATGCGGACTGGGCAGGATCTCCAGTAGATAGAAGATCCACCACTGGATATTGCACCTTTGTTGGCGGCAATCTAGTGTCGTGAAAAAGTAAGAAGCAGGACATAGTCTCCAAGTCGAGTGCCGAATCAGAGTATCGTGCTATGTCTCATACCAGTGGAGAGCTTATTTGGTTACGTTCTCTACTTTCAGAGATTGGTTTCTCTTCATCTGCTCTAGCTCAGCTTTATTGTGACAATAAAGCTTCTATTCATATAGCTACCAATCCGGTCTTTCATGAGAGAACAAGCATATAGAGGTTGATTGCCACTTCATTCGCCAGAGGATACAAAGAGGCGAGATTCATGTTTCTTTCACGAGATTAGCTGATCAGTTAGCTGATGTATTCACAAAGCCCTTAAGCTATACAAATTGAGTGACATATGTAACAAGCTTGGAATGTACAATATATACATTCTAGCTTGAGGGGGAGTGTTAGAAGGTATTAGAAGATATATTACATAGTGTACATAGCCCAAGGTCATAGTGGTCATTTGTATGTTCTCTTTCTATATATATCAAAGTAAAGTGAAGTGGGCTTCACTTCTTCTTTTTCTCTTCTTCTCATTCTCTAACAGGATCATTGCTTCCTTTGTCTTATCTGATCTTATTTCAAATTAGAAAATTGGATGTCAGATTTTGGAGAGATTGTTGAGTGGCTATGACCTCTTTGTAGGGTTCTATGACTTTCCTGACCATTCAAAATTTGAAAAAAAATGAATGATCGTGAGAATTTTGCAGGACTGCTGGTTTTGTTTTATCCTTTTATTTTAACGAGGACCCCATTTATTTACTACTGATAGGCATAGCTTGGAAGGGTTGTGCAGGGAAAAATGAATGATCATGAGAAATGTGCAGGACTGCTGGTTTTGTTTTATCCTTTTATTTTAGTGACGACCCGTTTACTACTGATAGGCATAGCTTGGAAGGTTGTGTTGGGAAAAATGAATATAGGTGAGACACCCATATCATATGGACTTATGATGTCTTTTCACAGTTTTTTATTGTTCTTTCCGCAAGTGTCTTTCTTATGTGGAGGTTTGTGTCTCCTGAAATTGATCTGTTACCATCTGTTACCCTGCTTCCACCCCAATAGCTATATGACATTCATCTGACTTGCATGTCAAGAGAATATTTTTCCCAAGGCATGCATTAGCAATTGAGTCTTCCTTGCCGATCATCTCTTTATTCCTTGTGGTCTAGAGAGCAACTGTGCTTGATTTTCTGTTGTGGGACTCTTTGTAGTGCAATGGCTCATCCTTTATGGGACTAATCTCTACGACACTGTGTTACTAGGTTGTACTATGCTTTGGGAATCTATCTTCTGGGCAACTTCTATATGATGGAATTAACATTTGTGACTAGTAGATTTCCCCTTCTGAGAAGCTTAAATTTTATAGTAAGAAATGGGGAATAAGGGTCCTTTAGGTGCTGGCGGTCTCTCCTCAGACTTTGTAGCTTCTCTTTCAATCTACAAGCTACAAAGTCTGAGGAGAGACATAACTTCATGCCTAAGAGATTCTGTTTTCACGACTGTGCCTTTTTTCTTTTGTTGGCTCTACAAAAGGTAAGAACTCCCAATCATGAAACACACTCGAAAGTGCTTGTTCCTCAGTTATTGGCATTGAAATTGAGTTCGAAGGCCTTCTGAAGTGAATGATGATGGAAGTTGTGCAAATTTGGACACTGTGTAAAGCAAAGCTCTAGAATAAAAATTCGATTGTTAAAGCCACCAAAAGGTGGAAGGACTGCAAAGCTTTGGGATGCATGGTTAGGGGTGCAAATTGTCACATACTTGATCTTTCCAAGCCCACCCGTGCAACACTTTAGGCACTCGTCATCCCTTAGAGTGACTAAGTCAGCATTCTTAGCTAGCAATACTGTCAAGACTAGTGAGCTAGAGAAGAGAAGGATGTAGACACAAAACACACTCAAGGGAAGAAGACACTTTGTATTGCTGTCAAAGTTATGCAACTTGCTTGATTGAGTACAAATGATGGCTTCATCTCTTTATAGGTAGTGATCTAAGTAATGCGGGGTCATGCTTATAACAAGTGTCATACAACCAATGAGTCTCTAGAAAAATCTCTCTAAAAGTATCTTTCACCCCATATAGTAGAAATGTCGAATTCTCTTAGGAAGTATCTAGAGTATTTACACGCCCCACCTTCTAGAGTCTTCACTCTTCTAGAAGGTTCTAGAATTACCTACATAAATCTAGCGATGTCTAGAACATTGTAGAAATCACTAGATATATGTATAACATTCCAGAATTTTCTATATGATTCCAAAGATGTCTAGAAGCTTCTAGAATTTCCTACATGATTCTGGAGATCTCTACATGGTTTTAGAATATTTCAAGGAGCTTTTACAAAATTCTTGACTTCTAGAAGGTTATCCACTCCTCCAGGCTTGTCTTGAATTATAACAGGATATGTAGTGAGCCAAATTGTTACCCCGTGACAATCCTCCCCCATCTAATTTGGTGACGCGCTTGTTGTGTGTCTCGATTGTGTCCTTGAACTGTCATAGTGTCTCCTTAGGTTCCAGCTTGTCTCGCTGTTTCGTAAGTTCTTCCACTTCACCGTATGATGTCACTATGACTGTAGAGGCTCTCTTAGACTCACCTCGATTCTCACGGGGTGACAATTTGGCTCACTACATATCCTGCTTTAGACCTATGGGAAGCTTAAGACAAGCTTGGGGAAGTGGAGAACCTTCCAGTAGTCTAGAGTTTTGTAGAAGATTCTAGAACCTTATAAAGATCTTAAGAATCATGTAGAAGATTCTAGAAGCTTCTAGATATCTTTGGAATTATATAGAGAATTTTAGAATGTTCTAGACATCTCTAGTGAATTCTATAATGTTTTAGACATTTCTAGATTTATGTAGGGAATTCTAGAGCCTTATAGAAGAGTGTAGAAGACTGTAGAAGGTGGGGCATGTAAATATTCTAGTGACTGCCTATGAAGGTTAGATATTTCTAGAGAGTTTCGCTAGAGGAGGTAGAAGATACTTTTGGAGAGAGTTTTTTTCTAAAGACTCATTGGTTGTATGGCACTTGTAATAAGCATGGCTACATATTGCTTAGGCCATTGCCTTATAAAGAGGTGAAGCTCTCATTTGTACTCAATCAAGCAAGTTTTATAGCTTTGAGTCCAAGCATGAAGTTGATATTGTATGCCTCTTGTCACAAGTTGACAATTGGCCTCACTTGATTTCTTTTTACAGGCACCGAGGATGCTTAAGACAAGCTTGGAAGAGTGAAGCCTTGACTTGTGTAGTAGAATCTTAAGAGAGCTGAAATTATAGATAATTGTAGGAGTTTCTAGAGTACTCTAGATGATTCTTTCTTGGGACAAGAGTAGAGAGAATTATAGTGATTCTAGAAGTTTCTAGGTTGGTCCTGGAGTGTTGGATGATTGCCAAGTGGCACGAGCCTCCATAATGGTGTAAAGTAGGGATCCTATAAATAGGTGAGACCTCATTTGCAAATCAGATTTGTAACCATCGATTACTAGATTTGGTGGGATGAGTCTAGACGCCCAGGTACTGATCTTATTCTATTTGCTTTCAGGAGAACAAGAACATCATTTCCTAAATTCTCGTGCCTTTTGGCCAAATTGGAGCCTGTGCTAGATTCATCCATTTTGCAGCTGGTTTCCTCCTTAAGCTGGAATACTGATCGGAGCCTTTTTTATGTAAGGTGAGTGATATCCCCCTTTTCTAATTAAGTAGCGAGCCCAACTAATGGTAGATACCAACCAATACCCATTCTTTATGTTTCATCTTTCTTTTCGTTTTTGTTTGATCGTCGGTAGAAATGGGTAAAAGTGTCTATTCCGAGGAAGAAGGTTCTGTACCCATGCAGTCAGCGCCGGCCACACCGGGGAATGTCACTAATTTGAAGGAAAAGGAGGGCTTTGAACCATTGTGGTTCAGTTCCTCAGAATTCCAATCTAAGTCTATTCGCCCCGATGCATGCAAGCCGATCGGCCTTACTCATGGCAGAGTGGCAAACATACTGAAAAGTCACGGGCCAACGCTCGATACAATCCAATACCTCTTTGATGGCATCGACAATTCTCCACGGATAACTAGCCGCCACGCCCCCCCATCATTGATTGAGCGCCTTCCACGGCCAAATTGTCAAGGTCCTTGTAATCATCCAGATGGATTCCAAGGCACCCTGCCGTTGATTCGGTCGAAGGACTCTTTGACTATGATCTCCCACTTCTTCAGTGCTATAAACTAATCTTGGAACATGTCTTTCAAGGGCACTTCACCATACCAGGCATCTGAATAGAACTGGACTCTTGTCTCTTTTTGCAAACCCTGTATCAAGTTCCTCTGATAAAATGGAACTTAATTTTCAGAATGTCTCTCCAAGCCATAGCATTCATAATGTCTCTGCAAACCATAACACCCAAATTCCTGTAACCATCTAAAAAATTCCAACCACCAAAGCTAGCCCCATACTTCTCAATCACACCACCTCCAGAGAGGAGATCTATCCTCCCTCCTCCCTGAATCACCTCAAACATTTGCCCAATAATGTTTTATTCATAGCTTTGACGTTTCTAATGCCTAGGCCCTACACATCTTTGGTCGCGAGAGCTCCTTCTAACGAGATGTAATCTCCAACTATCCATCGAATCAGCCTCAAAGAAATTTCACAGAAGGTGGTCAATGCGCTTGAGGACCCAAATTGGGCATTTGAACAAGGACATGTAGCATGCTTATGGGGAGGTTAGGTAGGGGCAAGATTTATCACAGTGGCCTTGCCTCCCAAAGAGAGAAGGTTCATCTTCCGCGAAGGACTACTATCCACTTTTTCAATACTTGAAGCCCAAAGCTCTCTTTTAGGCCTCCCACCATATAGGGGTAGACCCAGACATCTGATGGGGAACTACCCCACTTTCACCTAACAAAACGGGAGCCCTTTCGTTAATGAGATGAGTTCCCATCATAACTGATTTACTAAAATTGGTTCCCTAACATGCCAACATCTCATAACATGGGATGATGACTTTCAAATTCTTGATTTTTATTTCGTCCATGTTACCAAAGACTAGCGCATCATGTGTATACTAAATGTGGGTAATCTCCACCCCATCCTAGTCTAAAGCCCTTGATCAGTCCGCATCTCCCAACTTTCTCAAAATACTTTTTAAAGGTACATCCATCGGGGTGAAAAGAAATGGAGACAACAAATCTCCTTACGGAGATCACAAGAAGATATGAAGAAATCATATGGCAAACTGGCAGATGAAACACATGTGAACATCCATGACCGCCACCTTATGCCAAAGCCCATCCAGCTCATCAGATAGTCCAAACATCCGTATTCTTCTGTTGTATGATTTCTCCATATCAATTTTGCACACAACTCCTTTCATCTGATTACAGTTGTAATAATCCAATCTCAGCGTTCAATGTTTTGCTGAGGATCTTTCTGCCCTAAGTGAAGGCACTCTCTTACCATTCAAATAAAAAAGAAGAAAGAAAAGTGAAGACTCTCTCTTTGTGAAACGAATTTGTTTGACTTTCTTCACCCGATCGGTCAGGACCTTAACCAGCACTTTGTACACAAACTCTACCACGCTAATAGGATGGAAATCAGAAGGTGATTATCTCCTCCTTATTCTAACTTTTGACGGGATTTGAAAAGTAACCAATGTCCATCCAGAGTTGAATGGGTGTTCAGAAGCAACATAGCCTTTTTTGGTTAGTTTTTTTTTTTTTTTTTTTTTTTTGAAAGATGACGTTTATTACCAAAAGGAAAAGTTACAAAGACAGGGGACAAGATGTCCCCACGTGGTGTAACACCCAGCCCAAAGGCTACATCTTAACAAGAAATTAAAAAGAAAAAATTGATCTAACCAAGGGCGGTACCAATCCCTTCGCCTTCAGTCGAACAAGTGACTGACATTGACTCCAAAAGAACAGCAGCCTTTGCAAGATTGTTCACCATTTCATTAGCCGATCGCTTACGGTGTTCAATCGTAGGGCCAAGCGAACGAACAGTATCTTTGATTTCAGCAATATAGTTCTGAAGTCTCCATGGTCCTTTTGCTTTGCTCTCAGCCCACACAATTGTGTTGGATGAATCGTCTTCAATGATTAGGGTATGATGATAATTTGAGGCATACCATTTGATTCCAAATAATAATGCTCTGACTTCTGTTTCGTTTGCGTCACAGACACCTGCTGGCCCTGAGTATTGCATCCATATCATGTCGCTAATGCCGTAATTGATTCCCCGCTTCTCCTTGACCCAGCTGATAATCTCAACCTTAGTTTCCACATCTCCCTCCCGGAATCCCCGAACATTCCACCCGTCCAATGAAGTATATCGTCTGTTTTAGCCTTTTAGGGAACACCCATGCCACACGGAAAGTCCTTATTATATCCATCCATAACTGATATGAGAATGGGCAGTGAAGGAAGAGATGATCCAGCGATTCCTCAGTTTGATTGCATAGAACACATCTAGATCGATTATACAGAATCAAGGTCGAGAACTATTGGAGGGGTTAATGTTGTGTACTAGAAATCTGGTGAGGAACTTGGATGGTAGGCTATTGGTGGAAGGTGCCTCCCTAAATTTCATTTCATCAACATTGAAAAGGAGGTTAAATCCTTGTCGGTTGATGAACTCTAATAATTGGTGCAGTGCTGTCCTTGGTGCTGGGGTAAGTGCTTCTTATTGTCAGATTTTCTGGTGGCAAACAAGGTAGTGGATGGCTTCAGGTTCATCAAAATTGTTGTTTTGTATTGGGCGAGCTCTGGCCTGTGTGTAATAGCTCTTGTCTTCTATGCCAATGTTCCTTTCAAGATCTTCATTTATTGATTTTTCAGTTTTTGTTTAATGATACCGTTCTAAGAATAATTCTTGATAGGCATAATATTTAGGCTGTATTGTTCTTCCGTTCAGTTCTAAAAGGTATAATTCTTGATACGTATAATGTTTAGGTTGTATTGTTCTTCCATTCAGTTCTAAAAGGTGATGTCCTGTTTAGACTTAAGAGGACCATTGCATCTCTTATGGCTGAGGGATCGTCCCACTATTCAGTTGGTGAGAATGGTGAAAACATAATTTTTAAGTCAGTTGTGGTGGTGCAGTGCATTCTATCATGGTGTTCACCCAGCTGCCATTGCTTTTTTGTTTTCAGCTTCATGCTTGGATCCATTTTGAAAGTGTAGGGGCCAAGTTTCCCTATGGAGTTGTACAATGTGCATTATTGCTTGACTGGCATGAAATTGAAAGTTTCCATTGCCCTTGGATATAGCCAATCTGTTATATTAGTTGGAAATAATGAGTGTTCTGAACTCAATTGTGAACATGCACTATTTTAACTTGATGAGACAATAAACTTTTCTGGAAGCATTGGATGCATAGTATGTTTTTGTTGATTGTTCAATTGTTCAAACTTTTTTGCTTGATTCACGTTTTGTTCCCTTGTTTGTAGATTGAAATGATTATGTGAATTCATGGAGCAGTATAAATTCAGATGGGAAGATTTTCGAACTCCTGATATATTGGTGATGTTCTATAGACTCAACTCGAGTTTCATCGTATTAGTACTCCGGCAACATTCGCTGGATTTATCTGCTCATTATTAGTCATTGTACATTTCACTGCCTTAAAAATTGTGCATTGAAGGACGTCGCTGTTGAAACCACCGCACATTTGCCAGACTCGGCAAAATTGGGTTAGGTTTCCTCAGGGAATGACAAGGGGTACCATGGCAGTAAGCAGCAAAGGGTAGCACCATTGCAGATGCTTTTACCAGTTCAGTTTTTAATGTAATCAGCACTTAATAATCCTTGTAAAATTACACCTTGAATGCAAATGTTTAAATTCATTCATTTACCTATATTCCTCTCTGCTTCCGTGCTTATTTTCTGCTCCTCCTTGGTCTATGTACTTAGATCATCATCTGCTCGTGCCTTTTCGGTGTAAAAGTTGCATTATGGAAGTTCAGCTGGGGTGATTGTTTTGCTGTTGCAGGCCTGGTATTGGCTTATTTAGCCTACATCACCTTTCCTTCCATGGTTATGCAATTGCAATTTTGGATGTAAGCCCTACTATATGGTAAGACTTGCATTCTTGGGACAGCACCCTCTAGTGTAAAAGAGTAATCATAAATACAGTAGTGGGGTTGTTCCAAGCATGGTTTTAAATTCTGTCCGATTTCGGTCAAGTTCGAAACCGAAATGTATCGAAACCAAAATTCCCAAAATTTACCAAAAATTTTGGAAAAATTCCCTTTTTTTATTTCTTTACTGAATTTTGGCCGGAATTTCGAAATTTTGAGACTTTCTACTGAGTTTCAGCCGAAATTTCAGTTTTGGCAAGGATCGAAATCGAAATTTAAAACAATGGTTCCAGGTAAAAAAGAAAAAAAGAAAAGGGTGAATATGTCAGTTCCCTAAGAAATATTCATGAGGTGAAAACAAATGCAGCGTCTGGCTGAACTGTTCCAATCTTACGTACACCCTGTTTGAATTGCAGGAAAATCAGTTCTTATGGAAAAAAAAAATTAATTTCTTTTCCATGATTAGAGAGAAATTAGGTGGTTATGGCTTATTTAGAGGGATAGTATTATAAGCTGGGCGTCACACTAAACAAAACTTGAGCTGATATTAGTTCAAGCTGCCCTTTTCATTTTGTGTAATCAAACAATGGAAAACCAAGAAATTTTGGAAAAAGTTTTTCTTTTCCAGACTCCAGAAAATTCCTGCAATCACAACAAAAATTTACTAAAGTTATAACTAACACCGCTAAAATATGTACATGAGGACCGCATAGCGCAGTGGATTAGCGCGTTTGACTTCGGATCAAAAGGTCGTGGGTTCGACTCCCACTGTGGTCGTGTGAAAAAATATTTTGCAAAGCTTTTTTTCCCTTAGCCTTTTTTAGAATGTTGAATGTTCGTTTCTGTGAAAATTATAAAGAAGTATTGTTCCATCTCTGTTACGATTAAGTATACCACCCAAAAATAAGCCCATTCACTATTTTTTGAAGACTCAGATTGAAAAATGTGTTTCCCGTAAGACTAATCACAACAAAGTAATTGGACTGATTTCGAGGATTGTTAGAAACAGGCATTGTAATCGATCCTATTTCGATTCTAGAATGATTCCAGTGTTTGGTAAAAAAAACTGAACGGAATCAGGAGGGCGGAAATGACATGGGGCTGCATTAAAGGTGAGAAAAATGTAGAGGTGCAACTCGGGTCGATTTTTGGTAATTAGGTTGAGCTTTTACCATAAAACCGGGTCGTGTTCAATATCACTCCAATTCATTTTTTACCAAATGCTTAGCCAAACTGGACCCAAATTACATCCCTAGAATCGGTGGCGGAGCCAGGATTTATGCATAAGGGAGGCAAGCTTATACAGGCCTTCAAATTTTAAAGGGGCTGGCCCCAATTGAGTTGGATCTATTAAGGATTTGGCCCAACTCAATAGGAGAAACTTCCCCCCTTATGCTACATGTACCCCAATTGAGTTGGGCCTATTAAGGATTTGGCCCAACTCAACAGGGCAACTGCCCCCCTTATGCTACACGTACCTCCGCCCCTGCCTAGAATAATGTCATAATTAATCAGTTTCCTACCCTAAGAAGTGGTATTTTGATTCCACTCCAACCATAATGATTTTTTTTGAATAATCAACTCAACTCAACTCAAGAAAGCCTTTTTCCCAAACTAGTTGGGGAATGAAATTTTTTGAATAAATTTTATTTTTTCTATTCAGTTACCATGGAAATCGACAATTATAATTCCTCATTCCAGTAATCCAAATGCCGACGGAGGTGAAGCAACCTCTTTAATGAATACTAATTTTTCCAGTGGACAGAAATATAAGTTAGGGTGACTTGTTCCACGATCCTAGCCATTTATCTATTAGATCGTACTATGGAAAATTCAATTCGGGGTACAACTTGGGTCGGGTTCAGGTTGAGCTTTTGCTAAAAAAAAAATGAATTGGAATCAACCCGAACCCAACCCGATTTTAAGGTCAAAGCTCAACCCATATTCGGAAAAATCGACCCGAGTTGCACCCCTAAATTCAACCCTATTTGCAGCTTCTGGGGGCGGTTGGAAGATAAAAAAAAGCAACGGTCTATATTGATCCTCAGAAGCTCTATAAATTAAAGGCTCAGAACTGTCTGAGGAAGAAAAATTCTGGTGAATGGCACATCCATAGCAAAGCCTATCAAATAGATATGTTAGACCATTGAACAAGTAGGCCTCACTCGTACTTATATTTTTCCTCTCACATACATAGCATAACAGCCTTTTTTAATAGATGGTAAGGAATATCCAAAGTATCACATTGTAGCACTCATTACAAAAGAAAAAAACGAAGGGAGAATACGTTTTCAATGAAAAGGAGAAAGCAACTGAGTTCCCATCAATGTCACAAATGTTCTTGCGATGAATGGAAACCGTTTGGTTCAAAAAAGAAAAGAATTTTGTGAAGAAGAAAAGCAAAACCAACGGTCAGCTTTTCCTCCACTCTCCTACCAAATAATTATTCCACATGCATACAACCTTCTGCATCTTTTCTTTTCGCCCACTGGTCGCCGCTTATCTATTGACTCTATTACATATGTGTGTTTCTTTAAGGCCATGTTTGGCAACCATCAAATATTATTCCATGGAATATTCGTGGAACAAACTGTATTGGGGCTGAGAAGGAGTTAGTGAGAGAGATTTGAGTAGGCATGAGCATGGTTTTAAATTTGGGCCGAAATCCGAAATCTCGGATTTTGGTTGAAACCGAAACCGAAATTTCAGATTTACCAAATTTCAGCCAAAATTTCGGGAAATTTAGGTCTAAATTTCGGGTTATAATAAAATATTATTTTTATTTTTTCGATTGCTGGATTTTGGCCGAAATTGGGACCGAGACTGAAATTTAAAACCATGGGCAGGAGTAGATATAGCATAAAAAAATCCCTAAAAAAATTAGTAAAAAGAAAATATTTATTTAGAATTGGTTTTTTGTTTTCGTGGTTTTTAGGAAACCTTTTCATGCGGCTCTCCTCATTCACACCCTCTCAAGTCTCGCCAACTGTCGCCGCCGTTGGCCCACAAATATTCCATGGAGTATTTTTTCATGGTGGCCATACATGGCCTAATTAAATATGTACCACTAACCAAAAATAATTAGGAATGATCCGTGGTAGAATCTTTCGCACAGAATAGAAACCATCTTGACCGTACCATGTGTTTTGCTGGGTTATTTCGTGCCAAAAAATATTGTACTGGTCAAAATGTTCCTAACCTTTCAATCTCAATCAATAGCACAAAGTTATAGTGCAATCAATAGAAATCCATTGGTGCAAATCATGAAGCTATCCTATGGATTGAACGGTGTGGAACAACTAATTACTTTTATACTTCAACACTTGATGATGTAATTACAGCAACATTATTGGTTTAACCCTACCTTAAGATTGATTATCACCACACCACCGTTGGTTTGTAATTGGGTTGCTTGCGACCTATTTTTAAGATATAACACCACTTGTGTCTTTGACGGTGAGCTCTAGAGTGGTTGAAAAACAGGAAAAAATAAAGTACTTTACATAGAGTTTCAACAGTTCTCCGTTTTTCAGCAACTTTCTGTCTCCTCACTCGTTCCATCTACTACTCTCCTGCCTCTCTCACCACTTGACAAAAAAAATTATTGTTGCCAAACATGGCCTAAAAGTATTAAATCACAAGAGTTAGGGGCCGTTCGGGTACGTGGATTTCAGAATTTAGGTTTTAGCTTGAAAACAGTGTAAAAGAGGGATCATGATCAAGCTACCTCATGCTGTCCTGACAGCATTCCTTGGATTTTAAGTAAGAAATCCAGGTTTTAGAAATCTCTCTCCCATCCTGAGACTTCTAAAACCTGGAAACATGGGATGATCTCCTGCTCTCTTGCTGTCGGAAAGAAGGGCGAGAAATCAGATAACGACAGCTGGTCTCATTCTTCTCTCGTTTCACATCTATAATTTTCAGGAAAATCAAGATTCTAAAATCCGCATACCCAAACGGTCACTTAGCATTTGAAATTTGATTAACTAAAATGTACACTAAGGACAAACACCTTTAGAGATTTTAAAGATTATACAACTCGCCTTAGTGCTTCCACCACTTTCTCCCAACTATTTGATTCAAAAGAGAAGTGTCAATCAAATCTTATATATAAAGCCATGTTGAAACTGCAGTTGCTTTTCGTTCTTATATTTCAAGCTTGCCTAAGTTGACTTGAAGATGGGAAAACTAGGATACTCAAAAAAGGAGTGGAGAAATCAATTTCAGTATGATTGAAGCTTGGAAACACCATGGCTGTTGTGCCTGTAACTGCACCACCGCATTCTCTTGGGAATATCCAGAGGATATTCTCCAAGGATTGAACCCTCTGTAAGCAAATAAATATGGGGTTTTTAGGGTTCTATGGGTTTTCATTATGAGGAATTCTAGCCACTAGTATTGGGGTTTTATAGGGTTTATATGGGTTTTCTTTATGAGGAATTCTAGCCACTATATGGGGTTCTATGGGTTTTCATTATGAGGAATTCTAGACACTAATATTGGGGTTTTAGAGGTTTATATGGGTTTTCTTTATGAGGAATTCTATCCACTTTTGTACTGAGATTTCTCAGGGTGGGAAACTCACCAAGGGAATCCATGGACTAGGAAGCTGTCTAGAAGCCTAGAACTTTTGTAATTCATTTATTTTTAATTCCACTCTATTAAAATAGTAAAAATTAAATATGAAAATATCAGAGAATTGATATCTGCACTCCCTTTCGCAATTGGAAAATGCTAAATGGATAGGGGACGCTACGCTTAAATGCTTAATAGATATGTGGTGGGACCTTCTTGTCCCACTTGCATGTGATTGGAACCGTTGATCCGAAAGGATCCAATCAAGCATAATCCGGTTTAGAGGCAAGGTTTCTATGTCCTCTTCTTGTAATTTTTATTCCTATTAATATAATTTGAAGCGCCAACCCGGTTTCCAAGATAAATTCCGGGTTAAAAAAAACTTAATTAAGGTATCAAAGTAATATTTGAACAATTGATTTTTGTAGTACTTTATCTTCAGCTCAGGATGGATGAATTCATGATATTCTACAAGATCAATGGTCTTAATTTTATGTGTCTGTCCCTAGAGACCCGATAATTGCCTCTTAATCCTCACAATGACTGTCAAAATAAGGGAGTGCCAATATCATTTTCCTTACGCCGGGGGCATCTACTAAAGACTCCAGTTTGTGGCAAAGGAAAAGGGGTTGATATGGCACATCAAATTTCAACCTACTCAGGCCCTGATTGTTTTGCATTTTCAGAACAGATTGAGTCCAAAACTGATTATTGGACTCGATTTAAACATGAACTTAGTCCAATAATCACTTTTAGACTCACAACTGCTTCTCGAAATCCAGAGGCCCTGTACGTTTAAGATTATAGAAATATATTTTGAGTCCAAAATTGATTATGGGACTCAAAATTCTGTCTAATTTTTCTCCAATATTCAGTTTTGGACTGAAAAAATCGATTGTCATAGTCTAAAACGAAAATGGCCAAAACAAACAGGGTCTTTGAAGTATGGGTCTCCGGTCTTGATAGGGACTCTTCATTAATTACATTTTGAAGTGGACTGTTTATTTTCATATGAACTATTTGCAACCTACTTATAAGGATGCGTTGAAATGGTGGGCCAAGATCTGATTCTGATTGAAGTGGACAATCCAGTAAGAACAACCTTTTCCTTGTTTTTCAAACTTGGAGGACTTTAAGAAGCTATAACAGGAGTTTTATATGGTGCACCTCGAGTGGCCCGCATTGATGGGTGACCCAAACCATTCATTTGTTGGGCCCAGACGTAGATAGGGTGTGCCTAGAAAATCTTCTCCGTAGCATTTTCTTCAATGTTTATCGGGTGGGTCCCAGTCAGGGTTATGAGAAAATGATATTCCTATCACGTTGTACGAGCTAAACATAATTATTGAATACATTAAGAACATATCCTAAATCCATTTCGAAAAAATAAAAAACAAAAACAAAGAAGGAAGAACGGATGCTTGGTTGATTACATTGAGCCCTAACGAGTGCAGCACTCGAAGGATAAACATAGAAGATGATGATAAAGATAAGAAAAGATAGAGATATAACATATCCTAATCTAGTAGGTACCTACTCAAGTAACCTAACAAAATTGATATGGCCAGATGTTGGTACACTCTTAACATATCGTCACATTCCTAATCTAAACTAGTTGCTTTTTCTAGCTTGATTACTTCATCTATCATCAAGCTCTTAACATTTAAAGTTGTTTTTTAATTTTTAGTTTTTATTTTATTTTTGAGAGATGTAATGAGGATAATACGTTCAATGGCATTTTGCTCATTTTGCCTAGCTCCACTTCCTTAAGTTATTAAGTCTACATTTTTCTATACCTACTATCACTTACCTAAGCCATTAATTATCCACTTTCCACTGACCATAATCTTCATTTACTTCTAGTTGCTGGGATTTTTGTAGTCATTTTCAACTATAGAGACCTCCATTGAAGCTCCATTGGGTGCAAGCTTGTGATTTAAAGCAAAGAGCCAACTTGCCCATTTTATCTACGTTTTAGAGTTTTTAAAGTTGTTTATCTATGGGGGCGCATGCATGTGTGTTGAGGTATATCTATTTTGGTAATTGTTCTTCTTCTATTTCTGTTGTGAATCTTGGGCTAGTGCAAACCTTGGTTTCACAATTTGAGAAGCGGATATTCCGGTGTTGCAAAATCCAGCTTTCTCTACATAAGCACCTAATTAATCTAACAAAATTGATACGGTTGGATAACATGTACTGTAATGCATTCGGCAGCCCACTTCTTTTTTTTAGTTCTTACACAGAAGACTTACTCGTATGGTTAGGATTATGTCCTTGGTGTCATGTTCAGGCAAAATAAATTTAAGGCCACACTATAGCCTCAATTTGGTAGTGAAGATTACTAGGCATATTTTCCCTACAAGAAAGCTCTGAACGTATAAACACAGAGTACTGCACTTGTGACTTCTTCACAGTCTAAACTAGCATACCGGTATGTGAAGCAGTCAATCAATCCAAAACCTTAAGCTGTTAGAGTTGGTGTTATAAAAACGGGCCCATGGTATGCATGGCCGTGAAATGGTGGGCCCCACACCATCAAAACATGAGATGTAAAACGTAGGTCTCTCCCCATATAAAATAAACCCGAGGTGTAAAATGGTAGGCCCCACCCCATAAAAAACATAGTGGCCTCATAATAGCATCAATAACATTAGGTGTATAATGGTGGACCGCACACTAATGCATGGGTTCGCATGGAGATGGTGGGCCCGTGACATCAAAACATGAGGTATGAAATGGAGGCCCACCCATCATACCATGAGGTGTGTAAGACCCCACCATATGCATAGGTTCGGGTATAGATGATGGACCCACCAGATTAGGTGTAAATCCTTGGCCCCCATTCAAGCTATGCTTGGGTATAAAATGTTGGGTGTCACCCTATCAAAACCAAGGTTTTAATTTTCAAGCGAAATATGAAATTTTGGGTTTCGGTAGAGGACGAAACCGAAATCGGGTATACCCGAAACGGTATAAAATTAAAATTTCGAACTTAATTTTGTTTCGGCCGAAATTTAAGGAATTTCACCCAACAAAAGAGATTTTTTCTGTTAAATAATACTTTCCGAAATTTCAGCGCAAAATACAGAAATTTCTAAATTTTCTATGGAATAAAATGTTGTTTATTTGATTTCGTGGATTTCGGCCTAAAATTTCGGTTTCGATGAGGACCGAAATCACCCAACCAAAATTTAAAACCTTGTTCAAAACTAGGGGTGCAACTTGGGTCTGGTCGGGTTTAGCTTTTGCTAAAATGGAATTGGAATCAACCCAAATCCGACCTGATTTTAAGGTAAAAGCTCCCAAATTCCACAAACTCAACCCGAGTTGCACCCATTATTGTAGGAAATCTAACTGGGTAGAACTCGCCCCTAAAAGCTAGTTGTTAGAGGGAGGGTGCCCATTCCCTTATTACACATCCACATCCATTTAACATGTATGAAGTGGGACTATTGCTTTTGTGTGGAACCCCAACAATCTCCCCCTCCATGAGGAAGCAATGTGGACCATCTCACCCCTCCACGCGGCCGGCAACGTGGGAACCATGAGATCTTCTCCGAGGGAATTCCATCGTCCTGGGAGGCACACCGGGGTACTTAGATCTTCCCGAGAGTTACCACGCCCCAGCTATGATACCATTTGTAGGGAATCAAACCGGGTAGAACTCACCCTTAAAAGCTAGCTGTTAGAGCGAGGGTGCCCATTCCCTTATTACCCATGCACATCCATTTAACATGTCTGATGTGGGACTATCGATTTTACGTGGAACCCCAACACTTATTAAAGCAAAACAAGGGTAAAGAAAAGATTTCCTATAAAAGAAATTCTTGAAAAGAAAGAAAATAAGAGAGATAGTCACTTATTTTCTTTCTTGCCCGGTGCCTAACCAAAGAAGAAAAGGAAAGGAAAAACATGGGTCAATGCAATGCCTACCCGCGTAAAAAGAAGAGAAAGTTTTGATCGTTTGTCCCACTCTCACTCCCAAGGAAGATGAAAAGAAAAACCACGGGTCAATGCCTACCCATCTAAAAAGAGAAAAATAAAAAAAATGGAGGTAGCACTGAGAAAGTGTAAACGAATCGAATAAACTCAAAACCCCTTATGCTTCTTACACGTTATCTGACCTTATCTTTCTAAATTTTCATAGTCGTTTTCCTCATGGATCTCATAGTTTCACTTTCGGCTCCATATCTTGCAACGTAAAGTGGGCGTAAAACAAAATTTACGCCCATTTTTTCCACTTAAAAATGGGCGTAAAATGTGTACATCCAAAGAAATTGAGCCTACCTATAATTATAGGGGTTCAAAATATCTGTTGCCATTTTATTGATTGCTTTATTATTTGAAATATCCTTCAATCACTTCTAAAGTCATGATACTTTTAGCCTAACAAAATTTAAACGTGGTGTTTTCTCATATTAAGAGGGAAATGTTATCAGCAATTCAGCACAACCTATTTTGATATCTGCACAAACCCAGCTGTCTTTTCTTCTTTAATCGGCTCGTGAGACCTATTTGGGATGTAATAACCTTTTGACAGCTCTTAAAATACTTAAAGACAAGATGGGTTAGTGAAAATATCAAAATATGGTGGTGCTGATATCATTTTTATTCGGGCCTCAATGTAAATAGGGTGTGTCCAGAAAATCATCTCCATAGATTTCCCCCCCAAAAAATAATTTCAGGGGAAAGAATCAAGATTTTAGAGTTACTTGAATGGCATTTATTTTTGAAATGATGAAAATTTATTAGAGAAGAAAGAACACAAGCAAGAAAGACGATACTCGGAGGACATTTTTGTTAAACAAATAAATATATTATAAGATAACATAAACAGCATTTTGGGACTTATAATAGGAAATATTTTTTCTAAGAAGATAAACATTTTTTTGGTAAATCATTATTATTATTATTATTATTTTGAAATGGCGGATCTTTATTAAAGAGAAGAAAAAAGTGACGTATATTCGGCAAATCATTATTCATGTTGACAAATGGTTATATAATTAACAAGAGGAATGATAGATACAAGGGAGCCCTTGCATAAAGAGCCAAAAAAGGGCTATTGATTGGATCCACATCATCAATTGTAACTGATTTTACTTTTTCAACCAATTTTAAAATGTAACTGAAAATGACGTGGATCCAATGAAGAACCCTTTTGCGGCTCTTAATGCAAGGGCTCCCTTGTATCTACCATTGCCCATTTAACAAAGTAGGGATTTATGAGTAAAAATCAATTTTATATGTACTAACTTAACAATTTCCCCTTTAATCTTGGATCGACCCTCCAACCACTAGGTTGGGAGCTCAATCCCTAACTTAGCAATTCCTGAAAAAAGAAATATCATGTGGGCCCGAGAAGATAGTTCCTAATTCCTTATTAAGCAAGAGTATGTCTTTCTTTTGAGATTTTATTATTGGCTCTTCTTTGATCACCAAAATGTGTCACCCACGCCATACCAAACCTTGGTCGTTATGGGTCCTAGAAAGTAGAAACGATGCCATTTTATATTCACCAAAAGTTGAAAAGTTTGTGCTTTTGCTAATCTTATATTAAAAAGGTAAGGGACTTGTGTCTTCATGCCTAGAGTTAACTTTTTGGGATAATTACATTTACACCCCCTCTAGTTTCTACACATCCACTTCCACCCCTATAGTTTAAAAAGTGACAAATACATGTTTGGATTCGGGTATGGGCCCACATTATTTGGATGATCCAAAGCGTTCATTTGATGGGTCCTGACATAGATAGGGTGTGCCCAAAAAATCAGCTCCATCGGATCATCCTAACCCTTCAATCTATGGACGAACCTTCAGCTGAGGGGGCAAAAACTAGAGGGGGTGTAAATGTAATTATCCCTAACTTTTTTGATGCTTGTTATTGTTCCGTGTGTGCCAATATCAAAATAAAGGTGTGTGAACGTTCTTAACAAATCTTAAGGGATACCATTACCAGCCCAATGTATGCAATAAGGTCTAGGGAAATAATATTTTCGCCCCCTTTTCGTCCATGGGACACCCCCTTCTAGTGTATTTAGGACTATTCTTTTTACACTAGAAGGGGTGTGGCCCAAGGACGAAAGGGGGTGAATATATCAGTTCCTTACTAATTGAATAATTAGAGGGCACAAGAAAACAGAGAGTATTATCCAAACACTAAGACAAACATACCACAACAATGATTCATGCTGCTTATTATTTAACAGGGATAAGGTAGTTTTGTTGGCATTCAGTAATGACTTTAATATTTCGGATAACGACAGTAGCCCTCTAGAAATGAACCAAGATTGATCACAGCCGCTCATCTGGTAGCCCCATGTTAGATCGCCACAGCCAGAAAAAAAAGAAAGAAGAAACACCCGCCAAAGAGGGCAATTGATATTGGTGCTACCATGTTTTGATAATTGCACTAACTCACAATTTTTTTTCTTATTTAATTGGTAATTGGCTTCTGACAGCTTTTTTGGAATTGTGATAAACCTTTTTTTTTTAATGGAAAAGAATTAAATTGATATCATAAGGAGGGTGTGAAAACCCCAACGATCGAGATCGGATACAAAGAAGAGCAAAACAGAAAAAAAACATGCACAATGCAATAACCCCTCCGTGGGATCAAAAGTTTCTAGCTCAGCCCTAGAAACTCTCTCACTAGCTAATTGATCAGCCTCACTATTCGCCGATCTTCTAACATGGTGAAATGAAATAGATGAGCCTTCCACGATATCCAAAGTCTCGTCAATCCACCGTGTTAGAATAAGTGAGATCTCAGAGTGAGATTAGGTTGAAATACTACCGTTGGATCATCACGGTGGTAGATTAGGCAAGTTGGTTAAAGGGGTAATCTTGCTAGATTAGGCACTCAAATTAAATCAGTAGTTAGGTTAGATTAGAATATTCTACCAATATCCCATTCCATGTTTACCATGGTCTTCTTTTTATGTTTATCATCTAAATGCTCCATATTAGCACTACTTGATTCTCTTGTAATTACATTCAAGAATAATAGAAATTCTCCAAAATTCTTCACACCGAGTAACCCTTGAAGGTTGGGAGGAGCTTCCCTTCAACCAATTTATCACATTCAGGGAGTGACCCTCCACTATGACCCTATCAAGAACATTATGATTCCTTGATGCGACGCTCTTATCTCTGCCTCATTGTAGTTGGAAATTCCAATGGGGCAAAGAAAGCCCATATCGTTTTGCCATTGACATTTCTCAGAAGACCACCAACTCCAATTAGGTGGAGGAGTTGCAATAAACTTTGACAGTGGATTAACAAAGAAAAGACAAGGTGTAGTGCCAATATCCTATATTCTAGCCATCTTAGATGAATTAATTCGCCATAACCAAAAAGGGATCGATTTGAATTTTGCACAAAGGCATTTTGGCTGCTGACTTTTTCATGGTCGAATAGTCACCTCAGATGAATTAAATGATCTGAATCATTAATCTTTGGCCTTTGATATTTGTTACATCAACAACACCACATCGTTGGATTGTTGGACGGTTAAGATCATCCAATCTGCATGATTTTTGGCCGAGATCATAACCCAGATGTGTCCTAACAGATTAACCTTCTAGAAGAGTACGTAGCCATACATGGTAAGAGAAGCCAAACTAGTAAAGATAAGAATGAAACATGTTTTACAAAAGATTTTGGGGCGTTTGGGTCATTTCACAGAATCACAATAAAGAAGAACCCACTGAGGATTAGTGCTGAGGACTGTTGGAAATATCATTTCCACTGAGGGTTGGAAAATGGAAATGCTGAAGAAGTAGGTGGAAATATCATTTCCAGGGTAGTGCCAATATCACCAGCAAAGAGTGTAACGACAATAAACACATTCCCCCTCTCTCTCTCTCTCTCTCTCTCTCTCTCTCTCTATAAATAGATCTTCCAAGCCCTTGCTCTGTCTGTAGTCCTTTGTGGTTTTTTTTCCATCCCATTTGGTGATATTTTAGAGATGGGAGGAAGCTTTAGAAGAGTAGAGAATTTCCCTAATGTTCCTGAGACATCTATGCATTTACCGGTTACAATAGAGCCTTTGGAAATTCACAAGGTCTGCTTACCTCCAAACAAAACAGCCTTCCAAGCTTTCAAACAAAGTTTCTCTGAGATTTTCTTCCCAGATGACCCTCTCCACCAATTCAAAGACCAGACATTCCTAAGAAAACTGGTTTTGGGTCTTCAGTACTTCTTCCCAATCTTTCAATGGGGTCCAAATTACAGCCTCAAGTTACTGAAATCTGATTTGATCTCAGGGATCACCATTGCAAGCTTAGCAATACCACAGGTACGGAAATAAACTACCATTTTATATATGGTGAGTTTTGGTAATGAAATTTCCGTGAAGAAGAAAAAGAAGGAAAGAGAGATGTTTTAGTGGGTTGTTTTGAGTTAAATAGAAATGCTTAGGACTGGTCTTATTTGGGTCATTTCATTTGGTTCTAACTGTTTGTGAATGATCATATTTGAGCCATTTGGATTGGGTTTTCTGAAGTAGAAACAACTGTTCATCTATTTGAATTTATTGGATGAGTTTGAGGATGAAACTGTTTGGAGAATGATCTCTTCTCTTTTGTTTTATTTCAGGGAATCAGTTATGCAAAGCTTGCAAATTTGCCTCCCATTATTGGACTCTGTGAGTAAATCATTCTATTCACTGTTTTCTCCCATCATATTCTCTATTATGGATCAAATTTTTATTTTATTTTTGTCTTAATTTGTTTTGTACAGATTCAAGTTTTGTGCCACCACTGGCATATGCTGTTCTAGGGAGTTCTAGAGATCTCGCCGTTGGTCCGGTTTCGATAGCGTCTTTGGTGATGGGATCCATGCTAAGAGAGATGGTGTCTCCTCTCAAGGAGCCTGTTCTCTATCTTCAATTAGCTTTCACAGCTACCTTCTTTGCTGGTGTCTTTCAGGCCTCCTTAGGTCTACTAAGGTAGGAATTTCTTGGCAACTAAACGCCCATATCACAGGTTTTCCATTATAGTTTCTGTTCCTTTTCCATTTTGTCACGTCAATTTCCTTTCCTTTCCACGGAAAGCAATGGAACAGAGCCTAAGGTTCTCTTTCTTTCGAAGTAAAGTGGGTGTAAAACAAAATTTACACCCATTTTCAAGTAAAACAATGGGCGTAAAACAAATTTTACGCCCATTTTACATTGAAAGAAAGGAGCCTGAAGTTAAATTTGCAACATGATTTCCTCACTTAGATAACAACCAAATTACCAGCTTTTCAATACAGTTCAAATTACCAACTCTTCAAAAATGTCTTGATTTAACAAGTTTTAAGTTTCTAAGTCATTGTTTTCTTGGATGGAACTCCAAGATCATATCAATAAGTATTCCCGTTTCAATCATAGGGCTTGTAGCATTCTTTAACTTGTAAAATTAATCACTTTGCTTAGAGGTTAATCTAATCTTGGGTGAAATGATATCTCTTTTACCTTCCTGGCCTTGCTTTCCTCTGTAAAAGGAAGGAAATGTCTCAGTCCATATCATAATGATGGGATACATATAACCACATTGCTTAGTGGAATATCCAATTTAATCATATTGCTTAATGGAAAATCCAATTCAATCACATTGCGCAATGGAAAATTTAATTTTAGTTTCTACATTTATGTGTGACTTTAATGTTCAGAGTGTCAAGATAACTTCATGACTCAACTTCTAGAAAGAAATCAAATTAGGAAAATAAATTGATTTTCTTATGTACAGGTTGGGTTTCATCATTGATTTTCTCTCCAAAGCAACATTAATTGGTTTCATGGCCGGGGCTGCGGTCATAGTTTCTCTGCAACAGTTGAAAGGAATGCTTGGGATAGTTCATTTCACTACTAAAATGGGATTCTTGCCTGTAATGTCCTCTGTTTTAAGTCACAGAACAGAGGTAGGAATTTTTTATTTCTGCATTGAAACTTACTTAGATATATCTTGAGTTTCACTGATGAAAATCCAATAACTGTTTATCTACAGTGGGCTTGGCAGACTATTCTCATGGGCTTCTGTTTTCTGGTTTTCCTGTTGGTGGCAAGAAATGTTGTAAGTTTCATATCACCCCATTATCTCTACAAATGTAGAAATCAATTTCAAATATTCTTTTCTTTTTCCGTAAGCTATAAAGAAAACAAAGAAGTTGGTGAATTGGGTTACTTCTAATACTTCTTTGTATAAATTCTGATTTTATGTAATTACTGTCTTTTTTGCTATGCTTTCCGGATAAAGAAATAACAGAAAATACATTTCCCTTTTTCTTTTTTGCTATGCTTTCCTGATAAAGAAATCACTGATGCAGAGCTTAAGAAAACCAAGGCTTTTCTGGGTTTCAGCAGCAGCACCATTAGCCTCTGTAGTTCTTTCTACCTTTCTAGTCTTCATCTTCAAAGCTCAGAATCATGGCATCAAAACAGTAAGAACAGATAATTAAGCTATCTCCTTTGCAACGATGCACTTTTCAGTGAACCCAACTCTTATTTTTTCATCTTTATCTCACTGACTCACTCCATGATTTTTGCAACAGATTGGGCATTTGGAACAAGGTCTGAACCCACCTTCAGCAAACATGTTGTATTTTCATGGCCCTTATTTGGGTCTTGCTGTTAAAACAGGGATTGTTACTGGGATCTTGTCCCTCACAGTAAGTTGGCAAAACCCATTATTTTCTTTATACAATTTAGAAGAAAATGATATGATTGTGCTTAATTTAGATGAATATCATTCCAAAAGTATTGTTTGAACCTTGGCTGACTGTGGATAGGCAAACTTGCAATAGTCACACCGACTAAGGCCCTGTTTTGATTCCAGGATTTTTCTGGAAAAGTTTGGAAAAGGAATTTTTTTTTCCAGAATTTCTTGCTTTTCCACTGTTTGATTACACATGAAAAAAAAGTAAATAAAACAACTGGAGTTCAATTTTTATCATCATTTTATTTTATAATGGTAAACCTCCAAATAAGCCATACCCATATCATTTACCTCTAAGTTGTGGAAAGGAAAAAAAAAAAGTTCATCGGAAAACAAATTCCACAAGAAACATTTTTCTTGCAATCCAAAAAGGGATCTCAACCATCTGAGCTGCACCCTGCAAATGGACTATAAAATTTTGGAAATGTGAATCTTATTTTACAAGAACCATACAGTGATTGATTGATGGTGAAGATGGTTTGAAAAGTGAGTTCAATCTATATTTTATGCTTATATGGGTTGAGATTTTTATATTACAGGAAGGAATTGCTGTGGGAAGAACATTTGCTTCTCTAAAAAATTATCAGGTTGATGGAAACAAAGAAATGATGGCCATTGGTTTGATGAATATGGCCGGTTCATGCACTTCATGCTATGTTACTACAGGTGTGAGCGCAATTTAAGATTTCTAATTAAATTTCTTATAGCCAAATCATACTAAGCATTGTCACAGATATTTGTATTGGGAATTTCTCGGGAAGGGTATTTTTTAAATATTTTAGAATCTCAGGAAAATTTTGGAAATTTGTAATTTTATCAAAAAATTACAAAATATCTTAAAATTTTCAAAATTTTTGTGGATATGTTACTACATATGATCAAATCTATTAACTCTTGTCTTACTTTTTTATTTTTATTTTCTAAAATTTCAGGATCATTTTCTAGATCTGCTGTAAATTACAATGCGGGGTCGAAAACCGCAGTTTCTAACATCATATTGGCGTCCACCGTGCTAGTGACTCTGCTGTTTCTGATGCCCCTATTTTACTACACTCCTAATGTTATTTTAGCCGCCATTATTATAACGGCCGTGATCGGCCTGATTGATTTTCGGGCTGCATTTCGCTTGTGGAAGGTCGATAAATTTGATTTCTTGGCGTGTTTTAGCGCCTTTTTCGGTGTACTCTTCATCTCAGTGCAGATGGGACTCGCCATTGCAGTAAGCTAGCACTCCCTAACTATTTATTTTATTTTTTATTTATATTTTTTGAATGGTGAAAATGGGATAATTTTTTTATTTTTATTTTTTGGAACCTAAATCTGAATGAAATACGAAACATTTAGGCCATGTTTGGCCGCCATGAATTTTTTTTTAGGGAATATTAGTTTGGCAACACTGGGATATACTAACATTCCTTGGAAAAAAAATTTCATGGCTGCCAAACATGGCCTAATTATGTAAGAAGCGCTGAGAATAGGGGTGTAAACGAGCCGAGCTTGGCCTAGTTCGGCTAGGCTTGGCCAGGCTCGCGAGCCTTACCGAGCTTGGGTTATACTAAGGTCAATGATATATTCACACCCCTCATCTTCCCTGGACAGCCCTATCTAGTATAATTTGACTACTCTTTTTACACCACGGGGGGTGGTCCAAGTAACAAATGGGGTACCAAAAAAGAAGTGACATATTTTGCCTCCCCCTATCACTCCCTGGACAACCCTTATAGTATATAAATTAATATATAATATATATTTAAATATATTAAATCCTTAACGAGCTGAGCCGAGCTCGAGCGAGCTTTCGAGCCCGAGCCAAAATTGACACCCTTAGCTGAGAAGGAAGGAGAGGGAGAGAATTGAGTGAGCAAGAGTAGCCATAGCATAAAAAAATCCCTAAAAAACAGCGAAAAGAAAATACCTATTTAGAATTGGTTTTTTGTTTTTCTGGTTTTTACTAGTTTCTTTATGCTCCCCCTCACTCCCACCCTCTCAAATCTCTCCATCTACTAGCCACCCAAACATGGCCCACAAATATTTCATGGAATAATATGCTAAATTGTTTATGCTAATCATTCACAACTCACAAGATGCCCAATGCAGATTAAATTATAGGTTTGTACTTAATCATGTTTATTATTCGTTTTTAAAATACCCTTAATTACCAAGTACACTGTAAAATTGTACTAATTATTCCCAAAATACCTCTTCAGACCCATTAATTCCAAAAATGACCTCAGTAATCCCACTCATCTTGTGATTATAGGAGTATAGAAAAGCGGGAAAAAAAAAGTCGTGATTTGTGTTTGGTGGGATTTTCAGGTGGGAATATCGATGTTGAAGATTGTGATGCATGTTACAAGGCCAAACACAGTGATTTTAGGAAATATTCCGGGGACACAAATCTACCGAAATATCGGTCACTACCAAGAGGCTACGAGGGTCTCTTATTTCCTTATTCTCGCCATTCGATCTCCCATCTACTTTGCAAATTCAACTTATCTTCAAGAAAGGTTGGTTTATTTCGGGCCTCACCTTGAAATGATATTTCCACTCCCCTCTTTCATCATTTCTCTTCTTATATATTTGAAATGATATTTCCACGGTGGCCAACTTGGTCCGGTGGGCCACCGTATACTATGATTAAGATGGCCTAGGCTAAGCCCGTGGACCCTATTTTTCCTAATTAATTTTTTCTTCTTCCTAACATTGATTTAAATAGAATAAAACACCCATAAACTAATTGTTATGTTTTTAATGTAAATATTGGCAGGATTTTAAGATGGGTGAGGGAAGAAGAAGAGAGGATCCAAGCAGCCAAGGAGAACACTCTAAAGTGCATCATTCTGGACATGGCCGGTTAGTCTTTACTATAATCAAATTCTTTTCCTTATATTTTCAAAATTTTTTTTTTTTTTTTTTCCATTTAAATTTGCTCGAGGAGGGCCCGCTTGATGGGTCCCGCTGTCTAATCAAAATTGATTCAAAATATTGAAAAAGGCACTGTGGTGAAAACTGAACTCATATTCTTCTGTACTTATTTCCATAGGATGATCCTAGCCCTCCGATCTACAGAGGTTTCCATAATATGCAGTTGCCCTCCGATCTACAGAGGTTTCCATAATATGCAGTTGCCCTCCGATCTATAGAGGTTTCCATAATATGCAGTTCCTCTATAGATTGGAGGGCTGAGATCATCCTATAGAAATGATTTTTTGGGCACAACCTATTTACATTGTGGCCCATCACATGGATAGTGCGGTCCTAACAGTACTTTTTGAAAAATACGAGACCATAAGGGCTTACACCGTATAAAAACTCACTTTTTGTTATGTCGTATTTAGAAAAAAAAAGAGTATACGTACAGCGGTACAGTACATACACCTGGTGTAATTGTAAAAATCAGAAGGAATGCTAAAGAAAAGGGTGCCCTTGCAAAAAAACCAGCTACTAAAGCGCTCTCACTGTACAATTTCGCTAAAGTGCATTTATTATTCATTTTATTTGATATTTTTCTGTGCCATTATAAATGCACTTTGGTAGTATTGTCCAATGGGAGCGCCTTTGTAGCTGGTTTTTTCAAGGTGCCCTTCACTTCAGCATTCCTAAAAAAACGGATGTATTTTTTCTAATGTTTTTTGAACTTTTCCCAATACATGCGAACTCTTTTCTTTGCAAAACCTTCCAAAAAACCCTATCTGATTAATTTCAAATCTCTTCTCACTTGTTAGCTGTGACGGCCATCGACACGAGCGGCATCGGAGCATTGGTCGAACTGAAGAAGACGTTGGAGAAGAGATCACTTCAAGTAAGGAGAATTTCATTCCACACCTAAATATTAGATAACCCTAGAGATTATTTGAAAATCTTATTATTTTTTGGCAAGATCCTGGCAACTATTTATAACATAAGTTTTATTTTTCCAGTTATATTCCGGCAACTATTTATAACATAAGTTTTATTTTTCCAGTTATATTCCGGCAACTATTTATAACATAAGTTTTATTTTTCCAGTTATATTCCGGCAACAATTTATAATATAGTACAATAATATTCTCATTTTTTTTTTTTGTAGCTCGTGTTGGCGAATCCCATCGGAGAGGTGATCGAAAAGCTCCACCGATCTAAATCCACAGAGACCTTCGGATTGGACGGCATTTATATGACGATCGGAGAAGCCATTGCGTCTATCTCGTCGTTGTTGAAAGAACAACCCTAAATCCTTCATCCTTCGCGGCAATGGAGAATTGTTGTGTTGCAAAGAGATAATTCACAGTAGGTATTGTGAAGCAACACAACACAACATGCGATTCATATAGTAAAGTTGTGTCTTGGAGCACTTCTCAGAAGAGGTTTTGATAATAGTAAAAGCATTTTTCAGGAGTGATGTTTACTATAAGATACTCTTAATATGGTTTAATTAAATTAATCCAATACCCGTTTTGTCTTCTCAAATATTTTATGATTTCATTTCTTCACTGGGCGGTTTCTCAGTCATGTTGCGGCTCCTGTTTTTCAAGAGAGAAGAGCCACCCACCTTGTAGCTGAATTTGTCCTTTTCAATTAGGCCATGTTTGGCAACCATGAAAGGTTTTTTTTTTTCATGAAATATTAGTTTATGAAGTGGTGGGAGACAATAAGGGAAGAAGGTGAAAGAATCTACCCTGCTCAAATTGACTAAGTCTAATCCTGACAATACTTGGGTTCATCTACATGGATAATTTTCTTCCATTCTCTCCTATCCAAGTTCATGTTCTCTGTTATGTTCCTAGCCATCAAGTCTTTCCTTACTGTTTCTACGCAAGTTGTTTTCGGTCTGCCCCTACCTCTTTTTACTCCAACTTGGCACGAGTCACTTCTTCTCACTGAAGCATCCAAAGGCCTACGTTGGATATGTCCAAACCATCTTAAGCAGTGCTCTCTCATCTTTCCTCAATTGGTGCCTTGCTCTCTCATCTTTCCTCAATTGATGCCTTTTTACATATGTCTTCATTTTTAATTCTATCCGACATTGTATCAAGTTAAAAAATAGGGCATATAAAAACTCTACTCAAAATAGGCTTTTCGTTTTCCTTACGCAGAGAAATGATATTTGCAACCCCACCACCCCATTTCCCACATTTCCACTCCTTGTTTGCCTTTTCCTAAAAATAGCTGCATTTCCCACATTTCCACCCTTTCCTAAAGTATCTGAATTTTCACCCCATTTTGTTTGTCTTCTCTTGAATAATAAAAACGGGGTAAGAGCAGGTGTAAGGTGTAAAATAGAAGGCTCAGAACAAAAATTCCAACAAGCTGGAGCGTTAGAATTGTACACTGCAGGACACCTTCGGCCTAAGCCATATCAAGTACAATGCCAAACTGTTGGTATACACTTATTCAGTTCGGCAATGAGATATAGAACAGTCCAATAATGCAATCCAATGAAATGCATTTGGTGTATATGTAAAAAGTCCCTGCCTGACTAAAAATCAAAGTGTTTACGAGGTCCACACAAGTCCAAAAGCTGGAGGAGCTGGTCGACCCACTCTGGCAACTGATCATGATCAAATGGAGAAAGTCATATATACCAGTAATAAGTGTATATACTATCTTCCCCTCAAAAAGAGTACTCACATTTACTATACATACTTGCATAGACACCGAAGAGACAATCCTAACCATCCAATTAATTTGGATTAACGTGAATAGCATGTTTTTAACAACCTATGTAGGCTACTGATCGACGTATAAGATCATCCAATCCTGCAACAAAAAGTTATGACATCTTACACAAGATGAACAGTGGGCAATTATACAGAGATCTTGTGTATGCACCCAATTGTGAGGGAGGGTGGTCTTATGGGTGGAGTCTCCAAATAACATTCCAGAGGAAAAAGCTTCCCCTCTCTCAGGCCTCAGATCTCATCTTGGCAATGGATGAAACAAGACTAAATACTCATTCAGCATGTAAAGGAATTAGGGGTGCAACTCGGGTCAGGTTGAGGCCATCCCGACCCTACCCGAGGAACCCTTTTTTTTCCAACCCGAACCCGACCCGATTTCCAACCCGACGAGGTTCAACCTGACACAAGGAACCCTTTTTCCCAACCCAAACCCGACTCGAGTTCAACCCGACCCAACCCGAGTTTTTAAGTTCACAAAAAAAAAAAAAAAAAAAAAAAAAAAAAAAAAAAATCATTAAAAATATCGGGTTACACTGGGGTTGGGTTGCCCAAAGCCCCAAACCCTCAATCCGAACCCGACCCGAACCTGAACCCGACTTGACTTCTTTTTTTTTTCGGGTTGAACCCGACCCGAGTTGCAACCCTAAAAGGAATAGAAGCAATAGAGGAATCTTACATTGATCTATTTTTTTTTGAAATAAGATCATGAGAAGTCAAAATCCAAAGAACAGAATTCTTCTAAATCCTTCCAAAACAAAAACAAAACAGAAAACCTTGTGAAAATAGCATGATACAAGTGGGATGCTTCCCCTCTACAATTCATAAAATCAAATACCTTGTAATTCTCTTGATCTTTGAAGCTCCTCCCCAACTTGAGATACCCAATTGGGTATCTCGTGCCATTATGAGAAGCATTGATCGTTCATGAGAAAAATGCTCGACGTTCTCGGCCTATAGTGTTCTGCTGATCAAACATCTGCATGGGAGAGCTCTTGGATTAGTTGTACTGGTGTGTAGATAAAACAGGATTTAATGCTGACGCTGGTACAACAAGTGATTCAACAATGTATAGCATCATGGAAGTTTTCAAGGGTTGCCCAGCAATTTGTTTACGGGCAAATTATATAAATTCTTTATGCACGAGAGTTTCCATAACATCCGTTCAATTTTCATAGGAATTTCAACCAGAAAACTGAATTTTTAAATCTTCTGTGTATGTTCGTAAGAGTTACGTAAATTTTATAAGTACAAGCTTCCAAGTTCCTAACACTCTCACCAATCTCCTTGGGTACCCGCTGGCTGCTTGAGTCTTTGAGGCCCTTCTCCACACATCTAGATCCACTATTGCTCTCATACTACTAGCCACCCAAATCTTCAATCACTGTCGTATGGCTTTTAGTTTTTGGAAAATGATTTAAGGACACTGCCCGGCTTGATGTCCTGCTATCACTCCTTTTTTTTTTGGTCATACCTCTGTTTGATGAAAATCATTGTCTTACTGGTTGATGTCATATGTCAAATCTGTTCCTAACGATGTGTTCGGAAAAAAATAACTGTCCGATTACTTCTTTTTTTTTTTTCGGAAAAAACAATGGCTATTGGCATAAAGATGGGAGAGAACTCTCAATGCCTTGCAGAGCAGAACATGGCTATAGAAAACAACAACCAACATGGCGTCTACAAATGGAAAAGCCACACCAAAAAACATTTGTGGATAGAGTTCTTTCGATGAGATTCGCTGCTGTTTACCCACTCCTCCAGTGGGAATAATCGGGACCATAACAAACAGACACAACAACTAACATACTTCCAAGTGGAAAAAGCACACAAACATGTTAAAAACAGTGTGCTTCCGACCAAGATTTTGTGTTACTCCATAGGTCTGACAATGAACACCAAATGGTGTGGCTCGAATTACTCTCATTTCCTACTCCACTACACTCACTCAAGTAAGCTTCCAAAGGCTTGAAACTTCCTACTGCCATTCAATACGAACTTTCAGTATAACGGTGGCTCCAATTACCAAAGCATGAAGGATGGACACTTCATATGGACAGCCATTATGAAAAAAAGCCTCAAGTTGATCAAAGAGAAGATAACTTGCCACTCATACTTCCGTTGCCTAATGTCCGTAAGTGTTGAAAATTTAAGCATCGATCTTGCTTGAGCTCAATTATATTCTACATAAGGAGAGATTGAAGGGGATGTTAACCATAGAATAAGAGTAGGTTGGTTGAAGTAGAAGCTTGCCTCAAGAGTTCTGTGCGACTGTAAAATCCCTACCAAGTTGAAGGGAAAGTTTTATAAGACAGCTGTGAGGCCAGCCATTCTGTACGGCTCAGAATGTTGGGCTACTAAGAAGCAGCATGTGCATAAGATAAGTGTAACGGAGATGCGAATGCTTAGATGGATGTGCGACCACACAAGGCTAGATAGAATTAAAAATGAAGACATTCGTAAAAAGGTGGGGGTGACTCCAATTGAGGAGAAGATGAGAGAGCACCGCTTAAGATGGTTTGGACATATCCAACGTAGGCCTTTGGATGCTCCGGTGAGAAGAGGAGACTGCTGCCAAATTGATGGAGTAAAAAGAGGTAGGGGCGAAAACAACTTGGGTAGAAAAATTGAGGAAAGATTTGATAGCTAGGAACATAACAGAGAACTTGACCTTGGATAGGATAGAATCGAAGAAAATGATTCACGTAGAAGAACCCAACTAGAACCAAGATTAGAGCCGGGTAGATTCCTTTTATCTTCTTCATGAGTTTTTTTTAAAGGATTCATTTAGCCGATCCCAACTAGTTTGGGACAAAGGCTTTGTTGAGTTGAGTGGAGTTGAGTTGAGTTGATCTTGCTTGAGCTCCAACAAGCCCAATCACCTATAGCCCAGCTTTCCTTCACGTTTGATTCCTCCAGATCATCTTCCAGTCTTCAAATTCCCAAGCCTCGACCTCCTTACTTTCCTGCGAATTATGTCACCCCGGAGACTTCTCCCCGCACCCTCCTTCTCGATACAACATCTTAGGTAGAATCTTGTCTGCTGAAGTTTGCAAATCCACAATAAAAACACTTCCAACATCTAGGTCATCAATGTTCCATTCCTCTTTGGGATAGTCTCCTTCCTTGTCCCACTCTCCTGCTTTGATCCAGGGTTTTATGTTTCAATTTCAGTATGTGATCGTGATGGAAATGGAAACATGCCGGTTTCAGATGGAAATTTCGGTGGAAATCCTATAAAAATTATGAAAACATATGGAAATATATTGCTTGTTATTCAATTCAATGCCTCTCTGTTGTCAACTTTAACTCTAGTGGATTCCTTTAGCTATTCTACGTTCCAGCAATCACGAACTTTGCAGCAGTTTGACTAATTTATGAGAACAAAATGATTATCATGTATTGTAGCGAAACTAAGTATGGTTTAAACAATATAGTGTGATTTGTCATTTTAAAAAATAAAAACAATAAGAACAATGTAGATAGAGGCTATGATAAATGGGAATAAATGCTAAACACTACATTTATGACATGGAATTAATAAATATGAGATACATGGAAAAAATAAAACAAAAAGAAAAAGAGGAAAAAAACCTAAAATATGGCATGTAAATACCAACACATATGGATATAGGCATGATTTATACTATAAATACATGATGGGATAAAATAAAAAATGAAAAAAAATAATTGATGGTCCAATAAAAAAGAACCCTTGAAATACACAGTTCATTATTGTCAAGAAGATGCTTTGTTGGGTTTTTTTTTTCATGGTTGTTGTTTTGGGCGGGGTTGTAGCATAAAGAGAAATTGTAGTAATGCATTAAAAAAAAAAGAGAAAACCTCCCATTGAATGGTTAAAGTACAGTTGGCAACTGTATCTGCCCTATTTTATAGGTAGGGGTGTAAACGAGCCGAGCCAAACCGAGCTTGGCCGAGCTAGGCTCGGCTCGTTAATGTCAAAACTGGGCTCGGCTCAACTCGGCCAGGCTCGCGAGCCTTACCAAGCTCGTTAACAGGGCCGAATTGGGCTCTTTTTTTACCTGTCATGTACAAGTTTATCAAGGAATTATGGGGTAATGGGGGTGGCAAAACCAATTCATCAATCTATGTTGAAATATGTCATAATCTTACACTAAATCAAGTACTAAGCAAGAGGGAACATAATCAAATTTGTAAGGAAAAAACCCAACTCATCAACAACAATTTTTATCCCTACAAGCTACAAATTAACACCCATCATAATCAAGTTCATGGGTGTAATTGCATTCTAAACAAGAAATGAGACAATACAAATACATTGTCCTCATACTAAAACACTGGAATCTGCAGAGATTTTACCAATTAGTCTTCAAAGCTTACAGGCTATATCAAGTGATAAAAAAACCCTTCCCAACTTGTCTAATACCAACTACACTTCACAATCCCCACAAACAAGCACATATATTGTTCAATTACAACTTCAAAACAAAAATCACTATGCATGCATAGCAAATCACTACAAATCTTTCAACATAACCAATACTTCAGAAGTTCCCATAGGTCATAACCAAAAGTCCCACCACCTACAAAACAAATAGAGAAAAATTGCTAACGAAACAACATTATGCAATTAAAGTGGCACCTCTAAAATAATAAAGGCCAATGCGACAACATTATGCAAATAATGTGTCACACCTAAAATAACAAAGGCCACAAATGCTCATTAGCCTCATTTCATTACATACCCACTTTGAAATCTCCGCTTTTGAAAAATCGATGTATACTTAGGTAATCTGATTTTCAGGGGTGCAACTCGGGTTGATTTTTGAAAATTTGGGTTGAGCTTTTACAATAAAATGGGCTCAGTTTCAGGTTGACTCCAATTCAATTTTTAGCAAATGTTGAACCTAAACCCTTGATATTTGATCCAACAGCAACTTTGGTTGATTTTTGAAAATTTGGGTTGAGCTTTTACCATAAAATGGGCTCGGTTTCAGGTTGATTCCAATTCAAGTTTTAGCAAAAGCTCAATCTAAAGCCTTGATATAATGATATTTGATCCAACAGCAACTTGGGTTGATTTTTGAAAATTTGGGTTGAGCTTTTAGTCTTTTACCATAAAATGGGCTCAGTTTTAGGTTGATTCAATTCAATTTTTGGCAAAAGCTCAATCTAACCCTTGATATTTGATCCAACAGCAGCTGCTGTTGGATCAAATATCAACGTTGGTACTTCCACCGTAAGGCCTTGCACAGTTGCACCAAATAATTTCTCTTGAAAATGAAAATTTGGGTTGAGCTTTTACCATAAAATGGGCTCTTCTCTGTTTCAGGTTGATTCCAATTCAGGTTTTAGCAAAAGCTCAACCTAAACCCTTGATATAATGATATTTGATCCAACAACAACTTGGGTTGATTTTTGAAAATTTGGGTTGATTCAATTCAATTTTTGGCAAAAGCTCAATCTAACCCTTGATATTTGATCCAACAGCAGCTGCTATTGGATCAAATATCAAGGTTGGTACTTCCACCGTAGGTCCTTGCACCATATAATTTCTCTTCAAAATGAAGAGAAAACCACCTAGAAGGGCAGTGATATTTCCCCCCATAGAAAACCCATAAAAAGCCCTAAAAGATTCTCAAAATGAAAAATAAAAATAAAAATTATGAACCAAAATAACTAACCTTGCTTCGAATGATCGAATCTGAGGCGAGGAGGAGAAGAAGGTGACGAAGAGCACCGGCGGGGAGCGAAGATTTGGAGAACACCGACGGGGGGTGGAGATTTTCTCCTTCTAGGGTTCCGTCAAAGAGAGAAAGGAGATAGAGAGAGAGAGATGTTGGAGTATGGATGGGGTGCCGGATTTAATGGAGCTCGCCGGAGTTAGAGATGGTGGAGAAGTGGAGAAAATGGGTGTAGATATGTGAAGAAGATGGTAGAGATGGAGAGGGTTAGATCTAGGGTTTAGATGGAGAGGAAAAGATGAAGAGGTGGAGATGGAGAGGGGGAGTCCTTGAAGGTGGCCGGATCTCCGGTGGATGGTCGGAGAAGATGAAGAGGCGGATCTCCGGTGGGATGGTTTTTTCGCCCAAATGAAGATGCGGCTGATTTTCTATAGAGAAAAAGTTAGAATGAGATAAGGTCATAACTCATAAGGCTTTAACCCTAAATTACTCCTTATATTTTTCTCCCCAGGCCACCCTCTCTGTGCACATTCACCCCCCTCTTGTTAAATCGAGCCTTAACGAGCCGAGCCGAGCCTGGCCTAGCTCGGGCTCGGCTCGGCTCGTTAAGGATTCGAGCCGAGCCCAAACCGAGCCGAGCTTGAGCGAGCTTCCGAGCCCGAGCCAAAATTGACACCCCTATTTATAGGTATACTCATTTTCCATACAGTTCCCATTTTATTTTTTCCGTTGGATGGGAATACCTTCTAAATTCTAACTACATCAGATTAAAGGGTATTTTAGTCCATCATTGGATGGGACTTCCGATCACTTGTCAGTTCACAAGTACGGGAAACTACTGGAGTGGAAAGTTTGTTCATTGGATTTGTTGAGAACCCAATGGTCTCAAGCTCTACTCTTTTTGTTTACCGGGCTCACTAGCAGATCTAGACGATTTAGTAGTCTTTCCGATGGTATAACAATAACAGCCTATAGAATGATTAGATAATGCTAAAATATCTTTTTAAACATAGATTGTATAATTTTATTAATGAAATCCCGATGACCGAGGTGGTAAAGAGGCAGATTACAAGCATATGAAAACAGTAGAGCGAAGACTAGAAATATGCGTCCCCAACCTAACCGCCCCACCAAACTAAGGAAACAACACCAGTCCCTAAAACTCCCCCGGATTGCCTCTCAAGGAGGTAGATAATGGTAGAATCGTGAAATCGATACAGTAAACGGAATAGAATTAGGAATAAGTGCTCACTAGTAGGGTAATGGCAAGGTCCAGTATGACATGAAGACAGTAAATAACAAGAACCGTTTTAAGCTCAAGAAGAAAGTTTCAACAATAAAAAACAAGAAGAAAAAATCCCAACCTATAAATCAGGTATAAACACCAAGCAGAACAGGTTTAAACACCACAGCAAAAGAGTCAGGAACATAAATCGTTCAGAAATAAAAGGAGGCAGCTAGACAAACGCAAAAAACTTGTATCACATGACAAAATAAAATATATCACCGACTTTAATTGGATAACAGATCAATGTTTCATAAAATGATCGTTTTTTTTTTCAAAATATTAACAAAAATAATATGACACCAATTTTCCATACATGCATATTTTGACTTTAGTAGGTACAGAAGAAGAAGAAAAACAAGTTCGGCTTACTTGAACGTAGTCGTGTTTTAGGAATTTCTCTCAACTCATGATTTCTGCACAACCGTTCACCAAGCAAAACCGTCACTGCAAAACCAGTGCCATTTACAACCCACCATGTAACTGAGGATGGCCACCCTCCATATAAAATGCATATAAAGAGATGGATGGTGTAGAGGGTTGCGGAAAAATCTAAGCACTTTATAGACCTCTCAATCAAATAAAGCATATAGCCAGCCCTGCTCAAGCATAACAGTTATACACAGGTTAGCTGTCGTCCATTTCTTTAAAAATATTTAACCAGATTCAAGTTATAGTGCAATATCAGTTCTTGAACATAGAAGCCAACAGATAAAATAACGGGGGAAATCACATGTCCCACGCAGCATAAAGCAAGAAAGAAAACCACTGATCAGTTTCCAGGAAAGTTCCTTGGTTCCAATTAACAAAGACAGGAACATTGATGGGACACAAGCAAGACTTGATGAAAACTTTAAAAAGAAATAGAAAGGGATCCAAGGTGGATTCAATGAAAATTTTACTGTTCAAAAAGAGAAAGAAATAGAAAGGGAGTACAAGTAGAAGAATAATAAAAAGCTATAAGAAAGAAAATAAGCCCTCAGAGCAAAGCAAGCTCCTTGAGACTCCTTCAAAAATGAGTCCCCAACTACAATAATCTATAAACATGAAAAGAGAGACATCTAGGCTGTGTTTGGATTGCCAGAATCAAACACTAGAATCGGCATCCTATCCTGATTCTGCCCAATTCCGATGTCTGGTTCAAATAAATGAACAGAATAAGGTGGGCGAGTGGGAGGAATTGAATCTGGGGAGGAATATAAGGGGGAAATGTCAGACGCTGTTTCCTGCCCAAGAGGTGGTATTCTGATTCCGCCCTGGTTGGAATTAAATTTTTTATCGGAATTCTTTCTATTCCATTAACAGGGGAATCAGAACAGAATGCTGACTTCGATTCCTTATTCTGACTAACCAAATGCAGCCTAGGGACTGAAATATCATAAATGTCATCCAACTCATTCATAAGTACACATAGAACTTAATCAATTCGACTTGTCTATGAAAAAACAATTAGTCACCATGTAATAAAAAAACAAAGGATCTCACAAAGACTCAAGTTTAAGGCCATCCACAAGGCTCCCATTTTCACTACTAATGAGTCTGCCAAATTGATTGTGCACGCAAAAGCAAAACAGAGCTTCCCCTATTCATTTATAAGGCTTCCACATGCAGGAGCATCTTCGTCTTGACAAATTTCTAAAGAAGCATGGAAGAAAGAAGGGAAGAACAAAACGGGGACATTTGATCTTTTATAACACGTCATTTAAGTTACAACGTTATGAGCCCTATCCCAGTCATAGGCTTTGTTGTGAGTGTGGCTGGGGGAGTTTTAAATTGTAGGGACATAATAGGGTTTTTCCAGTTTCATTGGATTTTAGGAATATATCAAAGTCTCACTCAACCTTGGTAGTTAGTGGTGTGATGCCCCAAATATGAATGTTGAAATGCTATTCAACATTTGATCAAGTTCTCTGATTAGATACTAGAATTTCCAGATATATAAACTTGTTCCTTTAGGATAAGATACTAGAATTTCCAGATATATAAACTTGTTCCTTTAGGATAAGAAAAATATGAGCTACATTGTAAGAGATAGACTAGCAAGATGGTGCCATATTGGCTAACGAGAAAGGTTACATTTAACGATAGATGCGAAAACGTGTTTAATGATAGGGACTGTTGAGTTGATGGACCACAACTAGCCTACCTAGTGGGTCTAGGTCCTGTGTAAACAAGGGGACCCATCTGCAAGATTGAGGCGTACAAACCAATGTTGCCTAGAACACAGTATGTTCCACTACGCATTATCGGAACATGTATGTGGACTTCCCCAATGTGTAGGACGTGGGTTGTGGGGGTAGGCTCATTTGGTTCCTCCTTGGTACACAAAATGCTAGAGGAGGATCACACATGTATTGGATGTAACACAAAATCCATACATGACAACTGGTTACATCTGATACACCCAAATATCACATATCCTTGACTTGAGAAAAGTATATCATCCATCCAAAGGTAAAAGTATAATTTTCACTCCAGAAAAAAGATAAAATGACTAAATGAGTATCTTTTTCCAAACATTACTCGCTGCATATTTTATTTTTTTCAATCCTGGTTGCGTGTTTTTCTCATTTCTTTGCAAATATAAATTGTATAAATAACCATTTTTAACTGCCTTATTCTATGGGTTCTCACTTAGGAACTAAAGAGACGAATCACCTCGCTGAATTGAAAGCGCGCACGCACATACACACACATATATGCATATACATAAAGAAGTAATATGTATTGAATTATAAAAATTCCACATTCTTTTCTAAGGACGATTGAATTTTGAAAAGAGAAAGTAAAGGAAATATTATATATGGTGCACACAGTGTTGCAAATTTCCTAGTTGGCAATTCAAATCCCATGTCACTTCAAGAAAACAATCTACAGCTCATATAGAATTACATTTAACAAAATCACACATGTAGTCATACCATTCTCAAAAGAAGTCAAAATAATCATGATTGATAATGGCTTTAATTTCACTTGGAATATGAAATGGAATGCAAGTAGCATACTCAGACTAACTTCTTTTCCTGTCAAACTGGCCTAGATGTTTTATACAGTCCATTGCTACATTAAAAAAAGTCAAGAATGTTAAATTTGACTACTATTTGAAGTAGAACGCTAGAATGGGGTAGAGTTGAGCACTATCACAGTTTCCAATTTTTTGCTAATTTTATGCCACAACATTTTAAAAAGTTGATTCAATATTTCCCTCTTATGATTTTATGAGATAAATATACACTTGCTTTAAATAGTTTCCTAAGATGCTTAATAAGGTAGAAGAAGACATATAATGCCAAGTGTCTGTCCAATACTTAACTAGAACAGTACAGCCCTTGATGTGTTATTCAAGATAGTTTCCCAGCATGCCTAATAAGATAGAAGACACAACACTCCCAAATGCCTGTCCAATATACAATACAACCCTTGACATGTTGATGCAGTGCCAACATGGCAGCCATGTCATGCCTAGGTGGTTTTGGTGGAGTTCCAAGGTGCATTCCTGCAGTAATGTTGCTGGCCCGTTTTTTAACCTCTTTTATGGACCTCTAAATGGCAGAATTATGGAAAGTGGTAGACTACAAAGTTGTAGGTCTCTTTGAATCTTTCCAACAAGTATTTATGCTTGAAAATTGGACAAGAGAGTAGAAAGTTATGGCAGTTTTTGTGGACTGTGTCTGTGGGTTCCCAAAACAGTCAAAGTTAGTGAGTTCCTATGCAATTAATGTTATGTTAGTCCCTAAGCTAGCTAGTGGAGGAGCTTGAACGAATTTGCTTTGGTTTTCTTTTATTTAAAGAGTTAGAAACTATCTTGAGAGGGGATATTTGATGTTGATAAACTTCTGTAATTAATGGAATATCAATTGGGTTGAGCTTTGCTCCCATTTTCTTCTTCTTCTCTTGTTGTGTTCTTGATTTCTATTTTTCTTCTTCTTCCCTCTTAAGCACCCGCATTATCTGGTATCAGAGCCAACGTTACTCTCTTGGGCTAGCATCAATTTGATTTTCATGGCGGCATGAAGAGGTAGAGGAAGGCGTGGTAACCAAATGATGGAAGATTTGAGAGATGAAAGAGATGATGAACTTCAAGCACTTCGAAGACAAGTTGAGCAACTTACCATGCGACTTGAACGCCAAGAGACTCGTAGTGAGCATGGTAGATCAAGCTGTGGAGGTTCTAGTGATGAATCCGATGTGAATCCCTTCACCAATACTCGTGAAGAGGCTAGGTTGGGAAGGTTCTGTCGTGATTTCGACACTGTCAAGATTGACTTGCCGGAGTTCCATGGTCATCTACAACCCGAAGAGTTTCTTGAATGGCTTAGTGCCATTGAGAAGTTCTTTGATTACAAGGAGACACCCGAAAGCCAACGTGTGAAGCTTGTGGCTACAAGGCTTCGTGGCTACCCTTCAACATGGTGGGATAAGGTTCAAGAGATGAGAATCCGTAAAGGAAAGCGTAAGATCTCTTCTTGGGAGAAAATGAAGTCAAGGCTTAAGGAGAAATTTCTTCCGTTGGATTTTTCCCAAATTATCTTTTCTCAATTCAACAACCTACGCCAAGAATCCAAGAGTGTGTTGGACTATACCGAAGAATTCTACAAACTCATGGTTCGTAATGATATTCAAGAGGGTGAAGATCAACTTGTGGCAATGTATGTTGATGGTTTGAAGTTTTTCATTCGTGATGAGGTGGAAATGCACCGATCATTGAGCGTCAATGATGCTTACCAACTAGCCTTGAAGGTGGAGGCTAAGCTTTCTCGTTGTGGTGCTAAAAAGTATGTGGATGTTCGTAATCTCTATCCTTCTTCTAAAGGTGAATCTTCACATGGTAGAGGTACAAAGTCAAGGTCCGACTATTTCAACAAAATTTTTTCAAAATCAGCCCCTACACATCAAGTTGGAAATCAGCCCAATCGCCCCAACAATTCAAATGCTTGTTTTAAGTGTGGTCAAGTTGGCCATCGTTTCAAAGATTGTCCAAAGAGGCAAGTAGTGGCCTTCGGTGATGAAGAAATGATGATAATTTTGTTGATGATTCAAATCAGCCCATATATGATGAGGAAAATGACATACAACATGAAGAAATTGAACCCGAAGAAGGAGAAAGCTTGGTGATCCAAAGAGCACTTGCTACACCAAAGGTTGAATCCGATGATGATTGGCTCCGTTCTAATATTTTCAAGATTCGATGCAAATCTCATGACAAGGTTTGCACCATTGTGATCGATGGTGGGAGTTGTGAGAACATCGTATCTCATGACATGGTGAACAAGCTCAAGCTCAAAACCGAATCACATCCAAAGCCCTATCGGATTGCATGGTTTAAGAAGGGTAATGAGGTAAAAGTTATTAAACGATGTTTAGTTTCATTTTCTATGGGTAAGAATTACCATGATCAAGTTTAGTGTGATGTTGTCCCTATGGATGTGTGTCACATACTCTTAGGAAGGCCATGGCAATATGATAGAAATGTTACCTATGATGGTCGTAAAAATACATATATCTTTCGAATGGGAAAAGTGGAGATTGTTCTTTTGCCTAGTAAGGAGGAAAAGACACCCAAATCTTTACAAGAGGGTAGTAATTTTCTCACTTCATCAATGTTTGCAAGAGAAAGTGAGAGTAGTGGTGTCATTTACATGCTAGTGGAGAAAGATTTGGGAATGTCCTTTAATGTGCCTAGTGAGTTGGAACCTCTCTTGGAGGAATTTAAGGATGTCACACCCAATGAGTTGCCCAATGGACTCCCTCCTTTAAGAGACATTCAACATCAAATTGATTTGATTCCCAGTTCTAATCTTCCCAACAAGGCTCACTACCGTATGAGTCCTAAAGAGCATGAAGAGTTGAATAAGCAAGTCATGGAGTTGTTGAAGAAAGGTTACATCAAAGAAAGCATGAGTCCTTGTGCGGTGCCGGCATTACTTACTCCAAAGAAAGATGGAACATGGCGTATGTGTGTGGATAGTCATACCATAAACCGGATCACTATCAAATACCGGTTTCCCATTCCAAGAATTGATGATATGTTTGACATGCTTGCTGGTGCAAAGATATTTTCCAAGATTGATCTTAGAAGCAGCTACCATAAAATTCGAATCAAGCCGGGTGATGAATGGAAGACCGCTTTCAAGACATGTGAAGGCTTGTATGAGTGGCTTGTTATGCCATTTGGTCTATCCAATGCCCCAAGAACCTTCATGCGGGTAATGAATAAAGTCCTTCGCCCTTTCATTGGAAAATTTGTTGTTGTTTATTTTGATAACATTCTTATTTATAGTCATGATTAAAGTGAACATGTAGAACATTTGAAGGTTATTCTAACCACTTTGAGAGGTGAAAAAACTCTATGTAAACCTCAAAAAGTGTTCTTTCATGACAACTAGCCTAGCTTTCCTAGGCTTTGTTTTAACTTCAACAGGGATTAGAGTGGATGATGAGAAGATCAAAGTTGTTCAAGAATGGTCTACTCCAAAGAGCTTGCAAGAAGTGAGGAGTTTCCATGGATTGGCCTCATTTTATCGCCGATTCATAAGAAATTTCAGCACTATATCAGCCCCCTTGATGGATTGCATGAAGAAAGATAAGTTCAGGTGGACTATGGAGGCCGAAAAGAGTTTTCAACTTATAAAGGGCAAGTTGTCTAGTGCTCCTGTGCTTGCTTTGCCGGACTTTGAGAAGATGTTCGAGGTTGATTGTGATGCCTCTGATGTGGGCATTGGCGGAGTACTTAGCCAAGAAGGTCATCCCATTGCCTTCTTTAGTGAAAAACTCAATGAAGCAAAGAAGAAGTACTCTATCTATGATGTGGAATTTTATGCCATTGTTCAAGCACTTCGGCATTGGCGATCGTATCTTGTTCAAAGGGAGTTTGTTTTGAATTCCGATCATGAAGCTCTCAAGCACATCAACAATCAAGGAAGCCTAAATCGAAGACATGCAAAGTGAGTTTCTTTCTTACAAGAATATACTTTTGTGTTAAAGCATAAGAGCGGAAAGTGCAATCAAGCAGCGGATGCTCTTAGTAGAAGAGTGGCTCTTCTTAATTCCGTGAGTGTGCAACTTGAAGGGTTTGATACCATTAGAGACATGTATGCAAATGACTTTAAGGGGAGTCGCTTATGCATTCCAAAATGCTCACTTAGAGAGTATGTTATAAAAGAACTACATTCGGGAGGTTTGGGAGGACATTTTGGAAGAGACAAAACTATTTTGCTAGTGAAAGAAAAGTATTTTTGGCCGACCATTTACCGAGATGCGATGTGTTATGTGAAGAGATGCCGAATATGCCAAACATGCAATGGACAAACTCAAAACACCGGTACCTACACTCCACTTCCACTTCCTAATGCTCCATGGGAAGATGTTAGTATGGATTTTGTGGTTGGCTTGCCGAGAACTCAAAGAGGTAATGATTCCATCTTCGTAGTTGTTGATCGCTTCTCTAAAATGGTCCACTTCATTCCTTGCAAGAAGACTATGGATGCTTCTTATGTTGCTAATCTTTATTTCAATGAAGTAGTTAAAGCATCATGGTGTTCTAAAGTCCATTGTTTCGGATAGGGATACTAAATTCCTTAGTCATTTTTGGAGATGCTTATGGAAAAGAATTGGTACTCTTTTGCTCTATAGTAGCGCCTATCACCCTCAAACCGATGGACAAGCCGAGGTGGTGAATCGAACTTTGGGAAACTTGCTTAGGAGTTTGGCGGCAAAGAGGCCCAAGCAATGGGATATGATGCTCCCTCAAGCGGAGTTTTCTTATAATTATGTTGTGAATCATTCTACCGGTAAGAGCCCATTTGAAGTGATTTATGAAAAAACTCCAAAATACTATCTTGATCTTGCACCCATTCCCGATCTATCATTGTCCAACAAGAAGGCGGAAGATTTTGCTACTACCATGACAAAGATTCATGAAGAAGTGAAGAAGAATCTTGAAGAAAATACCGAGAGGTACAAGCAAGCGGCCAATACTCATCGCCGAATCAAAATCTTCAATGAAGGTGATCTTGTGTGGGTTTATTTGAAGAAGGAACGATTTCCAGCCGATCCTATAACAAGCTCAAGGAGAAGAAGATTGGTCAATGTCAAATTCTCAAGAAAATCAACGACAACGCATACAAGATTGAGCTCCCTCCAAATATCAATACTCATCCAACTTTCAATGTCAAAGACTTGACAACTTATCATGCAAAGCTTGATGAGAACTCGTGGGCGAGTTCTTTCTCACCCGGAGATAATGATGCAGTGTCAACATGGCAGCCATGTCATGCCTAGGTGGTTTTGGTGGAGTTCCAAGGTGCATTCCTGCAGTAATGTTGTTAGCCCGTTTTTTAACCTCTTTTATGGACCTCTAAATGGCAGAATTATGGAAAGTGGTAAACTACAAAGTTGTAGGTCTCTTTGAGATCTTTCCGACAAGTATTTGTGCTTGAAAATTGGACAAGAGAGTAGAAAGTTATGGCAGTTTTTGTGGACTCTGTCTGTGGGTTCCCAAAACAGTCAAAGTTAGTGAGTTCCTATGCAATTAATGTTATGTTAGTCCCTAAGCTAGCTAGTGGAGGAGCTTGAACGAATTTGCTTTGGTTTTCTTTTATTTAAAGAGTTAGAAACTATTTTGAGAGGGGATTTTTGATGTTGATAAACTTATGTAATTGATGGAATATCAATTGGGTTGAGCTTTGCTCCCATTTTCTTCTTCTTCTCTTGTTGTGTTCTTGATTTCTATTCTTCTTCTTCTTCCCTCTTAAGCACCCACATTACATGTTATTAGACCATGGCATGTAAGCATGCATTTCCTTAGAAACCATATACACAAAGTGTGGTTACATAATTCAGACATACATAAATGAGTGTGTATATAAATTGGACAAATTTTAGATATTAAAGCAGCCAAGAATTACCAACATAAAACAGGCGTAAGAAGGTTCTAATCAAAATCATAAAACAGGAAGTGGAATGGAGATCTTACCCTGCTACCGAACTGAGTAGACACGAAGAAATGGTGCAACGACCAGTGATCGTAGAAGCATTAAGAGCCGAGTAATCAAAGAAATATATGAGGCTCATCCGAGACACACGAAACCCGACAAGAATTGATAGGAATAGTCCAAGAGTAAGATAGTATAAGCATTGAAGGCAAACAATCTGAGCAATAATGAGCCAAGGATCCCATACTGTCGCCCCATAGAACATGACTTTTATCTCTCTGAAAACTACAGTGCTCTTAAATTTCCTCTTGAAACCCAAACCTTAAAAGCTCGAAATTCTATCAATAGATCGAATAACCTAAATTCAAACCTCAGTGCCAAATCCCTTGTTTATTAAACATTTAGAAGCTAACAAAACAAAATTAAACCTCCCAGTTTATAAGTCAATCCAAATTCTTCGAATTTCGTGGAAAAGCATAAAGACAATGGAAAAAGGAAAACCCTAAATTTCAGTATCCTTTAAATTCACCCAATTTTCCAGCCTAATAATTTGAATTCCTTACTTTTATAATCTGAAACCCTCTGTTTCTTCATAAACCCCAGTTTACAGAAAACAAATCGCTAAGAAACAAAAAAACAAGCAAACTGAAATCGAAATCCATAACAAAAACTCCAGATTTCAGACCAAAAAAAAATCTACAATTCAGAACAAAAAACCCTAAAAGGAGCTTCTTACAGATTGTGACGAACAGAATGATTGAATTTCCTGAACTGCCTATGCCATATCTCGATCGGAAACCCTAATTCCTTGATTCAAGAAATGAAATCGAAATTCAAAGAGGAGAGAGAGAGAAAGGAGAAACTACTTTTATGAAGGTGCTCTTGTTATTCCTTGCAACACATACTTAGCATCATTGGTGTATAATCAGTTAATGACCAAAATGACACGAGAACGAAAGGGAGGTGATAAATTCGCACTCCCTGTAGGATAATTCGCACCACTTGTAACGTGAATTGACAAATTTTGGCTGACTTTCACGCTTTTTGACGTCAAATCACGTTAACAAGGGTGCGACTTATCCTACAGTGGGTGCGAATTTATCATCACTCAAAACGAAATTGTCCTCCTCATGGACCACGATGCATTTTGCACAGCCACAGGGTCAATGGTTAGAGAAGAGGGTCACTCGATACTTCGATGAATGATAACTAGAAATGGTTCGAAAAAAATGCACGTCTTCTTTTACTACACTACAATCAAGTAAAAAATCAGGGTATTTTTGTAAAATAATGCAATAAATTCGGATTTAGATAATGGTGCAACTCGGGTCGGGTTCAACCCGAAAAAGTTGCGTCAGGTTGGGTGTGGTTTGGGTCGGATTGGGTTTTCCTAACCTGGGTAGATTTCGGTTCAGGTTGAGGGTTTGGGCAACCGGACCCTGTGAAACCGGACATTTTTATTTATTTATTTATTATTATTATTATTATTATTTGCAGTTAGCTTAAAGAGTTGGGTTGGAAAAAAGGGTTTCTCCTGTTGGGTCAGATTGAACCTCATCGGGTTGGAACTCGGGTTGGACCCAATCCAACCAGAGCTGCACCTCTAATTTAGAACTCTCCCACAGGCTTTTGTTGGTTGCTTATATAAATGTAAAGTTTACATCAACTATTATATACCGTACATACGCAAATATCTTTCTAGATATCAGATATTGTATACATGCAAATTTCCCTGTAACTACTAAATGCCTTGTATTCTTAATGCTCTTGGTCTATTTCTACCTCATAAAAATTTGTTTTGCATGATTAATGGCGAGAAACGATAATCTCTACAAAAAGTAAATAAAAAAAATATAGAAAACATAACATGCAATCAACCTCAGTTGAAGCAAACAAGAAATGTAAAGAAAAAGTAGGACTATAGTATGTACATAGTTGGTTAAGCTAGAAGGATTAATGTAGGTAAGGGTTACAAATAGTAAAAAAGATTTACAAGTTTTAAGGATGTATAGTTTCACATATTTTATTCACGTAAATTTAATGTTGAGTTTTTAGAAAGGGAGATGATTTTTTCACACCTCCCCCAGTAGAATAATGTACACCCACCTCGTAACGTGATTTAATGTTAAAAAGTGTTAAAGTTTGCCCAAAATTCACGTTAAAAGGGGGCGCATTATGGTATAAATTCAAGCTCTAATTTAATTTTGTGGCAAGAAACACAGAAGGAACCAGAAAAGGAAACATAGAAAAAAGTTAAGAGGAAACGGATCACGGTGAGGAAGTAAGATTGAAAAGAGGGATTTGCCATCAACGACTGAGGAGGGAAGCCGGTTAGCCAAAAAATTGACGGTAAGGATGGTATCGCTCCAATAGGCTTTAGGAACCCGCATTTGGAAGAGGAGAGTGCTGGCAATATCAAGCAAAGACCTGATTTTGTGTTCGGTTTCACCATTCAGCTGGGAGGTGTAGGCATAAGAGGATTGATGGATAATACCATGAGAGGATACAAATTATTGAAAGCCATTAGAGGCAGGAAAAAGTACTCTCGAGCATTATGGGTAAACAAAGATTTAAGATGACAGTCATACTGGGTGGTAATCTCGGCATGGAAAGTATGAAAAGCTAAAAACACTTGGGATCGATCCTTAAGGGGAAAGAGCCAAGTCATACGGGAGAAATTATCAACAAAAATGAGGAAGTATCGATAACCTAGAAGAGACATAGTCCGGGAAGGACCCCAGACATCAGAGTGGACTAGCTCAAATGGACGCGAGACACGACTAACCAGCCTGGGCGGGTAGGAAGTATGATGATGCTTCCCAAGCTCACAGGCCTCGCATTGGAAGGACTAAAGAGGGCCAGAGATAACAGAGGACTGTTGAAGTCGCTGAAGAAAAGGATGGTCGAGAGGGCAATGCCATTGATAGGTATCAACAGAGCTTTGTAACATATCACGAGGAGGATCATAGTCAAGGTAATATAGACCATTGGCCACACGACCAAACGCAATCGTCTTCCCAGTGGAAAGGTCCTGAAAGACACAATGAGAGGGGAAGAAAGGGACAAAAAATGATGAGTTTTGGTAATTTGGGTCACAGACAGTAAACTAAAGGTCAACTTAGGAACACAAAGGACCGATGACAAGATAAGACCTGGGTGAGGAGGAAACAGTGCCAGTACTAGAGATGGGTGCAATGATCCCATCGGCTAAAGTGATAGTAGAAGCGAGCTAAAGGAGCTGAAACGAGTGAAGGGAAGCAGGGTTACTCGTTATATGGTTGGAATCCCCGGAATCAATAATCCAAGGACTAGAGTTGTAAGAAGCGAAGCAGGTGGACTGTTGGGTTGTGCAAAATGGGCAATATGGGCTTGGTGATGCGCATGCAGGCGCAAAAACTCATCATAGTCAGCGCGGGAGATACAAACTAGTCCAGTGGAGGGGGAAAGACAACCACCGCCACAGCAGAAGATCCGTCACGAATATACGCTCCAAGAATAGAAGCCCAAATCAAGGGGGCATAAGTCAGCAGTGGAAAGGGAGCCGAAGGCGGGCAAGTCGATCCGGTAGTACGAGGGGATCTAAGATGAGAATCCATGATGATAGAAATATAGAGACAACCTCAAGCACACTACCGTAGAGGATAGACAAGAGAGAAGTGGAGAATCACACGAGGAGCTTGACTATAATAGCGTAGCTCCGACGAAGAGACAGAGCATAAGAAAACATAGGATCACTAGCCATGAGGAGAGGAGGGAGAGGTTAGGAGATGAAGGCGGAAGCACAATAGCTCACTCAAACATTTCAGCAAACACGTGGTGTACACCTTTGATGGGAAGAAGAGAAAGGGTAGGAAAAACAAGGAAGGAGGAAGTAAACAATGAGAGAAAAAGGAGTTTAGAAGGGCCCAAAAGACATACTACGGCTCTGGAGAAGAGAGATAGTAGAGGGAGGCATACAACTACACGTCAAAATAAAATGGCAATCTAGTGGATTAGGGCACTAGGAAAAATAGAAAAAGTTGCGAAGGAAAAAAAAAAGGAGATTTAAATTATGGTTAGGGTTAGGGCTTTAAGAACAAGGAAGCAGAATAAGGTGGGGGCAGGGTTTGGAGGGGGCGTCACTATTCACGGTACTGTTCAGGAATACTGTCCACGGGTACTATCCACGGCACTATCACAGTTACTGTTCAAGGTACAGTCCACGGTACTGTTCACGACATTATTTGCGGTATTGTTCACGGGTTAGGGATAGAGATAGAGAGAGGGAGGGAGGAGAGAGAGCTGAGAGGCGGAGGCAAGACAATGCGTACGTGGTCCCTAGGGCATCGTAACCCTAGGGCTTTGATATCATGTTAGAATAAGAAGAGGAGATGAGAATGAGAGAAAGAAAGAGTGAGTTGAGGATATCTCCAAATCTATGAAATCAAATAAAATAATATTTTATTTCATAGAAAATTTCGGCCGAAATTACAGAAACTTAGGGAAAGTATTAAATAATTAAAAAATCTTGATTTTTGGGTGAAATTAAATTTCGGCCGAAATTTCAATTGAAATTTCGAACGAAATATTGTAGGGTTGCTATTCTTGAGTTTTGAACCTCTATATTATATAATGGCATGAGGAAAGAAAGGAGAGATTGAATAAAGTTTACTTTTGGGATATCACTTGTGAAGAGAGCATTGGCTCTTTCACGTGGGTGAAGAAGCTTCGCTCCTTTCATGTGTTATATTGGAGGTTTTATCCAAACCGTGGCATGGGTTTTCAAACCCCCATGAGATTATTTTAGTTGCTTCTTATGTTGATCTCCATCTTGTGTTGCCGCTCGACGCTCCCTGCGTCAGTTGGTATCAGAGCACAAGAGATCTCTGACGAATGCCCGCCGGAATGAAGAAGTCGTTGCACCTAACATCGGCCAGCTTGATCTAGCCCCAGAGAATTGATCCTCCCTCTCAAATAAGGGCAAGCATTGATCCTCCCTCTCGTTGGTAATCCGTTCAGGCTCTTTATCCCTTCCCCTTCATCCACTTGCATGTCTGTGTTGGCCCGTTTCTGACTTGAGTGTCCGGAGCCACACCTCTTGGCCCACTAACACTTTCTCTGTGAGCGCAGGATCACAGGCTCTACCAGGCTAGATCAAGTAGCTGGATTCCAGGCATCATCAATCATAATATGGAATGCAATTGCAAATGTCGGTGTGTTAGAAATTTGATATTTTAAAAAGGTTTTAAATAGAATTGAAATTTGGGTATCCTGTACAATTTATACATCCAACTAATTCCTCACCCCTTATAAAACATTCGATAGTCTAGATAAAGTATCTTCTTTGAAAACTTATCCATGTAAAATTACGCAATTTGTTAAATGATGAATCTTTTTAAAAATATAGGGAGATGATATTTTCACCTCCACGCCCAAAATATATCATTGATTCTTAGGATCTGAGTTTAACTAAGGGCCTGTTCAGTTGCACGCAGGAAACGGAAAGGAAAAGGAAATGACGTGGCAGAAGGAAACGGAAAGGAAAAGAAACTGCTAAGAAAGCAGAAGAGTGCGCGTTCAGTTGCCAGGAAACGGAAAAGAAACAGTAAAGAAACAACAGGAATGTGCATTCAGTTGCCAGGGAAACGGAAAAGAAACATCACAGAAGTGGTGGAAATATCATTTTCTATTATGAGAAATTATACGGAGTTAATTTATATTTTTTCAGGTAAAAATATGGGCAAGGAAACATTAATAATTAAGAAATCAAGGTACTTATTGGGAACAAAAAGGCCATGTTTGGAAAGACAAGATCCATTAAATTGATCTAAACCATACACGTGGCGAATGTATATAGTGATCAAGACCGTTCAAAATGTGGGTCTACTATGTATGTCCATAAGCCAAAAAACCGAACTTCTCAAGCCATCCAACCCGTCTAAAGTATAGAAACATGGGCCCATCCACAGGTTTGAGTGCTGTCTGATTAAATGTGTTTCTTTTTTCTAAAGATTCTACCGCCACACGCCAATCATCATGTCCAGGCACTTTACTGCTTTTATTCTCGCAATGGGCCCATCTCTGTTAAGAGATCCTTCAGTGGGCCCGACCCCGCTTTGATTGATCTGAACCGTCCTGTAAGAACCGGTAAAAAATATATATATATATATATAAAAATGGCCTCATAGGTGGGTAATCATCGGCCATTACTCATTTTCCCCAAGTTAATCGGGCATGAGGACATCTGGCATAATGGGGCGTACACGATTCGAACCCAAGTCTAAGCTAAGATTGAACGGCTTCCTACCACTAAGCCACCGCCCCAGATGTCAACAAAAAACGGAATAGATATATATATATGTTAAAAATTTCCAATAGTCACTATTCACAATAGTCACTATGCGAGATTACTATGCAGAAATACTATGCAAGTTCACTATTGAGATACACTATTTAAAAGTATTATTCACAGTAGGACCCACCGAGTACTATTTACAAACGGGTCCCACCATCAGTAGGTCCCACATCAGCGGGCCCCACACCCGCAGGCCCCACATCAGCGGGCCCCACACAAGTAGGTCCCACACAAGCGGGTCCCACATCAGCGGGTCCTACCAACAGTAGGTCCCACAACAAGTAAGTCCCACACAATAATTCAAGTTACTATTCAAGCAAATAAACTAATAATATAATAATTCAAGTTACTATTCAAGCAAATAAACTAATAATATAATAATTCAAGTTACTATTCATGCAAATAAAATAATAAATAAAATAATAATATAATAATTCAGGTTAAGGCTATAAATATAGAGGCTCGCAGACGAGGAGAAGGAAAAAAAAAAAAAAAAAAGAGAAGAGAAGAAGAAGAAAAAGAAAAAAAGAAATCTGAGAGAGGAGAAGGAAAAGGAAATCTGAGAGAGAAGAAGGAAAAAGGAAATCAGAGAGAAGAAGGAAAAGGAAATCTGAGAGAGGAGAAGGAAAAGGAAATCTGAGAGAGGAGAAGGTAAGTCTGTCAATAGTTATTTATTTACACAGTGAAATATCGGTGATATGGTTGGTTCTACCACCTATGGATAAAGCGTGCATATGAGGCGATAACTCGCTATCGATTATGCAAACTTTATCATCATATTTGAACGGTGAAATGCTCGCATAGTAACCGTAAAGTAAACTGTAAGGAAAGAAAGGCGAAGAAAGGCGAACTGCTGAGCATAGTAGCCAAAGAATGGTGGCCCACATGAATAATAACATGCGGGGCCCACATGAATAGTAACATGCGAGGCCCACATGAATAGTAACATGCGGGGCCCACATGAATAGTAACATGCGAGGCCCACATGCATAGTAATATGCGGGGCCCACATAAATAGTGCATATTGGACAGAAAGGACATGAATTTGATAAAACTTAGAATTATTTACAGGTTAATCATTCCTATTCTTGTTGGGACTTTTCGGTTACTATCTTCACTCAGAAATTAAAAAGGCAGGTGACAGCTAGACCTTGTCTTGTAATGGTATTCAATATAATTGTCTATGCAATGTAGCTCTGCTTATAAATTGTCTTATAAATACCTGCTGAGTTACTTTATACTTGCTTGCTGGAATCAAATGAATTGAAATGAATGCTGGAATCAAATGAATTGAAATGAATGCTGGAATCAAATGAATTGAAATGAATGCAGGAAGAAAGGCAAAGGTAAGTAATTGCATACATGTTACATGGGGGAGAGTGAAGGGGAACTTAAGGGTGTGGTGGAATCATCCTGGGACCTAAGGTCCAAAGGCCAACGCGAGAAGCGTGTACTGCCTTTCGTTGGCAAACCAACCAAAAAGGGAAAGTATCCCCGAGGGATAGTATCCCCGGCTCGGCAAATGCGAGACCGTAATCCAAGTCCATAACGTCACTACCTTCAGACAGGGGTAGTGGGTAGCCGTGCGGCAAGGACACCGGCAGAAAAAAATAAAATAAAATGAAAAAGTCAGAAAAGAACTGACAGAAAAATAAATGGGGGAAAAGCCGGATGTACCTGGGGAATGTGCTGTCTCATAATTATTGCATGCATAGCATACATTGAAATTATTGTCATTCCTTTTATTTATATTGCCATGGGCATTGTAATCTTTATTATATTGTTTCTAGACATTATTGAGGATGTGGATTATATTGTATGCACTGTTATTATTGTCTCTTTTACTTTGCTCGGTCTCTGGATGACCCTGCTCTGACGTTGATTCCTCCACCACAGGGGTTGAGGCATTAGATGGCGGAGCATTTGCAAATGAATGAACCATGGGATAAGGGACTGTGTGATCAGAGAGTTTGTTCCTGAGTTTTTACATTTTGACGCCTTGCGTCATTTACCATGTCTATCAATACTTTGTTATGATAAGACATCTTTCAGTTGTAATAAGATTCTATCGTGGTTGATGCTTGTATAAAAAAAAAAAAAAAATAGTTACATGATTTTTGCTTTCTTTTGCTCGTATCGACTCGTCGGAAATCGGGTCGTTACAGTTGTGGTATCAGAGCCCGGGTTTACGGAAACCCTGGTGCTTGTGGGTTGTGTCGTTAAGTAGGGTTAGATAGCTAATAGGTGACATATGATGTGTCACATTTCAAGGGTAAACTGGAAAAAAAAAAAAAATTGATAGTGGTCCACCATCAAAGAACTTGTGCCCCCACTGTGGAAGGATTCACGTTGGGCAATGCTGGAGAAGAAGGGATTGCCCTAAGGCACCAGCCTTCATCCAAAACCACCCACCTCCGCCACAATATCAACCGGTGCAAACAATCAGCAGAACCAGGGAAGAAGAAATCAGTACCGCCCTCTGACCCAAGATAAGAACGCACAGCCAGGAACTGAAAAGCGTTTCTTCGCCCTAATCAACGAGGTACAGGATGGGGCCTAATCAACGATGACAACGAGGTACAGGATGGGGCAACAGAAGGTCAGAAAACTTATTTATAAATTATGGATTATGGGAAACAAGGGAATTCATAGGAGTAAAATGTCTGCCTAGAATAGAAGATTAGTAGTATTTAAGAGGCAGTGCAGATTATGATGGATTTCACAAGACGTTGATTTCTAATCAAAATTAAGATTTACAAAGTAAAGGAGATGATCTTAAATTATCATGTGTCGAGATTCTGATTATCAAGATATCTAGGTTATGGGCGTAGGAATTTCGGGGACGAAATTTTTTTTTAAGGGGGGTAGAATGTAAGAACCGGTAAAATATATATATATATATATATATAAAAATGGCCTCATAGGTGGATAATCATCGGCCATTACTCATTTTCCCCAAGTTAATCGGGCATGAGGACATCTGGCATAATGGGGCGTACACGATTCGAACCCAAGTCTAAGCTAAGATTGAACGGCTTCCTACCACTAAGCCACCGCCCCAGATGTCAACAAAAAACGGAATAGATATATATATATGTTAAAAATTTCCAATAGTCACTATTCACAATAGTCACTATGCGAGATTACTATGCAGAAATACTATGCAAGTTCACTATTGAGATACACTATTTAAAAGTATTATTCACAGTAGGACCCACCGAGTACTATTTACAAACGGGTCCCACCATCAGTAGGTCCCACATCAGCGGGCCCCACACCCGCAGGCCCCACATCAGCGGGCCCCACACAAGTAGGTCCCACACAAGCGGGTCCCACATCAGCGGGTCCTACCAACAGTAGGTCCCACAACAAGTAAGTCCCACACAATAATTCAAGTTACTATTCAAGCAAATAAACTAATAATATAATAATTCAAGTTACTATTCAAGCAAATAAACTAATAATATAATAATTCAAGTTACTATTCATGCAAATAAAATAATAAATAAAATAATAATATAATAATTCAGGTTAAGGCTATAAATATAGAGGCTCGCAGACGAGGAGAAGGAAAAAAAAAAAAAAAAAGAGAAGAGAAGAAGAAGAAAAAGAAAAAAAGAAATCTGAGAGAGGAGAAGGAAAAGGAAATCTGAGAGAGAAGAAGGAAAAAGGAAATCAGAGAGAAGAAGGAAAAGGAAATCTGAGAGAGGAGAAGGAAAAGGAAATCTGAGAGAGGAGAAGGTAAGTCTGTCAATAGTTATTTATTTACACAGTGAAATATCGGTGATATGGTTGGTTCTACCACCTATGGATAAAGCGTGCATATGAGGCGATAACTCGCTATCGATTATGCAAACTTTATCATCATATTTGAACGGTGAAATGCTCGCATAGTAACCGTAAAGTAAACTGTAAGGAAAGAAAGGCGAAGAAAGGCGAACTGCTGAGCATAGTAGCCAAAGAATGGTGGCCCACATGAATAATAACATGCGGGGCCCACATGAATAGTAACATGCGAGGCCCACATGAATAGTAACATGCGGGGCCCACATGAATAGTAACATGCGAGGCCCACATGCATAGTAATATGCGGGGCCCACATAAATAGTGCATATTGGACAGAAAGGACATGAATTTGATAAAACTTAGAATTATTTACAGGTTAATCATTCCTATTCTTGTTGGGACTTTTCGGTTACTATCTTCACTCAGAAATTAAAAAGGCAGGTGACAGCTAGACCTTGTCTTGTAATGGTATTCAATATAATTGTCTATGCAATGTAGCTCTGCTTATAAATTGTCTTATAAATACCTGCTGAGTTACTTTATACTTGCTTGCTGGAATCAAATGAATTGAAATGAATGCTGGAATCAAATGAATTGAAATGAATGCTGGAATCAAATGAATTGAAATGAATGCAGGAAGAAAGGCAAAGGTAAGTAATTGCATACATGTTACATGGGGGAGAGTGAAGGGGAACTTAAGGGTGTGGTGGAATCATCCTGGGACCTAAGGTCCAAAGGCCAACGCGAGAAGCGTGTACTGCCTTTCGTTGGCAAACCAACCAAAAAGGGAAAGTATCCCCGAGGGATAGTATCCCCGGCTCGGCAAATGCGAGACCGTAATCCAAGTCCATAACGTCACTACCTTCAGACAGGGGTAGTGGGTAGCCGTGCGGCAAGGACACCGGCAGAAAAAAATAAAATAAAATGAAAAAGTCAGAAAAGAACTGACAGAAAAATAAATGGGGGAAAAGCCGGATGTACCTGGGGAATGTGCTGTCTCATAATTATTGCATGCATAGCATACATTGAAATTATTGTCATTCCTTTTATTTATATTGCCATGGGCATTGTAATCTTTATTATATTGTTTCTAGACATTATTGAGGATGTGGATTATATTGTATGCACTGTTATTATTGTCTCTTTTACTTTGCTCGGTCTCTGGATGACCCTGCTCTGACGTTGATTCCTCCACCACAGGGGTTGAGGCATTAGATGGCGGAGCATTTGCAAATGAATGAACCATGGGATAAGGGACTGTGTGATCAGAGAGTTTGTTCCTGAGTTTTTACATTTTGACGCCTTGCGTCATTTACCATGTCTATCAATACTTTGTTATGATAAGACATCTTTCAGTTGTAATAAGATTCTATCGTGGTTGATGCTTGTATAAAAAAAAAAAAAAAATAGTTACATGATTTTTGCTTTCTTTTGCTCGTATCGACTCGTCGGAAATCGGGTCGTTACACGTCCATTTGATAGACTAATGTTAACGTTATCGGATGTTTGGATTACTTAAGTGGTGTAATTTTGGGCCGTAGGAGATCCAATGCCAAGTCGATCTGTCAAATAGAGGGTTCAGATCAATTAGAGGTGGACCCAAAGCCAAGTCTTTTAAATGGAGGGATCAGATCAATCAAAGGTGGGGACCCACTATACGGTGAGGTCGGGAAGCATTCCTCCAAACTGTTGGGGACTTTTCTTTTTAGAAAAAGGGTCATGCAAAGTGCAAACTGCTGGGTTACTCTAATGATCGACAAGATTTTTGTCTTTAGTAAAGCAAAAGGAAGGTGAGACATTGGATTGGGTTATTGGCTTCTGATCCAAGATCTAAAGATCAATGATAAATGCTAGAATATGTGAGACATTGGATTGGGTTATTGGGTTATGATCCAAGATCCAAAGATCGATGATAAATGTTAGAATATGTGAGACATTGGATTGGAATGTCAACGAGGCCGATGAACAGAATGGGCTGCTGCATGAACTTTGGAGTTGAGAGCAAGTTTTACTTCCTATGATTGGATTTTTTCACGGATCCATCCACGTAAAGTACATCATCAATCCAAGCTACAATGTTAAATGCTAAACCTTCCAACACTCTTGAGTAGCTCTCTAAGATTGCTTCCCCAACATCCTGCAAGAAACAATGAATGTTACAAACAAATGGGCAACCATGTAAATTTCTTTCCATGAAATATTAGTTTATCAGGTGGTGAGAGGGCTAGGGAGGGTGGGAGATGAAGAAACTAGAGATAACATGACTAAAATGCAGGAGAAAATAAATTGTATTTTGTTTAGAGTTTCTTTTTTCCTTGCTTTTCAGCCTTTTCTCATCATCTCCTCACTCATACCCTCTTTAGTCTCTCCTTCTCCACACCCCCTAGCCCTCTCTCGCTGCTTGATAAACTACAATTCCAGAAAAAAAATTTCATGTCAGCCCAACATGGCCTAAATTTATGAATGTTCTGTGTACATTTAGGGGGTTATTTTGGATAATTTCAAATTTTCAGAAACATATACTCTTGAATTTTGGACCGACCAAATTCACCATTTCTGAGGTGTTGAGACACTGTTTGAAACAGACCAAAACCTTTTCTTCCTCCTCCTGTATCTTCAATCAAGCTTCAAAATCTAAATCCTCAATTGTCTTGACTTCATTAGACAAACTATGTGGACAAATTAAAGGCAATGGGAATGATGTTGAAGATACTAAGAGGAATGATCCAGAAACAATTACAAGAACGGTAGCTTATAAGGTCTTTAAACTTAGAACTTCTCTCAAAATTAGCACAATAGATTGGAATACACCAAACACACAAAAATAATATATGAAAGAAACCCATCAGCAGGAATTTTTGCACAATCCAAATCTAGCCCGCATACAACCTCAAGGAATTGAACTGGATACAGGAACCATTTGCAACAAGAAAACAAACCAATCTAGGAACAGTTACAGGAATATTTGATTCTATAGGCCATACAAATTTAGTACAATAGATACCATATATAGAAATTTAATAGAAATTTCCCTCCACTCTAGTACAATAGATCCCATATATATTAAAATTAATGAGCTACAAATACACCCAACAAGAAGAATTTCAACAGAATTATAACCAAGCCCATGAAGTGTTACAGGGAAGCAAAATGAACCCAGAAACAACCACAATAAACAATCTATTTCCTTGAGAAATCTGATCCAGATCAGAGAACAATTTCTTATTTCAGCCTTAAAAATTTGCTATAAATGTATAGAACAGAGCAACGACAAATAATAATAGAAAATAGTAATTGAAAAATCCATCTTGAAGACTTTTCATAGAATTTCGACCATGAACCAAAATAGAACCACCAGCGATCAAACTAATCCAGAAACAATCACAAGAAGAGTAGCTTATGAAGTATTTACACTTCAGAAATTCCTCTCAAATTTAGCACGATAGATCGGTATACACCAAACATGCACAAATAGCAAATGAAAGACACCCATCAGCAGGAATTTTTGCAGAAGCCAAATCAAACCCACATACAACTTCAAGGATTTGAACTGCATCCCCCTTTACAACAAGAAAACAAACCAATCTAGGAACAATTACTGGAGAATTTGCTTGTATCTGCCAAATTCCCCTCCACTTTAGCACAACAGATCCCATATATATTAAAATTAAAGAGCTACAAATACACCCAACCAGAGGAATTTAATTAGAATTCAAACTAAGCCTATAAACTATTACAGGGAAGCGGAATGAACCCAGAAACAACTACAAAACAATCTCTTCCCTTGAGAGGTATCTAAACTTGAAAGGTGAGAACTTTTAAATTGTTTCTCAGCACTTTGTCAATTTGACAACATATAACAGTTCATATGATTCATACAGATTTCATTTTTGAGATCAATAAGATTGATTCCTTGCGTAGAATCAGTTCATCAGTTGGCAAAACTTGTTGGAATGTCAACGAGGCCGATGAACAGGGTTGTCTGTGACAATTCAGGGTACCTTTGCTTCAAACATAACAACAAACTCTCAGCTCTGCAAGCAAGAGTCCCATTTTTATCTCCATCAGCATTATTAATGCATTATTTAAGGCCTTCTAAATACATATAGTCTTATAGATGGGATGTCCAACAAGATCAAGCTGTTGCAATCGATCCCAATAAGCTCTCAGCAGCCAAGTAGATTCGGAAAGCCTAAAGATTTTTTTATAACCCTATGCCATAGTTTGACACATTTTACATAGCTGAAAGTCAAACGCCTACAGAAAAAAAAAGTTCCATATAAAACACTATCATTCTTTACACGGTGGATATCAAGGACGGAACTTCAACATCTCCACAATATTTGATCCTAAGCCCCCTAAGCCTACCAAATAGTCCACTAATACAAAAAAATACTCAAAAAAACTTAAGAAGCAGATTTTAAAAGCAATATAATGGAACCAACAAGAAGGAGGGAAACTCATGGTAACACCCTCTGTGGCACCACCTCTGCCCTTTCATTTCGCAACTCCTCTACCTCCTCAACCCTTTCGCTGCTCCGATACCTGGCTCTCTCCAAATATGCGTCTAGCTGTGACTGAGCCTCCGCCAACGTCCCAAATGAGCGGTAGCATGCTCCGCTAAATTTGTCAACTTGCTCATGGCACTCTGGCCAAGTGTAGTAAATCCCAGGCCTCCTGCCATTAAATACAGCATAGTACTTCTGCTTCCCCATACTCACCTAACAAAAAGACAACATATTTTCGATGAAAAGATATCAAAGCATCATCCAAATGTTAAAATAGAAAATATGCACCGTCTGCCATTAACCGCCATCCAAATGTCAAAGATCCCATACAGATAAAAATAACTACCGCCATAATTACTAACATCCAAAATAAAAGCTACCACCATAGCTACCAACATCCAAAATAAATAACCACCATCCAAAATAAAACAAAGTGTCATAAAAGCATTGTTCATATAACAATAACTACCACCATAACTTGTCTCAATCATCCATCTGTTGCCTGATGAAACGAGCCATCTTCCTTCGGATGTACGATCTCCTCTCATCCTCCTCGTACATGATGAAAAGATGGATTTATTGTGAGGTACTCTGTGGTCCTCAACAATATATCCTGCGAAAAACCCCCAACCCCTCTAACAGCTTCGCGAAGCTGTGCAAGGTAAGCAGGGGCACGATCACCTGTGAGGGCATCGGCAACCTTGTCCATGCTTGTTGAGAGACGCGACATACTATCCAAATGTGCCCCACCCTGGCGAGTCCTCTGTCGTCTGGTACCATCCCGTCTTAAGGGAGATGTCTCACTACCACCATTAGTAGGATCTGCTTCTGGAGATGGTTGGTGGTGAGACATGGGGGTATGGTCATCTGCAAAGTCATCCCCAATGTCATCAAGACTGACTGGCTGCGAACTTGCTATGCTTGGATTCTCACGTGTCCTAGCCCCGGCCCCTTTCGCGAACTCATCTCCAAAGATTTTGCACATATCGTCATGCAAAACATGATGGGTAGTGAAGTGTTTCTTATGTTTTGGATGAGCCTGTGAGAAGGAGCATAAAAAATAAGAAGATATTGGATATGGTATTACTATAAGAAGATTGTATCTTGAGAGGAAGTGTTTCTTACAGCGACGTAGTCATCGTAGACCTCTTTCTCGCAGGTGACCATTTTGATCTCATTGTCCCAACCAAAACCGCTTCTACTCAGGATGATGCAAACACTCTTGTATGTTTCTTTCATAGTCTTGATGCGGTTTTTTATGTGCTCCTTATTGAGTTGGAGGTTGAAAAAGGCATTCATTGCAGTGGCCGCAGCTACATAGGCATGATCCTTAAAACCATTAGGGATTTTGTACCCCTCTGCGATTTGAACTAGAAGGGTATCTACGAGCACCTTGTCCATTTGGTCATTCCAAATGACATTCTTCCCCCTCTTCTGCGAGGTTTGTGGCGCAGTTGTCATTCTGATTCAATATACACATATATGTTCTTTAGGAATCATACATCCATATAACAACCGGAGATGTATAACAACTTGAATAAATACACATACAACCATCAAAAGATACAGCATACATCATCCAAAACAACTAGCTACTATCTTCCTTCAAAATTTTAATACATCACACTAATAACAACAGAGTTACTTGAATAAACACACATACAACCATCAGAACATAATAAAGTTATTCGAAACAGTAAAAGAGTCATATAACCCTAACATCAATGACGTCTGCTGAAATCATTCCACATCTGTGTGCTAAGCGTGTTTCTAATTTCCTCTCCAGCTCTTTTGTCATCATCCCTTGATTGAGGAGGATCTCGTGGTATGTCCTCATCTTCCACAGTTTGTAGCAAGAGTTGTCTAGCTCGAAAGTTGTCCACATCTTCTAATATTGAATCATTAGGCATGAAACGCCGAATATGATTATGGATGCAACAACATGCTAAGAAGATGTCAATCTGCTTCTCGATATTGTACATTGGTTCTTCATTAAGAATATTGAAACGCTTCTTCAAGACGCCAAATGTGCGCTCAATGACATTTCGACAGGACGAGTGCCTATGATTGAACAACTCATTACTAGTCCGTGGACGCCGCCCACTCCACTCACTTAGGTGGTATGCGGTCTTACGATGCGGGGTAATGAAATGTCGTAAGAGAGGGTACCCGCCATCGGCGAGGTAAAACTTTCCTACAAATAAAAAAAGATTATATATCAGCAACTAGTAATAAGTGGGAACTTGTTTACTAGAATGTAACTATGTCATATACAATGTACCTGGAATAAGTGGAATCTTGTCAGCCCTTGTTAATGCATCCGCTAACACTCTCGAGTTGGAAGCCGAACCCTCCCATCCGGCTAGGATATACGTGAATTTTAAGTCAAAGTCACAGGCCGCCAAAACACTTTGAGCTATAAAATGCTTACGACAAAAGTAGGCAGGTTTGTCTTCAATACGTACTTTAGCACGTATGTATGTCCCGTCTATTGCACCGATGCAATCCTTGAAATATGGCATCCACCTTGGATTCCCCTCAATCTGCGATGGTGTCTCAGCTGTCGGTGGTTTGATGAAGAAATCTTGCATACCCAAAATTGCCTTTAGTACTTTGTTGAAATACGTCGAAACAGTTGCCCTTGAACGTCTAGCGCATGCTCTAATAGTCCTAACCCTCTGATTATGTGCCACAATATGCAAGAAGATGGCAACTTGCTCCTCCACCTTACAATGGATTGTATCTTGTAGGATTTTCGCCCGTTTAAATATTTCAACAAATTGACGAAAGCAGCTGACGTTCATCCGTAGCAAGTTATGACAATGTTCATCTGAATCGATGACAAAAGAAATGAACGTACGACGCGTGAAGTAAGTGCTTTCATATGGAGCTCTGAGAAGATACTTTTTGTAGTACTCTTTCCAAAGTACTAACATAGCAGCAGCACCAGCCATTAGTAGTGCGACTGCTTGCCCAACTAGCACATTCCTACGCTTCAACTCAGCTCTACGCATCAACTCTTTCTTTCTCTTTCTTGTAGGACGACGAGGCATCTTACTCTAAAAAAGTAGTCAATAACTTAATTGAAAAGACAACAAAGTAAAAAACATGGCATCTTAAACACAATCACAAAGAAGACAATCACAAACAATCCATCCATCCATAAACAATCCATCCATCCACAAACCATCCCTCCATAACCATCCATCCATCCATAACCATCCATAACACAATCATAAACAAGACAAACACAAACAATCCATCCATCCATAAACCCTCCCTCCATAAACAACCCATCCATCCACAAACTATCCCTCAACAAACCACCCCTCCATAAACCATCCCTCCACAAACCATCCATCCACAAACCATACCACCACAAACCATCCATCAATCCAATTACATGCAACCACATCTACCTAAAATATATTTATCTACCAAACCATCCCTCCATAAACAAGCACTCCATAAACCATCCATCAATAACCCATCCCTCCATAAACAACCACTCCATAAACCATCCATCCAAAAACCATCCCTCCATAAACCACCCAATCCATCCACAACCCCCCCCCCCCCCCCCCCACAAACCATCCCTCCATAAACAATCCATCCACAAATCATCCCTCAATTAATAACATTCACCATCACAGATGGAAAAATTCTTGATAATGAAAATCAAATGAGAGGCTGACCACCTGCAGAAAATTCAATACCTCAATTAATAACATTCACCATCACAGATTTAATATTGGAGTAAGAAAACCGAAAAAATCAAAGTATTGAAATGTGGGGTTTTATCAGAACTCCAGGTTTAAAAAATCACAGTTAAAGATCTATTTTCCCCTCTCAATAGATCCAAAATATCCCATATTCAGATATAAAAAGGAGAGAATAAAATCACAAAACAAAATGACAAAATTGCCAAAAAAAGAGCAAAAGCTACAATCCATCCAAGACATCCTCTTCAGAGAAAAAAAATTGATATTTCCCTCTCAAAATTGATATCCATCCAAGACATCCAAGTAAAAGCAAATGTTACAATGCATCCCAGACAGCCAATTGAGACACCAAAAATCCAAATGTCCGAACAAAAAGGAAGAAAATAAACAGGTTCTGCTGAAAAAATTGAAAAAATAACACAGAAAATAAAGAAAATGCAGAAAAATGGAGAACAAATGGAAAAGGGGTTAGATCGAAAGATTCCAAATAAAAAAACATCTATCCATACCTTAAAATCACAGATCTTAGCATATACAACAAGAAGTCAAAAAAAAAAAAAATGCAAAACGGGGGAAAGACGAGAAGGAGACGACGCCATCAAAATCTTCAATTAAACCCACGGAAAAAACCTTCCAAAATTTTGAATGAAAACACTCCAAACCCAAACAACACCACCATCATCTTTTACACCAACATAAACAGACCCCCACCAATCTTTTAAAATTAACACAAGCCCATAGATCTGAAAAGTACTTGGGTTTAGAGAAGATCAATACAGCAAAAATGGCACAAAAAATGAAAACCCGAACAAAACCCATATCCAAAAAAATACGAGGGTTTAGAAAGCATAGATTCAAGAAACACAGCAAAAAATGACACAACAAAATGAAACCCGAACAAAACCCATAGATTCAAGAAAAAAATGAGGATTTAGAAAGCATAGATTCAAGTTCTCCATAGCAAACCAGACATTTGATACCCAATATCCGGAAAAAATTCAAAAAAAAAATGGAGAAAGGAAGAAAGGGAGGAGGCATACCTGTTGGAGGAGTGGAGGCCGAGCTTCGGTCGGAGAAGAAAAAGCAAGGAGGTGGTGCGATGGTTGGAGAAGATGCTAGGGCTTTTTTTTGGTCGCTTCTGTTTTCGCGAGAGGCGGTAATCGAGGAAAAGGACTCGAATCCGAGCCCTACGCACGGATTTGGTTCGGCGGAAAGACCCTTGCCAACACGGATTATTCGGATTCCACGTATGACTTTTATTTTCTCAGCGCTTTCCGTTCATGGGCAACAAAACGACCATATTACTCACTTTCCACGGAAACAAGGTCTATTTTCCTTTCCGTTTCCGTTTCTTAGGCGCAACTGAACAGGCCCTAAGGGTTAGTTTGGTGAGAAATTATATGATGCCCGACCGTCACGTGACAACGGTACTTGACGGTCGGGCACCATATATCTAGACAGACCAAGGCTGGCTGGGCAAAATTTGAACCAATAGACAACTTGACTAAGCTAGGGTCAACATGTGTGAAGTGTCTAGTTTAGGTCCAACCAAGAAAAAGGTCAAACCAATGAACAAGCAGCGCTTTCTGGTTTTTTTTTTTTTTTTATAATTGTTTGGCACTTTGGCATTCCTCTTTAGGACCACCTTCATAAACTGTTCTGCCTCCTTCAGTAGGGAGTCTAGGGATCATGGTTTTAAATTTCGGCTGATTTCGGATTTCATTTGGATTTTGGTTGGGACCGAAACCGAAATTTCGGCTGAAATTTTGATAAATTGAATTTTTTTCAAAATTTTTTTTTCCTGAAACTTCGGGCAAAATTTTGCTAATTTCGGCCGAAATTTACTAAATAATAAATTAATACTTTTTTTACCGGATTTCAGCGGAAATTTTGGTGCCCGAAACCGAAATTTAAATCCTTGGTAGGGACACAACACAATTCTTTGTTGTACTTTCGTGTTTGGTCTCTGGGTTGGTTCTACACATTTCTATTGCTACCAGTTCTTTGCAACTTGAGTCAACTCGGGCGAGTTTTGAGTTAACGAGTTTTGGTAGTATGTTTGATCCAACAAAATAGACACAATAGAACTTCATTCAATCTCTTTCTTGTCTCATCATCAATTATCATTGTGCTTGATGTGTACATAGACAGATAAGGGCCAGTCACAATCGCAATAGTTTATTAAGTTTATATATACACCATCAAACAATTACATTTTGTTGTAATTAAAGAGGTTTACTCTATACAATGACCTTGGAGTCTTGCAACTTCTTTCTCCTTGGACTCTTGAAGCATTGAATTACACGACGAGATGGCCTCTCTAACCGACAAAAAGACCCATTCTTTCCCAGTCTTCTCGAGAAGATCAGATGCCACAAATTTCTCTGCAACGTCAATCCTGGGATTTGTAAATGCGACCTGCACAAATAAACCACAAAAATATTTAGAGTTCCATCTACTCTTTTATGGAATGAAATAAGGAGAAGCTATATCGTACCTTGATCCCTCTTCTCTCATTCCTTCTTAGAACTTCATTGAGCATATCAATGCCAGTTTTATCAATGGATGTGACCCCTAAAAGAATAAAGATACTTCAGTAAAGGAACCGTAACACACATAGACGAAGTAATAACTGTGCACTTTTCTCCACTATTTTGGTGGTGTGAAGCTCACTACTTTCTAAGGAGCTGTGGGCTAATCTAAAATAGACCCATTGCTCAAGCAGTTGGTGGGCCTTACAACCCCACCAATTCACCAAAGCATTGGGATTCAATGGTGCTGAAGAGCACATACACCTACTATTCCTTGTATGCACAATAGGCCATTTTCCAATCATAAAACCACTTTGTTTTCTTCTGAACTAAAGTTATTGCAACAGAAGAACTTACCACTCAAGCCATTCAAAAAAGAAAAAAAAAGAACTTACCACTCAAGTCTAGTATGATAAATTGCAAGTCATCCCCTTTGGAATTTATATTTTTCTCATCTTCTTCTTCGACCCATCTCGTAATCCTGGTGAAAAGACATAAAAAATCTTTTACTTATGGACAATGAAAAATCCCAACTGTTAATATAATCTCAGATCAAACCGTAATCAGCAGTGTGCCTATGTCCTAAGGAAAGATAGGAAAGTTTTAAATTAGGGCAACAAGCTTTTCTCTCGGTCCCTCAAGCTATAACTATTTCACATCACCTTAAATTAAATCACCCTTTTACAATAATATAAATACTCTCGGTACAAATACTGAAGATACCCCCTAATAATAGGGTAGGCCTAAACTTAGGGGGCTAACCATGGTGATCACTTGCCAATATATTACAAGGCAACTATCTTTACGTCTTTAAAGTGGAGTGCAATTTGGGTCGGGTTGGGTTGAGTATTTGCTGAAAAATGAATTGGAATCAATCCGAACCGAGCGATTTTATGGTAAAAGGTCGACCAAAATTCCCAAAAATCGAGTTTCACCCCTACTTTAAACCCCATTAAGATCCACAAGTGGTTTTTTTGAAAAAACTATGGGAGCTGATAGTACTGAAAATTGGACATCAAGTGAATCAATATGACTATTGGTATTAGCATTTACCTTTCTCTTATGTAACCAGCGTTTGCAAAGTAAATTGGGGATCCTAGTTGAAGAATTAACATGCTTGGGACCCCAACCATGCTATTATATTGCTCCACATCACGATAAATTGAAGTGTTTGGTACATTCCCAAGCTTAGCCACCCCAGGTCTAGCTACATATAACAGTGCTCTGATTATAGAAAGTCCTACCTGCAAGTTGCAACAAATAATAGAAACATAAATAAATGACAATAACAACTTGCTGCATTCCTCGCCCAAGATGCTAAAAAAGAATCCAATATATTCCCACCAAACTTGTCGATTATGTAATTTAAGATTATTGATCAGATTGAACTCTTAGCTTTAGTGCTCTGTCTTTTGTTTATTTCAAGGTTTGTATCCCCCCTCTCATATGTTCCGAGTTGGATGATAACTTGTTCCTAATGTGCAACATCTTTATATTTATCTAATAAACAGGTGGGGGTCCCCATCAAACTCTCGCTTATAGATCAGATCTCATAAGATCATTGGATTGTGTGGGTGTTGAAGTAGGTGACTTGATTTGATTAGGATGATCTACTCCTAATCTAATCTGAATCTTTATCTCCTTCCTTGTTTATCACCTTGAGTGTTTTGCCGAGCTCAGTCGCGTGAGCTTGTAACTCCATGCGGGGGGCTTTAAGGTGGTGGGATATTTGTTCCTAACCTCATTGGCAGGGTGGTGCACACAAGGCATCGAAGTCCGACTTGCCCGTTCTGACATAGCTCCGGGTACTAAGAGCAACGACTCCGGCTTGAAGGCAACAAGCCTCGTTCCCAACAACACCGTGTCCTCTCAAGGCTGGTCTCAATTGGACCACCACCTTCCATTTCAAAAAAATCACCGTGAGTGTTTTACATAAACACTCGTTAGGAATTAATTGAAAATTAACTAAGATTTGGCAGCCATGAAAGTTTTTTCAATGGAATATTGGTCTCTCAAGCGGTGGGAGAGGATTAATGAGGGTAGCGGACAAAGAGAATTGAGAGGACATAAGTGAGGAGAGGGTGGTGATACGTGGCTAGAAATAGGAAAAAGAAAACGTGGCAGCCATGAAAGTTTTTTCCAAGTAATATTGGTTTCTCAAGCGGTGGGAGAGGGTTAAGGAGGGTTGGGGACAGAGAGAATTGAGAGTACCATGCCAAACAACCAATTACTCCAAAACCTTGGGTTTAAGATTATTACAACCGATTGTAAGTGCCAAACCTATTACCTAAACGAGTCCAATAATCAAGTTTAGCATTCACAATCGGTTCTCATAATCTTAAATGAAGAACACGCCCATAGAGTTGGTGTTATTTAGGCCCTGTTCGTTTGGGGTTATGATAACCGATGGTGAGCCCTCAAACTGATTATTGGACTCAAAATGAATGTCATTTTGAGTCCAATAATCAGTTTGAGGGCTCACCATCGGTTGTCATAATCCCAAACGAACAGGGCCTTAATCATTTATACTTCAACAATAACAATAGCAGAGATAAAGATGGTTACCGACATCATGAGACCAACGATCATGCTAAAGAAGACAACGCCAATAAAGGCAGCCATGCAAATAAGAAAATCAAACTTGTCAACCTTGAACACATGGTAAGCCTCCCTGTATTCAATGAGTCCGAGCATGGCGTTGGTGATAATCGCTGCGAGGGCGACTAGAGGAGTGTAGCTGAAAAGAGGAGCTAAGAACAAGAGTGTAAGCATCATGCAAATTGACATCACCACATTTGACATTTGGGTCTTAGACCCCGAGTTGCAATTCACCGCAGATTTTGAAAATGGCCCTGAAAAATCAAACACATCCCCAATTTATGTTAGGTTTTGCCACCACGGTTATTAGTTAGTACTTGTCCATTACAATGAAAGTATATGTATGAGATCATATACCTCAGTTTTAGTTTTCTATCTAAAATCTTTAGGCAGTTATGTGGGAATAGTACCATAATTCTACATATACTACGATGAAAGGGTCATTTTTTTTTGTAAGCCAGCCCTTTCTTTAACAAGTTTCTGTTTCTTTTCCTTCTTTTTCTGATTTGTCTCATAATTTATTGCTCTCTCTCTCTCGATAAACTTCTCATAAATCTCTCTTTGTATGGTGCAACCTCATTGTAATAAAATGAGGTGGGCCCAATGAAAATGGTTTCTAACATCTTGATCTCGTTTTGTTTGTAACATCTAGGCCTCCTTTTGTTTGTCTTCTCCTAAAAAATGGTTGTATTTCCACTATCATTTCACGTTAGTAATTTGATGGCCCAGATCATTGTACCTGTGGTCAAGTAGCATGATGTGAAAGATCCAACGATGTTCATCATCCCAAAAGCTATCATCTCCTTATTCCCATCTACGTGGTAGTTTTTCATAACTGCAAAGATCCTCCCAATTGCTATGCCTTCCTGCATTATAAAATAGATACTAATCACTAATACTGAAAACCAATGATAAAATTATGATAAACATTTGAATAAGTTTCTTCTGAAAATTGTTGAGAAAAAGAGATAAAAATACAATCCCTTCTTCTCAGGTCTCTTACAGTTAGAGCTAGGGTGCCCGTCAGTAGCCCAGCTTTTAAGGTTGCTGGTAGATATCGTGAATCGAAGTTCAAAAGTTTTAGAGATGAAGGATTTATTCCTTTTTTCAAGTGACCCACCTACCAAAAAAATTATATATCGTCAGATTATGCATAAATTTTGAAGAATATTCTAAAATTACGAAGAATACTCTATAAGGCTGTTTAGAATCCCGGATTGTAGCTATTTCAAAAAAAAAAAAAAAAGAATCCCGGATTGTAAGGATTTTACAAGATAAAACCAGGATCTTATAAGCTAAAACCATATTTTTTTAATTCAGGATTATAAAATCCATGTATCCAAACAGCCCCTAAATAGTTACATTTACAAGGTATCTAATAGGGCTGCAACTCGAGCCGGGTTTTACCCGACCCGCATCGACCCGACCCGAAAATAGCTTGGGTCGGATTCAGGTTTCATGGGTTTCGGGTCGAGCCGGGTTCAGCATTCAAAAGCCCGCATGAATCTCGGGTCGAGCCGGGTTTGAAGGGGCCCGACCCGACCCGAGTTACATAAGTTATAGTATGTACATTTTTTTCTATTGTTAGTTAAAAGTTAAAGGGATAATTACATTTACACCCCCTCTAGTTTCTGACACATCCACTTCCACCCCTATAGTTTAAAACGTGACAAATACACCCTTGTAGTTTCAATTTGTTTAAGGTAGGCCCCCTCACCTGAAGGTTCGTCCATAGATTGAAGGGTTAGGATGATCCGATGGAGCTGATTTTTTGGGCACACCCTATCTATGTCAGGACCCATCAAATGAACGCTTTGGATCATCCAAACAATGTGGGCCCACATTATTTGGATGATTTTTTGGTAGTGTTTGGATTCGGGTAGAGGCCCACATTATTTGGATGATCCAAAGCGTTCATTTGATGGGTCCTGACATAGATATGGTGTGCCCAAAAAATCAGCTCCATCGGATCATCCTAACCCTTCAATCTATGGACGAACCTTCAGCTGAGGGGGCAAACCTTAAACAAATTGAAACTACAGGGGTGTATTTGTCACGTTTTAAACTACAGGGGTAGAAGTGGATGTGTCAGAAACTAGAGGGGGTGTAAATGTAATTATCCCAAAGTTAAAAGTGAAAACCCACGCACCCACTGTATGTGAGTATAATTTCTGCTTCTATGAGTTGAGTTGATTCAAGTGTTTGATTCAGCATTGTTTGATTGTAATTACAACATTGTTTGATTACAGCATTGTTTGATTCAAGTGTGATGTGAGTGTAATTACATCACTGTTTGATTCAATTGTAATGTGAGTGTAATTTCTGCTTCTATGAGTTGAGTTGCCTTGCCAAACAAGAATTTTCCTTAAAAATTTGCGTCAACGTGAAAAAACCCGACCCGACCCGAACCGACCCGAGATTTATCATGGGTAGGGCCGGGTTTGGGAATCGTGGGTTTTCCGAAGAAAAAAAACCCGACCCGATCCGACCCGAGATATTTCTCGGGTAGGGTTGGGTTCTCCAAAACCCGACCCGCCCGACCCGAGTTGCAGCCCTAGTATCTAACATTGCCATAAAGAAACTTTCATGTATAAGACATTTAATATTTAAAAGAGATTTCACTTTTTTTAAGGTTTTAACTTTCATTTCCCATCCGAATGATCGATTGATCGGGGCATGAAAACAAACTGATCATCAAGCTTGGGAAACCTAGAAGGGTCTCTTTTTCATCATCCTTGATCAAGGGACTAAGATCATCCGATGATAGTGGGACCCAAACACCATATAGACTGGCTGTTGGCTTATGTGGTAGGATCAGATCTACCAAATTTACATTAGCATATCTATAAGTAGAACATTAAAATAGGTCCAGATAAAGGGTCCAGATCATGCTAGAATTGTAAAAGTGGGCTCCATGAAGTAATATCATCCCCTAAGAAAGGAGAACCAAACCATAGAAACAAAAAGAGGGGCATATCAAGTATTAATATCGAATAAATATGTGGATAAGGGGCACTTAACTATATGAATCCCATGCTTCTCTGCATCGGCGAAATAAGCGATAAGACAACCCATCACCACGACTAACATAGGGGATATGGCTGAAACCCAGAATAGCTTTGGTTGTCTTTTTCTCTGCATTAATTTACACATTGTTAAGGTTTTAATAGAAAATTTCCATATATATGATTCAATTAAAACATATTTTCTAAGATGCAGTTTAACCAGAAACTCCTTCACTAACCAGAAATGTAGTGAAAAGCAGTAGCGCAAGAAACCCTAACCCCAAAACTACACTCTCCCATCGCCACTGCACACACACGAAAAAAAAAAAAAATTAGGACCCACCATACGGATGGTCTAGATTAACGATAATTGGTTTGCCTATGAGCATGATAAAGTGCAAATCAAGTATGTTATATAAGAGATTTTATATGGTGTAAGGCCTTACAACACTACGGTTGGGGTACTGCCCTTGATATTTGATCAAACAACAGCTCACTTTTTGAGAAGCTGCGGTTGGATCAAATGTCTAGGGTGGTACTTCCACCGTAGAAAGGCCTTATTGTTGTAAGGCCTTACACCATATAATTTCTCGTTATATGTAATTGGAAAACTTGGGTCGGCCCCAAGGTTATTTAAAACAGAGGAATGATGGACACAAGGGCCCTCTCATCCTGGGCCGGAAACATAAAAAAGAATAAAAAAGGAAACAGAGAAAAAGAAAAAGATGAGTTTTGTATTAAAAATAGGCAAACCTCGCTGGTTTGGGAGAAGATAGCTTCCATCACAGAAACTATATCAGTTTTCGTCGTAAAATACGTCAAACCAAGCATGCTCTTCAACTGTTGAAGGATTATGATGATCGCAGTTCCGCCCATGAATCCGAGTATTGTCGGGCGAGACAGAAAATCTACCAAAATCCCGAGCCTGTAAAAAAAACAAAAGAAAAAACAGAGGAATTCATTTTCCACAATGCAATCTGAAAAAACAAAGCATCTAAAAACAGAACATCCCTTCCCTCTATACCTGAAAATTCCCAATGCAGCCTGAAAAACTCCAGAAAAGAAAGCTGCGGTGAAGAACAAATGTTGATACAAATCGGGATCTTCAGTGAATGAAACTTCTTTTTGTATAATGGAAGCAGCAAGTAACGACGCTGCCGCGACGGTTCCCACAGCGAGATGCCTTGAAGTTCCGAACAATGCATAAATCAAAGGCGGCACGAAGCTCGAATCTACAACAAAATCACCAAAATAAAAAATAACCGTTAATATGAGACTCCTAATGTATCCCTATATTTCACATAAAGGTTTAATGCTATATTTTTTCTGTATTTTGATGGGTTAGAAGCAAGGTTGAATATCTCTTCTTTTTATCTTTTGTTCTATCTCATTAATAATATTCGATTTAGGGTTGGGTTTAGGGCATTTGTTAGGGTGTATTGGAAACATAATTTTACACATGTTTCGAATAAAAAAAAGGGCAGTGATAAATCAACCCCCCAAATGATAAATCGACTCCCCATGTGTTTATCTCTCTCCTCTTTCTCTCTCATATGGGTATGAGAGAGAAAGAGGAGAGAGATAAACACATGGGGAGTCGATTTATCATTTGGGGGGTTGATTTATCACTCCCCCAAAAAAAGTCTCAATACATTTGTAGAAGTCTCCTAACATTCTCAAAACATGAGTAAAAAGAAAAAGAAAATCATAAAGAGGCACAAAAACAAGATGAATCGAAACACAATAATAAAAGGGGATGTTACCACTCCCAATTTCTTCCTTTTTTTTCCCTAAAAATGCCCGCATTGCCCTTGTTTATTCTTCTTTTCCTAAAAATAAAATCATTTCTAGGCAAACAAAAAAGACAAAAAAGAGGTGGAAATGTCATTTCCCAAGCAAAATTCTTAAAGACAAAAATGCCCTTCTTTTTTTTTTCTTTTTTTCTTTTTTTCTTTTCCTTGCATCCCACGCCAATGTTTATTTATCTTTTCTCAAAAAATATTCATTTGTCAGGAAACAAAAACAGACAAAAGTAGTGAGGAAAATTCATTTTACAAACAAAATTCTTACAGAGGCCGATAATGGGAGGCAGATTAGCCAACTTGGCATAGCTGATCCCTTGAGGAATTGCAAGGCTGGCGATAGTAATTCCCGAGAGAAGATCATAACGGAAAAGATTGAGTCTGTATTTGGGTCCCCATTCGAGAACTGGTAAAAAATATTTAATCACCTTGCCCACTTTTCCCAAAGCCGATTGGTTTTTAAATTGACGAAAAGGATCATCGGGAAAGAAAGTCTCTTTCAGTGAGGATTTGAAAGATGTCTCAAAACTTCTTGTGTTTGAGAAATTCACAGTCACCGAATGATTATATTCGTCATTGTTTCCCATGGCTGAAGAAAAAGGGGGCAAGGGAGTGAGAGAGAGAGAGAGAGATGCAGAGAAGATTGTGAATGATAGGAACGAGATTCTCACGTATTTATATTTCACCTACGTGGAAATGGAATGGGTGTGATGCCTAATTTTAGAAGGGGTTATTAGGGAACGTGGAAGGATTTGATTGGATGGTTAGGGTCGTATTCGTGTGATTAGTTGGAGATTATCCGGATCATGCAAAAATGGGATTTTAGTTTTTGGGGGATGGGATATTTTGATAAGATCATAAGATTAAGAAAGAAAAAGACCAGGTAGGATTATGTACCCTTGACCGGACTCATTGCCATGTAAACAATTGGGAAGTGAAATATTCGCCCCTTTTTCTTACCCGGGCCACCCCCTATCTTCTGTTCAAGTCGACCGTTATTCTTAGATGAAGTATTATCTGAGTAACATTGGTGAAAAGTAAACAAGATGGTTTGCTTAACCAAGGATTTCTATCCTCTTGGTGAACAGCCCTTCGGAAATAAGCAGAAACATAAGGTAAAAAGGAGTGCATGCAGCAGATGTTAGATATTAGGCAGTGGGTTCTTTTATTTGCTTTATAGAGAGTTTAGTGCAACCAACTTTAGCATGAAAATAGGCCCAAGTAAGATGAGGGGGCGACTATATCACTTTCCTTCTTATAGCAGGAAAGCAGTTTTACAACAGCAAATATACATTAAAGAAAAGTACGGAATGTGGGCCGATGTTTAGTGAAAATACGGATTGCGCGTACCTTTTAAAACAAGAACAAAAAACGGGCTAATATTTAAAATTGGGTTGGAAAAAGACCTTGATACCATTCTGACATCAACAGAAACATCATTAAGCCTTCTTTTTCATTACGGCGTGTTTCACGAGGTTCTTTTGGTTCGTTTGGTTTTTGAACCGATAGAAGTCACAGAACCTTGGGTTCGTTTCTATCTTGGCCGTCAGAAATACCTAGAGACGGATGGATGCCTGACACGTGTTGAAAAACTTTTTGAAATGCTAGCGGCTCTATACATAGTCGGTTTGATTTGGATTGAAATCTTTCTGTGAACCCAGAGTCCTTGGGTTCCTTTAAATCTTGGCCGTCGCCAATATGAATAGACAGTCGGATCCACACCACGTGGACATCAATATGAAACAGTGGCGTCTTTTAATAATACCCCTCTCTGTAACTATTATTCCCTTCTCTGTAACCATTATTTCCATCGGCATACCCATTATTTCTGTCGGCGTACCCATTATTCCCCTCTCTATAACCATTATTTCCATCGGCGTACTATTCCTCTTCCCCTCTCTGTAACCATTATTTCTATCGGTGTACCCATTATTTTCGTCGGCGGGTACCCATTATTCCTCTCTCTCTGTAACCATTATTTCCATCGGCGTACCCATTATTTCTATCTTGACTGTCAGAGATACCTAGAGACGGTTGGATGCCTAACACATGTTGAAAAAATAAGTGAGAAAAGATAACGTCTACCGTTCTAAGCCAAAAGATATTGTCAATGTTCCAAAAAGTACAATAACATCGGGGTTCCAAAAAGTTTTCCAACGCGTGTCAAGATCCATCCGTCTCTAGTTATTTCCGACGGCCAAGATGGAAACGAACCCAAGGTTCTCTCGGTTCAAATACACATTTAAATGAACCAAAGAAGCCTCGTGAATCGTGCCAATTTAAGTGGCAGTAATGAAAAAAGGAGGATTCTGTCGATGTCGGAAGGGTATTTGGGCTTTTGACCACCCGATTTTGAAATTTAGCCCTTTTTTTCTTCTTGTTTTAAAAGGTGCCCGCAATCCGTATTCTCACTAAACATCGGCCCTCATTCCGTACTTTTCTCTATGAGGAATGATAGATACAAGGGAGCCCTTGCATAAAGAGCCAAAAAAGGGCTCTTGATTGAATCCACATCATCAAATGTAACTGATTTTACCTTTTCAACTAATTTTAAAATGTAACTGAAAATGACTTGGATCCAATGAAGAGCACTTATGCGGCTCTTTATGCAAGGGCTCCGTTATATCTATCATTGCTCTTTCTCTATATATTATCAAAAAAAATTTAATTAGGCACATGAACCGAGAAATGGGTTCAACATTCATTAGAAAAAGGAGTGAAGTGGGTCCCAATAGGTGGTGGGCCCAGCATGCATCGTGTATCCTTTCCCATACAATGCGGGGGGAGAGTACTGGAGAAATTTAGGCACGTGTGCCATGTTTTCATTTTTGGTAATACCCACCTGTGCTTGTAAAGTTTTAGATTGAAATGGGTTGGCCAATTCCAGTCGTAATGGATAGAGTTCGTTTATTTATCTGCCGATTTTGTGGGTCAAAATAGGTAAAACACTAAAACTCAACCTAATTTAGGAATGTGAGAACAGAAGGAAAGTTTAGGTACCGAATAAGGGAAATAAAAGACTAATCAACTCATAAACAGTTTTTCAACAAAAAGAAAGATTCCAAGAAATTCAAACAAGCTGTACCAAGACAGAGAGTCACTTTACCATTAAGGGTGAAAGGCAATTTTGGATCCTACAAAGGGGCATGTGGGGGCATAGCTGTGAGATCAAGACCGTTAATCTTGTAGAAGAGAATGAGGTGATCCATGGTTGTGGTCCCATCCCGAACCCACATCACATTGGTTAGTTTTTTTTGGCAGGACGCTAAAACAATGCTTGATCTTGAGGGCTTAGGACAGTCTTATCAAGGTTTTCTCAATAGCATTCGGCCAACCCTAGAGTTGAACGTTTTTTTTTTTCAACCCTATAGTTTAAGTTAAGATAAGAGGGTCATCACATGCACTTTTGTCGTGTGTGAATAGAAGACAGTATGGAGTCTGATAGGCTAGCCAATGGAGTACTGTCTCGTGGTGGCATGATATTAGTAGAGTCCGTATGCCTGCACTGGGAAGCTCTTAGCAATAGCAGGTTTTAGTTCTTGTTGTTTCAGTTTCAGTTGATTTTCCTGTATTTTTAGGGTCATGTGGATACGTGGATCTTAGAATCCAGGTTTTAGCTTGAAGACAGTGTAAAAGAGGGTTCGTGATCAAGCTGTTGTATGCTGTCCTGGCATCGTTTCTTGGGTTTTAAGTAAGAAATCCAAGTTTGATTTCTAAAACCTGAAAACATGCGACGATCTCTTTCTTCTCTCATCTCCCATGAACAATTTTGAGGATGTTGAACAAAATCCGCCGGGCAATCCGATCCGATCCCATCGTGCACAAATTTAACGGGAAAGTGAAATAAACAAATCCAAGCCACAAGTTGAACACCAAGATTTTACGTGAACCTACTCCACGGGCGAGAAACACGATCTTCCACTATGAGAAAAAACAATATACAAGGATTACAATGGATTAATCACAAACCCACAAACCCGCAACCCTTTCCTTGATTCTCAAACCCAAGACCGTACCCAAGAGATAAACCCAAAAAAGAACCCTAGAGAAAACCCCGAGATAAAAAACCTCTTCTCCCTTTCTCTCTCTTTTTCGTCTCTCTCTCCTTTGGCAGCCGACACACCAAAGACCTCTTGTTTTGATGCCGCCTATGAGAGAAAAAACTCTTCTTGATACTACGGTTTTGCAAAAAACCCAAAAGGCAATTTCTATTTCTTTGCCTTTACCTTCCCACCCAAGTAACCCATTATGGGTGGGAAATAAGGCAACTTTCCCAATAGAGGAAATCCAAGATTCTAAAATCCGCATATAAAAAAGGCCCCTCAGTTGACATAGCGTTCCTTTAATTAAGTATTGTTTTAATTAGTTGTTAGCGCTTTGTGTTTCTCGTTTGTTTTGGGAACTCCTAGTCCTCGTGCCCTTCTTTTTTATAATTTTTTCCTTATTTAATGAAAGCCGCTTATGTTCTCATGCCTCCTTTAGTTTCCGGAAAGATTGGTGATGACCTGAAATGAGATGAATTAGAACTCTACCTTGGATCAAGGTGAGCTTCTTTATATCTTCCATTAGAAGAAACCTTTCAAGGCACCACAAACTGAGACGTTGGCCATTTGACCAGGTAAAATTTCCACCTTTCAGAGGCAAGTCAACTGGTTCCCTTTCCAAAATAAGTCCATAGAACCTATGCATGAAAGGTTGGTTGATTTCGCTTCCGGCCATCTACCTGTATTACAATTTACAATCCTCACTTCATTGACTAGTCGGTACGCGCTCTCCACCTTGTTCTTTGTCCTTTCATTCTTGACTCAATCTGCCGACTAGATGTACGCAATTTCGAGGAAAGAGAATGCACGAGATGAACCGTCCATTTGATGGGAGGAGGTTGTGCCCAAAATGATGATTTCAACCCTCCATAATATGCATTACCTCTATAGATCCAAGGGCTATGATCATCCCTTGGAAATAATTTTTTGGGCCCAACCTATTTACATTGTGGCCCATCGAATGGACGGTTTGATCATCCTATGGTGTAGGACTGGAGGCCGTACTGTACTTTAGAAAACTAAGGGACTGTAAGGGCTTACACCATATAATTTCTCCGAAATTTCGCGGAAAGAGATTCCACACTCTTTGCTCCATAAATCCAGCCTCACAGGAGCTCGGCTTATAGCGCTCTCTCTCTCTCTCTCTCTCTCTCTCTCTCGCCATAGCTTCCCCTTCTGGTCCAAGGCCGATAATCATCGACATGGACAGGCTCAGCTGCACTGGGGAATCGAATGAGGGCGATCTATGGACCAAACACTCCATTTACAAAGTCCCACCTTACATGTTTCATCCCAACAAAAATGCATTTGAACCTAAACTCGTCTCCATCGGTCCTTACCATTATGGAAAACCCCACTTGAGATCCATGGAAGAACAAAAACACAGAGCTCTCGGTCATCTTCTCAAACGATCCAACAAACCCATCAACGATTATATGATGATATTGGACGACGTTCTCCAAAATCTAATGGATTCTTATGAGAAGCTCGACGATATATGGCGAGATCGAAATACGTTCTTGGAGCTTATGATCCTCGATGGCTCCTTCTTGCTTGAGCTCTTGTGCTCTTATAGTGGGATCATCGAGGACTATGGTATCAATGACCCTGTTTTTAGCTGTCAAGGTTCGTTCAATATCCTTCATAATATAATATCGGATGATTTAATGGTTGAAAACCAGTTGCCTTTGGGGGTTCTTGAGAGGTTACTAGCTGTTGAAAGCGACACCATGGTAGAGGAAGAGAAGGTGAGTCTTTTCCAATTTCTTCTATATAGAAATGATATTTCCACCACCTCTTCCTAAAAGATATCTTCAACTCCACCCTTTTTCCTTTTTGGACTGATCGGAGCAGCTTACTCGTTTCGATGATCTAAACCGTTCATTTGATGGGGATTATCTATTAGATGTGAATTGTTGGTCAATTTTTATTTGGAGTAAGGTGTGTTTTTCTGTCTAGAACCTATCCATGATGTGACCAACGGATGAATGGTTAGGATAATTTATAAATGGACTCTTCGATTGGACCCACAAATCAGGACCCACCAAGAAGTTGATATCATGTGAAGGAAAATGATATATTTATGAGTAATATGGGATTGAACTAGGGCTGGCAATTTCACCCGAAAAAGAGGGGATCCGCCCCGCCCCGTTTGGGGAGGGGATTCCCCGATTTGAAAGGGGAAGGGGAAGGGGAATATAAAAATTCCCCGGTGCGGGGAGGGGAAGGGGAAGGGGATGGAGTTGTCCCCGCCCCGCCCCGCCCCGCCCCGCTACGCCCCGCTAATCAATGCCATTTTTTTGTAAATTTTTAAGTGTTGTTTTTAAGGAAAACGACTAGAAACTCTGTGGATCGGCTACAAGATTCCCCCAAACATAAACTTAGCTTGTCTTTTCCTTTTAATTAGCTTCTGAGAGCATTTTGGGAACTATAATAACCTTTTCACAGATGTTGAAATAATAAAGACAAGCTGAGAGCCTGAGACGCTGAGTGTATGCAATTATCAAAACAGAAAATTGCTGAAAGATGAGGTCCTCTTGTTATTTATGTTTGTTGTCTCATCCATGCATTTCTGATTTTGTCCATCTGTTTGTTGATCACATGAATAGAATCATAGCATTCATCACAATATTGTCTGTAATGGACGTAGAAGAAAGAAGCTCTGTTTGCTGGTTTGGTTGGGTTCCAAAGAGGGGCGGGGCGGGGATTTTGTCCCCGAAGGATGCGGGGAGGGGAAGGGGAAGGGGAAGGGGAAGGGGATTAGATATTCCCCGCGGGGAGGGGAGGGGGATTCCCCACCATCCCCGCAGAGGGGAAGGGGAAGGGGAGGGGGGAAATTCCCCGCAAAGGGGAAGGGTAAGGGGACCCCAACATCCGGCCCCGACCCGCCCCGTTGCCACCCCTAGATTGAACCTCTAGTTCAATGGTCAAGGCTTTGTCCTTGACCTAGAGGTAGGAGATTCGATCCCAGTTTACCTAACAAAAAAATGAAAATTATATATTTGTCAATTGTCCGCTTTTCTTCCCCAGGCTAGTAGGCCACCCGCTTGTAGTGTAAACAGATTGTCACGAACAAGGTTTCAAATTTCAGTTTCGGAATGTGTTTCGGTCCTCACCGAAACTAAAATTTTGAAATTTCAGTAAACAAAATCAATCAACGGCTATTTTATCTTCTACAAAATTTCGACCGAAATTTCGGGATAATGTTAAATAATAAACATAAATCAAATTTATGTTTCCTAATTTTTTGCCACTCATCATCACCGGAGACTCTAATTTCCAGTATTTTGTTTCTGAACTTGTAGCCACTTCACCCTCATCTCCACTTGGAGACAGCAAATTCTCATGAAAAACAATTCACAGTAGCCAAAAGTGTCCTTAGTTCATTTTAAAGGCATCAATTAAAAAGTTACGATATTTTAGTTTATTTAAAGGCAAATGGATGAATTGAAAAGTATCGTATTATAGTTTCTTTTTAAAGGCAAATGGCGCCCATGCTTCCATATATACCATACTTGCCTACATCTCATTAACCTTTTCAGCATACTTCACTAAATAAAGTTGGTATTATCTCAAACTTTATGCAGAATAACAAATCCCTGAACAAACTTGTGGTGGGATTCTTTATACCTTCCATGAAACCAGTCCCTGATATAGGAGGAGGCCTACACATGTTGGACTTGGTACGGAAGGGCATGATTCTAGGCCCACGAGCAAATACGAGTAGGCGTTTACTTTCGGCCGTCATCCGGTCAGCGTCGGACCTTCACGATGCTGGAGTTGAGTTCAGAAGGAGCAAAACTAAAAGCATAAGAGATATTACATTTAGTAATAGTACTGTGAAACAACCAATCACTCCAAAAGCTTAAGCTATTGGAGATGGTGTTATTTAATCTTTTATACTTCAACACTCCCCCTCACATGTGGCCCCTCTTTCTAGGGTTGGCCACACGTGGCACATGTGGCCTCTCTTTTGGGTTTGGCCATTGCATGTGGATTTTTGCTATCAAGGAAGTTTGAACTGTGGACCTTTGGCTCTAATACCATGTGAAATAACCAATCACTCCAAAAGCTTAAAGCTGTTGAAGATGATGTTATTTAATCTTTTATACTTTAACAGGTATCCTTAGTCTACCGGTTTTCATAATTGAAGGTGGAACCGCTTCCTTCTACCTCAATGTCCTCGCCTTTGAGCGGCTTCACCCAACCATAGGCCGCCGTGAAGTGAGTTCCTTCGTTGTCTTCATGTATGGTTTGATCAATTCCAAGGAGGATGCTCGGTTACTCCGTTCGCCAGAGCTTATCAAAGCACGATTGGTTGCAATGAATCTATTGCTGATCTAACTAAAGAGCTTGCGAGGGACGTGTACTTTGATCCTTTTAGTCCTCTATGTGAAGTGCGAGATATGTTGAATGAACACTATGTGAAGAGCACGAAGAGGTGGAGCAGAAGAATTCGTGAGTGGCGTTCTAACCTTATGCAAAACTACTTCAAGAACCCTTGGACTTTAATCTCTGTAGTGGCTGCAGCTTTCCTTCTTGGCCTCACCATGACTCAGACCTATTACACGGCCCTCGGCTACTATAAAAAGAAATAATAACTCATAAAAAATGCTTCATATATATTTCTTTTACTGTAGAAAAAAACAGTCTCTTTCAATAGATTTTCTGATACCATTCTTTTGCTCTCTTTTATTTTTGCTGCCTAAATATTTCCTTGGTTGTAACTGTAATGGGCATGTTTGGAAACAATGAAAAAAATATATTCCATGGAATATTAGTCTGACGTGTCATGAGAACTGGACAATGAGAGAGATACTTGAGAGGGTGGGCGTGATAGAGGCATGAAAAGCCCCTGAACAACAGGGGAAAACCCCAATTTGAAGTAGGAAGTAGGGTATTTAATTTAAAACTGTTTTACGGATTTTTCATGCTTCATCCCCTCCAGCCTTCTTAAGTCCCTCCCCCACGCCACCCCACACAACAACCCCCCCCCGCCTTGGCTCTCTCAATTGGTCCCATGAGTATTCCTTGGAATAATTGTTCGCTGTTGCCAAACTTGCCCTATATATCCATAGTCTAAAGATCAACAGATAGGATTGAATCTTGATGATCAACATTGGGCCCCACATGAAAGTGTGTATAATATGAACCCTTGACATGGTTGATGATCTTGTGATGAGTGATGGCCCATATGGTCCTGGTCTCATGGGGCTCAGATCATTAGATCATGCTAGACCAATGGCAAGTTGCTTGAATTATTTTTGTGGTTCATATCACATCCACATGGCACATTAGCATGTCCAAATGTGAGTGGGCACGTCGGGTTATCATTTCTTTTTAAAGATTCGGTTGGTTAAAGATTAAAAAATCACTAATTATTAGTGAGTAGAAGAGCAATTAAAAGTTCTTGGAAAATAAGATATGGGAGGCATCTCTCCTGATACATGGCAGGATTGGAACAAAGTATAATCTGAAATAAGTAAGCTGAGACTAGGAAATAATTTCAATCTTGAAAGGGCAGTTAAGGGAGCATGAAATTGAACTACTTAAAGGCTCATGATTTGACTTTAAAAATCATGGCCATTTCTTCAATTATCCAAACCATTCATCTTGTAAGATTTAAAATTCATAGGTGATGTCCTAAAAGTCTCCCAGCTTAGACAATTCTTACCCTATGAACAATGGAGATTTACAAAATTGATATGAAGAATTGATTTATGTTGGGACCAGGGTAGAACCCACCCTTAAAAGCTAGCCCTTAAAGGGAGGGTGCCCAAGTCCTTATAGGCCTATCCACATCCATTCACTTATCTGATATGGGATCTTTGTTTTGCGTGGAACCCCCAACAATTCCCCCTCCACACTGAAGCAACATGGAGAATCTCGCCCCGCCACTGTGGAGCAACGTGAGAACTACGAGATCTTCCTCAAGTGTTTTTGTCATCTTCGGGGGCATACCGGGGTTATCGTGATCTTTTCAGAGGAATTTTTCCATGAGGCACACTAGGATTACCACGCCCCGGCTCTCATACCACCTATTGGGACCTAGGTAGAACTCACCCTTAAAAGCTAGCCATTAGGGAGAGCGTCCACGTATTATTACAAATAGAAGGATGCTTGGGATTTGCTAGGGACCATCGCATAAAGGCATTTCACAGCTAGCTGTTGCATTTAATTCACCTTAGGTGGCTGCTCTCAAATGCAACACCCAGCCGTGAATTGCCTTTCTGCAATGGTCCCTAGCATTCTAACTTTTAATTACTTAGTAGTGATTTAAAAAAACAAAAAATTGTGGTTGAACTCGATTTAACAACACGCATCATGGATGTCCGCATGGGATGGCATCCGGCTTTGATCCAGACAAGCCATAGGGTAGTGCCTGCCTCACATCTACCATGCCCCCAAAATCACATTGGTAGGTTGACCTTAACTATTTGATTAAATATATTTCTAGCCACCCTCGTGTTTTTTTGACTTTTACTATCCATTCATTTTGATCTTACGATTAGATCATCCAATCACAGATTTTTGGCAAATTGGAGATCCATGTCTTTGATCACGTATGGGGTCCACCAGTTCACCTATTTGCAATGTATCATATTATAAGTTTTTACAATGTGTCCCATGTACGCATATGGGAAACGATATATTCACCCACTTTCCTTCCCTGGCCACGTCCTACTGTAAAAAGACGTCACAAATATCTCAGACATTTTTAAAATATAGCGATTTTATCGTGAAATTTTGGTAAAATGATAAAATCTTCAAAATTTCCGAGAATTTAAAAAATATAGAAATATTTTCTTTTAGGAAATGTCATCAGCAATACTGTATTTTGATTTTTGATGATCGCACTAATCACTTTATTAAAAGTACGGTATAGCCCGCACCATAGGATGATCTAAACCATCCATTAGACAGGCCACAGCCTAAATAGGTTGTGTCCCAAAAATTATTTCCATATGTTGATCCTAACCCTCCGTTCTATAGAGGGTTAGGATCAACCCTAACATTCATATCAGAGGGTTAGGATCAACCTATGGAAATTATTTTTGGGGCATAACCAATTTAGGCTGTGGCCCATCTAATGGACGGTTTGGATCATCCTATGGTGTGGGCCCTAATTGGTGGAAGGATGGATTGAGAAGGCCCTAATTGGGACTTTTGTGGGAGGTCTCAAGGATGAGTTAGCGGGAGAAGTTCAAGTCTTCCGTCCGAAGACATTGAATAATGCTATTGAATTAGCGCGGATGATGGAAGAGAAAATCCAACATAGCCAGATATTTCAAAAGGGTACAATGATTGAGCATGAGTACCCAACATCATATCCGAAGGTTCCTCCAAGGCTTACAATGGGCGAGATGAAGGAGAGACATTCTAAAGGGTTGTGCTACAACTGTGACGAGCTATTTGTTCCTTGTCACAAATGCAAGTTTCCTCAATCCCAGTTAATTCAAGTTCTTGACAGGGATAAGGAGGGAGCAGACGAAGAAAATCAACCGCCTTGGCTTATTTCCCAGCCACCTGAAGATTTTCCGTTGATGTCGCCACCGGTTCGCTCCTACCTCAAACCACCATTGGCCTTTTGAAGTACCAGCTACATACCCTCGAATCACCTTGGTTCTGACTCCTCCCGATTCGATCAACACGGCCAATGCACATGTGTAGCTGCCAACCTGTTGACTCACCCAGTCAACCTTGGAGAGGGATCTCGATCCATCCTCCCCAACGCAGGTATTGTCACCCCTTCACCATCGTCTGCAACCTGAAAACTTGTCCCTACACCAACTGCGAAAGAGACCCTACGCGTGCACACTCTTCCACTTCGTTTTCAACTATCCATCGAGATCTTAGGACACTAGTCATAGTGTCCAGAACCAAACGATATAATTCGCCACAATTATCTCCTTTTATCAGAACCAGATAGCCGTGTGTGATTTTCATGGCTTCACATGCAGTTGAAAACTTGCAACCCCTGGAGTCCAACAGGCTAAGAGACACTAGATTCCTTCGCATCTTTGGGACATACGCCACACCACCCAAAGTACGAACCACTCCATTAAACATTTTGATATTTACAGTCCCAACTCCCGTGACGTCACAAGTAGACTCGTCACTCAAGGACACTACATCCGCCCTTGTCTCCTAGAGCGTATCAAAATATTCACTCTTCGAGCATACATGAACAGAGCACCCTGAATCTAGAACCACTCATCATGAGGAGAAGTGTGATTACCTGTGGAGACTGTGAGAACGTCTCCAAACCCTTCTCTCTGTTCATCTGTTACCGCCACCACAATATTCGAAGCACTATTGTCCACCTGGTCAGCTCGCTTTGGACAATCCCGCTTGATGTGGCCATATTCCTTGCATCGGTAAGATTGCACGCCCTTTCCGCCGGCTCTGGATCTTGACCTGCTTTTTCCTGATCCCCTGTCAGACGACCTTCCTCTTTGATTCCCACCATGAACAACCAACCCATGCTCTTCATTTGCACTAAAAACAGTTTTCTTCCGCATCTCTTTAACTTTTCGTCAACCTTGTGGAGTTGATCCACAAGCCCATTGAACACCGTAATGTATTCCAGAAAATCCCCGCCTTCCTGCATCTTCAGTGCATACAATTGCCGCTTCAGATACAACCGGTTGGCCAAGCTTTTTGACATATATAGTTTTTCCAACTTCTCGCATAATTTATGCTCATCTTCTTCTTCCATAACATTAAACATAACACTATCTGCAAGACATAGTCGAATTGTGCTGACCGCCTTCGACTCTATGTCTTCTCACTCGCCACCACTCATCTTCTCCGGCTTCCTATCATTTCCCTTCAAGGCCTTGTTGAACTAGGGTGTCCTTCACCCGCATCTGTCATAGAGTGAAACTTCCCTTTCCGTCAAATCTGTCAATGTTGAACTGAGTAAAACTCGATTTTATCGCCATCTCAGATTACTCCGCACTTTACGGTGTAGCGCTTCACCTCGAACGAGGATCTTTCCTTAATAACCTTTCTACTCCGAAAGATCTCTCTAACCGCGATCCAGCCGCAACACCCACGGTCACTCCACCCGGTCTCGATGATCGCTCCACCTGAGCTTTAATACCACTTGTTGAACAAAATCCGCCAGGCAATCCGATCCGATCGTGCACAAATTTAACGAAAAAGTAAAATAAACAAAAGCAAGCCACAAGATGAACACCAAGATTTTACGTGGTTCGGCCAAGCCTACTCCACAGGCGAGAAACACGATCTTCCACTTTGAGAAAAAATAATATACAAGGATTACAATGAATTAATCACAAACCCACAAACCGCAACCCTTTCCTTACTTCTCAAACCCAAGACCGTACCCAAGAGATAACCCAAAATATAAACCCGAAAAAAAACCCAAGAGAAAATCCCGAGATGAAAAACCTCTTCTCCCTTTCTTTCTCTCCTTTGGCAGCCGACACACCAAAGACCTCTTGTTTTGACGCCGCCTAAAAGAGAAAAAACTCTTCTCTTTATAATAGGGTTTTGCAAAAACCCCAAAAGGCAATTTCTATTTCTTTGCCTTTACCTTCCCACCCAAGTAACCCGCGATGGGTGGGAAATAAGGCAACTTTCCCAACAGAGGAAATCCAAGATTCTAAAATCCGCATATCCAAAAGGCCCTTTAGTTGACATAGCGTTCCTTCAAGTATCGTTTTAGTTGTTAGCACTTTGTGTTTCTCGTTTGTTTTGGGAACTCTAGTCCTCGTGCCCTTCTTTTTGATAATTTTTTCCTTATTTAATGAAAGCCGCTTATGTTTCATGCCTCCTTTAGTTTCTAGAAAGATTGGTGATGGCCTGAAATGAGAAGAATTAGAACTCTACCTTGGATCAAGGTGAGCTTCTTTATATCTTCCATTAGAAGAAACCTATCAAGGCACCACAAACTGAGAGGTTGGCCATTTGACCAGGTAAAATTTCCTCCTTTCAGAGGCAAGTCAACTAGTTCCCTTTCCAAAATAAGTCCATAGAACGGCCTATGCATGCTTGAGGAAAGGTTGGTAGATTTCGCTTCCGTCCATCTACCTGTATTACAATCCCCCATAGTACACCTAAGTCATTAGCCACAGAAAAGAATCAAGATACATTTGAAAATAAATCAAAGAGTTACTCTCAAATGAATCCATTTTGCCTGGAAATGCTTTGTGGACCACCTTTTTGAAGCATTATCTTGTCTTTTGGTTGAAAGATCATGGACTTCTTTGACCATTGCAGATGAAATAAGTCTTAAGCATGTATGCAGTATTTGGTCCTTTTGAAGCATATCTTGTCTTTGGTTGAAAGATATTGAGTATCTTCGATTATTCCGCTGATCGTTCAAAAAAATGACATAGGAAACCTTTATTATTGAGAATGAATATTTAGTATTTAGTCCCGGTTTCATTATCGCTCAAAATATTACAGTATTTGGTCCTTCCGAAGCATATTAAGTGCTTATTATTGAAACCTTTATAGATCGGAGGGTTGCGATCATCCTATGGAGATGATTTTTGGGGCACAACCTATTTGTTGTGGCCCATCAAATGGACGGTTTGGATCATCCTATGGCCCATTCAGTTCATTTTGAAAGATATGAGGCCTACCTTGTTCAAAGAATTTATGTTATAAGGGGGTGAATTTATCACTGCCCATTTTTGTGTGAAATTGAATTATACTCTGTGTGACATTGAATTATCTTCTCTTAGAAGGGGGTGATATCAGGCAGTGACCTTATGGACCTCAACCGTTGTAACAAAAAGGGGTAATCCTAGCTGGTATGCAACTAAGTCGGGGTGAAGGTAGGCTGACACTATATCTGCACTGCACCTATGTATTAAACACGGGAATGTTCCACGAAACATTCCCGAATTTCCTGGAAGCCCCGAATAAAAATTGGCTCCACACGGGGGTTGGAGGAAAGTTCCTCCAACCCCTCTATGGAAATATCAATTCCAGTCTAACTTTTTATTTTCAGAAGGAATTGATACCCTATTATACCCAAGTTTTGCTCACTTCTATCACATTCAGGAAATACACTTTGAAAGGTAACACTATATTGACTAGTTGGTACGCGCTCTCCACCTTGTTCTCTGTCCTTTCATTCTTGGCTCAATCTGCCGACTAGATGTACGCAATTTCGAGGAAAGAGAATGCACAAGATGAACCGTCCATTTGATGGGAGGTTGTGCCCAAAATCATGATTTCAACCCTCCATAATATGCATTACCTCTATAGATCGAAGGGCTATGATCATCCTGTGGAAATAATTTTTTGGGCCCATCCTATTTACATTGTGGCCCATCGAATGGACGGTTCGATCATCCTATGGTGTAGGACTGGAGGCCGTACTGTACTTTAGAAAACTAAGGGACTGTAAGGGCTTATTCCATATAATTTCTCCGAAATTTCGCGGAAAGAGATTCCACACTCTTTGCTCCATAAATCCAGCCTCACAGGTGCTCGGCTTATAGCTCTCTCTCTCTCTCTCGCCATGGCTTCCCCTTCTGGTCCAAGGCCGATAATCATCGACATGGACAGGCTCAGCCGCACTGGGGAATCGAACGAGGGCGATCTATGGACCAAACACTCCATTTACAAAGTCCCAATGTTTCATCCCAACAAAAATGCATTTGAACCTAAACTCGTCTCCATCGGTCCTTACCATTACGGAAAACCCCACTTGAGATCCATGGAAGAACACAAACTCAGAGCTCTCCATCAACACCTTAAACGATCCAACAAACCCATCAACGATTATAAGATGATATTGGATGACATTCTCCAAAATCTAATGGATTCTTATGAGCAGCTCGACAATATATGGAGAGATCGAGATACCTTCTTGGAGCTTATGATCCTCGATGGCTCCTTCTTGCTTGAGCTCTTGGGCTCTTATAGTGGGATCATCAAGGACTATGATATCAACGACCCTGTTTTTAGCTATCAAGGTTCTGTCAATATGCTTCATTATATAGTTTCGGATGCTTTGATGGTTGAAAACCAGTTGCCTTTGGTGCTTCTTGAAAGGTTGCTAGGTGTTGAAAGCGATACCATGATGGAGGAAGAGAAGGTCAGTCTTTTCCTTCTTCTTCTATAGAAATGATATCCCCCACTAAAAATATCGAGCCACATATATCTTAAATCCCCCCTATGTGTCTCTCTCTCTCTAACCCAGAGGAGAGAGAAACACATAGGGGTCGATTTAAGATATTTGGGGTCGATATCACTGCCCAAAAAATATCTTCGACTCCACCCTTTTACCCTTTTGACTGATCGGAGCAGCCCCACTTGTTTCGATGATCTAAACCGTTCATTTGATGGCCGGAAATCTTTCCCATAGGATATATTTGGTGTAAAATGGACAGTTCAGAAAATTCCAACTTTCTATGGTGGAGAGTCTGGAGACCAACAAATGAATGGTTCAGATCATCCAAATAGGCAGGGCACAGGCAACCTAATTTCTTCCACTCGTTTTGCCCACTTGTGTGGGACCTCCAATAAAGGAAAAAGATAGGTAATCAATTCCCTCATGTGAATTCGCCCCTTTTTTCTTCCCTAGGCCAGCCCATTGGTGTGAGTGTATGAGTGTGCCCTCCCAACAATAACAAGCGATTACCCATTATCAGCGAGGGGATGTGATATATTTGCCCCCTTTTCTTCCTTAGGCTAGCCTCCTCTAGTGTATATATGACTACCCTTTTACACTGTAATGGGTTGGTCCAGGGAAAAAAGGCCGAATATATCATTTCCCTCTTATAAATTTGTCTCATCGACCATGACAAATGGAAGTTTTGGCGTTGCCCCATCCCATCCTTTATCTATCATTCCCTTGAAGAAAAGAAGAACAAGCGGGCAATAGTAGAGGTAGAGGATCCAAATAGCCCATAATCAGTCTCTCTGCTGCTATGGATGATCCATGCTATAAAAAGCTCCCCCATCAAACTATTCTACACTTCAAAATCTCAATAAATTGAATGGTTAGGATTGTCATAGGGGGAGCTTTTAGGCCGTCTCTATCCATGCACTACCCAAAGAACAAATGGATCAATTGAAAAATATAATCTTTGAGTTTCTTTAAGAGGAATGACAGATGCAAGGGCGCCTTGCATAAAGAGCTGGAAAAGGGCCCTTGATTTAAAACACGGCATTAAGTGCAGACGAATTTACTTCCGATCTCCACCAATTTTAAAAGGTCTACGAAAATGACGTGGATCCAATCAAGGGCCCTTGCACCTATCACTCCTCTTGTTTTTAAAGGCAAATGGATCAATTAAAAAAATATAATATTTTAGTGTTATTTTATGGGTAAGCTGGGGTGAGGTGGACCCCTACCAGTATATTAAAGAAAGAAAGATGAAACAATAGCAGGAATAAGATCAATGCCCAATCCTTTGAACAATGTCTAAGGAAAAGGGAAGAAAAAATAGGTCCATGATAACATAGGGAAAGGAAATCTAGGAACAATATTTTAGTTTATTTTAAAAGCAAATGTATCAACTGAAAAAATATAATATTTGGGATTTGCTAGCGTCCATCACAAATGCATTTCGCAGATGGTTTGTCTCATGTCAAAGCAGCCACAGAGGCTCACTTTTCAGCAGACTCTATTATCATTCACGAGGTGGCTACTCTGACATGGAAGAGCATCTGCGAAATGCCTTTTGTGATGGACCTTAGCAAATCCCATACTATTTTAGTTTATTTTGAAGGCAGATGGTCATGCCTCTCATGGATAACATGCTTACATATCATTAATCTTTTCAGCATATTTCATTAAATAAAGTTGGTATTACTAAAACTTTATGCAGATTTACAAATCCCTGAACGAGCTTGTGGTGGGATTCTTTATTCCTTCCATGAAACCAGTCCCTGATATAGGGGGAGGCCTACACATGTTGGACTTAGTAAGGAAGGGCATGATTCTAGGCCCACCAGCAAAAACAAGTAGGCGTTTACCTTCCGCGGTCATCCGGTCGGCGTCAGACCTTCACGATGCTGGAGTTGAGTTCAAGAGGAGCGAAACTAAAAGCATAAGAGACATTACATTTAGTAACGGTATTGTGAAACAACCAATCACTCTAAATTGGAGATGGTGTTATTTAATCTTTTATAATTTAACAGTCCCCCTCACATGTGGCCTCTCTTTCTAGGGTTGGCCTACACGTGGCACATGTAGCCCCTCTTTCTAGGGTTCGCCCACACGTGGCACATGTGGCCCCTCTTTTAGGTTTGGCCATTGCATGTGGATTTTTGCTATCAAGGAGGTTCCTCAGGACCTTTGGCTCTGATACCATGTGAAACAACCGATCACTCCAAAAGCTTAAGCTGTTGGAGATGGTGTTATTTAATCTTTTTATACTTTAACAGGTATCCTTAGTCTACCAGTTTTCATAGTCGATGGTGGAACCGCGTCCTTCTACCTCAATGTCCTCACCTTTGAGCGGCTTCACCCAAGTATAGGCCACCGCGAAGTGAGTTCCTTCATTGCCTTCATGTATGGTTTGATCAATTCCGAGAAGGATGCTCGGCTACTCCGTTCACTTGAGCTTATAGAAAGCACGATTGGTAGCAATGAATATATTGCTGATCTAACTGAAGAGCTTGCAAGGGACATGTACTTTGATCCTTTTAGTCCTCTATGCGAAGTGAGAGATGCGTTGGACGAACACTATGTGAAGAGCACCAAGAGGTGGAGCAGAATACTTCGTGAGTGGCGTTCTAACCTTATGCAAAACTACTTCAAGAACCCTTGGACTTTAATCTCTGTAGTGGCTGCAGCTTTCCTTCTTGGCCTTACCATGACTCAGACCTATTACACGGCCCTCGGCTACTATCGAAAAAATAGTAACTCATAAACAATGCTTCATCTTTCTTTTACTGTAGAAAAAAGTCTCTCCTCCTTCAATAGATTTTCTGTTACCATTGTTTTTCTCTCTTTTCTTTTTGCTGCCTAAATATTTTTGTGGTTGTAACCAAGGTTTTAAATTTCAGTTTCGGGGGTTATTTCGGACCTAGCCGAACCCGAAATTTGGTAAAGACAGATGAAATCCCGTTTTTTTGGGCCAAATTTCAGCCGAAATTTCAGCTGAAATTTGGGGCAAGGAATTAAAAAATAATATATTTTTTAAAATTTCGCCGAAATTTGACAAAATTTCTGAAATTTCGACCAAAATTTGGGTCGTTTCATGGATTTCGGATGAAATTTAAAACCTTGGCTGTAAACTACAATTGGCAAAATGTTTGGTCTCTTTGAATAGATTGTCTGATACCATTCTTTTGCTCTCTTTTATTTTTGGTGCCTAAATATTCCTGTGGTGGTAACTATAATGGGCATGTTTGAAAACATTGAAAAAAAAAATTTCATGGAATATTAGTGTGGCGAGTTGTGAGTTGTGAGTTGTGAGAGATGGACAATGAGCGAGAGACTTGAGAGGGTGGGAGTGATAGAGCGTGAAAGGCCCCTCAAAAACAGGGGAAAACCCCAATTTGAAGTAGTGTATATTTTTTTCACTGTTTTTAGGAATTTTTCATGCTTCATCCCCTCCGGCCTTCTCAAGTCTATCTCCTCTCCCGCCAAGGCGGCGCCCTCGCAATTGGTCCCATGAATATTCTTTGGTATACGTTTTCACTGTTGCCAAACTTGCCCTATATATTCATAGCGTCTAAAGGTCCACAGATAGGATTGAATCCTGATGATCAACATTGGGCCCCGTGTATAATATGAACCCTTGACATGGTTGACGATCTTGTGATGACCCACATGGTCTTGGTCCAATGAAGAATTGACATTGGATACCTCGAAAAATCAATGCTTTATCTTTACTTTCCAGGCCTAAGCATGGGGCTCAGATCATCAGATCATGGTAGACCAATGGCAAGGTGCATGAACTATTTTTGTGGTTCAGATCAATGCTGCAGATCACATCCACATGGCACATTAGCATGTCCAAATGTGAGTGGACAGTACTCTTTGTTTTTATTGATCATGTTGCTTAAAAAATAAAAAAAATGACTAATTATGAGTGAGTAGAGGAGCAATTACAAGTTGTTGGAAACTAAGATATGGGAGGGCATCTCTCCTGTATATGGCAAGAACTAAGTGTAATCTAAAATAAGTGAGCTGAGACTTGGAAATAACTTCAATCTTGAAAGGGCAGCTGCAAGGAAAGGGAGCATGAAAGGGAACTACTTAAAGGTTCTTAATGATTTTAAGTTTAAAAAATGAGGTATTATATTCTGGTTGTCTATTTCTACTCAAAGAAATATGGACAAGCAAGATACAAGTGGTGGCCATTTGTTCAATTATCTAAGCCATTCATGTTGTAAGATTTAAAATGCATCGGTGATGTCCTAAAAGTCTCCCAGCTTCGCCAATTCTTACCCTATAAACAATGGAGATTTTCGAACTTGATTTGAAGAATTGGTTTATTTTGGGACCTGGGTAGAACTCACCCTTAAAAGCTGGCCCTTAAGGGGAGGGTGCCCAAGTCCTTATAAGCCTATCCACATCCATTCACTTATCTGATATGGGATCTTTGCTTTTGCACGGAACCCCCAAGAATCTCCCCCTCCACGCGGAAGCAACGTGGACAAATCTTCTTCTTTTTTTGTTGGGTAAGCTGGGGTTAGGCAAGACCCCTACCGGATATCATTAAAAAGAGAAAAAAGTACAATCAGGGGGGCTCAAAGGCCAACAGTTTGTGGGGCAGGCTCCAACAAAACCAGCAGCAAACAATGGAAGAAACCATTGAACAGATAAAGAGACAGACGAGAGAAGGGCTCCTAAAGAGCATCCCTACAAACATAGCAAATGAAAATAAAATAGACATGGGAACTACAATCTAGTATACAAAGTTCCAGAGGAGTCATCTAAGACAAGGGCCATCAGATCAGGGGGCAGGTTTGAGGGAGGAAGATCTTCTCCTTTGATGCAACAATTAGTTTTGGATAAAAGATCTGCTACTGAGTTGGCTTCCCGCCAGATATGTGTAATCTTCCAACTCTGAAATTCACCGAGTAGAGCTTTGAGGTTGAAGAGAATTGGAATTTACTTCCATTGGCATTTGATTTTCCCATTGATAGCATTGACGGCGAAGAGGGAGTCAGATTCAATCCAAAGGTGATTGAGGCCTAACTTCCTTGCTGAGGCAGTACCAACAAGAATCGCTTGCATTTCCAGCTCCTGGATGGATTTTGGAGGCATATTAATGGAGAAAGTTGTAATGATGTTGCTGTTGGAGTCTCTGATTAGCCCTCCAATGGCTGCTTCAGTTTGACAAAGAGATGCGTCAGAATTCAGTTTGAATCTACCCTCATCCGGGGGAATCCAGCTGCAGGTTTTTATCAATTCAGGTTTGCTGAACTTGGGGAGTTTCAGCTTAGCAGCCAGGAAATTGTCTTTGGGGTCAAGGTTTCCATCCAATCTGAGGAAAATAATTTTAGATCGTATAATATGGATGATATCCCAGAGGATGCTCTGCTTGTGGCGATTGCTTTTGTCGAAGATCCTTCTGTTCCTTTTGATCTAGATGCAATAGATAGTAGCACAAAAGGCAAGGCGGAGAGCAACCAAATATCTGTCTCTAGAATTTATGTTATTTCTGATCCATAATTCTTCTTCAAGCAATGTTTTCTTTAGTTTCCTTCTAATCGAGAACCTCCATAATAAGGATCTCCATATCCAGGAAGTGAAAGAGCAGTTGAAGAAAAGGTGGTCCAAATCTTCTCTTCCCGAAGAGTATAGGGGGCAGGAGGTTTCAGTAATGATCCCTATAGATAGGAGTTTAGCTTTGGTGCTAAGTTTACAATGGAGCGCTTGCCAAGCAACCAGGCTATGTCTGGGGATGTGGCCCTTGAACCAGATAGAAGAGAACCACTGAATTTTGGGATGGTGGATTCTGATACTTTGCGAGGCACTTGTCAAAGTGAAGTTTCCATTTGGGTGAGGTTTCCAAATTACTTGGTTATGGTTCCCAGGGATGATAAGAGCTGAGTTTAGAATGAGGTGAAGGCCAGGAAGAGTGCGCTGGTTAGTTGGGATCCATTCGCCGTTACTGAGGAGGTTATCAACTGTGGTAGATTGAGGAAGAGAGTTGAGAATTCTTCCTTCTGGGTATAAGTGAGAGATGAGACCATCAGGGTGCCAAGGCTGTTTCCAAAAATCAATTCCTTTACCGTCTCCAATGACATAGCAAATGAGCCGGTTAGCTTCTTCTCTGGCTTTGAAGATGCTTCTGGCTCCCCAGGAAGGCCTGGATGGCATATTCATAGTCCAGAAGTTCTTTCTTTTCAAGTATTTGTGATTAAACCAAAATCTGATCGGATTAAACCAATCCAGGATATTGGCGTGAATAACTTTTCTTTGAGAGTGCCCAGCCCAAATGAAATTTCGAATGATCTGCTCAATTTTATCAAGAATAGTGGATGGGAGATTAAATGAGGCAGACCAGTAGAGTTGGAAAGAGTTTAGGACTGTTTTAGCAAGTTCAACTCTCCCAGCCCTAGACAGGCATCTGTTAGCCCATCCAGCAATACGCTTTTGGATTTTACTGATTAACATGGTGCAATCAGAAATTCTAAGTCTTGTAGAGATGAGGGGGAGCCCCAAGTATTTAATGGGGAATTGACCTTCAGGGATAGAAAGAATGGATGAGATTGAGGTACTGACCTGCTTAGCTTTTTCAGTGAAGAAAATCTCGCTTTTGTTTATGTTCACCTCCAGCTCGGAACAATGGTTAAATCGTTGAATGCATCTTTTAACTCCAAGGGCAGATTGGGGGGTAGCTTCGGCAAAAACAAGCATATCATCTGCGAAGAGGAGATGAGAAATACTGATTTCACCCTGGGAGAAAGGAGTAGATACCTCTGAATTTGTTATGGCTTCATTTATGGATATGGAAAACATTTCCATACAAAGACTAAATAGAAGAGGAGATAGGGGATCTCCTTGTCTGATCCCATTGGTGGATTGAAAAAAACCTACAGGGGATCCATTAACAAGAACAGAGAAAGAAGCTTTTTGAATGCATTCTTTAACCCAGGAGCACCATTTGTCATTAAACCCCATTTTTCCATGAAAAGAATGAGAGAATCGTGTCTTACCATGTCAAATGCTTTCTTCAAATCCAGCTTTAGGCACATTCCGGAGAGTTTAGTTTGGAGGTGGAAATTATGGACTAAATCATGAGCTAGAAGGATGTTATCTTGAATGATCCTCCCTTTTATGAAAGCTGACTGATTCGGGCTGATAATTCTGTGTTAGTGATTTTGCATTTTCAAAATCATGTATATTACATGTTTTAGTGTTTTGGAAAATGTTTTATCAAAAGCGTTTGGGAAAAAGAAAAAGTTTTCTTGGAAATATTTGCTTTTACAAAAGGATGTAGAAGTGTAGTTGAAAAAGATAGTTCCACATCGGATGAGAGAAAAGAAAGAGAAGGGCTTATAAAGCACTACCTTTTCTAACTCTTGTTGATTGCACATTGGGTTGAACCCATGGTTGGACCCGCGGGACGGTGCAACGCACCGTTCGCACACGCGCACGCGCACGCGCGCGCGCGGCGTGGGCAATGGGCTATAGGGCGCATAGTGGCGCTTTATTGGCGCTTTTTTAGGCGCACTTTGCACTTCGCACGTACGCAACGTCGCGAGGAGCGATTGGAGCCTTTAATTTTTCCAGATTTGATCTGCACCGTTGGATCAAGATGAAGATGGACCGGTCGGATGGGTGGGTCAAATGGTTCGCAGGCCCATCAAGCCGAATGGTTCAGTTGGGTTGGGCTTCGGTTCGGGCCTAACGGTGGGCCCGTTTCGGTTCGGGCCTAACGGTCGGCCCAACGGGCCCATGACTCCAACGGTCAAAGGGTGTGATCAAATGGGTTGTGTCCCTTTCCCCAACGGTCATGTGCCAAGGGGGTGCGATCCACACCATAGATGATTGATCTAACGATGACTGGGTTGGAGAGAGGATTTACTCAAACCAACAGTCACCTCTAGAATCGATCAGGACCATTCAATATCAATGGGTGCGATCTAACGGTCAGATTTCAAACATTCTGGAAAGGTGCCCTGTAGAGGTGTTTTTCACACTGAAAAGACACCAGATGGTCTATAAAAAATGTGCAAACTTCTTATTTCACATAGAAATCGAATTGGCAATTCTGACTGACTTTACACTCTCTTCTACACTCCTACTAAAATCCCCAAGTATTTCTACATACTGTTTTTCTTTTGTTTACTGTTCTAGATACTGTTTTTCTGCAGAAACAGAATCTAGAGATTTCTCTAAGGCTTGAAATTTCGGAAGGGCATTTCGGGTTTGATTCCGCTAGTGCTACACGTCATCAAACATTAGTAGGGCTTCCCTACTAGGCTTCATTGTATCTTGGAGGCAATTCGCGGATCCCCTTTGCACACTACTAGTGGGGGCGAATCTTGTCTTAAGGAAAGTGATATCACGCCTTGAAGCAACAAGTTTCTGTTTTCTATCATCAACAGTACCCTCAACAAATTTTCCAACAATCTTAAGACAAGATTATCTACTGTTGTTTCAATGGCACTTTATTCAGTTCGTCAAATGACCCAAGACTTTGTCAAACTCGAACGTTTCGACAAAGGAAATTTCAAGCGCTGGCAGAAGAAGCTGCACTTCATTTTGACATCACTCAAAGTGGTCCATGTTCTCACAACTCTAAAGCCGTCAGCAAATGAAAATGAAACTTTGGCGGAGGCTCGTGCAAGGATGAAGTGGGAACAGGATGACTACATTTGCAAAGGGCACATCCTAAATGCTATGTCAGATACACTATTTGACATATATCAAGGCATGGGATCAGCAAGTGAAATCTGGAATGCACTTGAAGCCAAATACTTGGCGGAAGACGCTAGTAGCAAGAAATTCACTGTGAGTCAATTTTTAAATTTTAAAATGGTAGATGATAAGTCTGTTATTGATCAATTACATGAAATACAACATGTAATTAATCAAATTCATTTGCAAGGCATCCTTCTTGATGATTCCTTCATTGTCCCGTCAATTATTGACAAACTTCCACCAAATTGGAAAGACTTTAGAAAAAGTCTAAAACACAAGAAAGATGAAATGTCTATTGAAGACTTGGCTCAATGCCTCAGGATTGAGGAAGAGTCAAGAATCAGAGACAAGAAAGAAAATGAAACTGTATCCTCTAAGATCCATTTGGTGGAAAATGTCAAGAATTCGAACCAACAAAGAAAATGCAATTGGAAGAGAAACAAACACCCTGAAAAGAATACTAATAAGAATAAGAAAAGAAAGGGTGCTTGTTTCAACTGTGGCAAACCAGGCCATTACAAGAGTGAGTGCCGACTTCTTAAGGATAAGAAGTCGGGTGCACCAACAGACAAAGAAAAGTTTGTCGCCATGATTTCAGAGGCAAATATGCTTGAAGATGGCAATGATTGGTGGATTGACTCTGGTGCGACGATGCATGTCTGTAAAGACAGGAACCTGTTTTCAACTTATGAAACAGTTGAAGATGGAAGCGTGTTATACATGGGAAATTCGTCGACAGCAGAAGTCAAAGGGAAGGGCAAGGTGGAACTTGAGTTCACATCCGGCAAGCGACTCACTCTAACCGGTGTCTACCATGTACCAGAAGTTAGAAAGAACTTAGTGTCTGGAAGCATTCTCAACAAGAATGGCTTCAAACTTGTATTTGAATCTGACAAGTTCATTCTTTCTAAGGGGGGTACTTTTGTTGGGAAGGGATATATGTATGAAGGGATGTTCAAACTTAATATCAATAAAGTGAATGTCTTTGCTTATGTTTTGGATTCTTCTTTATCTTTATGGCATAATCGTTTAGGACATGTAAATACTAGGAAAATGAATGATATGGTTAAGTTAACCTTAATTCCTAAATATGAAAATGACTTAGTAGATAGATGTAAAACATGCATGCAAACCAAGATAATTACTAAGTCATTTCCTAAAGTAGATAGAACTTCTAACTTGTTAGATTTAATTCATAGTGATGTATGTGACATTCATAGTGTTCCCACAAAGGGAGGTAAAAAGTACTTTGTTATATTTATTGATGATTATTCTAAGTACTGTTATGTTTATCTACTTAGTCATAAAGATGAGGTTTTAGAAAAATTTAAGATTTATAAAACTGAAGTAGAAAACCAATGTATAACAAGCATTAAATGTCTCAGATCAGATAGAGGTTGTGAATATCACTTTCCTCATTTCTGTGAATCAGTAGGCATAGTCCATGAAACTTCTGCCCCTTATACACCACAACAAAATGGTGTAGCAGAAAGGAAGAATAGGACACTTACTGAAATGATTAATGCTATGCTTGTTAGTTCTGGTTTAAATAAAAGTTTTTGGGGTGAAGCCTTACTTACAGCTTGTCACATTTTGAATAGGGTACCAAGTAAGAAATCTGATATAACCCCTTATGAATTGTGGAAGAAAAGGAAACCAAACTTAAGTTACCTTAAAGTTTGGGGTTGTAGATCTATAGTTAAAGTCCCTAAACCTAAGTTAAGGAAATTAGGTGAAAAGGGTATTGAGTGTATCTTTTTGGGATATGCTAGTCACAGTAAGGCCTATAGGTTCTTAGTTATAGAACCCAATGATTTTATAGATGTCAATACCATAATTGAATCTAGAGATGCCTTTTTCTATGAAAATAGGTTCACTTCAATTCCTAAAGAAATTGAACCTACAACTTCTGTAGATCATCATTTAGAATCACAAACAGAAGTTGGTGAACCTAGTGTACAACCTAGTAAAATAAGAAGAAGCTCAAGAGATAGAAGGGATAGGAGTTTTGACCCTGACTTTGTAACCTACCTGGTAGAAGGGACAAGGGAAAAACTCCAAGGTTCTATCTTGTTAAACTTTAGCATAGAAAGTGACCCTCAAACCTATGGAGAAGCCATAAAGTCACAAGATGCTGCTTTTTGGAAAGAAGCAATTAATGACGAAATGGATTCTATCATGGGTAATAAAACTTGGATTTTGGTTGATCTACCACCTGGGTCTAAACCTATAGGATGTAAATGGATCTTCAAGAAGAAGATCAAAGTAGATGGGACCATAGAAAAGTTTAAGGCTAGGTTAGTTGCCAAAGGGTTTACTCAAAAACCCGGTATTGATTTCTTTGACACATATGCACCTGTTGCTAGGATTTCTACCATTAGAGTGTTGATTGCCCTTGCTTCCATATACAAACTTCACATTCACCAGATGGATGTTAAAACCGCATTCTTAAATGGTGAACTTGATGAAGAAGTGTATATGGAACAACCTGAGGGATTTATTCTGCCAGGCCAAGAGCATAAAGTATGTAAGCTTATCAAATCTTTGTATGGGCTTAAGCAAGCCCCTAAACAATGGCATGAAAGATTTGATAAAGTCTTAGTGTCAAATGGTTATAAGATACATGAGTCAGATAAATGTATATACAGTAAATTTAAGGGTGGAAAAGGTGTTGTTATTTGTTTATATGTTGATGACATGTTAATTTTTGGTACTGATATTGCAAGCATTCAAAGTACTAAATCATATCTTTCTCAAAACTTTGATATGAAAGATATGGGTGAAGCTGATGTGATTTTGGGTATTAGAATCATAAGACAGGACAATGGTCTTATTCTAACACAATCACATTATATTGAGAAAGTTCTTAAAAAGTTTAACCATTTTGAATGTTCACCCATTTCAACACCTTTTGACCCAAATATAAAGTTGTATCTTAATACTGGTAGGACTATCTCTCAACTAGGGTATGCTAGTGTAATTGGTAGTCTTATGTATGCTATGACTTGTACTAGGCCAGACATAGCATATGCTGTAGGTAAACTTAGTAGGTTTACCAGTAATCCTAGTTTTTCTCATTGGAATGCAGTCTATAGAGTTTTAAAATATTTAAAGAAAACTATAGACTATGGTTTATGTTATAGTGGGTATCCAACTGTAATAGAAGGATACTCTGATGCTAGTTGGATAACTGAGCGTATAGACCATTTATCAACCAGTGGGTGGATTTTCACCCTTGGTGGGGGAGCAGTCTCCTGGGCCTCTAAGAAACAGACATGCATAACAACTTCAACTATGGAAGCAGAGTTTATAGCTCTGGCAGCATGCTGTAAAGAGGCGGAATGGCTTCGGAATTTGTTATTGGAAATTCCGTTATGGTCTAAACCAATGCCATCGATTTATGTCCATTGTGATAGTCAGGCCACACTATCAAGGGCATATAATCATGTTTATAATGGTAAGTCCAGACATATAGGACTTAGACATAGTGCTATAAGAGAGTTACTTACTAATGGAGTAGTAACTATTGATTTTGTGAGATCGAGCCAAAACTTGGCCGATCCATTCACTAAAGCTCTTGCAAGAGATCTGGTGTGTAAAACATCATTAGGGATGGGGTTAAAGCCATTAACCAATAGTCACCAATGATGGAACATCAACTCAACACTTGAATAAACATCAAGTCTTGAGTTCAATGAGTCCAAGTACATCATATGGAGTGATTGCAAGCACTATAATCTGTATTATTTGCCATCCCAAGGTAAAGTGCTTGGTACCTGTAATGTTTAAAAGGAGAAGGCTGAGTATTTAAACTCTTAATAGGCTTATAACATATTGTTGGAGTGTCTTAGTTACAGGGGCACTCTTGATAAGCCTACCTATGTGAGTGTGGAAGTGGTGCCGCTTCCTATGAGACCCGGCTAGTCTCTAGAGCGCTCATGAAACCAAGATATAGACACAAGGCCAGTTCATGTGTCGGTTTTAGAAATTGCCCAAAGAGGTGAAATCTTGTGTGTGAGACGTATCCGGTTAACCAAATAGAATAGCTAGTTCAAAGATATGTCTACTATGCAATTCTGGTTAACTTTGATATGTCCTCACTAAGTGAAGGTTCAAATCGAGAGATACCTTCATCTATGCATAAGATTTCCAAGCCTGATGAGAAAATTTTCTTTGATTTTGAAAATGGTGGGGGATTGTTAGTGATTTTGCATTTTCAAAATCATGTATATTACATGTTTTAGTGTTTTGGAAAATGTTTTATCAAAAGCGTTTGGGAAAAAGAAAAAGTTTTCTTGGAAATATTTGCTTTTACAAAAGGATGTAGAAGTGTAGTTGAAAAAGATAGTTCCACATCGGATGAGAGAAAAGAAAGAGAAGGGCTTATAAAGCACTACCTTTTCTAACTCTTGTTGATTGCACATTGGGTTGAACCCATGGTTGGACCCGCGGGACGGTGCAACGCACCGTTCGCACACGCGCAGTTTTAGGTTATTGATTCTGGAGTTGTTAGACCAGGAGAGGGATTGGCCAATGGTCTTGAGGTCAGCCAAATGGCAGTCATGAATACAAGAGTTAAACTCATCCATCTCTTCTTGAATAGGCTCAGCTCCACCGAACCTCTCACTATGGAACCTGGTGATGTTAAAATCTCCAATGGCAATCTAGGGGAGATTGGTGATTGAGCTTATGGTTCTAAGGTCACTCCATAAAGATCTTCGTTCAACGCCAGCATTATGCCCATAGACTGTGGAGAGACTGAATTTGAGATTGGAATGAAGGTATTGAATCTCTCCATGAATAATTTTGTAGGATGAGCTGAGGGGTTGGAAGTTGAGAATTTGAGGGTTCCAGAGGATCCATATACGACCTTTGACTGCGTGATCATAATTGGTGAAAAAAGCCCAACCAGGACAGATTTCAGTGGATCGAAACTGCTTAATACCCCCTTGGATCGAAACTGCTTAATCCCCCCATCCCCACCCATAACCCATTTTCCACTCTCAGCTCCAAACCCATGGATGATGAAGATTTGGAACTCCCCATATCGGGATCAGCGGAGGAATCTGAATCTGAACCCCCAAGCTCTAGTAGTTTTGCCAATCTGAAATCAAATTGGTCCCCTATACCGGAGAACAACAAAATCACTTTGAATGATGGAGAAATTCAGCCAGATGAAACAGCATCTCTCAATGCCCAAACTCAATCCTCAAACATTTCCAATGATAAGACTGGTAGCGTGGAACGTTAGAGGGCTTTGCACGAAGCTCCGGAGGGAAGAAATTCATAGCCTTACTTCCAAAAACCAAATTTCCCTCCTTGTCCTCTCTGAAACTAAGGCCACCACTGACAGGCTCATTGAATATACAACGTGGACAATCTTGCCCCTCCAAAGGGAACAACGTGGGAATTACGAGATCTTCCCCAAGGGATTTGTGTATCCTCTGAGGCATACCGGGTTACTGTGATCTTCCCCGAGGGATTTTTTCCATCCTCGGAACGAGGGTTACCACGCCCCGGCCCTCATACCACCTATTGGGACCTAGGTAGAACTCACCCTTAAAAGATACCCCATTAAGAGGAGGGTGCGCGTATTATTACAAATAGGGGGATGCTTGGGATTTGCTAGGGACCATCGCAAATAGGCATTTCACATCTAGCTGTTGCATTTAATTTACCTTAGGTGGCTGCTCTCACATGCAACAGCCAGCCGCGAATTGCCTTTCTGCGATGGTCCCTAGCAAACGAGTTCTAACTTCTAATTACTTAGATTGATTTTTTTTTAAAAATGTGGTAGAACTCGATTTAACAAAATGCAACATGGACGTTCGCATAGAAAGGGATGGCCTGCGTCACATCTGCCGCGCCCCCAAAATCACATTGGGGGTTTTATCCTAACTATTTGACTAAATATAGGGCATTGATTTTTTCACCTCTCACCCCCTTAGGATAATGCCCCCCCCCCCCCCCCTGTAACATGATTTTACGTAAAAAAAAAAAAAAAGAGGAGTTAAAGTCTGCCCACAAATCACGTTAAGAGTGGGGCGCATTATCCTATAGTGTTTTTTTTAATCTTCCAAGCAGTTAATTAATCTAACAAATGATATATGACAGGCCCCAACTGGATTGTTTTATAACTTTTTTCTGCCTTCTGTTTATTGCAAAGTAAACACCGTCCGATCAAATCAAGATTCAAGGTGAGGTCCACCTGTCCAAGCCAGGCTGAGAGAGGCAGAGGCCGTTTTGCTCAAGGGCAATGATAAATTTGCACCGCCTGTAGGATAATTCACAACCTGTTTAAATGCGGGTATGTGGGAGACTTTGAGTCTTTAACCTGCTTTTTAACGTCAAAGGGGTGCGAATAGGGCTGCAACAGGGTCGGGTTTTTCAAAATTCTAGCCCAACCCTGGATCCCATTATCTCGGCCCTGACCCGCCCTGACCCTGAGTCAGGGCCGAAAAACCTCAACCCATGGCCCGCCCTACAAGGCTCAGTGCTGGCCCTGGCCGGCCCTGATTGGCCCTGATTGGGCAAGGCCAGCCCTAATTGACCCTAGTGCAAATACCTGTTAAGAGTGCCAAAAATAAACAACCACTTATCATATAGAACAAAATGATCGATAAACAGAGAAAGGGAACAAAATAAGACAATATGAATTCAACAACATGACAGGCAATAGAGACAATTAATAATAATAATCTAAAGAAACACACTCCAAGATAATAGAAAACATTAGCAAAAGAAACATGCATAGATGGTTCAATTCTATAATAGAAAACTTAGTGTTGGGCCGGGTCAGGTCAGGGTACCCGAGGCATTAACCCAGAACCCGACCCGACCCGACCTGAGTCAGGTTCTAAAAAAATAAACCCTGACCCATCCTCAACGTTGGAAAATCCAGCCTTGACCCTGTTCGGGCTCAGGGCGGGTCAGGGCTGACAAGGCCAAACTTGTACCCCTAGGTGCAAATTTACCATTGCCCTTTCGGCCTTTCCTCAATTATCCGGTCGGGTCATCTGCAACTCGAGGTGGACCCAAACAAACCCAAGTGGTAGTTTCATAACATATTCAAGGATCCTGGCAAGTCTTTATTCTGGAAGCGTGTTCATCTGGAACTATCAGTCACAGGCTAGGAACTATTTTGTTCCTTCATTTTGATATTGTTATATGTGGTTTTATTTTTGTTAATTAAAGAATTGGTGTATGTTACTGCTCAAAAAAAGGGAATGTTTTATGTTGTTTGGACCATGGTTTTAAATTTTGACTGAAATCCAAAATTACCGCACTGAAACCGGTATTTGGCGAAATTAAATATTTCGCCATTTACGAAATTTCGGTCCAAAATTTCGAGAAAATGCAATTTTTTTAAAACAAAAAAAAAACGAAATTTCGGTTTTCCGAATGTCCGAAACGGTTACTGAAACCAAAATTTTAAACCATGGTTTGGACTAACCTCGTCCAGTGAGCAAATCTCACATTGTATAAAATAAAAAGTAAGCAATGCTGGAGGATTTTTTATTCCAAGCCAATGCTATATTTCTTTTTTACATGAACTGATGCAGTACTTGTTTAAAGACCTGAAAATCATTTTTAACAGCTGGTAGATTTAAAATCTTGGAAAGCGCAGAAAAATCCTACGGCTTATGGTTCCAATTTTGATCATGTGGGAAATTTGGACGGAAGAATTCCAATATTGGCTCCTTCATTATCATCATAAAAATCTCCTTAGTCCTTTTGGATATGGCTTCTAAGTCCAACTAGATAGTCTCGGTTTCAAGAAGATTGTGCATTGGAATCCTCCACCTCCTAATTCAGTGATAAACTTCGACGAAAGTTCGAAGGCAACCTGGGATTGGCGGGTATTGGAGGTGTGATCAAGAATGAGTTGGGAGAAGTTCTCAAAGCATTGGAATCTCTCTTTCCTTGGTCTTTCCATTTTGTGGTATTAACATCTTTCATGGATTCATTCATATAGTGTGCTTGGGCATGATTTTTCCTGATAGCTTCCAGTCCCCAAGTGATTCACCTTCTTATATTGTTATGAATTACATGAAGGGAGATGATGATGTGAACCGGGGTAAAGGAAAGACGCTATTTGGCCATGATTCAAGACAAAGGAGTCACACCGTGGCTTGGATGCGGATCAACGGCCAAGATTAGGTTTGGCGTGGCACAAGGTGGGATTAAGCATGTCATGTGTGTAGGGGTATTGAGAGTTGTACATGGGGCATAAGTGCACATGTATTCCTAAGTGCACATGTGTGTGACATGTATTCATAAGTGCACATGTGTGTGGGTTGAGGAATAGAGATTAATTTTTGGTTGATAACAATTTATGGGAAATAGAGATGTAATTCTTGAGTGAGGAGGATTCTTAGAGAATTCCAAGGAAAGAGGGGAGAAGTTCTCCAACGTATGGACGGCACGGCCCTCATGAAGGCGAGTTACGTGCGCACCTTGTTGGACGGATTGGATAACATTGTACCGGATCCGAACCCGATGTGGAGATCTGGGTTTTGTGTGCTTTTCTCTTCTTTTCTTGAAATCTATCCTTGAATTCTTCCATATTATCTTGTTTTGTGTTCCAATTCTTATCTTAGATCTTTCAATTTCTCATTTTGTTCTTGAATTTCTTTTATAGATCTTCCTTGTTTTCATGCTTAATAGTGAATAAAATACTAGATCTGAATTTTTAGAATAATCAGCCCTCAGATCTTGCAAAACAGCCCTATTTCTTTGAATTCCCACATATTTCCAAGAGAAATGTCAGATCTGATATTCAAATTACAAATTTAGATCAAATTTGTGATTTTTCTACATTGCTTCCGCCGTCGGATCCACATCAGATGATAAATCCGCACCCCCTGTAGGATTATTCGCACCCCTTTAACGTGACTTGACGTAAAAAAGTGTTAAAGTCTATCCACGTTACCCTCTTTTTTTACGCTTTTTCACGTCAATTCACGTTAAAGGGATGCGAATAATCCTACACAGGGCCTTCGAATTTATCATCTCCCTAAATGAATTGGCTGTCAAAAATCAAGGATTGAGTGACTTGCATGCACAAGCAACAAAAGAATTCTACATAAAGGCTTGGTCCTCTTCCAGTCAAGCTCTTTGTTTTTGTGAAATTCTTTAAGGGCCCGTTTGGATACCTCATGCATTTGTATTTTGATTTGGATTTGAGTTTTGGATACAAAACACATCAATCATCTTTGATCATGTTTTAAGAGAGAGAGTGAGGGAGGGAGGGATGTCTCGCTGTTGCCGGAGCAAAGTCGAGGAGCAGCGACAGTGACGGAAGTTGCCACAAACGTTGATTTTCAAATAATGTCTCGCAGAAAAGATTTGAAAATCAGAATTTTTTGCACTGTTGTAACTGATTTGGAAATTCTAAGGATTTAATCTAGTTCAAAATATCAACTAAATCCAAATCTAAATCTAGCTGGTATCCAAACGTGACCTAATTGACTTGATTTTGATTTCTTATTTGCTGGAACTGGGGAACATATCCCTTTGCCGAGGAATACCTAACCTATGATAATAAACCTAGTATCAATCTTGTGGAAGAATTCAAATGCATGAGAGTCGACGAAGAGGGTGAAACACCATTTGAAAATGGAGATTCAGGCCACACATTTCCTTAGTGGTACAAATGTTTGTTTGTTCCATCTAACTAGGATTCCCTTCGGAAGGGAAACACACGCCCCAAATTGCTGGAAACTCTGCCTTTATTGAAAATGAAATGTGAATGTTTTTCTCTTTCGACGACAAACATGTTTTAATATTAGCTGCTATTAATTCCGAGTGGTGAGTTTGCCCTTTAAGAGAAGCCATGCCAGTGTGTCTATCTTTCCTCAAAATGATAAAATGTTACTGAAGGACGCCCTTGCAAAGAAGGGATGAAAGGGCATCCCCATTGGGATGAAAAGTCAAAGAAAACTAAATTCACATTGGTGATTTACAACCAATGGGGGCGCCTTTTCATCCCTTTTTCGCAAGGGCGCCCTTCCGTTTAGAACTAGTCTTTTAATTAAGTTCCAATTAATTATTTTCAATTGATCTGAATGTATTCATGGTTTCCCCAGGTCAACTCAGATTTACCTGGGCAAAGTTCAGGTCGAAGTCCTAGTTTTGCCCTTCTTTTTTTTTTTTTTGAAATGGTAAATTATATATTGAAGGAAGAGAAACCGAGATGGTTCTCAATGATTACATTAAAAGATAAACAACAGAATAAAATGACTCAAGGCGGAAAATAGTCGAACCATTCCAGACCCAACCTAGGCACACCCGATCTAGCTAGAGCATCTGCTTCACCATTAGCAGATCTCCTTACATGATTAAAAGCTATAGAAGATCCTAAGGTTAAGTCTAAGATCTCATCAAAGAAGGACAGAAACCTCCAAGGAGGGTCAACCTTTCCTGAAAGCCAACTGATCACATTTAAGGAATCCCCTTCTATATCCACCTTATTATAGGACTCTTTATTCCGATGCTTGATGCCATGGAAAGCCGCCCTAACCTCCGCTTCACTAGAATCACATATTTCAATAGGACCAGAATAGGCCCACAAGTCCTAGTTTTGCCCTACATCGTCAATCAAAAACTCTCTTTACTTGCTTGAGTAAATGGCTTCTGTGCAATTAGGTTCTGAAATTTTTTTTATTTCTGCCGAAAACTAAATGAAAGAGACTAAGTTTTCCCTTTTTATCATTAAAAATACTACGTGAAGGAGACAGTGAAAAAATCATTCAAAAAAAAAGGTTGACAGTGAAAAAGTTAAGAATGGCTTCTGAACAATCGGGTTTTGCCGACCAGTTTTTAAGTTCACCATAATTTTGAAAATGTTATGAAGGAACACTTTCTTAAAAGAATACTGTTTGAACAACGTGGTCACAAAAGGATACTGTTTGAACAACATGGTCATGGAGATGATGCTTTTTTGTCAGCTATAATTTTTATAAAATTACAATGAAATCCTTTGGTAACTAAGAGAAAGCTAGTGTTTTCTGAGTTTAACTTTGCGTTAGTAGAAATACTTGAGGAAATACTTGAGGCTTGAATACAAAATTGTACGAGCTGATTACTACTGACTGGGCCAATTTATGTATAGTTTCAGAGTTTGGACCTAGTACTAAGGCTGGAAAAATTTAATTGTGGTTCAGCCATCTAGGAGTTCTTAACACTGCTATCAGACTAAATAATGAGAACTTTCCTCATTATAGGTGATAGAAGAAAATGGAAAGGAGAGTCAAGAAGAGGGCGTCGAGGTATATGCCGATGATTCTACCGATGGCACCGTCCTTGTTAATGGCAATGAGCCTGATGAAGAGTGGGGTACGAATAATGAAGGAACTTCATCAGCCTAAAAGCAATTGGTTGGCCAAGTGTAAAATTCCAAATTTTGTCTCCGGTGATTAATTGATTCTCTCTAATGAAGGAACTTCATCTCCGGTGATTAATTGATTCTCTCTAAATTGCAAATATCATCCTACTAAATACTAACAGTAATTATTACTAGTATTAGTACATTATTACAATCGGAATCAAGAAACCCTTAAATTATCAATTTGCTATTATTAGTACATTATGAATTTCTTTAGCCCTGTTCACACTCATCTTATCACAGTTAGATGATGTGGTGAACCTCACTCACCTATGTTTTCTGATCGTGATCAGAAAGCAGTGAATAGTGTCTACATTACAGGCATGTTTGGCAACCATGAAAATAAATTCATGGAATATTTGTTTTCCCAGAGTGAGAGAAGGGTAGACAGGGCAAGAGTGAGAGATTTGAGAGGGCAGTGAGTGAGGAGACCGTCTGATAGGTTTGGTAAACAAAGAGAAAAAATTCCCTTTTTAAAATAGGTTTTTTGTTTTCCCTTGCTTTCCAGCCCCATCCCTCTCCCTCTATTTTCCACCTCTTTGCTTCTGTATTTTACTTTAGGTAAGCAAATATTCCTTGAATTTTTTTTCATGGTTGCCAAGCATGTCCTAAATTTCAATGTATAACTATATGCCACATAGTTATTGATGGAAAAAAAGAAAGAAAGAAAAATAATACACTACATGCTGCATAATTCTTCGTTTTGTCTATTATTATACTTACCACTACTGCTGATACCTTAATTACTGTTGTCATTATTGACTAATCTAGCGTCCACACCCTAGGGCAGCACGGATGTTAAACAAATTGAATTCAACAGTCATTGCAGAACTTTAGGCTAATTGGTTACTTATACATCAATTTCCTCTTAAGATAAGCTATAGGCCTAAATTATCAGTTGGAAATTTGGTGGAAATCCTGTAAAATCACGGAAACGTATGGAAACATACACAAATGATAGAATGTAAAGATGAAACTCCAAGAAATGTAAGAATAAGCACAATTACACGCTTAGAAACCATGACACATCTATGATGGTTTTAAAAACGTCGAACACCTAGTGACATGCATTGTCGTGCATGTCGGATAAATATCTGTAATGCGAAATAAGCACCTTATTTCTCTTGCAAGTCGTATTCAGCTTTGCATGTCGGATCCTGATCTTCACAAAATTTCCGATACATAAACTGTCAAACCCATATTGATTCTGAGATTATTTTGTCATTTCATTACAAAACGTATAATTTCTATTGCATAGGCATCTTATGCCATGTTTGGCAAACATTAGAGGACATGAGTGCAGGGAGATGTCGGTAGTGGCTGAAAAATAAGGAAAACAAAAACTCTATTTTTAGTAGAGTTTTTTCTTCTCTCTGTTTTCAGCCATTTCTCACCCTCTCCTCACTCATGCACTTTCAATTCTCTCCCTCCCCCACCACTTGATAAACTAAAATTCCATGAAAAAAACTTTCATGGCTGCCAAACATTAACATTATTCTTGTTTTTAACTGATGCCATTGGTTTGCTTCTGACTAAGTGTCCCTTGTTTTCTTTGCTGAGTTGTCAGTGCTTGCACCACGTCAATAGGTTCCGAGGATAGCCAGCTCCAGCAGAGTGACACAGGTAATATCCAACCTCTTCTTCTTCGGGCGAAAAATAGCCCTTCTGAAAATGAGCACTCTCATTATCCATTACGCGCTACGTTTACTATGTTGTGGTCTTGGTCTCCATCATACATGCAGCGTGTGTATATCTTGATCTGGATCATTGACCTTGTTGGTCACCATAAGATCATACGCTGCTCGCCGCATCTGGCCCTCCCTAGAGGTACCACTCGGGCAAGGTCCCTGGCCCGGGTTGTCACCAACCTTAGCCCAACCGGAGGCAGTATTACCCTAACCCTAACTTGACCTAACCTGAGCCTCAGGTTGAGGAGGGTCAATCCTAACCCAACCCGCCTCTAAAACTCCCAACCCGCCTAACCCGATTTTTCAAATCCAGTCGCAAAAAATAGAAAAAATATTAAAAAATATTAGCCAGTTTGAACCCATTGGGTTCTGGTTGATCTCTTCAGAAGTTATACCCCTATCCCTGCCAAGACTCAATGATCTTATTCTCTTGGGGTTGCCCCCCGGATCAATGACCCTGATCATCTATGTACTCATGTATGGTGGCCTGAGAGAAACTACAGTTGGAGTGCGAATGTTTGCTGGCATCAATATTTAAAGATTGTTCATTTCGATAGCTTGCGATTTTCTTATTATTTTTCCATTGTTTCTAAATTTTCAGGCCTTTTAATGAGTTGTGATTTTTCTTATCACTTTGAAACTACCCCTCATTTTCTTTCGTTGAATTGGCTATTATCGTGTTATACCCCGACCTGGCCAACCTGATCATCGACTCCAGGAGTTTTAAATTACTGTGTTGAGCTGTTGACTCCTGGAGAATTTTAGATTTTTTTAAAAATTGACGGAAGACTTCTTAAAAATATCGTAATATTTTTCAGATTTTTTATCAATGAACAGAATTCTAAATTTCTCTGTAGATTTTTGAAAAATATCTAGATATCTTCATACGTTCATGATATTGTTCTTCTTCCCCTTAGAAGCTTCATTCAAATTTTTTATTTTTTTTTCGAATGGTAAAATACAACTAATGTACCGTTGGAACTGTAATACTTAGTCAATGGAAGAACGGGTCGGATCGGAATTTTTCTTTTTTCCTTTTTTATTTCTAAAAAAAAATCTTATCCTTCATTTTATATATATGAATTCATTATCAGCTGTGCTAGTTGTATTTCTTTCTGGATAACCATCCCATTTTCAATCATTTGACTCTTCCCATGATTTCCATCTTATTAAAAGGTGACAAAAAAGAAGAGTATATACTTTCATATTTATATTTAGAGAAAAGGGTTGCTGCGCTAGAGCACAAAAACAGGAGAGGAAGGGCGGGGGGATCCTAACCATTCATTTGGAAGGCCCCATCATGGATGGCGGGCCTACCAAAAATCAGCTCCATTGGATCACCAATGGGTATCCATTTGTGGGGCCAAAAATGGACAAAACTGTCTGTCCACAAATCTGTCCATTTTTTGCCTCACAAATGGACACCCTAAGGTGATCCAATGAAGCTGATTTTTTGTGGACACCCTACTCATGAAAGGGCCCATCAAATGAATGCTTTGGATCCCACCCAAATTGTGGCCCCACGCTGTTTCTGTGCTCGAGCGCAGCAACTCTATCCTCTTATATTTATCATATATATAGATGTTTGAGATTGGCACGTCAAAATGAACAAGGTGCACTCCTTCCATCTGATCATTGGATGCTTATATTGTTATGGGGTGGATTAATCAATTTTGAAAGGAATGATGGTTCTTTGATCTGGCCGCCGCCCATGAGGGCTATTCATTTGCTAATAGGTTCCCTCCATGATCAGATGGTTCTAGGGATCTTTAAAAGATGTGATTTTTAGGGTTTGTGTGGAAATGATCAATTGGGGGGGGGCGATTGGGAGTACCCTGAGTTTGATCAGATGATCAAACGTCTGCATTGCTTGTGAATATATATGGACATATGAGAACAACTAAGTAGACAGTTCAGTTGAGATCAAGGGTGAGGATCGATTCTAAGATCTCACACAGGGTCATGTATATACACTTGAGACCGTTGATCTTGTAGAGCATGATGAGGCAACCAATGTAGCCTTGGTCTTATACTAAACATAGTTGTCAATTCTCATGCATAAGATAAACAAGTACAAAAATCAACGGTTTAGCTTTTGTTTGAAGAACCCAAACATATGCTTGATGGATCAAGGACCAATAGGATCTCTGAATCGAAGCATCCTCTACTACTGCTTTTGGCTTCTCAGGGTCGCTGGTTTGGATCATCGATCAAGTGGGCTCCGCTTGTTCTTTCACCATCTCATATTTTGCCTTGAAAAATATTTGAATGCATTATATAAACGGAAATGATATCAGCACAACCATGTTTTAATGATTGGACAAGCCGAGCTTGTCTTTTCTGTTTTTAATTGGCTTGTGAGAGAGCTCTAGGGGAACTGTAATAACCTTTTGACAGCTCCTTAAATACGAAAAGACAAGATGAATTAGTGAAAATATTGGTTGAAATGATATCCCCACCCTATATAATAAAAACCTTTTATTACGTCGGTACTAAGGGTTGAGGTGCGGCCCACGTGTTGGAATGGGTCCCACCAGATGCCGGGGAGTTGAAGGAGAGAAGTGCGCGACCGACAAAGTTACTGTGGGCCCCACCACTGAGTAAGAACGGATCTGCCGACGGATTTCTAAGGCTCTTAAATTCCGGAATTTTCCCGCGATTTCCGTTTGAAGAAAAGTGGCGTTTTTTGCCCTTTCCCTCCTCCACGCGTTTTCCTCTCTCGCTCTCTCTCTAGTCTCTTTTTCATAACTGTCTTAAATGACGATAATACCCTTTAACTAAATAAAAATGCCTTCATCTCACTAACTACCAAAAGTTAATGGGACCCACTTGTTTCATTACTCTCTCTCTCTCTCCCCGACACATGAAATGAAGGAAATTATGGCCCTCTTTCTTTCTTCCCTCTCAACCATATTTCTAAGGGCATTTCTGTCATTTTCTCCTCAACTGGAGAAAGCCCCTATTTAGTACACACTTTTTCCCTCTCTGGCGGTTTATGGAATTGAAGGATTCCCTGCCCTTTTACCCTTTTCACTTTTTGTTTTTTTATTTTGACATTTACTTTTTTGTGTAGAGAGCACATGGAAAGAAACCGTCTTTCAAGGCCCAGCTTCCGGAAAGAGGCAGACACGTGTCACTCATATCTGCATCCACCGTTCGTCGCATAACGACTCTTCACTTTGATGGGCCCCACCCATCTTAATTGTTTTCATGGTTTCAAATTTCGGTTTCTGAATGGGTTTCGGTCCTCACCGAAACTGAAATTTTAGCCGAAATCCGACGGAACCATTAGAATTAATATTTTATTCTACACCAAATTTCGGATTAAAAAATCAATTTTTTGGTGAAATTCCTAAATTTTCTAAATTTCGGGAAAAGCGAAATTCCAACCAATATTCAGAAATTTCAGTCGAAATAATGTAACGTTTCGGGTATCCCCAATTTCCAATTTAGGTTTCGGGGTTGACCGAGACCTGAAATTTCGGATTTCGGTCGAATTTTAAAACCATGATTGTTTTACATTCTTTTGTTCTATTTTATTCAATTAGGTCTTTACCAAAGTAGCCCCGGAGCTAATTAATAAGTTAAGACGGGTAGAATTGGGTGAATGGGCATTTTAGTCCAGTCATTCTATGTTTATTTTAAGCAGCCGAAACCAACTAACCTCCGAGGAAAGGAGCTAATCTTCATTCGGCTCTTCCATTTTATTATTTCTCACTAAATAGATAAAGTAATTTTCTTATTTTTTTTAATATTCTGTTTTGTTTGACATTTATGGTCAAGTAAGGTGAGCCCCACGGGGCTGTTAGGACATCAAAGTCATAACATAAAAAAATAAAAAATAAAAAAAAACAAACTAATATAGTAATATGAATATCTAAATAGAGGGATTAATGGCATATTCGATCTTTGTATTCTATTGTTGAAAAATAAAATTATTTTATTTATTATTTATGGATGAGGATTGATCTTGTCAAATAAAACAAAGTCAACCGATTTGTGGGCCCTTAATTTATTTGATGCCAAAAGTAGGCAATTGATCCAACGGTGAGGATTGATCAGTTGGTGGAATGTTGCGGCCAGGTCAATTGATGGAAAAATAGGCTGAGAATACTTTATACAAGGGAAATTATATCCCCCCTTCTACTGTTTCCACCCCCTTTTTGTTTGTCTTTCTGCTTAAAATATCTGCATTTTCACGTCCGTTAAAAGCGGTGCATTTTCACATACGCGGTGAGTAAAATGTGGGACCCACAGACTTAAATTGGGAAGTGATATATTTGCCCCTTTTTTACCTGGGCCAGCCCCCTCTACCCTACAAGATGGTGGCCTAAGATATAAAAAGGGGGGCGAATATTTCATTTCCCTTATGAAGGCAACATCACCATCCATATCCTTATCCCATCCCATGCATCCGCTAAACGGAGTTAGTTCGTTAACCGTCTATTTCCTATTTGAAATTACCAAAAAACCCTCCAATGTGTCTGAAAATAACCAAAACACCCCCCCCTCAATGGCAACAGGTTTTATTTATTTATCATTTTCTTAAAAAATGGGTCGGAAAATTCATAATCACGACGAAAACCGAAGGGAAATAATACATTCGCCCCCTTTTCTTCCCTGGGCCACCCCTTGCCTTGTAAAAAGTGTAGTCATTATCACGGTCTTAAACCCGAAACCGAAATGGCAATACCCGAAATATTTTTTTCCGAAATTTCATCTGAAATTTAAGGAAATTCAACCATAAATCTCCATTTTTTTAATTATTTAATATTCTCCTAAAACTTCGGCCGAAATTTGGTACGAAATAAAATAATATTATTAATTCTTTAGTCAGATTTCGGCCTAAATTTCGGTTTCGTTGAAGACCGAAATGTATTCCTAAACCAAAATTTGAAACCATGATCATTACTCATTACTACACTAATGGGGTGTGAGCCGGGAAGAAAAGGGGGAATTATGTAGGCTTTCAGTGTGGTCTTGATAAATAAGGTATACGGAACAAAAAATAAAAGAAGAAATAGAAAAAGGAGAAATCCATTTTTCCTAATAATTAATTAATAAAAAATGAAAAGGATAATAAGAAGAGAAGAACATAACCACCAAAGTCCAAACCCATATGAGACAGACAATCAAAACTAACGAATATTTTTTCCAGATTAAGAAAACAGATTCCACTAAAAAAAACTAATCTAACTACTAAAAAAAACTAATCAAATCAAAGACCCAGACAACTTTAGAAATATCGCGAGAAATTCAAATCTCAACCCTCCTTTTACTTCTTTTTATTTTTTAATTTAATTTCTATAAAAAAAATAGATTTATTTTTCCTGGTTTATATTCAGACCATCTGCATTGCTTGTTGGGTTGTGTGTGGGAAGAATAAAGTGGGCCTCTTTAGAGAGAAGAGAGAAGAGAGAAGAGAGAAGAGAAAAGGAAAAGTAATAAAAGGAGAGGCTTTTAAGCTGTGTTATAGCTGTCCTACGCGTTAGAAATTTACTCCGGAACCCTTTTTTTGTCCCTCCAAACCCTCTTTTTTCTCTCTCTCTCTCTCTCTCTCAGAAAAACAACAAACAAGAGATAAGAAGAACGCTGAAACCCTAGTTCTGTCTCTACAGAGAAGAGAATGAGATGAAGAAGAGACTACATTTTCAGAATCTTTTCCTCTTGTTCTTCATTTTCTCTTTATTGCCTCTTCTATTTTCCTTACCAGATTTATTTTCTTCTGAAAGAAATGTATTTCAAAGTGGCTTATCAGATGCAGAAGCCACATACATCAAGCAAAGACAACTTCTCTATTACAGAGATGAGTTCGGAGACAGAGGAGAGAATGTGACTGTAGATCCTTCACTGATCTTTGAAAATCCACGGCTGAAAAGAGCCTACATTGCTTTACAAGCATGGAAAGAGGCGATCTTGTCCGATCCTCTGAATCTGACCGGAAACTGGATCGGATCTGGTGTCTGTAACTATACCGGTGTGTTCTGTGCTCCGGCACTCGACGATCCGAAGATCCAAGTCGTTGCCGGAATAGATCTGAATCACGGCGATATTGCCGGTTATTTGCCGGAGGAATTAGGGCTTCTTGAAGATCTTGCTCTTTTTCACATAAATTCCAATCGATTTTGCGGAACTGTTCCTCATAAGTTCATCCATCTGAAACTCCTTTTCGAGCTAGATCTGAGCAACAATCGATTCGCAGGTCGTTTTCCACTCGTAGTTTTGAAATTACCGTCATTGAAATTTCTAGATCTACGTTTTAACGAATTCGAAGGGAAAATTCCGAGCAAACTCTTTGATAAAGATCTAGACGCGATCTTCATAAACCACAACCGATTCAAATTCGATATCCCTGATAATCTCGGAAACTCTCCGGTCTCCGTTATCGTCCTCGCGAACAACAAATTTCATGGCTGTGTTCCTGCAAGTCTTGGAAACATGTCCGAAACCTTAAATCAGATCATACTCATGAACAATGGCTTCAGATCATGTGTTCCTGAGGAGATCGGCATGTTAAAGAAACTCACTGTACTAGATTTGAGTTTTAATGAGTTGATGGGGCCATTGCCGGACTCATTCGGAGAAATGATGAGTTTGGAGCAACTCGATGTTGCTCATAACATGCTCTCAGGGGAGATACCGAAGAGTATTTGTGAGCTACCGAGTTTACAGAACTTCACGTTTTCTTACAATTTCTTCACCGGAGAGCCACCTGTGTGCTTGAACTTACCTGATTTTTCAGACCGGAGGAATTGTTTGCCGGCTAGACCTGCTCAGAGGTCTGATAAGCAATGTAAGTCCTTCTTATCCCGCCCTGTTGACTGTAATTCCTTTAAATGTACTCCTTTTGTCCCTCCTCTTCCACCTCCCCCTCCCCCTTCCCCTCCTCCTCCAGTTTTTTCGCCGCCGCCTCCTCCTCCACCACCTCCGCCACCACCACCACCTGTATACTCTCCTCCATCACCACCACCTCCTTCCCCGCCACCGCCATCTCCACCACCGCCCTCACCTCCCCCGCCATCTCCTCCACCACCTTCTCCATCCCCGCCGCCGCCTTCACCTCCACCACCATCTCCCCCACCACCTTCTCCAGCCCCGCCACCACCATCTCCACCACCACCATCTCCACCACCACCTTCTCCATCACCGCCACCTCCATCTCCACCACCACCATCTCCATCTCCACCGCCCCCACCCATCTACTGCGTTCGATCTCCACCACCCCCACCGCCAAATTCACCACCTCCACCGCTCCCCTCTCCACCACCTCCACCCCCAAGTCCATACTACTATAATCCGCCACCGCCCCCTCATTCACCTCCTCCACCTTCACCACATTCACCTCCTCCACCGCCCCCTCATTCTCCTCCTCCACCTTCCCCACATTCCCCACCGCCACCCCCGCCTACTTACTATTATAACCCACCTCCACCCCCACCTCTATCTTCTCCACCTCCACCCCCAAATTCGCCTCCCCCACCTCCTCCCTGCATAGAACCCCCACCACCTCCTCCTCCATGTGAAGAATATCCACCCCCACCAGTTCACTACTTGCCACCACCTTCACCCTCTCCACCCCCACCACCAATTGTCTACAATTCTCCACCCCCACCGCCAATTGTCTACAATTCTCCACCTCCACCTTCACCTTCACCTCCTCCACCACCCATTTATGAGAGCCCACCACCTCCTCCGCCTGTTTATGAAGGCCCATTACCACCAGTAGTTGGGGTTTCATATGCCTCTCCCCCACCTCCTCCCTTTTACTATTGATTCTTTTGAGAACATCTCTTTCTACCCTATAGTTGAAGCGGAAATATACCATTTATTTGCGCTATTATGGCTGCACTTCTTTTGCATTTTCTCTGTCAATCCCTCTGTTTTTCTCTCCCTGGGCGATTATCTCTCTGGCAAAATGGGGCGAAATGGGAATTATCCGGTGTTGATGGAAGTGACAGAGAAGAGAATACAGGGAGAGAGAATGGGAAATTCTCCATATTTATTTGGATTATGGATGTTGGAGTTGTGAATAAAAATGGTTCAGAGAGAGAGAGAGAGTAGTTTCAGGGAAATGTAATGTATAGGCATGAGATTCATCAAGGATAAGCAGGCATGCTGCTCTGGTAATTTCTCTTTATCATACTTTGTTCATTCTTCTTCGTTTATAATATGATGATTACTTATGTATTTTCAGAAATTAGTTTGGGAACCGATCATTTATTCTTTTTCTTCTTCTTTGATCTAGTATAGTTGTGCTTCTTTGCTGTATTCTCATGGGTGATTCTTATGTTCTTGAGCTATGCTTGTAGTTTTCTCGCTGTTTTTTTTTTTTTCCGGATGAGCTTTGAAAGAGGTAGGAAACATGTTTCTTCTTGTTAGAATTCACTGGCTTTATTTGTTTTTCCCCTTTTTTTTTGGTTTGGTTTTCTTCCATTATTGACGTCAAAGAACTTATTTCCAGCCATTGATAGTCGGGTTTATGACAGAGAGAGGTGGGAAACATGTCTTTCTTTCTCTTGTATTGAAAAACCTGTGATTTTGATCATGTTATCATGGGTTTGAATTTTTACTCTGATTTGATGTTTGAAATTGAATATCTTCCTGTTTCCAGCTATCATTTGACAGAGAAAGAAAAGCACAGCCCAAGACTCTCTAGTGGGCTTTTGGGTTTTAATTTGTGGCTTGGATTACATAAGATTTCTGTTCACTCTTGTTCTTTACTGCCCCCACTTGATTAGGATGATATATGTCCCTTTCTTGCCATTAAAATATAAGGGGAATGCTGATAAGGATGGCCAAAAATGTGGTTGGTCTCAAATTAGGAAAGAAACCTCCAGAGATAAATTCAGTTTGTTTAAACTGTAGACTGAACCTTGATGTATAGACTGTAGACCATCTCTAGCTTGCATCCAATTAAGAGGATGGACCCATTGCAAAGATTCCACCTACCAAACAAAAACTCATTACACATCTCAAGATAAGAAAATCAGGAAATGGCCATAACTGCAATTTTTTTCTGGAATTCATGATAAACAAATAATTTTTCCACCCCTTTTCAAGCATTTCTAACCCCTTGAGTTTCTCTTCTCCACAAAATGGGAAAGGGGCAATCAAACCCCTTGAGTTTCACTCTGATTTGGGCACACCAGTTGGATCCAAACCATGTCCATTGTATCTATATCCTAAGGTCCGAAATTATTTTGAATCGTGACCTTGTTGTGGCTGGAAAATCTCTGTCAATGTAAATGGGTATATCCATGTAATTAGATTAAAAAGTGCCTAATAAATTCACGAGGGTCATTATCATAACAACGTAAGAGTGTGGATGGATTTCTTTTTCCTAAGATAAGAATTGGGTAAAGCTAGGGCCTAGGCCTAGGCATTGACTGAAGAAAACTAAACTGTAAAAATAAAAAATAATAATGAAACTCTCCTAAAATATGAATAAAAAGAGTTCTCTTATCAGAATTTTCTGGTCACCAGAATACATGTGGCATATTCCAAGGCCTCGTGACTGGAGGCACGGGTCCGACAATGCCCATGCTTTCTCCTACCTATCTTCTTTTTCCTTTGAGACACCCCATGCCCTACGTTCTACCTTTACAAGTAATATTTCTTCTTCTCTGATCCTTTATTTAACCACTTCCCATTGATTTATCTAGGAACTCAGGACACCTGAAATTTTATTGATGAATAACATAAGTACAAGAGGGGGACATACCCCCTTACCTCAAAACCAAAATAAAAGGAAAATCACTCACGACGGATATTAGGGATGTCCTGCTCCTAGCCTTTCTAGGAAGGTCCTTTCACTACTTATGGGGCACTTTTGGTCTCAACTCTAAAACCAAAGATTGAAGCTCATCCCAATAATATTCAATGGAACATGGGGTTCCTTCTTGTCAATATTCATATCGATCGAACTTTTAGTGTCTTCTTCAAGCCAAATGTTAGATAGATCAAATACTTTAAGGTACCTCAACCCATCTAAAATACTTCTAGGCCCTGCCTGCAAGTTAGTGCCATTGTAAAACAAATAAAATCTCACTTTTAAGGTTAATTCCTCCTCCACCTGATATGAAAGGATTGCCTTTGAAGGCACCATCCTTGTTCAATTTGCTACACCAAGTCCATCAAAGACATCAAATTCAAGGGTATCTCCTAAAAGGGTTTAAATTTCACAGTGGCACCTGTGCAACACATCATGTAATGTTCCCTCAATAGCCCCGAGTCAGCCTAACCCACGTGATGTAGCCTTGTACCTGAGTAGGACTCTTGGACCCACAAAAAGAAGTACAATAGTGAAATAAGAAGACTAGGACTACAGTGTGGAATGCTTTACAAGTCGTAAGTTAAGACGGGTATTTACAAGAGGATAGGTCTCACCTATTTATAGGCTACTTCCTCTCGTAGCAATGGTTTGGATCGTGCCACCTGGCAAGCATTCAACATTCTAGAACCAGCCTAAAACTTATAGATCCGCTAGAATTCTACATGTCTCACCAAAGACAATACAAGAATACTCTAAAAATTCCCAATTTTCACATGCATATGCACTATTAGACTTATACAAAAGTCTAGACTTCTAGAAAGTTATCTGCTCCTCCAATGCCTATTTGAGCCTTCCATTAGGCTTATAAAAGAAAGTGATAAACCCTAATGCCCTGTTTGGATTGCAGGAATTTCTTGGAAAAGTTTGGAAAGGTAAGGTTCCTACATTTTTTGACAGACAGATAGATAACCTGGATAAGATAGAATAGAAGAAATTGATTCATGTAGACGAACCCAATTGGTGTCAGGATTAGACTTAGTCAATTTGAGCCGGGTAGATCCTTTCACCTTCTTCATGAAAATTTTATAGAGGATTCATTAGCCGACCCCAACTAGTTTGGGACAAAGGCTTAGTTGATTTGAGTTGAGTTCTTAAGCGGTGCTCTCTCATCTTCTCCTCAATTGGTTCCCCTCCCACCTTTTTACGGATGTCTTCATTTTTAATTCGATCTAACCTTGTGTGGCCGCACATCCATCTAAACATTCGCATCTCCAATACACTCATCTAAGCATTCGATCTAAACTTGGAGCAATACTATTCAATTTTTATGTAGAGGGACCTTCACTTTAGGATGATGTCCCTCTAAATTAACCAAAATCATTCTAATCCAAACGGGGCCTAATTGGCTAATTGTCACCCTCGACATTAACTCAAAATTTATAAGTCTAAGATTGAGAAATGATATCCACACTTCCTTGTTTAAATAATGGCCCTTCATTCGTTACTTTACACATTCTTACTTCAATTTTTTAAATATTACTGACAGAGGATGCTTTCAAGAGCCAATCAAAGAAGCAGTTTAGTCCGCCTAACCCTAGCTTACCCATAAAAATAAAATAAAAAGAGAGCCAGAAAGCCATTATTGAAACAAGGAACTGCAAATATCAATCCTATTTTTATTTTTATTTTTTCGGTGAATCCGTTTTTGTTTTACCATAACAGGCTACTACTTATCAGATTGTTAGGGTTGTAAGAATTTTTTAGCTAAATCTCATCCAAGAGGGATCCTGTCAATCGGACGGTCCAGATTGATTGAGTTTGCACCAATTAGCCAGTAGGGATGATGTGTGATAGAGGACTGTTTCTTCTGCACTTTTTTATTTTTTTGGGATTTGGTAGGAACGGATTTTGCTGGAAAAAAAAAATTAGGGAATGATGTATGATATGTTAGTTAGATTTCGGCTTAAATAGAAAGGAGTAGTTGAAATGGTGTGGGACAAATCTGGGTCATTTTCAGGTAAAAAAACAGAAGAGAAGGTGGGCCCTAATGTGATTGAAAGTAGGTTATTTATTTATGGCTCTTTTTAGTTAGGTCACACCTCTCTGTCGTTTTCTCCTTGCCCTCTTTAGATGATTTCCATTCCATGTATTGTATTAGTGATTAGTTAATGTTAGAATATGACTAATTCTACAAAAGTTTCTAAGATTTTAATATACATGTTGACTTAATTCCTTTGATTAGTGTAATATGTAGAGCCCAAACCACATGTTTTAACTTCGTCAAAAAAGAAAAAAATACAAGTGCATGATAGTATGATACACACCTCATTACCATCACACGAAACCCTCAGAATTTTCCTCTGATCATGATTTTGACACCCTCAGTTTCCACTTTTTCGATTCATTATTGGAGCAGATAGCAAGAACCATTTCATCGGACATGCGTCTTTTTTATTTTCTAATGAATTTACTTCTTTCATTAATGGAAATTGTTTGATGTAGTGAGTAATAGGCTCTGGTTGTTCGCCGTTCAAGAATTCTTGTTTAGGAGTTTTGATCTAAGATTTCAATTCTTCCATGTTTCAAATTTTACGCTCAGTCTCTGTTTCTTTCGACATAAAATGGGCATAAAACAAATTTTATGCGCAATTTTGCACTTAAAAATGAGCTTATGATTTGTTTTACCTGTTTTAAACCCATTGAATGTTTGGGGTGGGGGGAAGGGGGAAACAAGAGCCCATTCTATGCCAATTTAATGTAAAATTTGTTAAACCCACTTTTCCATTTAAAATGGAGGCAGAGGTAAATTTTATTTTACTCACATATTAGGTTGAAAGAAACAGTCTCAAGAAAAGATGCTCTTTTATTTCTCCTTTTCTATCCAAACAACTTGAATTGAATGATAATTTTGGAGTCCTCACTATGTCATTCAAATAGAAATAAAAATAAATAGATTAGACAGAACAGAGTCCTTAAATTGCCTTAGCTGGCTAGTTAGAGGGAAGGGAACTGAGTATGGATGCAGGGAGGAGTGGGACACTGTGTGTCATAGACACAATTATTTTTGGGGAAATGATGTACTCTCCCCTTCTATATTTTTAACTTGGGACAGTCCCCTGCAGAATAAAGAGTAGTCAGAATTCAGAAACACACTAGACTACTAGAGGGGCTGTCCCAGTTAATTGGATGGGACCTAGATTCTCCTAAAAATGTCTTTCCGTGCCACATATTCGGTACTTTATATAGCAAAAGACAGAAAATCACATTCGAACGAACAAATTCATGTCCATTGGTTGATGTTAATTATTTGAAGAAGGTTTAGAAGAAAAAAAAAAGTTTACATTTTAAGTGTTGATACAATATTTCTGTAATTGAGATTACTACTTGGTTTGAGAGAGCATAAATGAGAGGGTGACAATTTACTAGAAAATGGGGGGGATCAAGGTTTAAAATTTCGGTTTCGGACCCTGAAATTTCAAATTTTCAGTCGAAATCTCGTACAAAAATGGAAACTAATATTTTATTCAGTATTAAATTTTGGTCGAAATTTCGGTGAAATATTAAATTAATTTTTAAAAAAAAACAGATTTTTTGGGTCAAATTTTGGAAAAACCGAAATTTCGGCCCAAATAAATGACCGTTTCGGGTTTTGGTGGTTTCGGTGTCGGTCTCCACCGAAATCCAAAATTTCGGATTTCGGTAGAAATTTAAAACCATGGGGGGAATAGATCGCATTTTGAGTGGGTTTATATAGCAAAAGACAGAAATTCGCATTTCCGGTGCATAGAACTCAACAGAAATGTCTGCGCTCCTTTGTTTAATTATAGGTCCCAAGATATGAACAAACAACCCAAGAAAAAAGTGTTTAATAGACGAAGGGAAATGATATCAGCACAACCATGTTTTGATATTTTTACTAATTCATCTTGTCTTTTATTATTTAAAAAGCTGTCAAAAAGTTATTACAGCTCCCAAAAAGCTCACAAGCCAATTAAAAAAGAAAAGACAAGCTGGGTCTGTCAATTATTAAAAGATGGTTGTGCTGAATTCATTTCCATAATTTAAATGCAGTTATCAAAACAAGGGAGTGCGGATATCACTTCCACATGCAGAAATTCAAATCCCATCTTACTTCTCTCATTACAAACTACCATTCAATACTCGGATAAATGATTAACATCAAAATATCCATTTCTTGTTTTCATTTTATTCCTTACACAATAAAATTCAGTTTTGCAACAACACTGCAAACTGCATTACCAGTTATAGGGTTAAGAACTTGCAGAAATTCATTCATCTCTTGAAATAAAACATAATTATCAATGCACCATTAAAAAAACATAATTATCAAAGCTCACCGGCTACTGGGAAGGTCCGATTCATGCGAGCCGCTTGCAATCTGTGAAATTTCAGTTGGCAAAAAATGGGGAAATTCCACAGTTTGGTATTTATTATATGCAAAATCCATAGACGTGTAAGATTAGGATGTAGATCTCCCTCAGAATTCCCTGCAGTCAAAGTCATGTATAGCTTAATCTACCATCTTTGGTTAAAACTAAAAACCAAAAGAAAGAGAAGATAATTCAGAAGTACTAGTAAAGGTAATGTTAAACAAGAAAGAAAACTACTTACCATTATTATTTGATCTCTTGGGCCAAGCCAAGAAATTCAATATTTGCAAATAGATTCAGGATCCAAGAATTGAATTGGTCCTTTTTTCCTGAAGTCACGGGGAATCAAGTTAGCTTGCCCAATTCTTTGGTGTCATTACTGGATCAATTCCTCCCCGATAGAGGAGGTTGGGCTAGCCAAATGATGATTATCGGTTCAAGGATGCGAGGTGACCTTAATTTTTCAGGGGCAAGAAGGGGTATAGAAAATGCCTCAAACCAACGTCCGTCCTAAGAGATCTAAAGCCACTTCAGCCATGACGATCGGCAAGGAGCCTTTCTTACGATCTATCATACCTATTTCTTCCACCACCTCTCCAAATGATCCACACTCCCCATATCAGGCCAGCTTCAAACCTATCTTAACTCCACTCCGCCCCAAGTCCATCCACCAATGAGCCATGACTAGTGTTTTTTTTACTACAAAAGCATTATTCAAAAGGCCCAAAACCTTGTTAAACGAGCATTCCTCCGTCTTGCCATTTTGTAAGGGGCTTTGAACAGCTTTTAGATCGAGGTCCCACGGATGGCGCCAATCTGTTAGACCTAAAATCGGTAACAGATACGGCAGTGACGTCAGAGCTGAGCTGGAGGACCCGAGGAGCCAAAGTGAAGGAGCTAAGGAGTTGAGTCCTGCGCAAGGAGCAAACGAGGTCAGAAGACCAACCCGAAGCGTTACTCCGGACAGGCCCTTCGACACTCAAGTCAGTATGAGCAAGAGTGCAGAGCTAGTTTTAAAAGTGGTGGAGGAGAGGTTATTACCCATTGGTTTGAACCTTGAACCCCCTTTTATAGAGGGAAACTGGGTGACGTGGGATTACCCACCCCAGGACAGGTGTCGGTATCCTATAGGCTTGAGTTCACCTACTCCAGGACAGGTGTCGGCCTGCTATAGGCTTGAGTTCACCTACTCCAGGATAGGTGTCGGCCTGCTATATGTTGCTATTTTTATACCCCATCAGTTGCCCCCCACTTCTCCAAGTCATTGTAGTGATTTGGAGAAGTGTGGTGAGTCACATTCCAGATCGGGAGGAGTCAGTCCGGAAAATTCGTCAGTCCGGAAAATTCGTCAGTCCGGCCTGGAAATCAGTCCGGAAAATTCTTCAGTCCAGCCTGGAAATCAGTCCGAAAATTCTGTCTGGCCTGGGCCATCCTGTCCGGCTTGGGCCGGACTCATTTTTGTCGTTTAGTGAACGCGCCATATCCTGTCTGGCTTGGGCCGGACTCATTTTTGTCGCGTAGCCATTGCGCCATATTCTGTCCGGCTTGGGCCGGACTCATTTTTGTCGTTTAGTGAACGCGTCATATCCTGTCCGGCTTGGGCCGGACTCATTTTTGTCGCGTAGCAATTGCGCCATATTTTTGTCGCGTAGCGATTGCGTCATATCCTGTCCGGCTTGGGCCGGACTCATTTTTGTCGTTTAGTGAACGCACCATATCCAGTCCGGTTTGAGCCAGACTGAGTTTTGTCAACGCGCCATATCCAGTCCGGCCCAGGCCGGACTGAGTTTTGTCAGTGCGCCATATCCAGTCCGGTTTGGGCCGGACTGAGTTTCTTGACGGGCACAATCACTTTAAGAGCTATCCCTCACCCGAGCGCTTCGCGGATGCCCTTAGCCTCTTGGAGATATGCATGTGTCCGCTCACACCCTTGCCTCGAAGTATGTGTCCATCATCAATGAAAGACACGTGGCACCATTCAAGGGCCTCGAAGTGCGTGTCCTTCATTAAATGCGAACTCCCATGACCAAGGCTTATAAAAGGAGGGTTTTCACCCTTCATTTCTTACTTTTCACTTTTCTCTCCTTTCTGCTTTTTGCTCTGCCAGTTCGGCTTCGCGTAGCTCGTGGTTGTGTTCGTCTGTGGATTTGGGAGCTTTCAGTTCTGACCGGTAATCCTCTTGAGCGCGCTTTTTATTCGTTTCTTTTTCTACGTCCATGTCCTGTAGTAGCTCTAGTTCTGAGTCCGGTTCAGGTGAGTCGTCTTCCAGTAGCTCAGGGTCTAGTTCGTCTAGTAGGACCCAAAATAAGCCGATCAGGACTCCAAGGCCAAAAATGGCAAGTCCTGATGTCAGCGTGGAGATCGTAGATAGTGAGTACGAGGTTATAGAGGAGGAGGTGATTTTGGATCTGAATACCACCCCGCTCCCAACGGATAGTTATCTCCGAGCAGAGGCGAGTGTTGGTAGTGACGCCGCCGAGGCGTCCACAACATTTTTCCCTGGCTGGGCCGTTGAGGTCGTAGCTAGGGCCCGGATGGACGCCAATCCTAAATACAACGTACGGGCTCTTGACGAGGAGAATTACCATGATGAGTCCACGATGGGGGACATTAGGGATAGGTACTGTATTCCCCCAAGGTTCGGGCTGAGGGCAGCGACAGAGGGAGATAGGGCTTGCAACAAAAGCTCTGATGTCTGCATATACGACGAGTCGTTAAGGCCGGACTCAGGTTCCCTCTACACCCATTCTTCACCGCGGTCCTTCGATATTATGGGTTGGCTTCGGCTCAGGTTGTGCCGAACTCATGGAGGACGCTGACTGGGTTCATGTACCTCGTCCATGGCCGGCTTGAAAGAAACGTGTCTGTGTCGTTATTCCATGCTTGTGCGCACTTGAAGAGGCATAAGAACGGGAGCTGGATTTGCATTAGCCAGCGCCCGGAGGTGAAAATGATCACTGGCATTCCTTCTTCCATTCACTTATGGAAGAACAGGTTCTTCTACGTCGAGGACAGGGAGTCCACCGAGCCTTGGCCGGTTCCTCTAAAATGGGACGCCCTAGATACACATGCGATGAGCCGCAAGCCATTCCTTCAGGGCGAAGATGCGAGAACGTTCACCCTAATTTGTGAGGAGTTGGAACGAGGGGGCCTCATTCATTGCTCAGAATTATTTGGGGAAGCGGTTCTGGTCGGGCTTGGCCTTAGTACGGCGACCCCGGCACGTATGTGGCTTGTCTTGTTTTAAAACTCCTTTTCTTCTTTTCCTTGCTTCTGACTGGTTTTGTTCGTCTATGTTGACTTTCAGAGATGCAGCAGCAGTCCAAGATAGAGAGAGTGAGATAGGGGGCATTCGGGAGGGCCCAGCAGGGCCAGAAAAGGAAAGCCGCTGAGATATCGAGCCCGGCTCCGACCCAGGAGACGCCGCCTCCCAAAAGTAAGACTACGGTGAAGCTGGTCGGCGCCTATGGTAGGAGGGCGGGATCCTCAAAGTCGGGTGGAACATCCACCGGAGCCCGTCCACCTCCTGCAAGGTCTGGAGACAATAAGAATGACACCGGCCTTGGTGAGAGCCGGGTTGCTAAGGAGCTCCTCACCAAGTTCTCCTTGGCAAAGACAAGCTCCAGGTTCTCAACGAACCTCCAGCTGCAACGGATGAGGCCATATTCTCTACCCTTTACCAGGTAAGATGGCCTGTGTGTCTGCTTATCTTGTCTTTTGTTTTTCTTCTTCGTTGACACTTGCTCGCGTGCAGATTTCATTGTACTACAACAATCTTCGGGAGAAGAGTAAGAAGTTGTGGACCCCGATCCGAGATAGGCGGTGAGGGAATGAGTTCCTAACACCCTCTGGATCATCCACGTGTATGGGAGAGCTCTGCCAAGGAACTCTCGAAACGGATGTCACCCTCATAGCATAGCACGAGTGGCGATATAAAAAGAAAGAGATATGCCTCGATCCGGAGCCAAGGCTCGAAACCAAGACATATCTGAAATAAACTCAGAGTCGCCATCCATGGATATGCCATGGAACCCTAAAATCAAATCCTCTGTGCAATGGATAACCAGAAATATATATGGGTTCGTGCTTGGTTACGAATAGAGAAGGTCTGAGAGCACCTCCAATTCGTCCGAGTGCAAGCACTTGGTCTCTTATGCCATTTTCATTAACTCCAAAGAAGTTTGGGTAAAAATCATGTGAAATGGGAACAATCATCAGGAGTCGTCTACCTAAGCATGCATTTCCTGAGAATACAAATAATAAAGAAATATAAAATAAAATGAAAGATGTGTCACCTAAGCATAGCTAGGTTATGAGTGACAAGCCTAATGGGTGTCTAAGTTCTGATGTGCAAACACATGCAAGCTATAGCTAAGGGTATAGGATCAGTACAAGAAAGTAAGAAAACACATCAAAGCATAAGACACAAATCGATCATATATATGACAGGACAAAACAAATCCTAACTCTAATGCGACTTGACTCGGACCAAGATGGCCGTCCATCTCAGCTGCTCTACGTATCCCGGCCTCGGGAAGAATCGGAGTCAACGTAGTTCGATGACCTATTCTAACTACGATGCCTAACCATCTAGAACCACTAACCTAGACTCGATCCACTAGACTCGACTGATTTTTAAAGCTTTTTGTATAACTGCTTAAATTCATATGAATTGTTATTTTTAGGACTCTATATGTCCTAACTAATGCAAGTTGATTAGCCTTAAGCTAATGCAGGTGGGTCCTATAACCTATGTGTATCTAGGCTGTGCAACCTAATGAAAACCATGGGCTGACTATATGCTTCCTAGTCTAGCCATCGGTTCGACTAAATGTCTAACCGGTCAACTCGAGGCCTCCTAACTCTAAGGACACTCACACAACAGGACACACCATATCAAACAAATCAGGACAGACTCCTAACTCTAAAACAAACCAAACGGCTAGGACAGACTCCTAACTCTAGGGAAAGATCTCTTTGAAAAATGTTTTGAAGAAGTTTTAGCATTTTTGGAAGGTTTGACAAATTTATTTTTAAAGGTTTGGCTGGACTTGGGATGAAGATCCCAAGCTGCACTACGTACCTCGTGAAAGATGATCAAGCCAACGTAGTTCGAAACGAACTCCCCTAATGGCTAATTCTAAAAAAACACTCAACACTTTCGGTTTCTTTAAGGTTTTTCAAGTATTTTTGATGTTTTGAATTTCTAATGTTTTTGAGTTTTAAAATATTTAATGTTTTTTGGATTTTAAAACTTTTCCAATGTTTTTGAAGTTTTAAAGAGTTTTCACCATTTTGGTCATAGACCTAAGGGAATATACAAAGCAAAACCTTAGGGCCAAACCCTAGGGCAAACAGGGGAAACCCCTAAACCGAAAAAAAACTAGCTATCAAAAGCAACGAGATTATCTAAGATCACAACCAAGCAAAGCTTTAATAAGACTGTGCTAGTCTCTAATAAAGAAAAGCGACGACAATATTAAGGAGAAGCTCCTAAAACAACTATAGGGATGGGGAAATGAGTCAAAGACTCTCTAATACCGCTATCTAAAAGAATAAATGAGTCGCAAACTCTCTAACATTCTATAAGGGGGGACAAATAAGACATAGAATGTCTTTTAACTCAAAAGAGAGACAAACCAGAGAGGTTCTACAAATGAGGCACTGTATGCCTCCAATGGGAAAAAGGCAGGCTCTAAGCTACGAGGCTTGCTCCCAGAGGAGAGCTGCCTAACAAGACAAAGCGTGTCTCCTAAAATGGAACTCGCTAATAAGACCACAATGGTCTCCTAAATGAGGAAGAGAAACTATCATCTATTGGTTTCTAAAAGACTAAAGAAGTCTACTAAATAGAGGGGGGACACTACTTGGACTAAACAAGTCCCCTGAGGCTGGGCTCGCTCTATAGAGACACAAATTATCTCTCTGAAGGGGAGGCTCCGACTATCGTCATCATTGCCCGTACAATGATAAAGGGTTCTAAAATCTAAAGGTATCTAAAGATTAAGAATGTCTACCCAAAGAAAGAAGGGTGCACTTTTTGGACTGTGCAAGTCCCCTAAGGATAGGCTTGGGTTAGCACCTTCATCGCCTTCAAACAGAAAGGGTTACCTAAGATTTAAAGATCTTCAAAAAACTAAGTAAGTCTACCACGCAACGGAGGGAGTAATACTTGGACTCGGTAAGCTCTTTAAAAGACGGGCCCAGGTCTGAGACAATCAAAGGGAGAATGCATGACCTTAGAGCACCATCCAAAATCGCAATTATAAAGCATAGAAACTATAGGTCAGCAGATATACACTAATGGAGAGCAGATATATGCCTTTTAACATCAACCTAATCACAATTATGAAGCGCAGAAATCATAAGACAGCAGTTATGCACTAGTGGTCAGCAGATATGTGCCTTTTAACATCAACCAAATTACAATTATGAAGCGCAGAAATCATAGGACAGCATACACATTTTTTTTTATCACCAACAGAATCATAATAGTGAAGGATATAAATCATATTAGTAGAGTATAGAAACCCATAGGATAGAATTTGTACAAAACAAGGGCTGATCTATTGTGCAGAAAAGGTGCTGAATAGGGCTGTATTTATCAGAAATAAGGTGAAGGATGTGAACACCAAAGTAGTAAATGGGATCTACATATCAAAATAGCGATGTAGCTGCCAACCAAAGATTCCAAGAAAATTAGGATCTTCCACACTTAGTCATCAAAAGAAATCAGCAAATAAAGGGATAATAGAGAGATTGTAACCTGAATATGCTATCATTCCAGATCGAAATCAAAATCAGCAGAAATTATACGCAACTATAGGAAACCATAATAGATCTTGACAAGATTGGCATAATTCTCAACTAAAATTATGATCGTGCATCATTAAATGAATTATCACATGAATATCATAAACCATAAAGAGCTGAATCATACGAAATTAAAATCTGAGATCCAAATCAAAGTTTCCACAGCTATAGCAATTCAGGAGAATCTCAAAGGGAAATGATCTTCTTTCTCCTATTCAAACCTTGAGCTAATGAGGAAATGCAACTAGTAAATTCAAGCTGTGAAAAAGAATCTGCCTCATTATCTATGTAGGGATACAAATACAGAGAAGAAAAATAATGCTCACAAGTGAAATAATAATTATCAGAATCAATGTGAAATAGATGCTACCAAAATATTAAAGTAAAATACAACAAACATATTAGATGGGCATTCATACAGTAAGATTTTTCATGTGATAAGAATCCAAATACAAACTATACAAAAGATAACCATAAAAACTGCCATTACAGCGTTTCTTTTTGAAATAGTATTGTGATAAAAACCTACCCTCCAACTATAATTTTATCTTTATGATGTTCCTCAAGATATATTCACAAACAGCCTACGAAAATTTTAATAGTAGAAGAAAACTGTTTGGATAAAAAAAAATCATGCGTTGAAGTAGAAGGAACTAATATCAACATACATTTTGCCAAAACTGTAATGATCACAGAAATGTAAACTCCTCATTGTTTCAGCCAATGGTATTTTTAACAATAAGTGTAGGACTCAATCATGATAAAATGCAAGGTAAAACATCAAGAGATTGGCATTCATTATTTGAGAGAAATGCAAGGTAAAACAGTACTATTACTCAATCATGATAAAATTCATGTCATTAACTACAATATTACCATTGCCACCTTATGAGCATCATTACAGGTAACATAAAATTTGTAAAATTGAAACAATAACTGTGTAATGAATTATATAGATGAAGGTATAAGACAGATATTCAATTCTTCAAACTGTCACATATTACACATCATAACAACCACCCATGCAACTCATTAATGTTCAACTAAAGCTATGAAGACAGGTTCATCTTTGTACATTCCCAGCAGTACAATACAAATGTTGATAACTAAAGTATACCTTACAATAACAACAAGCTCGGCTCTATATTAATCAAAGCAAAACAGACCCTGTTATGATGAAAATCATTTTTAATATGAACAAAACCAAGCCAATATGACTAGTCAACATATCCAAACAGTGCACAAATTCCGCATATATCTATTGATCCTATTGATCTATAACATATGCCATGGATCATGAAATAAACACATGAATTTTGGAGATCATATAAAAATACACTAGGAATCGGGTCTGGGCTAGCATCCAGACAATTAAGATCTATCCCATCTGTTCATGTCAATTTGATAGACACCCATTTGAAAACATCAATTCGCTCACGCCAAGGTAAATTCCGGCTCAAAGCCTCAAGTATATTGATTTGAAATTTACAATACCCATACCCTTTGTATGTCTTTCATCACATACAGAGTAGATATATGACAAGAAAATTGGCCTACAAATTCTAATAAAAATTGATGTACAACACTGTGTAAACATATCATTAAGAAATTAACCTTATAAACAATCTCAGATTTCAATCTTAAATTAATAACTCAAACAAAAAGAAATATGCACACCTAACCCTTTCTCATCTAAATAAATAAATAAATAAAATAAAATAATAAAATAATAATAAAAAATGCAATCCATTAATCAATTCCTAGAAAGAAGACCTAAATCTGAGCATTCATCATCATCCCATCACAGCGACATGAACACAAAGTAATGAAACAAGGATCATACCTGAAATTTGAGATCAAAACCGTAAGGTACCTTGGATCGGATCCAATCTCCTGCCTCTTCTTCTAAAACATGCTCTGATTTACAGCTAAAAAGTACAGATCCAAGCTTGAAATGTGCAAATCTGAGATTTCTGAATTCAGATCTAAAGTAATTGCTCAGATCTCCACCATATATGATCAATTCCGAGCCAAAGTTAACTAGATCTATGAAAAGAATACAAGGAACAAAGGTGTAGAAGACCAGATCTAGGATTACTTAGAATTGAAGCTCTCTAGGGTTTCAGATCTAGACTAGGAGAAGCTGAATCATAGTCAACGATCTTAGATCTAAGATTTTCTATGAAGGAGATGATGAATAAAAGAAAATCAAAGAGGAAAATTGAGAGAATACACTGGCCGGAGCCTGAGCCGAAGAAATGGTCGGAAAAGAGAAATGATCGGAGAAGATGATCGGAAAGGGGAGAAAATGTGCCGATCGGAGATTAAATTCCGACCGGTAGATCTGCCGGAGAAGAAGGAGTAACCGGAGAAAATGAAGGAGTTATGATTTAAATCAGACAAATGAGATTATTGATGGCTGAAAAGAAAGATCAAGAGGCAAAGGCAACTATTAGAGATGAATTGAAAGATAGACTATAAAATGACCGGCCGGAGCTCCGGTCAAGCCACCGGAGAAAAGAAACTTCTCTCCACCTCTCTCATTCTTTCTTTCGGATTTTTACGAAAATCAGCTCTTCCTCCCTCACGTCTCAGATTTGAGATCTCAGATCTGAGATTTCAGATCTGAGATCTTGGAATCTAGCAAAGATACGGTCGGAGCTTGGAGGTGGATTTGGGGAAGAAGAAGAAGAAGAAGAATAAGATGGTGGAAGGAGGTGGTACGGCTGAGAAGGGAAGGAGATGAAGGGAGAGGTTTGGCCGGAGCTCCGATGGGGTGGCCAGAGAATGGTGGTGGCGGTGCGATTTCTCTCTCTTCTCCTCTCTCAGATCTCTATTTCTCAGCGAAAATGAAATTTTTTTCTTTCTTCTGATTTTTTTGGTTTTTTATATTTAAAACGAAAGCCACCGATATTGGCACTACTATACTAATGGGCGCACAAAATTGATAAGCGCACAATGATGCCGCGACAAAAACGGGCTTATTCACCCCCCTTTTACATACAGATGATATATTTACCTCCTTTTTCCCGCGGACAATCTCCTTTTCAGATGCTTCACCCCCCTTCTGGTCTGCACTGCGCACATTCTCTCGGCTCGTTCACTGAGCAAACGCGCTCGGATCTCGACGAAATTTTACCGAGACCTATGGGAGACCTTAAGCTACCCCAGGGTTCAATTTGGGATCTCAGCTCACTGATTTAACGAGGCTTCGCAGAAACATAGCGAACCTGGGTCTGGTCAAAATGGGGTGTCTACAGAAGTTCTCTGAGGCAATAACGAAGTCCGAGGAGGAGAGCGAGTAGCTGATGAAGGAGGCAGAAGAGTTTCAAATGACCATTGGCAAGACGGTCGAGGAGAACAAGCGGCTCAAAGAGGAGTGGTCGCTCAGAAGCACAAGGCAGCCGAGGCCCTCAACAATCAGAGAGAGAGAGAGAGAGCCCAGGAGAGGCAGATAGCGGCCGTTCAAAAAAAGGAGAACGAACTCTTCAGTTTGTCCAGCGAGTCCTACAAGATTGGATTCTTTGACTGCCTTGAGGAGGTTAAGGAATTCAACCCAGTCGTGACTTTGACGGGACTGGTTCTCCCTGACCCACCGGCGCCTGACGATGACGAGCCGACCACCACCGCTGCACCCGTGGTTCCGGAGGCGGATCCAGCACGGGCTGGCAGCCATGGGGTGCCTTGAGCTCCCCTTCTCTCTTTTCTTTTGATTGATTTTTTTTTGTAATGGTCCTTTGAAGGCCCAACTTTTGTAACAGCCTTTTGAGGCCTTATTTTTGTAATGGCCCTTAGAGGCCCGACCCTTTCATGAATAGAAATTGTGTTTTGTTGTCCATTCTCTACTTGCCTGTCCCTGGTTAATACCGTTTGATTCTAACATTGTGGGCCAAGAATACTACGGGCAGACGTGCGAGGCGAACTAACCAGTGAGGACCCAAGTTTTAGTGAACTGGGTTTCTAAGCAGCAAGTAGCCTAGTTTTAGCGAACTGGGTTTCCAAGCAATGAGTACTCGAGTTTTAGCGAACTGAGTTTCCAAGTAGTGAGTACCCGAGTTTTAGTGAACTGGGTTTCCAAGCGGCGTTGGTTTTTGCGTCCGGGCTGGTTCCGAACCAGGAGTGCGCTCCCGGTCTTTGTGGAGACGAGCCGTGGCGAACCAAGCAGCGAGTACCCGAGTTTTAGTGAACTGGGTTTCCAAGTAGTGAGTACCCGAGTTTTAGTGAACTGGGTTTCCAAGCGGCGTTGGTTTTTGCGTCCGGGTTGGTTCCGGACCAGGAGTGCGCTCCCGATCTTTGTGGAGACGAGCCGTGGCGAACCAAGCAGCGAGTACCCGAGTTTTAGTGAACTGAGTTTCCAAGTAACGAGTACCCGAGTTTTAGTAAACTGGGTTTCCAAGTGGCGTTGGTTTTTGCGTCCGGGCTAGTTCCGGACCAGGAGTGCGCTCCCCATCTTTGTGGAGACGAGTCGTGGCGAACCAAGCAGCGAGTACCCGGGTTTTAGTGAACTGGGTTTCCAAGTAGTGAGTACCCAAGTTTTAGTGAACTGGGTTTCCAAGCGGCGTTGGTTTTTGCATCCGGGCTGGTTCCGGACCAGGAGTGCGTTCCCGGTCTTTGTGGAGACGAGCCGTGGCGAACCAACCAGCGAGTACCTGAGTCTTAGTGAACTGGGTTTCCAAGTAGTCTTGCAAGGAGATTTTCAAAAGAGTTTCTATCATTCACGTTCAGTATATATTTACAAAGTCACTTCCACGCCGGGTGGTTTACTACTGATAGTACTTTCGGAGGTTCTTTGAGTTTCAGGCATGGGGTAACAGGTGCTCCTCCAATGTCTCCAGCTTGTAACTTCCCGGGCGGATCACTTCTTTTACTCGGTACGGCCCCTCCCAGGTCGAGGAGAGTTTTCAGACCTTTGGTTGGGAGACAGCAGCTTTCCTTAGGACTAGATTTCCCACTCGGAATTCTCTGGGGCGTATCTTCAAATCATGATAGTTGGAAACTTTCTGCTTGTAGGCGGCGATCCTGATTCGAGACTCTTCTCGGGCTTCTTCCAGTAAGTCCAGATTTGCACGGAACCCATCTTCATTGAGTTTCTCATTGAAGTTGGTAACTCTTGGAGACGGGGCGCCCACATCGACGGGTATTACGGCCTCCGTCCCAAAGGACAAGTTGAATGGCGACTCCCCTGTTGATGTGCATGGGGTGGTACGATATGCTCACAGGACATGATAAAGTTCATCCGCCCATCGGCCAGCTTTCTCGTCCAGCCTCTTTTTAATTCCCTGAAGCAGGATTCTGTTCGTTACTTCTGTCTGCCCATTCGTCTGAGGGTGTGCCACCGAGGTAAATCTATGTTCGATCTTTAAGTCGGAACAGAATTTTCAGAAGTTCCTGCAGTCGAATTGTCTACCGTTGTCCGTTATCAAGATGCGCAGGATCCCGAATCTGCAAACCACGGATTTCCAAAAGAAGTTCTGCACGTTCTGCTCTGTGATCTGGACTAGCGGTTCAGCCTCCACCTATTTGGTGAAATAGTCAATAGCAACCACTACGAACGCGCGTCTTCCGGAGGCCGGCGGAAAGGGGCCCAAGATGTCCATCCCCGATACTGCGAAGGGGAGTGGGCTGATGATCGGGGCCATTGATACAGCAGGCTGGTGGATGGTGGGAGAGAATTTTTGGCATCTCTCGCACCTTCTGACTAGGTTCAGTACGCTTGTCTTAAGGTAGGCCAGTACAGGCCTCTTAGCAACACCTTGATTGCCAGGGCTTTGCCCCCAGATGTTCTCCACAAATCCCTTCGTGCGTCTCTTGTAGGGCGTATGCGGCGTTGCTTGGCCGGAGACACTTTAGGTATGAGAGGGTGTATGACCTTTTGTATAGGTTCTCACCATCAAGGGAAAACCGAGCTGCTCTCTGCGTCACTTTGCGGGCATCCTTCTTTGCCTCGGGAAGCTTTCCACTGCGTAGATATTCAATGATTTCATCCATCCAGCAGGATTCGTACTCCAGCTGCATTACTTCCGTGGCCTTATCTTTGATACTGGACTTCTATAGAAACTCCATGCATATACTCCCGAGAATGGTGTATCCGGAGGCGGCCAGCTTAAACAGCACATCTGCTTTTGTATTTTCTGTTCTGGGGATTCTGATGACCTCAAAACTTTTGAACTTGCTGGCTAGCTGGCGGACCTGGGAGAGGTATTTGATCATACGCTCGTCGCGGGCCTCATAGACCCCTTGAATCTGGTTTGCTACCAGCTGGGAGTCACAGTATGCTTTCAGCCTCTGGGCGCTGGTCTGGACTGCGATATTCATTCCGGCAAGGAGGGTTTCATACTCTGCCTCATTGTTGGATGCGTGGAATCCGAACCTTAGGGCATAATCTGCAGTGAAGTTGTCAGGTCCGGTGAGAATTAAGCCGGCTCCACAGCCACCCTTATTCGAAGATCCGTCGACGTACACTTCCCGGATTGGTTCGGTGGTTGATGGATCCTGATTTGCTGGTGCGGGGATGATTTCTGTTTCAGTCCCATCTTCTGTTCGCTCCTCAGTCGTGGTTTCTATCTCCACAGCCGGGGTTTGAACAATTCCAGGTTCGGTGCTCGGCTGACGGATGGTGCATTCAGCCACAAAGTCTGCCAGGACTTGAGCCTTTATCGCAGGCCTAGGCACGTACTGGATGTCGAATTCGCTCAGCTCCACGGCCCATTTTACAAGACGCCCCGAGGTGTCTGGTCGGTGGAGAACTTGCCTGAGCGGCTGATCGGTCAAGACCTTTATTGTGTGGGCTTGAAAATACGGCCTCAACTTCCTGGCTGCCATCACCAGCGCGTAAGCCAATTTCTCGACCCGTTGGTACCTGATTTCGGCATCATGGAGAACTTTGCTGACATAGTGGACAGGCTTTTGCTGACGGTGCTCTTCACGAACTATGACAGTTGCTAGAGCCGTGGGGCTCACGGACAGATACAGGAGTAGCTCTTCACCTGGTTCCGGCTTTGTCAATAGTGGCGGAGAGGACAAGTACTGCTTCAACTCCTCGAATGCGGTCTGGCACTCCTCTGTCCAGGGCGCAGTCTTGAGTCTTTTGACGGCGTTGAAGAAGGGCAGGCACCTCTCTGCGGATTTTGAAATGAAGCGCCCCAGAGCGGCCACCATTCCTGTGAGCCGTTGTACTTCTCTGATGGTTTTTGGTGGAGTGAGCTCCACCACGGCCTTGATCTTTTCTGGATTGGCCTCTATCCCTCTTCGGCTTACCATAAATCCCAAGAACTTTCCCGAGCTGATGCCGAAAGTGCACTTGGTGGGGTTGAGCTTCATGTTGTGTCTTCTTAGGACTTGGAATGTTTCTCCCAAGTCGGACACATGATCTTGTGAGCTCCGGCTTTTGACTAGCATGTCGTCGACATAGACTTCCATGTTGCGGCCAATCTGATTCCGGAAGAGCTTGTTCACGAGCCTCTGATACGTGGCCCCGGCATTTTTTAGACCGAAGGGCATGACACGGTAAAAGTAGGTCCCTTGATCTGTCACAAAGGAAGTCTTCGGTATATCCGACTCATACATTCGGATCTGGTTGTATCCGGAGAAAGCGTCCATGAAGCTTAGTGATTCGTGACCTGCGGTGGCGTCAATGAGCTGATCAATTTTTGGGAGCGGATAGCTGTCCTTGGGACAGGCCTTGTTCAGATCAGTGAAATCAACGCAGGTCCTCCACTTTCCATTAGTCTTCTTTACCAGGACCACGTTTGCCAACCAGTCCGGGTATTGGATTTCTCGAATGAAGTCAGCCCTTAAGAGGCTCTCCACTTCTTCTTTTATCGCCTGCCGCCTTTCAAGGGCGAAATGTCTTCTTTTCTGTTTCACAGGCCTGCAGGTTGGGTCAACACCAAGTCTGTGCCTGCTGACCTCCGGGTCTATGCCGGGCATGTCAGCGGAAGCCCACGCAAAGACGTCTGCATTATCTTGGAGAAACTGGGTGAGGTGGTGCTGGATGCTGCTGCTTAGAGAGGAGCTGATCTGAACGACTTTCTCATTATCGCCCTTGCACAGAGGGATGGAGATGAGGTCTTTGGCGGGCTGAGTCCCCTGGGCTTTGTCCCTCAGGTCGAGTAGCTCAATCGGCAGCGACTCCATCGCATTCTTGCCTTTGAGTGCCATTGCATAGCACTCCCTAGACTGAGGCTGGTCTCCCCGGACTTCACCCACGCCGTTTGGCGTTATGAATTTCATCTTCTGGTGATACGCTGAAGCGACTGCGCGGACCAGGTTCTGGCCAGACCGTCCCAAGATAGCGTTATAGACCGAAGTGGCCATCACTACCAGGAAGTTGACCATGGTGAAGGCTTGGCAGGGCGGCTCTCCGACGAGGACTGGGAGTTCAATCTGTCCCTCCACTTTGACGACCTCTCCTGAGAAACCGAACAGATCTGAGTTCGCCGGCCTTAAGCGGTCGTCACCTATCATCATTCTTTCGAAAGCATGATAGTACAAAATATCAGCCGAACTCCCATTGTCGACCAGGATTTTCTTCAACTCCCAGTTTGCGACGAGCATGGTTAAAACCAGGGCATCGTCATGAGGCAGTATCAGGTTGTCGAGATCCGCATCTGAGAAGGAGATCGCATTCTCTGTCTTCATCTTCTTGCTGCATGTGTGCACGGCGTTGACTCGGCGTGCATATGCTTTTCGAGCAGCAGACGACGTGCCCCCAGCGGCGGGTCCGCCCATAATTGTGCCAATGACCCCCCTTGGCTGGGATCGATGTGCCTCTGGTTGTGGACTGGATGGAGGAGGAGATTGGTTCTTCGCAAGGGGCGGCTGCGGCCGTCGAGGGCTGCGGCCCTGAGGACTCTTCTCTCTGCGCTCCAGTCTGTGGCCGTCACTTCGGACGTACTTTTTCAAATAGCCCCGGCCAATCAGCAGTTCGATTTCTTCCTTGAGCTGCCAGCATTCGTCCGTGTCGTGACCGTGGTCCTTGTGGAACCGACAGTACTTTGATTGGTCTCTCTTATTTTCCTTGGAGATCATTCTGGTCGGCCACCTCACAAACTCTTCTCTACTGATAGGGGTCAGTATGAGTCTCCGGGAGGTGTTGAGAGGGGTGAAGTTCTCTTCCCTCCTCTGCGGGGACTTCTCTTTTCTGGGACCCTGTCATCCCTACGCTGCCTGGTAGGGTTTTTATCCTCAGAGGTTCTCTTCCGATTTGAGTCCAGGGCCGCCAGTGTCTCTTCAACTGCTATATACTCCTCAGCTCCGGCCATTAGATCCACCAGCGAGTGCGGATTTTGGCGAGCCACTGACCTACAGAAATCGTTAGATCTGGCACCCCCGAGAAGCGCATTTGTGGCGGCTGAGGGATCTAGATTTGGCACTTTGAGCGCCTCCCTGTTGAATCGGCTTACGAATGCCTTCAGAGGTTCATTATCCTCCTGCGGCAGGGCCATCAAGGATGCTGTTGTTTTCCTTGGCCTACGGCTGCTCATGAAGTGGCGGACCAGATCATCCCCAAAGTCCTCAAAGTTGCTGATAGAGTTCGGTTTGATCCTTGAGTACCAGTCCCGTGCCGCACCAGTCAGTGTGGTCGGGAAGGCTCTGCAGAGGAAGCCATCGGAAGCGCCGTGGAGGAGCATCATTGTCCTGAATGTCTCCAAATTGTCCACAGGGTCAGAGGTCTCGTCATATTGCAGGACGGTTGGCATTTTAAATCCCCTGGGCGTTGGGGCGCTCATGACATCGCCGGTGAAAGGCGTCCTTCTTGAGAACGTTCGCGGAGCAGGACGGCTATGATCTTTTGCCAGCTCTTCTATGCGGTGGTCCATTTTTTCCATCCTCCGTAACATAGGATCAGTTCTACGGTCTGGTCGGTCTGGTCGGTCCAGTGACCTGTTTCTCTCCGCTGACGGGCTCGCCGCAGGGCCGGACTGACTTTCCGGGCTCCTTCGACGAGGCCGGGATTTTTCTCGCGGTGCGTGGTTTTCGTGGGCTCGATGCTTTTGTGCAAAGCGGGACCACGACCTCCGGCGGCGGTGAGGCTCCTTGTGGGCGTGCCGGGCTCTGGAGTGTTGAACTTGTCTCATGGAGTGGTGAGTCTGGTCTTCATCGTGGCGCGCTGACTCTCCCCTGTGACCGCGCGACCTTTCCTGTACAAGTCGTGGAGCTTCTGGAGGATGTTGGGGAGGCGCTTGGATCAGCTGCTGGTACTGACCAACAAGAGCAGTCATCTGTTGAAAGAGAGCTTGCACTTGATCCGGAGTGGGTGTAGGATTGAGGTGTTCCGAACGAGCCGGGCTCTGTTCGGCAGTAGCAGAAGTAGCCACCACCTGCGAGGCGATTCGCTCACTCAGGGTGCTGCGAGGCAGCACGGCACGAGTAGTCCGTGCAGTTGGTACCCGAGCATTCCTCCGTCTTGCCATTTTGTAAGGGGATTTGAACAGCTTTTAGATCGAGGTCCCACGGATGGCGCCAATCTGTTAGACCTAAAATCGGTAACAGATACGGCAGTGACGTCAGAGCTGAGCTGGAGGACCCGAGGAGCTAAAGTGAAGGAGCTAAGGAGTTGAGTCTGCGCAAGGAGCAAACGAGGTCAGAAGACCAACCTGGAGCGTTACTCTGGACAGGCCCTTCGACACTCAAGTCAGTATGAGCAAGAGTGCAAAGCTAGTTTTAAGAGTGGTGGAGGAGAGGTTATTACTCATTAGTTTGAACCTTGAACCCCCTTTTATAGAGGGAAACTGGGTGACGTGGAATTACCCACCCCAGAACAAGTGTCGGCCTGCTATAGGCTTGAGTTCACCTACTCCAGAACAGGTGTCGGCCTGCTATAGATTGCTATTTTTATACCCCATCACTGGCCTTCATTCAAACCAGTTTCTTGGATTCTGATTTATAAAATAACTTTCAGCATGAATGATAGTAAAAATTCAGCCGAAACACAAAATCTTCCCCATCAGTTAAAATGCCCATTATCATCACCGACAAACAAGAGACTACTTCTCCAAAGCCGCATCGGAAACCCTCCAAGTGCAAGTAATGAAGCTCAACAACACTTGTTCTTCAGAAAATGTAAAGAACTCACTTTTCTGTGATAATCACTCACGCATTTCAACTCCAGCCATACCCTGACAAAGTGAAAGATTCAATGACCAAGGCACACCATCCACAGTAACAGAAAACAATCTCTGGTTAAGAGAATGTTTAAAAAGGAAAAAGAAAGAGATGTGAATAGTAACTGATGCACTCACCAAAGGTACTTTATCAGTCAGTATCATTCTCCATACAATAATTACCAACAAGAGTTTGGTCATTGACGGTGTTCCTCTGATTAGGTCCCTGAGGCTCTTTAAGTAAAATTAAGAACCTCTCTCATCTGAGTGCTGGTCATCCCCATGGGCACTTGCTCATTTGTTCCAGGGCTCATATTTCTGGGCCTCTTCATCTTCGTAGCCCTATCAACGGCTACGTTTGGTTGGGACATAATATTATCGGCAACATGGGCACTTGTTTCAAAGGGTAGCAGAGGCTGCAGCAACCCATTATTGGATAAGTCCTCCAAATTCGATATCCCTGATAATCTCGGAAACTCTCCGGTCTCCGTTATCGTCCTCGCGAACAACAAATTTCATGGCTGTGTTCCTGCAAGTCTTGGAAACATGTCCGAAACCTTAAATCAGATCATACTCATGAACAATGGCTTCAGATCATGTGTTCCTGATGAGATCGGCCTGTTAAAGAAACTCACTGTACTAGATTTGAGTTTTAATGAGTTGATGGGGCCATTGCCGGACTCATTCGGAGAAATGATGAGTTTGGAGCAACTCGATGTTGCTCATAACATGCTCTCAGGGGAGATCCCGAAGAGTATTTGTGAGCTACCGAGTTTACAGAACTTCACGTTTTCTTACAATTTCTTCACCCGAGAGCCACCTGTGTGCTTGAACTTACCTGATTTTTCAGACCGGAGGAATTGTTTGCCGGCTAGACCTGCTCAGAGGTCTGATAAGCAATATAAGTACTTCTTATCCCGTCCTGTTGACTGTAATTCCTTTAAATGTACTCCTTTTGTCCCTCCTCTTCCTCCTCCCCCTCCCCCTTCCCTTCCTCCTCCAGTTTTTTCGCCGCCGCCTCCTCCTCCACCACCTCCGCCACCACCACCACGTGTATACTCTCCTCCATCACCACAACCTCCTTCACCGCCACCGCCATCTCCACCACCGCCATCTCCACCACAGCCATCTCCACCACCGCCATCTCCACCACCGCCATCTCCACCACCGCCCTCACCTCCCCCGCCATCTCCTCCACCACCTTCTCCATCCCCACCGCCGCCTTCACCTCCAGCACCATCTCCCCCACCACCTTCTCCAGCCCCGCCACCACCATCTCCACCACCACCTTCTCCACCACCACCACCACCATCTCCACCCCCACCGCCGCCACCCATCTACTGCGTTCGATCTCCACCACCCCCACCGCCAAATTCACCACCTCCACCGCTCCCCTCCACCCCCAAGTCCATACTACTATAATCCGCCACCGCCCCCTCATTCACCTCCTCCACCTTCACCACATTCACCTCCTCCACCGCCCCCTCATTCTCCTCCTCCACCTTCCCCACATTCCCCACCGCCACCCCCGCCTGCTTACTATTATAACCCACCTCCACCCCCACCTCTATCTTCTCCACCTCCACCCCCAAATTCGCCTCCCCCACCTCCTCCCTGCATAGAACCCCCACCACCTCCTCCTCCATGTGAAGAATATCCACCCCCACCACCAATTGTCTACAATTCTCCACCCCCACCGCCAATTGTCTACAATTCTCCACCTCCACTTCACCTTCACCTCCTCCACCACCCATTTATGAGAGCCCACCACCTCCTCCGCCTGTTTATGAAGGCCCATTACCACCTGTAGTTGGGGTTTCATATGCCTCGCCCCCAGCTCCGCCCTTTTACTATTGACTCTTTTGAGAACATCTCTTTCTACCCTATAGTTGAAGCGGAAATATACCATTTATTTGCGCTGTTATGGGTTATGGCTGCACTTCTTTTGCATTTTCTCTGTCAATCCCTCTGTTTTTCTCTCCCTGGGCGATTATCTCTCTGGAAAAATGGGGCGAAATGGGAATTATCCGGTGTTGATGGAAGTGACAGAGAAGAGAATACAGGGAGAGAGAATGGGAAATTCTCCATATTTATTTGGATTATGGATGTTGGAGTTGTGAATAAAAATGGTTCAGAGAGAGAGAGAGAGAGAGAGAGAGTAGTTTCAGGGAAATGTAATGTATAGGCATGAGATTCATCAAGGATATGCAGGCATGCTGCTCTGGTAATTTCTCTTTTTCCAACTTTGTTCATTCTTCTTCGTTTATAATATGATGATTACTTATGTATTTTCAGAGATTAGTTAGGGAACCGATCATTTATTCTTTTTCTTCTTCTTTGATCTAGTATTGTTGTGCTTCTTTGCTGTATTTTCATGGGTGATTCTTATGTTCTTGAGCTATGCTTGAAGTTTTCTCGCTGTTTTTTTTTTCCTGGATGAGCTTTGAAAGAGGTAGGAAACATGTTTCTTCTTGTTAGAATTCATTGGCTTTATTTGTTTTTCCCTTTTTTTTTTTGGTTTGGTTTTCTTCCATGATTGACGTCAAAGAACTGATTTCCAGCCATTGATAGTCGGGTTTATGACAGAGAGAGGTGGGAAACATGTCTTTCTTTCTCTTGTATTGAAAAACCTGTGATTTTGATCATGTTATCATGGTTTTGAATGTTTACTCTGATTTGATGTTTGAAATTGAAGATCTTCCTGTTTCCAGCTATCATTGGGTTTTAATTTGTGGCTTGGATCACATAAGATTCATGTTCACTCTTGTTCTTTACTGCCCCACTTGATTAGGATGATATATGTCCATTTCTTGCCATTAAAATATAAGGGGAATGCTGTAGACTGAACCTTGATGTATAGACTATAGATCTTCTCTAGCTTGCATCCAATTAAGAGGATAGACCCATTGCAAAGATTCCACCTACCAAACAAAAACTCATTACACATCTCACAAGATAAGAAAATCAGGAAATGGCCATAAGTGCAATTTATTTCTGGAATTCATGATAAACAAATAATTTTTCCACCCCTTTTCAAGCATTTCCAACCCCTTGAGTTTCTCTTCTCCACAAAATGGGAAAAGGGCAATCAAAATGGATGAAATGTCTTGAAAAGGGGGAGGAAATGTCATTTCCCTTGACCAAATAGGCTTCTCTCAATGGGACCTTGGCACATTCTGATGGATCCAAAGGATTTGAACGGTAATGGACAGGATTTGGGCACACCAGTTGGATCCAAACCATGTCCATTGTATCTATATCCTAAGGTCCGAAATTATTTTGAATCGTCACCTTGTTGTGGCTGGAAAATCTCTGTCAATTTAAATTAGATTAAAAAGTGCCTAATAAATTCAGGAGGGTCATTATCATAACAATGTAAGAGTGTGGATAGATTTCTTTTTCCTAAGATAAGAATTGGGTAAAGCTAGGGCCTAGGCCTAGGCATTGACTGAAGAAAACTAAACTGTAAAAATAAAAAATAATAATGAAACTCTCCTAAAATATGAATAAAAAGAGTTCTCTTATCAGAATTTTCTGGTCACCAGAATACATGTGTCATATTCCAAGGCCTCGTGACTGGAGGCACGGGTCCGACAATGCTCATGCTTTCTCCAACCTATCTTCTTTTCCCTTTGAGACACCCCATGCCCTACGTTCTACCTTTACAAGTAATATTTATTCTTCTCTGATCCTTTATTTAACCACTTCCCATTGATTTATCTAGGAACTCAGGGCACCTGAAATTTTATTGATGAATAACATAAGTACAAGAGGGGGGGCATATTAGGGATGTCCAGAGTCACATCTTAAGGTGCTCCTAGCCTTTCTAGGAAGGTCCTTTCACTACTTAGTATGTATGATTCTCTTTTCTTTTACAGGTAAAATTAGCTGAAGAGTCGGCAACCTAGTTAGTTTCTCTAAATTTATGGGGCACCTTTGGTCTCAACTCTAAAACCAATGATTGAAGCTCATCCCAATAATATTCAATGGAACATGGGGTTCCTTCTTGTCAATATTCATATCGATCAAACTTTTAGTGTCTTCTTCAAGCCAAATGTTAGATAGATCAAATACTTTAAGGAACCTCAACCCATCTAAAATACTTCTAGGCTCTGCCTGCAAGTTAGTGCCATTGTAAAACAAATAAAATCTCACTTTTATGGTTAATTCCTCCTCCACCTGATATGAAAGGATTGCCTTTGAAGGCACCATCCTTGTTCAATTTGCTACACCAAGTCCATCAAAGACATCCAATTCAAGGGTATCTCCTAAAAGGGTTAAAATTTCACAGTGGCACCTGTGCAACACATCGTGTAATGTTCCCTCAATAGCCCCGAGTCAGCCTAACCCACGTGATGTAGCCTTGTACCTGAGTAGGACTCTTGGACCCACAAAAAGAAGTACAATAGTGAAATAAGAAGACTAGGACTACAGTGTGGAATGCTTTACAAGTCGTAAGTTAAGACGGGTATTTACAAGAGGATAGGTCTCACCTATTTATAGGCTACTTCCTCTCGTAGCAATGGTTTGGATCGTGCCACCTGGCAAGCATTCAACATTCTAGAACCAGCCTAAAACTTATAGATCCGCTAGAATTCTAAATGTCTCACCAAAGACAATACAAGAATACTCTAAAAATTCCCAATTTTCACATGCATATGCACTATAAAATTTTCATGAAGAAGGTGAAAGGATCTACCCGGCTCAAATTGACTAAGTCTAATCCTGACACCAATTGGGTTTGTCTACATGAATCAATTTCTTCTATTCTATCTTATCCAAGGTCATGTTCTTTGTTATATTCCTAGCCCTCGAGTCTTTCCTTACTGTTCCTACCGAAGTTGTTTTCGGTATGCCCCTACCTCTTTTTACTCCATCAACTTGGCACAAGTCACTTCTTCTCATTGGAGCATCCAAAAGCCTACGTTGGATATGCCCAAACCATCTTAAGCGGTGCTCTCTCATCTTCTCCTCAATTGGTTCCCCTCCCACCTTTTTACGGATGTCTCCATTTTTAATTCAATCTAACCTTGTGTGGCCGCACATCCATCTAAACATTCGCATCTCCACTACACTCATCTAAGCATTCGATCTAAACTTGGAGCAACACTATTCAATTTTTATGTAGAGGGACCTTCACTTTAGGATGATGTCCCTCTAAATTAACCAAAATCATTCTAATCCAAACAGGGCCTAATTGGCTAATTGTCACCCTCAGACATTAACTCAAAATTTATAAGTCTAAGATTGAGAAATGATATCCACACTTCCTTGTTTAAATAATGGCCCTTCATTCTTTACTTCACACATTCTTACTTCGTTTTTTAAAAATATTACTAACAGAGGATGCTTTCAAGAGCCAATCAGAGAAGCGGTTTAGTCCGCCTAACCCCAGCTTACCCATAAATAAAAAGGGGCCAGAACGCCATTATTGAAACAAGGAAGTGCAAATATCAATCCTATTTTATTTTATTTTTTTCGGTGAATCCGTTTTTGTTTTACCATAACAGGCTACTACTTATCAGATTGTTAGGGTTGTAAGAATTTTTTAGCTAAATCTCATCCAAGAGGGATCCTGTTAATCGGACGGTCCAGATTGATTGAGTTTGCACCAATTAGCTAGTAGGGATGATGTGTGATAGAGGACTGTTTCTTCTGCACTTTTTTATTTTTTTGGGATTTGGTAGGAACGGATTTTGCTGGAAAAAAAAAAATTAGGGAATGATGTATGATATGTTAGTTAGATTTCGGCTTAAATAGAAAGGAGTAGTTGAAATGGTGTGGGACAAATCTGGGTCATTTTCAGGTAAAAAAACAGAAGAGAAGGTGGGCCCTAATGTGATTGAAAGTAGGTTATTTATTTATGGCTCTTTTTAGTTAGGTCACACCTCTCTGTCGTTTTCTCCTTGCCCTCTTTAGATGATTTCCATTCCATGTATTGTATTAGTGATTAGTTAATGTTAGAATATGACTAATTCTACAAAAGTTTCTAAGATTTTAATATACATGTTGACTTAATTCCTTTGATTAGTGTAATATGTAGAGCCCAAAAAAGATTTAAAAAAATAAAAAATAAAAAATACAAGTGCATGATAGTATGATACACACCTCATTACCATCACACGAAACCCTCAGAATTTTCCTCTGATCATGATTTTGGCACCCTCAGTTTCCGCTTTTTCGATTCGTTATTGGAGCAGATAGCAAGAACCATTTCATCGGACATGCGTCTTTTTTATTTTCCAATGAACTTACATCTTTCATTAATGGAAATTGTTTGATGCAGTGAGTAATAGACTCTGGTTGTTCGCCGTTCAAGAATTCTTGTTTAGGCAGTTCATACCATCCATACATAGTGTTTTGATCTAAGATTTCAATTCTTCCATGTTTCAGCAGTAGCATATGTTTCAAATTTTACGCCTAGTCTCTGTTTCTTTCGACATAAATTGGGCATAAAACAAATTTTATGCTCATTTTTGCACTTAAAAATGAGCTTATAATTTGTTTTACCTGTTTTAAACCCATTGAATGTTTTGGGGGGGGGGGGGGGGGAACAAGAGCCCATTCTATGCCAATTTAATGTAAAATTTGTTAAACCCACTTTTCCATTTAAAATGGAGGCAGAGGTAAATTTTATTTTACGCCCATATTAGGTTGAAAGAAACAGTCTCAAGAAAAGATGCTCTTTTATTTCTCCTTTTCTATCCAAACAACTTGAATTGAATGATAATTTTGGAGTCTTCACTATTGTCATTCATTGCATAAATAAAAATAAATAGATTAGACAGAAGAGTCTTTAAATTGCCTTAGCTGGCTAGTTAGAGGGGAGGGAACTGAGTATGGATGCAGGGAGGAGTGGGACACTGTGTGTCATAGACACAATTATTTTTGGGGAAATGATGTACTCTCCCCTTCTTCTTCTTTTTAACTTGGGACAGTCCCCTGCAGAATAAATGAGTAGTCAAAATTCAGAAACACACTAGACTACTAGAGGGGCTGTCCCAGTTAATTGGATGGGACCCAGATACTCCTAAAAATGTCTTTCCGTGTCACTAATTTTGGAAAAACCAAAATTTCGGCCCAAATAAATGACCGTTTCGGGTTTTGGTGGTTTTGATGTCGGTCTCCACTGAAATCCAAAATTTCGGATTTCGGTAGAAATTTAAAACCATGGGGGGAATAGATCACATTTTGAGTGGGTTTATATAGCAAAAGACAGAAAATCGCATTTCCGGTGCATAGAACTCAACAGAAATGTCCGCGATCCTTTGTTTAATTATAGGTCCCAAGATGTGAACAAACAACCCAAGAAAAAAGTGTTTAATAGATGAAGGGAAATGATATCAGCACAACCATGTTTTGATATTTTTACTAATTCATCTTGTCTTTTATTATTTAAAAAGCTGTCAAAAGGTTATTACAGCTCCCAAAAAGCTCTCACAAGCCAATTAAAAAAGAAAAGACAAGCTGGGTCTGTCAATTATTAAAAGATGGTTGTGCTGAATTCATTTCCCTAATTTAAATGCAGTTATCAAAACAAGGGAGTGCGGATATCACTTCCACATGCAGAAATTCAAATCCCATCTTACTTCTCCCACTTCAAACTACTATTCAATACTCGGCTAAATGATTAACATCAAAATATCCATTTCTTGTTTTCATTTTATTCCTTACACAATAGAATTCAGTTTTGCAACAACACTGCAAACTGCATTACCAGTTATAGGGTTAAGAACTTGCAGAAATTCATTCATCTCTTGAAATAAAACATAATTATCAATGCGCCATTAAAAAAACATAATTATCAAAGCTCACCGGCTACTGGGAAGGTCCGATTCATGCGAGCCGCTTGCAATCTGTGAAATTTCAGTTGGCAAAAAATGGGGAAATTCCACAGTTTGGTATTTATTATATGCAAAATCCATAGACGTGTAAGATTAGGATGTAGATCTCCCTCAGAATTCCCTGCAGTCAAAGTCATGTATGGCTTAATCTACCATCTTTGGTTAAAACTAAAAACCAAAAGAAAGAGAAGATAATTCAGAAGTACTAGTAAAGGTAATGTTAAACAAGAAAGAAAACTACTTACCATTATTATGTGATCTCTTGAGCCAAGCCAAGAAATTCAATATTTGCAAATAGATTCAGGATCCAAGAATTGAATTGGTCCTTTTTTCCTGAAGTCACGGGGAATCAAGTTAGCTTGCCCAATTCTTTGGTGTCATTACTGGATCAATTCCTCCCCGATAGAGGAGGTTGGGCTAGCCAAATGATGGTTATCGGTTCAAGGATGCGAGGTGACCTTAATTTTTCAGGGGCAAGAAGGGATATAGAAAATGCCTCAAACCAACGTCCGTCCTAAGAGATCCAAAGCCACTTCAGCCATGACGATCGGCAAGGAGCCTTTCTTACGATCTATCATACCTATTTCTTCCACCACCTCTCCAAATGATCCACATTCCCCATATCAGGCCAGCTTCAAACCTATCTTAACTCCACTCCGCCCCAAGTCCATCCACCAATGAGCCATGACTAGTGTTTTTTTACTACAAAAGCACTATTCAAAAGGCCCAAAACCTTGTTTTCCAAAAAAAAGGGCAGAGCATGTTAAAGTGTGGTTTTGGACAGAAATTAGACCTGTTCAAGTCACTTTGCAGTGTCTACCTCCGTGCAACTGCTGCATTAGAACATAAAAGTTAATAGTTATCATTAGATATTAGAACTGATTTGCACACTGCTGACAAAAAAAAAATCAAAAACCTAAAATTCCAGGAAATGTACCTCAGACAACCACCAGAATAGATTCCATGCCAGCAAAACCAAGCTTTTCCACTTAATACTGCTAGTTCTGGCCTTCATTCAAACCAGTTTCTTGGATTGTGATTTATAAAATAACTTTCAGCATGAATCATAGTAAAAATTCAGCTGAAACACAAAATCTTCACAATCAGTTAAAATGCCCATTATCATCACCGACAAACAAGAGACTACTTCTCCAGAGCCGCATCGGAAACCCTCCAAGTGCAAGTAATGAAGCTCAACAACACTTGTTCTTCAGAAAATGTAAAGAACTCACTTTTCTGTGATAATCACTCACGCATTTCAACTCCAGCCATACCCTGACAAAGTGAAAGATTCAATGACCAAGGCACACCATCCACAGTAACAGAAAACAGTCTCTGGTTAAGAGAATGTTTAAAAAGGAAAAAGAAAGAGATGTGAATAGTAACTGATGCACTCACCAAAGGTACTTTATCAGTCAGTATCATTCTCCATACAATAATTACCAACAAGAGTTTGGTCATTGACGGTGTTCCTCTGATTAGGTCCCTGAGGCTCTTTATGTAAATTAAGAACCTCTCTCATCTGAGTGCTGGTCAGCCCCATGGGCACTTGCTCATTTGTTCCAGGGCTCATATTTCTGGGCCTCTTCATCTTCGGAGCCCTATCAACGGCTACGTTTGGTTGGGACATAATATTATCGGCAACATGGGCACTTGTTTCAAAGGGTAGCAGAGGCTGCAGCAACCCATTATTGGATAAGTCCTCCAAACCCTTAAGGTCCTGTTGCAAGCGGTTAACATGTAAAATAGCATGTTCTAGAACAACAGGATCATCTGGAGGGTTTTGGAGAAGGCTAAGTAATGACTGTCGATAAGTTTGGGCTGCTAATGATGGTCTTGCAACTTGACGATTCCTACATAAGATGCCCACCTTAATTACATGCTTACAAAGATTGCCCATCCTTGACCACTGGCAATCACAAAGTGAAAATTCTGACCCGGGATTCCAGATAGTATATGCCAAGGTCCTGTCAGATTGAGAAACAACCTTTACAAAGAGGAGGTCTTCCTCATCCAATATCACATCAGATTCTGCTATGTGCAAGGCCAGGCGCCAGGAATTTGGTTGGGACTCTTCCCTCAGATTTCTAAAGAAACCACTTTCTTCAGCATATTGGTCAAACCAATACAAGGAGTGGAATTCAGCAGTCAAAGTGTGGACTAGCCAGTCAACCCTCACCCAAGAACTAGCATGAAGGTCACTGAATAGTTTGGTTTTCAGTCTCAAATGATAGGACTCAATCGCAGCATACAACTCTAGGTTTGCCATAGGGAGAGTCCTCACTCCACTGACCCATGCCTCTGCAAGACAAGAAAAGAACTAAACAACATAATATGGGAAACAGCACATCCAAAGCATGGTTTGAAATTTCGGCCGGGACCGCCACCGAAAGTACATAAAGAAATACGAAATTTCGCCAAAATTGCCACCAAATCTTGTAAAATCTCGAAATTGTTTTTCCGAATTTTACATGATTTCGGACGAAATTTTCGGTTTCAGCTGTGCCCGAAACCGACACCGAAACCAACATTTAAATCCTTGATCTAAAGATCAAGAGGTCAACCATGATAGACTACCTAACCGTGGCAGCCAGCTGTTATTGAAGTAATCCACGAATGCCCGCTGATCAACAAAAATTTGCATAAACTCTTCTACAGTATCGATGACATTTGGGCTGTTCCTTGTGCAGTATATAATCTGGCCAAGGTGCTTAAACATTTCTCTTTGCACATCAAAATTGCAGGACTTCTTTAACAGGTTCCTTATCCAAGCTCTGCGCACATGCCAAAGGCATAATAGGACCCGACAATGGAAAGTTTCTCTGCACGTTGAGCTACATTTCAGCATAATATGTATTTTGAATCAATACTACCAAAAAAAGGGATGATGTTGGAGAAGAACCTGATAACAGATGCATCAAGAGATGGGTCGTCTATTAAAAAGGCATGCGGTCTCCATCTAGGGTCCTTTGTTCGGACTCTATCAACAAGGGCCCCCATCCATCTTTGGATATCTTGGCTATTTGAGCTAGATGAAATGACCCATGCAATAGGTATCGCATTTTGGCATGAGTCAAAAACTAATAAAGTACACAAAGGATACTGTCAACAGAAAATGCAGCACCAAATATCAGCTGACAGTGAATCATTATTAATGAAATAATACATGAGAGAAATAAATTCAAATACCCTGAACTTATTCAAGCCAAAAGTTGAATGAGAAGCTATGGAACTGTTTTGCCCATAATGGAACATCTGCTGCAACTGCCACTCCGTTTGTATTCCTAAAATAAATGATTCCGTAGGTGAGGCATCTTGGAAGAAAATAACATGTTTTTGGTGGCGTTGCACCCACATCTTTATGCTATATGAATCATTTGAATGTAACTCATATGTTGAATGTCGAACAACCCTTTCGATGTTTCGGACATCATTTCGAGTGAGAAAATCATCACGGTTGCTGGGCCCACCATGCCTCTCCACTTCTTCAATGTGATGTTGAATAATGTTATCCAAAGAAATCCCAACATAAAGCATCGACGTGATTCTTTGTCTTAGTTCCTCTGAAATCCGAGGAGCATACATGGCTCGGGTTCCTACGGCATCTCTATCTAATATTCCATGACAGGGTGCCCCAGTTTTATCAACATGATTTCTCTGATTGTAGATAATGAGTGCAAGGAATGGCCGAGTGTACAAGCGCTTCACGGTGAAATGACAGAGACACCCTCTCATCATGTGCCGCCTTCCGGGCCTACTACCCTTGCCTGATGTTGGTTTAATGTTTGGACCATCGCCAACCCCAGATTCACTGTCCCTATAATCTTCAGGACCATAAGAACACCAATATCTACAGAATGGATGAACTAAATATTTAGACAAGTTCAAAATAGGAAATATGCACAATAATTAGTTACTTGAAGGCATACATACAGTGTATATTCAAGATAGCCGTCAACCCTTGGCTTGCTAATGCTTCCTTCAGACCGTTTTCTTCTTGACTCGATGCGGAAACTTGCAGGGCACTCTGCATTAGTTGATTCACCTTTTACAAAATCATCCACTCTACAGAAGGGAATTAGAGCAATGTCATCACCGCCTTGGCGTCCTCCATCTACCTTTACCCAGTTTATATGAGCTGCAGAAATTTCAGTACAGGGAGGATCCTGTACTGGAAGATTCAGAATGTCCTCCATCCGCGGCATCTGCATGAAGGAACGATAAAATATTCAAAGACATGATAAATGAGCATCACAAAAAAAAAAAAAAGAACCATGTTGCGGAGTTTCTAAGGGCATTCATGGTATTACTGTTTTAATCATAATAATCATTTTCAAGAAATCAAATAGATGACAGTAATCCAGAGGAAAGAGGGTCTGGAAAAACAAATGGGTAGAAATAAGAGCATGCACAGGCATGATCTCAATTGCCATGTCATATCATGGTAAGTTCCATCAATGCAGCCGTGTTACCAGAAATTGGAAGTTAAATATAAGAAGCATATGAGATAACATCTACACAGAACACAGTCCCAAAAAGTATTACTGGTTTGTTTTTTATTTTAAATAATTTTTCATGAGAAAAATATCGCTTGGCAAATGCATTCTAACAATTTATGCATGGTACATTATCGGTTCTATCTCAAGTTTCAGAAGCAGCCACGATTTCATACAATCCCAAACCAATACAAAGGATTTAGCAAATCGTTTTTTGTATTTTTTTTTTAAACGGTCAGAATTTCATTAAAGCCGAAAGAACCGAGATCGTCAAATACAAGCAAAGAAAGAAGAAAAGCAAGAGAAATACATAGCTGCAACTAATAAAGATAAAGTGGGAAAAAGTCTGCATGCCAATAAAAAGTGGTGGCCTTGGTATTCGAAGAATTAAGGAAATGAACATTGCACTCCTAGGAAAATGGCTTTGGAGGTTTGGAAAGGAGGAAGCTCAACTTTGGGTGAAGGTTATAGAAGGGAAATATGAGGCCTTACCGGTCATTGGCTATCAGAGGAAGCTCACCTTTGGGTGAAGGTTGTAGAAGGGAAAAAGAGTTGCGTGTCACAAGACTGCATAGGCAAGACTATGGGCACCAAATCCAGGAGGAAAATTCATGGTCAAAACCTTCTTCAAATCGCTATTCCCAAAGATCGAGCCAGCATTCTCGTGGAACGGAATGCGGTACGACCCGGTTCCAACCAAGGTTCAACCATTCACATCGGCGGAGGTCAGAAGAAGGATCAAGTTATGTGACAGATTAAAGAGAAGAAAGCTACAACTAGCGAACTGATGCACCATGTGTAAAGTGGAGGATGAGTCAGTAGGTCACCTTTTGATTCACTCAAGGAAAACAAGGAAGACTCAAAGATATGGTCTAAAGTATTTAAAATTTTAAATGGTTTGAAATCAGTGGGGTACAGCTAAAAAGGAACGAGCGAAGACTCAACGACAAGGGAAAATCATGAGTGATAACAATGAAGTTTAAAATAGTATTGGCCAATTGGGTATTTTCTAGGCCATTCAAAAAAATCAGTATTTTTCGAAATGAAGCAAGAGTACTCTACATAAACCATTTGCGGAAGTGGTCAAAAAGTTTAGTTGTACGAGGCGCGAAGAAGAAAATTAAAGCACGATGGAGACCCCCCTCCTCAAACTTTATTAAACGTAGTGTTGATGGTCGCTCCATGGTTTTTCTCCTTTTTGAATGATGAAAATTTTATTGAAAGAACGACCGAGATGGTCCAAGCAAGAGAGAAAAGAGAGAAACAGGAAACAAGATAATAATAGAAAAAGAGAACATCCGGTCAAGTGAGAGAAAGTCGAAGATCTCCAAGCTCTCATGGTCCACCCTGAAACAGGGCTAAGCGATTCACCTCACTATTGGCCGATCTCTTAACATACCGAAAAATGACCTGATGCCCCTCCTTTCGGTCCTTGATTTCCTCCACAAAGTCTATAAACCTCCAAGGGAACATGATTTTCCTTTCCATCCACCTAATTACATTTAGGAAGTCTCCTTCCACAATCAGTCTGCAAGTCACCTCTATGAACTAATATTAAACCTTGAAGAACCGCTCTAACCACCACATCATTTAAGTATCGAAGCAGAAAAAGCCTGTCTCGTAGTGTCATTCTCATCTCTAAGGATGTCCCCTATGCCAAATGTGTCAGGCAGTGTTTAAAAATGCGGATGTGACATGGTCGAGTACTCGGTTGACGCAGTTATAATTCGGGAGAGTCTAAGGAGTTTTTATTGACTCCGTATGGTAAAACGCGGAATGTGGCGGCAAAACAAGGAACGCGACCAAGGTAAAAGGGAGTCGACTCGGGGGAGTCCACGATAACGCGGAGGAGTTTTAAAACTATAGCTCCAGGATTGCAAAAGCTTAATCCATCAAAGCTAAGCTTAACCCTCCTTAGATTCGGCGCACTCCAATGAGGAACTGATGGATCCCTCTTTCCTTATTTCCGCAAAACTCCTTCTAGCATCGCCTCGGGATCAGAGGGGAAGACAAACATAAAGCTCAACAAAATCCCGGTCGCAAGGGCAATAATCGGCGAAAACATGAAGGCTGATCCTTTAACTGATCTTTTGAAATGCAAGCATTTCTCTCCTTCCAAATTACCCAGGCCACGATGCATGAAACCAGGTGTCAAGAAGATCAAAGAGCCTAACAAGAAAGAATTAAGACACCCCAAATCTCTTGAGGATGAGACCCAAAATATCTTCAGAGAATCTACAATGAAGGAACATATGGTTGACCATCTCCCCATTCTCCACACATAGAACACAATGATCCACAATTAGCACCTGGCGGCTTCTCAAACGGTTAAAAGTTCGGATCTTATCCTGGCACGCCATCCATCCAAAGGCACGGACTCTTGGAGGTGTGGGTATGCTCCAGCCCGTATGCACAAACGGAGGAGGAGAACTGGGTTATGGTTGCTCCATGGTTTATTCTTTCTGGTTTTTCAATAAAATTTTCTTCAAAAAAAGGAAGCTTAGTTGCTGATTTGGAGAAGCGATTGGATTGGTAGAAGATAAACACAAGAAATTACAATGTTAGAGAGGACCAACCTTTCTTGTTACTAGTAACAATATCATCTTTTTCTTTTTTTTGTTCTTTTTTTGGTGTGTATTGCATTAAAAAGAAGTGTAGGTGGTGCTTACGATCTAATCACACAATTTCAAGCAGCCTGGAAATAGATGGTTAAAAGAGATAGTTTTTTTGCCCCATATTTACGTGCCAATGATCGAACATTAACTATTCCCAGATCATATGAAATCTTCGCTTAACAAAGGCCCATTTACAATGGACCCAGTGATATTCTACATTAACATGCCCAATATACAGCAACAACAAGATACGATGAAATAATTAATATCGAGGCATTCAATTGTGTCAGCTTTCAAAGGAATGGTGCACTGTGAGTTGAGTATACTGACTTTTGGTTTTTTCTCACAGTTATTTTATCTTGGGTACACAATTATTCTCTTGGATAGCGGTGGTTACAATGGTAGTTGGCCAAGCCTCATTAAGACCATTCATCTCTACTTAAATTTTCCATTTGTTATCTATATGAACTAAGACACTTGACAGGCTCTGATGGGCTTTTTACTTTCAAAGGAATTTTATATGATTGATTTTAGGTGTCGGCAGGAAAGCTGAATGGTATGATCACCTCTGTAACTACATCAATATCTTTAACATGTAGTACTCTGTTGAAAAAAAATTCTATATTAAACTAAATATAATAAAAAGTTATTAACAATATATACACATGTATGTGCATACTTCCTTTGGAAGTAGGTTTTTTTAATGGCTTTGAAAAACAAATTCTTTAACCACAATTGTGGTCCCACAGTATTTTTAACAAATGCATCGCATGGGCAAGGTGCTAGTCTTTCTTTTATAACAGCTCACCGGGAAAAGGGAATTTCTGAATTATAAGGAACCAAACTTTCCCAGCAATCCAAAAAACACGATCAAATATACACTCAGAAGTCCTCACCAAAAGCATTTTTTACTAGACACAGCACTCTCCTCGAAGTTCCCACAACGACCGGCTTTCCTTCTAAAATTGTTTGACTTTGTTATCTCACAGCTGTCCTCATAAATGAAGTAGAAAGTCCATGGACATCCAAATTAACTTTGAGATTACTCATTACTGCCGATGCCCATGGCAGTGAGCAAAAACAAAAAATACATGTAGATCAACAAGATGGCACGACAGTCACAGATGGGTGCCAATCCCCATCTCCCCCCCCCCCCCCCCGCCAATAGGGCTCCCGAATCAAAAGTTTCGAAGTCTAATTTCTAACGAAAGAAACGGCACCTAAAAATTCCTAGTATTTTGAGAGTTAAGACAGAAATAGTGGAAGTCGTCTGTTTTCAGCATGCTAATTGCGAGCCTAGTCTGATTGAACGACCATAACTCACCCAATTAAACTCGAAATTCAATGAAATTTATACTCAATCGAACGTTTTAAAGTCTAGTTTCTAAAGAAATAAACGGAACATAAAAATTTATAGTATTTTGAGAGTAATGACAAAAATGGTGAAACTCATCTCTGGCAGCTGTCCTCATAAATGAAGTAGAAAGTCCATGGACATCCAAAGTAACTTTGAGATCACTAATTACTGCCAGTGCCCATGATAGTGAGCAAAAAAATAATAATAATACTGTTTGGGATTGTTCGTCAGAAGATCCATCATACTTAGTCGAAGGCAAATTACAGAGAAACTCACCTCTAATCCTGAATTCCCACTTCAGAGTCAGGAACCATGATATCTTGCCTTGTAATTCTCTTCTTGAACAAAATAGTGGGGAGAATCGAGTAGAATAAGAATATTTTATACTATAATGGCTTATTTCACATTATTAAACTAGTAAGAGTCCAGACAAACCCCAGCTTACCAAGAAAATTAATGGAAGGTTTTGAGCAAAGGCTCGATTCCTAACCCATATATAAGAGGAATTACCAAAAGCTGGAATTTTAAAACATTCTGTACCACATCAACACAACTCAACTCAACTCTACTCAAACTAGTTTGGGGTCAGCTAATGGATCCTTAAGAAAATTCTCAAAATCAACAACAAAAAAATCAAACATTCTGTACCACATCAACAACAACAACAAAAAAAACCCAACAAAACAGATAAATCAAAATCAAACATAAGGGAATGTGACTACTCTCAAAAAGGCTAAATACTGGATTCCAACTATCAAAACAAACAAACAAAAAATGACCAAATTTCCAACTTAAAAAAAACCCACAAAAGGGAATGCAACCAATCTCAAATGTACCGAAGATTCAAGCCTTCCAATCCTAAAACGAACGGAATTAGAAAAAAAAAACAATATCACATTTTCCATGAACACAAGTAGAATATCAAACTGAACCAATTAAAGATATTCTAAAATTTCTCACAATAATACAAATAGACGTCAAATATAAACTCTCTCAAACAACAACCACTTGCATTGAAGAGAAGAAAAAAAATCTACCTTTGGATCATTGCTCTTCATGGTTCCTTTAATTGAAGAAACCCCAAGTTCTTTTGGCATCCAAACAAGCTAAATCAAAACCCACCTATAGCAAATAATAACAAAACAATATAAATCAAATACAAAGAAAATGAAAGGCCAAACATGTAACACAAAGACACCAAAGAACAAACCCTACCCAACTGAAGGTAGAAAACCTACAACCCAAAACAAAAAAAAGGGCGCTGATATTCCCCCCGCCCCCTCTTGTAGGCTATTTTCCCCCCTTGACGGCTGGCTAACGTTAAACGTTAGGATTTAACGTATATGTCACTTTCCCACCATTTGACCGGTCTCTCTCTCCACACACACACAACAGGATTAATTGGTGGGCCCAACAGAAACCGTTGGTGGAATGGTGGGCCCATCTTTGAACAACGTAGGCCCCGCCCATACCACACCATAGGATAATCCAAACCGTCCATTTGATGGGCCATAAACGTAAATAGGTTGCGTCCCAAAATATCATTTCCATAGGCTGATCCTAGCCCTCCGATCTAACTAGAAACTACATCTTATGCAACCTCTATAGATTGTAGGGTTGTGATCATCCTATGGAAATTATTTTTTGGGACACAACTATTTACATTATGGCCCATCAAATGAATTGTTTGGATGATTCTATGGAGTTGGTCGTAATGTAACATTAAGGCCCGTCCACAACATAGGACGATCCAAGCCGTCCATGGTTTGGATAATCCTATGGAGTTGGTCGTACAATAACATTAAGGCCCAATCGTAGGCCCCACCGATATTTTTTCAAATTGAAGTGTATCGTCCACAACATAGGATGATCGAATGGTGTGGTTCGAAAAGTAACATTAAGGCCCAATTTAGGCCCCACCCATATTTTTGAAAATGAAGTGTACCGTCCAGACAATAGGATGATCTGAGCCGTCCATTCGATGGGCCATAACGTAAATGGGTTGTGCCCCAAGAAGGGTTGGCCCATCAAATGAATGGTTTGGATCATCTTGTGGTCGTACAGTAACATTAAGGCCCATCCACAACATAGGATGATCCAAGCCGTCCATGGTTTGGATAATCCTATGGAGTTGGTCGTACAATAACATTAAGGCCCAATCGTAGGCCCCACCAATATTTTTCAAATTGAAGCGTACCATCCACAACATAGGATGATCCAAGCCGTCCATGGTTTGGATCATCCTATGATGTGGTTCGTACCAATTTAGGCCCCACCCATATTTTTTAAAATGAAGTGTACCGTCTAGACCATAGGATGATCCGGGCCGTCCATTTGATGGGCCACAATGTAAATAGGTTGTGCCCCAAAAATCAGTTCCGTAGGATGATCACAACCCTACAATCTATAGAGGTTGCATAAGATGTAGTTTCTATTTAGATTGGAGGGCTAGGATCAGCCTATGAAAATAATATTTTGGGACGCAACCTATTTACTTTTATGGCTCATCAAATGGACGGATTATCCTATGGTGTGGTATGGGCGGGGCCTACGTTGTTCAAAGATGGGCCCACCATTCCACCAACGGTTTCTGTTGGGCCCACCAACTGTTCCTGTTGTGTGTGTGTGTGGAGAGAGAGAGAGAGAGAGAGAGACCGGTCAAATGGTGGGAAACGTTAGCCAGCCATGTGTGTGTGTGGGGGGGGGGGGGGGGGGGGCGCATATCAGCGCCCAAAAAAAATCTATCAAATCGACAGGAAAAAAGGAAAGATGTAACAAAATAGAAAAGAAAGTACTTATTTACCTCGAAATTCTCCTTCCAATGCCCACTAGTTTTGGGGGTTTTCATAGCAGTGCTCTTTCTCAAAAGCGATCTTCAGAAAATTGATGGAAATAAGGTCCTCCTAATGACGAAAATACTCTCGATAGAACCTATCAATACAGGTAGGGGTGGCAATGGTTCGGTTTTGGTTTGACCCCCAAACCAAATCGAACCGAAATTTGACCAAACAGAAACCGAACCGAAACGGTTCCGCCAATTTTGCCACCCTTACTCATAATAATTGGAAAGATGTAACAACTTTTAAAGCATCACTGAAGAGATTGTGGGAGATAGAATATAGTAACAACAGAATTAGTACAAGCATGAAATGTTTGATATAATAGCTTTAAGACTTCGTGCAATATTTCTTTGTAGGGCATAAATGGCTTTGAACTTGTTAATGAATAGAAGAATCTAAAGTGCAATAATTTCATGACAAATAAATAATGACACTAGGCACCCTTTAAATGAATACAAACACAAGGTTTAAAATTTCGGTTTCGGTACCGGTTTCGGACCGTGAAATTTTGAAATTTCAATCGAAATTTCAGTTGAAATCTGGTACTTGACCAGAAACTAATATTTTATTCAATATTAAATTTCAGCCAAAATTTCGGTAGTTTAGGTCGAAATTTCAGTGAAATATTAAATTAATATTAAAAAAACATATTTTTTGGGTCAAATTTTGAAAAAATCGAAATTTTGGCCGAAATAAATGACCGTTTCGGGTTTACTCGATTTCGGTGTCGGTGTCGGTCTCCACCGAAATCCGGATTTCGGTGGAAATTTAAAACCATGAATACCAAAAGGAAAATGATATGGAGACCTAGAGTACCACCTAAAACGGGACCTGCAATGAGAATATGCCATGTGTTAAAGAAAAATTTACATTTTGGAGATTTCCCTTAACTTAAGGGATTGCTCACGTCATTAGTGATGTGTGGCATGAAACAATTTGTTTGGTCCCCTTTTAGGTCCTACTCTCGGTTTCCCTAGCTTTACTCAATACCAAAATATTAAGGAACAGAAACCAAAAATAAAAAATACAACATGATATTATGTGCAATAGTTCCACAAAGACAGATAAAAACACATTATTCCATAAATTGAGTTTGAAGAGGGAATAACAGTGTAAAACAACAGAAAGAGGAAATCCCTAACAAAAATGGAAATTCTCAACTCAACTCAACTCAACAAAGCCTTTGTCCCAAACTAGTTGAGGTTGGCTAAATGAATGAATCTATGAAGCACAGGTACTTAAAATCACCCGTCGTACCCGTGTCGGGTGCGTATCCGGTACCGGTACGCTCGGGTACGTCCCGGGTACGCACCCTAGAGATTGTTTTTTAAAAAAAACATTGTTTTGTGAATCCGGTGCGTGGTGCACGCACCCGACACGTTTAACTTTTTTATTTAAAAAAAAAACTTAAGTTAGGGGGGTGTGGGGGGTAAAAGTCTGGGGTTAAACATACATACAATGTAATGGGGTGGGTTGTGTGGAGTAAAAGGTGGGGGGTGTTTAAAAAAACCCTTAAAACTTGCACGAATTAGGTTTTATTCAAACCCTAACTCATATCTCTCTCCCTCTTCCTCTCCCTCTCCCGACGGAATCTCCCGCGGGCTCTCCTCCGGCTCCCTCCTCCGAAGAAATCTCGCTCCGGCTCTCCCTCCTCCGACGGAACCTCCGGCTCTCTCTCGGGCTATCCCTTCCACTCTCTTAAAGGTATTTCTCTCTCTCTCTCTCGCTCACCTCCCTCTCTCACCTCCCTCTCTACTGCTCTCTCTCTCTCTCTGTATACAACTCTCTCTGTATACAACTCTCTCTCTCTCTCTCTTTCTCTCCCATTTTTTTTTTCTTTTTCCTCAGATTATGGCAACTGATTGTGTTCCCCAAACCTTTTCCCTCAGATTAATAGGTTTAGGGCTGACAATCAGTTGTCATAATCTCCAAACTTAGGCCCTTTTCGTTTGAGATTTTGGCAACTGATTATCAGCCTCAAACCTATTTAGGGCTGACAATCAGTTGTCATAATCTCCAAATAGGTTTTGGGCTTTTGGCATTTTGGGAGCACAATCGGTTGTCAAATTCTGAAACGAACAGGGCCTTAAATCTGAAACTGTTGTATATGGAATTTGCTAGTATTTTGGGATTTGCTAGTATATGGGATTTGCTAATTGCTAGTATATGAAATTTTCGTATTTGCTTGTATATGGGATTTGTATATGGGATTTGCTAGAGAATAGGCTTTACTGCTGCCCCTGTTTTTCAGTCCACTACTAATTATTGGACTGAAAATGACATTGGGCTAGCCCTTACCTCCTCACAATCATCTCAGCCCATAATATTTTTTTTGTCCTTATTGAACCTCTTCATAGTCATATGCTGGGCAGCAATTTGTTCATCTCCCTCAACCTTCAAATCCCCAGCCCCCTTCCCTCTTTGACATGCAAACTACATCCTAGACAACTAAATAGTACATTTTACTCTCCTCCTTGTCATTCCTTCAGAACTTTCGTAACTTCTGTCCACCAGGTAAGATTCGCAAGAATCCCTTACATACGGAAATCTAGAAGCTCATTTTTGTGATTAGTTTAGTTATCAAACATTGAGTTTGCCTCTTAAGTTCTAAATTCGTGACATATTGCTGAATCATCAGTCAAAGAATATCAGGTATTTTCTCAAATTTTGTATTAAGTCTGTTGTTTTGGTTAGTGTAAGGTTGTTAAATCTCCAAACTCTATTCAGGCATGATTAGGGTCTGAATCAACTCATGACTTGGTTAAGTAGTTCGTAGAACCAATATACTTTCATCGTTTTGCTTGCAGTTTCATTTGCAGATCTGCGAACGTGCTGAAAGACAGTAGCGGAAGATCCAATATGGCTTGCGATTCGATGATCTTCCCCCTTGATTCGCTTATGTTTCATTTTTCTTTGTATTTTCTATGTTGTATCTTTCTCTTTTTGCTCTCTTCCCCGTGTCTCTTTGTATTTGACCGTCTCAGTCGTGTTTTATTAATATAATTGGCTGCTATTTAAAAAAAGAAAACAAAAGAAGAAGAAATAACTAAATATCCAAATTAACTTGTTTGTGCTTTGTCAGTCAACTCTTTCTTTGTGCTTTGTTCGGTCTTCTGATCCTTTTTTTTTTGTTTCTCTTCCTCTTTGTAATAAGGCCCATTTTATTCCAAAAGAAATGTAAACAATAAAAAGGCTAGTAAAGTATAAAACACAACTTGGTATGGTTTGAATTAATTGAAACATAGGAACGGCACTTAAATGCAATACAATTACAAATTTAAGTGCAAAGTTTTCATATATCATTAATTTATTAATTTAAGTTTATTTTGTTCATTTAAACCATGCCATGAATGTTGCAAATTACAAGATTCGCAACTAATTAACTAAGGAAGTGTTTGGATGCAAATTCTTTTCGAAATAGATTTCCAAGGAAATTGAATTTACGTGGTTTGGATATGTTGATTTTCATAGAAATATATGCGAAATGATAAGAGTCTTCAAGGAGGTAGGTATACATGGTCTAGCTGTGAGGTTGAGTTGATTCTCTATCGTTTGGATCGTTTCCTTTTTTTCTGCCGATTGGGAGGAGTGTCCTTGAGGAAGAAATTGTCAAATACTTCCAATCATCTTTAAGGTCTGCGAGAGATTAGATCATGGATTTGTGGTGACAAGCCCTTCCTCCTTGAGAGCTTCCAGGCGAGTCTAGACGTTGCCTTATTTAAAGATGAAGTTTGTGAGAGACAAAGCTCCGGGTCTCGATGGTTTATTGTTCCGCTTCTTCTACGAGTTTTAGGAGATCATTGCTAGTGATATCATGCAGGTTATGGAAGAACTCTTATACTGTTAGGAAACTTATGAGGCTTTCAATGCCTCTTTGATTTCATTAAACCCTAAAACAAAAATGCCTTAGATATTAAGGATTTTTGCCGATGAGTCTCATAGGGGGTAATTTTTTTTATGGGTAAGCTAGGGTTTGGCAGGGACCCCTACTGGTTTATTAGATAAAGAGAAAAATGATACATTTACGGGCACAACACACCATCCCGAACACATGAGAGAGGGAGATCCAAAACTCGGGCTAGACAGACACTAAACCTAAGAGTTCGAACTGCTCAATACTTGTGAGTTACATAATCGGGTAGCTTGATCAGAGTATGTTGGGCTATTTGGGAGCGTCTTAGGCAATTTTTCTTTGGAACTTCCTGGCATGGTTCATTTGATTCATCTTGTTCTGGACTCTCTTCTTCATTGTCCTCTTGCTCAACTGGGACCAGATTGACTAGATGACGCTCATCCGCCCATGATACTTCTTTCGAGCTTCTTTGCAACCTTCGGTGGTATCCTTTGTTGAGATATTGAAGGAGTTATCAGATTTTTCTTCCTCACTCTCCTCCATGTACTCTGTTTCTGAGTTTGTTGAGTTGTCATTTAGGCCAACATTACCCTCATTTAGTAGCATCTGCACCCTTGATTGGAACCCGGTGGTGGAAAAGCTCCAAACTAAGCTGGGAATCTTGGCAATGTAGATACCTATTGCTATTGGCAAGATCACGCTCTTTAAGGGCAACCTTCCTATCGGTGTGCCATATTCCCCCTCTGATAGAGAATTGCATTAGAAAATCCAAAATTTTCTTTGAATGATGCGCCCCCTTATCTGAGAGTTCATCTGATCCATTGCCAACAAGTGTTCCAACAAATGTGGGATGGGGGTTCTTGGAATTAAAAGCATTGAGGCCAAAAGTCAGCTGTTTTGGCTAAATGGTGGTGGAGTCTATTTCACCCCAAAATTGACTTGTGGGCTCAGGTAATCTTCTCTAAGTACGAGATGGATGAAAAGAGTTGTGGCTTGGTCAATGGAGGCATGGGGGCTCACATATGGTACTGTTGGACAAATGAATTCCTCTTGTTTTTCGAGAACATCTCCTGCTCTATAGACAATGGAAACATCGCCGTTTTTTGGATGAACAAATGATTTGGATTATCCACTCCAACCAGGTAATTCCCAGACTTGTTCGCCAAGGCTGTCTGAACAGTCTACCTTGATCAAGTGAAGAGGTGAAGAGAAGAGAAGAGGAAAATCATATGGGAGCAAGTAGAGTAATTCTCAGTGATTACAATGTGATTTCTAATTATATTTGTGCTAGTACAATGTATTTTTCCATTATACCCTTAATGAACAGTACTAACATAGAAGTAGTATTTTTTTACTTCTCTAACACTCCCCCTCTAGCTCACGTGTGCTCTGATACAAATGTAGCTTGTCCATAACCACTAGTGTGCCCTTTTTTGAAGATATCTCTGCAACTTGATCTTTGCTTCCGATAAATAATGGACATATTTCTCCACTTTCCACCTTTTCTCGTATAAGGTGAGTCTATCTTGACGTGTTTCGTCCTAGCATTAAACATTGGATCTTGACTCCTGAGATAACTTTATCGCACTCTGATTTTCCCGATAAAGAGCAGTGGAGGAGTTAGGGTACATGTGGATCTCCTATAGACGATGTCTCACTCATGTTATCTCTATCTGCAGTGGTGGATGCCATCACTCTATAGTCAGCTTTTGCACTGGATCTTGCAACTGTACATTACTTCTTGCTGTGTTCCATGACACTAAAAAATGATTTATCATTATGCAGAAGCCGGCAATAGATCTCCTAGTGGCAGTATCTTTTCCCCAATCTTCATATGAAAATCCCTCTATCACTAAGCAACCATTTATCATTATGCAGAATCCAGTAATAGACCTCCTAGTGTTTGTATCTCTTTCCCAATCTGCATATGAAAATCCTTATATTTGACTCCTCCGTTTTCACGTTTGACATAGTGCAATCCGTAGTCCAGTACAAGGTTTTAAATTTTGGTTTCGGACATAGCCGAAACTGAAATTTCGGCCGAAATCTTGGATTTTTTTTAAAAAAAATTACAATTTCCCGAAATTTGGACTGGCTGAAATTTCGGTTTCAGTCTTGACTGAAATCCGAATTTCAGTATTTCGGCTGAAATTTAAAACCTTGGTCCAGTATCCCACATTCCCACAAATGTATCTCATGATGTTTCTTCCCACCTAAAGTTGTTCTTCTCTTGGATCATGCATGAATTGATAGATCTGACTTACTACGCATATGATGTCAGGTCTAGTAAATGTTAAGTACTACAGTGCCTGTACCATGATTATGTATGCAACTGGATCTCACTTAATTCCTTCCATGCTGTTGCCCTTGTTATGCACTGCATTTGCAAGTGTACTGCAGTCAATGTAAATTCTCGGGCCTTTATCAGAACTGGGGCATACCAAACTTTCCTCCACAGAAATGATTCTTTATTATGTGGTAGTAGCAATCCGAAAAAGCTGACTTCAATATGAAATTCCCTGTAGGACTGTGCCCATACATTTTTATCCTTGCATAACTGTGACACAAAGCGCTCCTCAAGAATAACACCCCCCCAGCATTTGTAAAATGTTTACCTCTATCTCTTACTAACTTAAAAAGATATTTTCCAACGCAAGGGCAGTCCCAAATACTAAAGAGAAAATTATTCTACTTTGCCACCAAAATTATTTTCCAGCTTCTCCAACCTTTCCCTTTCCAGAAAGGGGTTATTATGAGAGGAGTTGGGTCAGTTTCACACCTTCAACTTGTTGATGGCATACTCATCTTCATTAAGGTAAAAATAGAGCAGGTAAGAAAACTCAAGATTATACTGAGATGGGTTGAAGTTATATTTGGATTGAAACTCAAGATGTGGAAAAGTTTACGTCTATTTTTATCTGTGGATAAGAGTCTCCCCTACTATAGTGAACAAGAAAGGAGAGAGAGAGGATCTCCTTGTCGTAGACCCCTTGAGCTAGGGAAGAATATCCTTGGGAGCTGTTAATGATAATTGGGATTAGGGTTTTATATATGCATGCTCTCATCCATCCACACTACTTTCCTCCAAAGCCCATCCTATTAAGGATATTATCAGCGAAATCCCAATCAACGTGATCATAAGCCTTTCCCATATCAATTTTGTAGTCTATTTCATATATTTTTCTCTTTCTTCCATATTTCTTAACATTCATTGGCTACGAGTACCCCATCAAGAATCTGTCTACTCTCGACAAAGCTCCCTAGAAAGGAAATGTAATCTTTCAAATCACCTTCCTTATCCTTCTTTCCCGAGTCTAGGCTAAAATCTTGTATACAGTTCCCACTAGACTCATTGGTCTATAATCCTTTACCTCCTTAAATCCCTCGTTTGGGATGAATGTGATAAACGCTGCCTTGATGCTCGAGTTTAGGATACTTCTTTCAAAGAATTCTTCCATCACATCCATAATGTCACCTTTTAGAAATTCCCATCTCTTGAAAAAATGCAAATGTGAAGCCATTTGGATCAGGAACCTTATTTTTCTATTGAAAACACAGCTTCTCTCGCCTCCTCCCCCCCAAACATTACTTCCAACACCTCACTTGATTCCCTTGACAACAATTGTCTTAAGCTTAACCCTTCGTACTTAGGTCTTCATTTTTCCTCCCTACTAAATAGGTTTTTATAGTATTTTATAATTTCCTCCTCAATCCTTCCTCCTCCACTAGTTCTTCCATAGTCAACATGCTTTCTAAATGCTTTCTTCTCTTTCTTACTGAAGCCATTCATGAAAAGATGTGTTTCTATTCGCTTGTTTCAGGCATAACACCTTTGTTCTTTGCCTCTATGTTTATCTCTTCCATAACAATAATTTTTATACTCTCAAAACATAATTTCTCTTTGCCTTTCCCCTCACCTTCAATCTTTGTCTGTATTCTTATCCCTTCCCATAGCAATAATTTTTCATTCACCTGACACATACTTTCTCTTGGGTTCTCTTGCGAGTCGATCAATGATTGACCAAAGGAGTTCTTAGACAGTGGTATGAATAACACATTTTACCTACTAGTTTAAATATTTCATCATTTGATAGGCCAGTTTTTGTATACTGGTAATTGCAAAATTGTTTGTCTTGACAATATCTGATGATTGGATCAGTGGATCTCCTTGTAATTCCATCCAACAGCTTGACAGAGACTTCGGAGCAGTGATTTATCCTAGACTTTCCATTTGAAACCTAATAAAAAATGAGTGGATATTCCTTTTGATGTAACTTTTCTCTTTCTTTGTATTTTTGTGGACCATCTCGGTTCCATTCTTTCAATATATTCCCATTTCAAAATAAAATAAAATGAGTAGATATCTGCTAGGTCTGGTGTTTGAGAGATAAAAATCTACTTGGATGTTTTGGAGCAATGTGAGACTTGAGCATGGAAGCATGAACTTTTATCTCAACTCGAAAATCGTTTTTAGTTCCTCTTGAGTTTTAGGTTGATAAACCGATCAGGTCGTCGTGAATAACCCGTCAAGATTTTCCAAGTTATTAATTGGATTTTTAAGAATATTAAGAACATCAGTTTGTTGTTAGTGATTTTCAATTTATTAATCGGATTTTTAAGAATATTAAGAAACATCAGTTTGTTGTTAGTGATTTCCATTTTTGTTAGTCCTTTCACTTTCTTCATGAAATTTTTCTAAAGGATTAATTTAGCCGACCCCAACTAGTTTGGGACAAAGGCTTTGTTGAGTTGAGTTGAGTTGAGAATTTCCATTTTTGTTAGGGATTTCCTCTTTCTGTTGTTTTACACTGTTATTCCCTCTTCAAACTCAATTTATGGAATAATGTGTTTTTATCCGTCTTTGTGGAACTATTGCACATAATATCATGTTGTATTTATTATTTTTGGTTTCTGTTGCTTAACATTTTGGTATTTAGTGTTTGTATTCATTTAAAGGGTGCCTAGTGTCTTTATTTATTTGTCATGAAATTATTGCACTTTAGATTCTTCTATTCATTAACAAGTTCAAAGCCATTTATGCCCCTTTTTACAAAGAAATATTGCACGAAGTCTTAAAGCTATTATATCAAACATTTCATGCTTGTACTAATTCTGTTGTTACTCTATTCTGTCTCCCACAATCTCTTCAGTGATGCTTTAAAAGTTGTTCCATCTACTCCATTCTATTGTTACTAATTCTTTGAAAGGATCAGAATCTTGTTGATTACTTGGTTGTTTTCTCACTCATATTTCCCATATTTGGTTGGTGATGTTATATTCAGTGATTTATGATTTCTGTTGTCCAGGTGCTGGTATATTGCTCTGTTTTTTAACCTTTTAAGAGCATAAAGGACGCTACTTCTTAGTCTCTCCTCTTAAATTCACAATGGGGGATGCAGAAAATGCCGTAGCTCCTTCTAAAAAGAGGGTTGCAGGGAGGGAACTATCTCGGGACAACCCGGGTCTTGATGATGAAAATGATGCCCCTGAACAAGAGACTGGGACTTTTCAGAAAGCCAGCGATGAAGTGTTGGCATCCAGAAGGATTGTTAAGGTGCGCCGGCATCAACCCTCTCCGATTGCCTCCTCCAATCCTTTTGCCGGGATCCGCTTAGTACCTCAGACTAATTCTGGTGAAGCAAAGACTACTAGTGCCACTGACCAGCATCAATATCTTGGTGATAGAGGAGTTTCCGAGGAGGTAGATAGTGTTGTCGTGCAGGAAGACACTCATGATGAAGAAACTGAAAAAGGGGCTGGTACAATTGAACCAAACGGCACTGATGAGAGCAATAAAAAGTCGAAAGATGAACGCGACAAGGAGGCCAAAGAATCTGTTGAAGAGGAAAGCAAACCCGAGAAAAGTGATGGAAAAGAAACTGGAGGAGGGGAAACTGAGAATGAAGTTAAAGAAGCTAATGGCCAAGAAAATAGTGCAGCGGTAGCTGCGCCCGTGAGTTCATTTCAACAGCTGTCTAGCACCCAGAATGCCTTTACGGGACTTGCTGGAACTGGGTTTTCGAGTTCATCGTTTTCATTTGGGTCAATTCCAAAAAATGGCTCTCCATTTGGTGGGGGTTCCGGGCCTCTTTTCGGTCTAAAGAATGAAAAGATACCTCTCCCTTCCTTTGGCACTTCGACATCGAATGTCACTAAAATTGAGGGGAGTGGTCAGCCATCGATGCAGGAGGTGAACGTTGAAACAGGGGAAGAGAATGAAAAGGCAGTTTTTACCTCTGACGCAGTATTGTTTGAGTATCTAGATGGGGGGTGGAAAGAACGAGGGAAAGGGGAGCTGAAAGTGAATGTCTCTACCACAGGTGCAGAAAGAGCCAGGCTTGTGATGAGGGCTAGGGGTAACTATAGGTTGATCTTGAATGCTAGTCTTTACCCAGACATGAAGCTCACCGATATGGAAAAAAGAGGCATCACTTTTGCATGTATGAATAGTGCTGGTGAAGTTAAGGATGGGCTGGTTACTTTTGCTTTAAAATTCAAGGATGCCTCTGTTGTAGACGAGTTTCGAGGAGCTGTAACCACGCACAAAGGTAAAAAAACCGCTGTTTTGAACACGCCCGAGAATTCTCCAAAGGCTTCTGATGATTAAAATTGCAGATTTTGATACATAAGATTCGGCCTCCTGGGAAGTTTCAGCCTGGGTAATTGCTGCCTTTAGTTCCTGTTTCGATTCTCATTTATGGACCTATGGTCTTAAAGTCTGTTATGGTCTCTTAACATAGTAGAGGTGTAGCTTATAGAATCATATGAAACTGGTTGGGTTTTTTTTCTGCAATCTAGTCACTTCTGCATCAGGTCTAAAACAAGGGTCTTTAGCATTTTTCCTTGTGTAATCTAATGGCATATCATCCTGCAGTTTTGCTCCCATGGTTTTATTGGGTTGGAACACTTTGACATTATACTCTCTGAACTGTTTATCCTTTCTTGTTTGAAATGACTGCATGAAATATTTAGATTGATTTTATTCTTCAAATGTCATTTATCTGTCTAATTGTGACGGGATTAATACCATTCTAATAATGCTTTGAGGAATTCCCTTTATGGCGCATAAGAACAATAGGCTGTTTGATGTAAGGAAAGATTTTTCAAAGATTTTTTTGCTAATTCACTTCCATGGAAAATATTTACCAAAAAGGAGAATGATAGACTGAAGGGTGCCCAAACAATAAATGCACATGTTGCCAAGGACCAATGGGGGCGCCCTTGATTCTATCATTCCTCTTTTTTGATAATTTTTCTTTATGCCCTAGATCCAAACGGCCTTTGTTTTATCCTTGGATAGATTTGCTATCCTTTGGTCGTCTCAACCTTTTACGTAGATGAAATGATTGATGGAGGCTGTGTTTAGCTTCGATCCTTGCAATCCAAAAAAAGAAGAAAACCTTACTTTTGGATTGCCCGGTTCAGGAATAGGAATTGGCTTCATATTCTGATTCCGATATAAATCTCCTGTAAATGGAATGAAAAATAAAATAAAATTTTAATTCAAAATTTTCATTTGGGCAGTCTTTGGAACCAAACACCGGAATTGGGTGGAATCGGAATAAAATGCCAATTCTACCAGATTTAGCAATATTGAACACCTCTAGTGATTTGTTTTGCTGTGCATATTTGATAATTCAATACATACCACATTTCACATATAGCTACGTAACATATATATATATATATATATATATATATATATATATATATATATATATATATATATATATATATAGAAGAAAGTGTTTCTACTCGGTCTCCTAGATAAGCTTATCTACTCCTCCCTTTAAAAAAATACAGTGGGCCCACGCTGTTTGGATGATCCAAAGCATTCATTTGATAGGTCTTAACATAGATAGGGTGTGCCAAAAAAATCAGCACCAAAGGGTCATCCTAGCCCTTCGTTTTGTTGGGCACACCGTGTCCAAAATGGACGCATATAAACGTGGACGTTTATATGTGTCCATTCTGGGCACCACAAGGCACTACAAAACGAAGGGCTAGGATGACCCTTTGGTGCTGATTTTTTGGGCACACCCTATCTATGTTAAGACCTATCAAATAAATGCTTTGGATCATCCAAACAGCGTGGGCCCACTGTATTTTTTTAAAGGGAGGAGTAGATAAGCTTATCTAGGGGACCGAGTAGAAACACTTTCCTCATATATATATAGGGAAAGGTGTGCGTACTCGGTCGAGTAGATAAGCTTATCTACTCGGTCGGGTTAAAAACAGTGGGGGCCCACATTTTTTGGGTGATCCAAACCATTCATTTGAAAGGCCCTTACCTAGATAGGGTGTCCACAAAAAATCAGCCACATAAGATCATCCTAACCCATCCAACAGTGGAGGGAAAAATGGGCAGATTTGTGGACAAGCTGTGTTTGTCCATTTTTCCCCATTTTTCCCTCCACTGTTGCATGGGTTAGGATGATCCTATGAGGCTGATTTTTTGTGGACACCCTATCTAGGTAAGTGCCTTTCAAATGAATGGTTTGGATCACCCCAAAAATGTGGGCCCCCAATGTTTTTAACCCGACCGAGTAGATAAGCTTATCTACTCGACCGAGTACGCACACATTTCCCATATATATATATATGAGGAAACTGTTGGTTAAGCTTAACAAACTTATGGTGAGCTAGCTTGCTCAATCACATGGGTCCCACATTTTGGGGAGTGATCCAAACCATTCATTTGCAAGGCCTTATCATAGATAGGGGGTGTACCAAAAATCAGCTCCATAGGATCATCCTAACCCCTCCATTTGTGGAGGACAAAAATGGGGTAGATTTGTGTCTGCCCATTTTTGTCCTCCACAAATGGAGGGGTTAGGATGATCCTATGGAGCTGATTTTTGGTACACCCCCCATCTATGTAAGGGACTTTCAAATGAATGGTTTGGATCATCCTAACAAAGTGGGCCCCCATGTGATTGGGCAAGCTAGCTCACCATAAGTTTGGTGAGCTTAAGCTCACCAACAGTTTCCTCTATATATATATATATATATATATATATATATATATATATATATATATATATATACCATTAATACACTTACGATTTTAGCTGCGCTATGTGTTTTTGGTTTCGGTAGGGCTGAAAACAAACAAAAATTGGTTTCTTCGTGTTAGTAATGATGAAGATTTTAAAATACAATGAAGACGCAAAGAAAATTTGGTTGTTTCCTTTTCATCACCATAATCTTTAAGAAAAATAGTATGAGAATCCAACTCATGGCCGACTTGGAAACCTAAGAATCACATTATGACATGTGGACCAAAGATCATACACTTATGTATGTGTTTTTGGTTTCAGTAGTGCTGAAAACAAAATAATTTGGTTGTTTCATGTTAGTAATGATGAAAATTTAAAAATACAATGAAGATCAAAAGAAAATATGGTTATTTCCTTTTCATCACCATTATCCTTAAGAAAAATAGTATGACAATCAAACGAATGACCGACTGGAAACCTAAGATTTTCATTATGACATGTGAACCAATGAAATTGGAGAATCACTCATTTTACTGCTAAAATTACGAAAAATACTCTTTCGAATTTCAAAACAAATGAAACACGTTTCCTAACCCGAGATAGCATTCCTTCAACCCTTACCTGAGCCTTGGGTCGAAGATGGTCAACCCACCTCTAAATCTCTCAACCCTAACCTGACCCGTTTAACCTGTTTTTTCCAAATCAGGTTGGGTTGAGGAGTGCATGTAATTTTGATTCTAATAATCAGTTTTTGGACTCAAAATCCAAAACAAACAAGGCCTGAGGAATCGAAACATAGTAAGTTAGTAACCATTGTAACAGGTGGGCTAGCCTAACATCTGATTATTTATATATATTAAGAGTCCCCCCCCCCCCCCCCCCCCCAACGCGATTGCCATTTCCCAGGAATAAATTCCGTTCTTAGTAGTCAAAATAAAAGAAAAAGAAAAGCAGAGGCATCGTGCAAATGATTATATCTCCGCTTGTTTTTTTCCAATCAAAGTTGATTTGAAGGCTAAACCGCACCCTACTTTATTATAAAGAGGGATCATTCACTTTTTTCATGTTATCTTGTCTTTTGTAGCCTTCACAAGGAAGGTAAGAATTTTGTTTAAGACTATGTCTGGCATCCTTTAAAAAAAAGGGATTTGCTAGGGTCCATCGCAAAAGGCACGTCAGACCAGCCACTGTGAATGGAGACAACAGCTTTTGTCTCCATTCACAGGGTCGCTGGCTGGGTCGCTGGTCTGGTGTTCAACAGACCAGCCTCAAAATGCCTTTTGCGATGGACGCTAATCCCTAAAAAATTCTATGGAATATTTGTGGGGCTATATGTGAGAGAGAGTCGGAAAAGCTCCTAAAAAATCAGGAAAACAAAATACCAATTTCAGAAAAGGTAAAATTTTTTCACTATTTTTAGGGGTTTGCTAATGCTCTCTTCACTCCTACCAACTCAAGTCTCTCCCTCCTCCGCCACTCTCACACACTCGGGCCCATATAATAATCTTTCATGGTTTCCAAACATTTGCCTAAAATTTGAGAATAATTCACTGAGGCAAATGTTTGAAAATTTGAAAAGTGTTTGGAAAGCGTTTAAGGAAAAAAAAAGAATGAAAGTATTTTTCTTTTTTCATTTACAATAAATATAGGGCAATGTTATCAGCACAACCAACCATGTTTTGATATTTGCAGTAACACATCTTATATATATTTTATTATTTAAAGAGCTATCAAAGGTCATTATCGTTCCCAAAAAGCACTGACAAGCCAACTAAAAAAGAAAAGAAAAGCTTCATTTGTCCAAATATCAAAACGTGGTTGGGCTGATAACATTTCCCTAAATATATTTACAAGATTTTATATGATGAGTGGGCGTGCACTGCACTTGAAGCAGTGCCGCCCTTGATATTTGATCTAACAGCAGCCTCTTCGAAGGAAAAATATGCACATGCCGACAACCTTTTGTCACAAGGACATGTATACATAATCGGAATCTTAATAAAAAATAAGGCAATCAGACCAGCGGTGATATATTCACCCCATTTTCTTATCGGGGCTACCCCTCCAATGTGTTTATGACTGCTCTTTCACCCTATAAGGGGGTGGCCTGGGAAAGAAAAGGGGACGAATATATCATTTCCCTTTTTTTTTAAATGCAACCCTATTTACTAGTGAGGAGTGAATCAGTCGGGCGCAACCTCATTGCAGTATGGTGCAGCAAGCCCACTACAAAATAGTGGGTCCTACTTTTGAATGATCTGAGCCGTCCATTTGATAGGGTTTGCTTTATTCTATAGCCCAAAATCACGCCAATCATGCAGTCCTAAGTTTGTGGTTGAGTGTGGACCCTCACCCGATGTAGTTTTTTTTATGCTCCATCTCTAATGAGAGAAATTAGATATTATTGGATGTAATCATGAGTGATTCCCGTGATTTATTTGTGATATCAAATTGAAAGCAAGACCTGCTAAATGGACGGCTCAGATCATTCAAAGGTGGGACCCATATGCCAAAGTGGGGCCTTTATTTTTGTGCGTATTGAAGTATGGGTAATGACTTTTTCGCCCCCACTGTAGGATAATCCGCCCCTCTATTAACGTGATTTGACGTCAAAAAAGCGTTAAAGTCCGCCCACAATTTAAGTATACCTCTACAATCTACATTACCACATTTGATTCTTTTTTATCCCTTAAAAGGAATTGCTAGCGTCCATCGCAAAAGTCATTTTGCAGCTGGCCTGTCGCATGTTGTTGTCTCCATTCACCAGGTAGATGGTCTGACATGCGACAGACCAGCCGCGAATTGACTTTTGCGATGTACCCTAACAAACCCCTCTTTTTTAAAATACAAGGGCTTTTTCGTAACTATGAATCCGAAATTATCTTTCCGGTGAAGTAGAAGAATGGTTCGTCCTTCTACATTACGCTCTTTTTCCCAAACGAAAAAGCATTCGGCGGGAAAAAGAAGGAAAAAAAAATCCTAATCTCTCTCTCTCTCTCTCTAGAAAAAGCTCTAATAAAGCAATCTCTCAAACAGACAGACTCTCTTTCTCTCCGACATTAACGCTCGAATTAATGCTTTTAGAAGAAGCTTCTTCCCGTATAGATCTGGAGCTAAAACAGTTTCAAATAACTTTAAATCTATTTTTAACTTCTTTTCAGGCTTGAATCCTCGAATGAGGAAAAGGAAATCGAGGATCCGAAGTGTTCTTGCTTTCGATTTCAGGTATAGATCGCAATTCTCTTCCATGATGTTTATTTTCCCCTCTTGATTTTATGCCTTTGATTACTGTTTTCCTTTTTTTTTCTTTCTTTTATACCAATCTATCTCAACATCATTTCTATAATGCTCTTTTAGATCGTTTAATTGCATTTCCTGAAAATGATTGACATTACTATGATAAGATTAGGGAATTCTACTAATGTCGGTTGATTTTTATTACCAATAATCAGTGATTATATAAGCACTTACAGATAAACATGACAATCCTAATCTAAACCATTTCCTAACTACCTCTCATCTTCCATCTAATATTTGATGATCCAACGGTCAGATCTCATCAGATCTAATACATAGCAAAACAGTTCCTACTAAGGCTCTCAATTTTCACCTTCCGGTGTATAGATGGCATGATCTTATGTGAATTTGCATGATTTTCTTTGAATTTCATTATAAAAAAAAAGTCTTGAAGATATGTGGATTGGTGAAAAATTAAAAATACTTTAAATACATGATTTATTTCGTTTCGAAATATATGATTTGTTTCTCAAAAATATCGGATCTATTTTTTAAAATTTTGATTTTATGAATTTGTAGGATTTTTTATCTTCTTTTTTCTGCTATTCTTTCCAAAGATTGAACGAAAGAATTGCATTTTTTTAGATTTTTTAGTCATTTTCATTCTTAAGAGAAGCAGCTTGTTACTTACGTGAGTAAAAAGACCAGTACTGCCCCGCCTTTTTGGAAATCACCTACCTAAGCCTGTGGTCACAACTATAAAAGAGAGGGGTATTATCGTCTTTCGAATACATCTGTGCCATGCATTGCCCTTTAGACTTATACGATCCTACATTTTCTCCAAACACGCTTCCTTTTTTCTTCTCTTTTCCCTATCTGGAAGATATTTGAATTCTGTTATTTTCGTAGATTCTCGATCATATACAAGAAGGTATAAACAACTTTTTTTTTTTTCTTTTTCCTTTTAAATGTCGATTAGATTGAAGAGGGTGTTGTAGTATTTTTAGTTTTCATCAACAAAACTTATAGTTCGACAGGGTTGCAAATTTGCAGTTTTTTGGGAGGGAGCGTTTTGGAACAGCATTTGTATTTTGTAGATTTTCTTAACCCGGAATTTACCTTAGGCGGCACCTACAATTTTATTAGTAGGAAATAAAATTTACAAGAAGATGACACAAAACCTTGCCTCTAACCCATCCAGTTTCTACAATAGTTTAATAATAAAATCCCTTCCCAACATAGTTTTTTTATAGGTAAACTGGGTTTTGGTGGGGACCCTTACTCGTTTATTAGATAAAGAAATAGATGATACATTTACGGGCACAATATATGCCATCCCTAACTTGGAAAACATGAGAGAGAGAGATCCAAAACTCAGGGTAGACTAACATTAAACCTAAAAGCTAGAACCAATGTTTAAAAACCCGTTAAATCGACTCGGAACTCGTACGAGTCGACTCCCTTTTACCTTGGCCGCATCCCGCATTGCACCGCATCCGCATCCGCATTGCACCGCATCCGCATTTTGCCCTATAGAGTCAGTAAAAACTCTTTTGACTCTCCCGAGTTATGATAACGCCCGTGCTGAGTCGACAAGGATACTCCCTTTTACCTTTGCCGCGTTCCGCATTCCACCGCATCCGCATTCCGCATTTTACCCTAGAGAGTCAGTAAAAACTCTTTTGACTCTCCCGAGTTATGATTGCGTCCACGCTGAGTCGAGAAGGATACTCCCTTTTACCTTGGCAGCATTCCGCATTGCATCTTATCCGTATCCCGCGTTTTGCCCTACTGGGTTAATAAGAACTCCTTTGACTCTCCTGTTATGACCGCATCAACCATGTCAACCGCGCTCTTGGCCACGTCCGCGCCGAGTCGACAAGGATTTTTCTTGGCCGTGTTCCGCGTCACATTCACATTTTTAAACACTAATTAGAACTGGTCAATACTCATGAGTTACATAATCGCCTAGTGTGATGGGAGTATGTTGGGTTCTTTGAGAGCGTCTTAGACAACTTTTCTTTGGAACCTTCTGCTATGATTCATTTGATTCCTCTAGTTCTAGGCTCTCTTCTCCATTGTCCTCTTGTTCAACTGGGTTCAAATTGACTAGATGATGCTCATCCACCCATGATACTTTCTTTTTTCGAGCTTTTTGCCTAGGCTCTTTGTTTCTCTTTGACTCATCTTCAATAGCTGATTTTGAATGACTCTTCGGCTCTGGGGGTTGAAACTTCGGGGGCAGCCTTTTCACAAGCATCCTCTTTGACTTTTCCCTCTGGAACTTCAATGGAGTCTTTTCCATCTGCATCTACTTATGCATAATCTCTGACTGATAATTAGCTTCATTCCCCGTTTCTTGGTCATCTGGAACCACAAGGAAAATAAATCTGTTCCTCGAGGACCTTTGTTTGGTGTTTGGGACTTCATGTTTCTAGGTTTCCTTTGCTCTACTTTCCTCTTTGTGGGATATGATCAATGTCTGCTTTGGGAGATGGCTCTACTTTCCTCTTCTATTAGGGGCTGTTTGGATACACGGATTTTAGAATCCGGGATTTCTTCAAAATTGTAGTTAAGAGACAACAGAAGAAGCGGACCAGCCGTCGTTTTTGACTCATTTTTTACTTCTCACCCTTCTTTCCGACAGCAAGAGAGTAGCAGATCCTCCCATATTTCCAGGTATTAGAAATCTCAGGATGCAGGAGAGATTTTTAAAACCCGAATTTCTCACTTAAAATCCAAGAAACGCTGTCAGGACGCTTGATCATGAACCCTCCTTTACACTGTTTTCAAACTAAAAACCTGGATTGTAAAATCCGTGTATCCAAACGCCCCCATCATTGAAGTGAGAACAAGCAAAAAATTATCTTACTTTTACTATCTCTATTTAGGGGAGTGATAAATCAACCCCATATATCTTAAATCGACTCCCATGTGTCTTTCTCTCTCCTCTGGGTTAGAGAGATAAAGAGGAGAGAGAAAGACACAGGGGTAGATTTAAGATATTTGGAAGTCGATTTATCACTTTCCTTCTGGTTAACATATTTGGCAGATGCATGTTTTCTTCAAGCAATAGTGAACTCATCAATCCCTATAGCAATTAAATACCTTATAAATGTAAATTTCTTTATAGATATTAAGTACCTTGCATTTTAAGCTATGGCTCTATGTTTATATATCCATACGAGGAGTGCTAGATGCAAGGGCACCCTTGCATAAAGAGCAGGAAAAGGGCCCTTGATTGGATCACACCACATCAATTTCGGTAACTTTTTAAAATCGGTTGAGAAAGTAAATTCAGTTGCACTAAATGACGTGGATCCAATCAAGGCCCCTCTTCCGGCTCTTTATGAAAGGGCGCCCTTTTATCTATCATTCATCGTATCATTAAAGCATGTATATTATCTTTGCGTGAATAACATGCATGCATAGTGTGTGCCTATTTCTTGTGCCATTTATTCTTAAAATGCCTCCCAATTTGATTGCAAATTCACTCATACACACTAGGGGTGCAACTCGGGTCGGGTTAAAAAAGATTGTGTCGGGTAGGGTTGAGTTTGGGTCGGGTTCGGTTCAGTTTACCCAACTTGGGTTGAGTTCAGGTTGAGGGTTTGGGCCACTTGACCCGAGTTCAACCTGACATTTGTTATGAAATTTTTTCTGTAAGCCTAAAAATTCGGGTTGGGTCAGGTTGAACTCGGCTCGGGTCGGGTTGGGAAAAAGGGTTCCTCGGGTCGGGTTGAACATTGTCGGGTTAGAAATCGGGTTGGGTCGGGTCGCCCTCAACCCGACCCAACCCGGCCTTAGTTGCACCCCTTACACACTATTTCCAAAATGTCCTTGTCCATTAATTTGTAACTAACCGTTAATTTGTAGGATTCGGTATCTTTTGATTACGAAATGTGTCTCTTAGCTTCTGCTGTACATTTGTGCCACCCACAAGGGAGAGAATTTCAGAAAGTCACCAAGAGCCTTTATCATGTGGGTGGGTCCATTATACCGACCAATTAGGGACCAAACTCCTAAATAATTATGATTCTTCATACTTTCTAGTAATTGATGTACTATGATTCTCTGCTCGAGTAAGGTATGACTCTTTTAGATCCACCAAAACAATATATCGTTTCAATGAATTAATGATCAAGACCACTCATCCTGTGGCCACATGTATACTCATCCTGTGGCCGCATCCATGTTCGATTCAATCATTGTATTTTAAATTCTTAATCAAAGTCTCCCTTTCTCTTCATGGGTCCCACGTGCCTGCTATCTGTATAAAGGGACTCTATATACAAAATTGGTTTGGAGATCTCTTCTCCTTTACATGTTATCCTAGAAAATAGGTTGCCATAAGCAAACTAAACGTGAGGTTCAGGTGATTCTAGAGATTACTCCACTGAAAAAAAGGGAACTAGAGAAAGGGAAGTGATATCTTAATTATTGCAAAAACCCAGCTTGTCTTTTCTCTTTCAATTGGCTTGGAGGGCTTCTTGTGAACTGTAATAGCCTCTGACAGCTCTTTAAACACTAAAATACGAGATGAGCTAGTGAAAATTTCAAAACAATATGGTTGTGCTGTTATCATTTCCCTATTAAGGAAAATGGAAAAGAGAAGAGAAGAGAGACAAAAAAAGAAAAAAGGTGTGATCCTAAACCACCCAACAAAACAGAAAAAGAATAGAAGCTCTCTCTCAAACCATACAGACAACGAAAAGAAAATCTCTCCCAAACAGAAAACCAAAAGGAAATAAAGCCGTCTCTCTCTCTCTCTCTCTCTCTCTCTCTCTCTCTCTCTCTCTCAAGCAAATCGGTTGGTAAGGCGGTTTCGTAGCTGCTTTTAGTGCATAACCATCTTAGCTAAAATTGCATATAGCGTGCCGTAGCAACCAAAACCACTAGACAGCATTTATTTCCCAATAAACTTGTATAGTTGTATTCACTATAAACGTAATCTTGCTAGAGAACAAGCAATGAGTAGAGTAGAATTTGGGTTTTCTTCCTTCTCTCCATCTGGTTCTTGACAGAAACTGATTATTGGTTGAATTACAGGAGAAAGAAGAAGGAATTATCATCGTGAACCAAGGGAAATGAGGTCTCCTTGCTGTAATAATAACGAGCGGTGCGGAGAAGAATACGAAATGAAGAGCAAAAGATACATGGAGTTAATGGAGAAGTCTTTCTGTACCCAGTTCTTCATGGGACCCAATCCTTGGATGGCAAGATATGTTTATGGCTTGATTTTTCTCTTAACCAACCTGTTGGCGTGGATGGTACGGGACTATGGCCAGAGCACGTTGTCCGAGCTAGAGAGTAAGCATCTTCTTTCTCTTCTTCGTTTCTGATTCACGTATATTGCATATATATAGTTTGAAATTGAAGAAGGGTTTCTTGTCATACACTGAACTTCGGTGTATTCGAATATTAAACAATGGGTCTCATAAGTTGGTTGGTTTGCCTGCCACCAGAACCGAATCACCGATCATAATTTAAAAATATAAAGGGATTTAAGAACTACAAGAAAAGGGCAATTGCTATGGGGTGCACATTATTCATGCAAAAACTACATGCTTTTATTAATAAATTCTTAGAAATAGAGAAGGAGCTGAAATTTTAAGGTATTTAATTAATAATCATGAATAACTTTACATCTATAAGGTATTTAACTGTTAAAGAGAAATTTCATGTATAAGATTTTCAATAGCGATAAACAAATTTACATTTATAAGGTATTTAACAGTGGGTTTTAAATTAATAACCTTAGTTTATAAGATATTTAATAAGCCGACAGAAATTTCCATGTATAGAATATTTTAATAGCCATAAACAAATTTACAGTTAGAGATTATAAGATATTTAATACTAAAAGGAAACTTTACATTTACAAGGTTTTAGATAAGCTTACAAAGTAATGTAAAGTTTACATGCAAAGTATTATGTATATGAAATGATACATTCTCCCTCTTTTCTTCCCCGGGCCACCCCTTGTAGTGTAAAAGGAGTAGTCATAAATATATTAGATTGGGTGTCCCGGAGAAGAAAATGGGGCGAATATATCACTTCCTATTATTATGTATAAGCATTATATAAATTTCATCTAAAATGTGGTACTTATGAATTTTTAGAGATTCATTGTCACACATGTCACTAGGTGTCGATATCATTAAACTGTTACAGATGATTGCCCTACTTCTACGATGATTTTTAAGCATATATTTGTGCTTAATTATTCTAGCACTTCTTGAAGTTTAATTTAAAAAATTCATCATTCACCTATATTTCTATATAATTGTATGATTTTACAAGATTTTCTTCAAAATTTTTAATTGAAACAAACATATTTTCATTTTTTTATGGCTGAAATGTATACCAAATTCAAATTTGAAACCTTGATTGGTACTAAATATTTTTAAATATACATGACAAATTTGGACTCTTAAGGGTGCTATTTCGGTAAGTAATGGGTCACAAACTTTGATAAGTTGCAAATATTTTTGGACTATTTAGGGTGCTATTTCGGTAAATATTTTTTTACCCATAAAAAAAAGTTACAAATTTGCAAAGTAATAGGTCGAAGAATTTAGGAGATATTGTTGTAAGGTACAAAATTTTTAACATATAAGCACTACTTTGAGGTGGATTTTGGAACCATGTAATTGAATTTTGGGAGCATTTTGTGTGGGGTCTATTATATCAGGGTGTGTAGATTGCGATAGCCTTTGCCCTGACATAATACACTATCTTCTTGCTAGCACTCCTTTATATGTTATAGTACAAAAGATCTCCAACAGCTAAAGCTTTTGGAGTGATTGGTTTTTTCATATTATAGCCTCATGATTTCTCTCTACTCTAATGTATCTATGTAATGGGGACATCTTGTCCCCATAACCATCATTGGTTTATTAGAATAAAATTCTTTGGTACCTTCTAAAAAAATAAATTCAGACGGTTCTTTCATAGATGCTATCTACCACCACACCAATCCCACTATTGCTTGATACGGACCGTCCGACATCTTGACCCCCATGAACCAATGATCCCTCAGTGGATGATCCCAGCCATCCGATCAATGTATTTATGGGTGTTGCATGTGGACTGTTGACATGTTCCTTTCAACTGCCCATTAACAGGTACATTGGACGGTTAGGATTGTCCGATGCCCGGATCATTCACTATAAAATGTTGCCCATCCACAACATTGTCTCACTTGTTAAGGAAACATGAAAATTACTTACGAAAAACACAGGACAAAAAAAAAAAAAAACTAAGAAATACTAAGAAAAAAGTGGGAAGCTGGTGAACTTTTTCTTCTTCTTATTCATCTTTTTTTAATGTTTGTGGTTTGTGCTGCTTGTTTTGTGGGGCAGGATTAAAAGGATGCAAAGGAACGAGGTATTGTCTGGGTACAGAAGGTGTGCTGCGCGTGAGCCTGGGTTGCTTTGTATCCTTTCAAAACTACTCAAACGGCCAGCTTACTAATGAGTTTAATGTTGACGAAAGTAAGTTTGAGAAAAAGTGGGATGTCTCTCTCAAAACCAAGGTTTAAAATTTCGGTTTCGGTACCGGTTTGGGAGTTTTTCGAAATTTCGGTCGAAATCTGGTACAAAACCCCGAAAGTAATATTTTATTCAATATTAAATTTTGGCGAAATTTCAGGAATTTCGGCCGAAATTTTGGTGAAATATTAAAATAATATTAAAAAAAATATTTTTTTGGTCAAATTTCGGGAAAACCGAAATTCCTAAATTTCGGGAAAACCAAAATTCCTAAATTTCGGTCGAAATACATGACCATTTCGGTTTTTATGGGTTTTGGTGTCGGTCTCCCCCGAAATCCGAAATTCATGCTCAAAACATGAGGGTGCAAAATAACAGTTCCCCTTTATACCAAGAAGAAAAATAAAAAGTTCATTCTCCCCCCTAAACGCTGTGGGTATTTCATTTGGCCTTATTTTGAGGGTACAAACGATTTCACAGGTAGAATTCTCTACAATTTAAGAAGGGAAATGATATCAGCACAACCATATTTTCATATTTGCACTAACCCATCTTGTCTATTATTATATAAAGAGGTATCAAAGGTCATTACAGTTCCCAACAGACTTTCACAAATCAATTAAAAAAGAAAAGACGAGCTAGGTTGTGCAATTATTAAAACATGGTTGTGCGGATGTCGTTTCCCTTTAAGAATTCCCGAAATTACAGTAACTGAGGATTTCCATGCTTGTTAGCAGCAGTGTTTGAAAACTCCTTGACACGACAAGGAACTCGCCCGAGTAGAATTTTTCTCAATATGTAACTATTCTTATTCAATAACTGAGCTTTAATTCTGAGTTAGATATTCTATTTCACGATGTTTCTTTCAACGGTTGGTACCACAAAGTTGAATGGGCCTCGAGACTCATGGCAGTCTGGGTGGTGGTCTGCCAAGATTCTCATGTGGATAGCTTTCATGGGGCTTCCATTTTTTGTTCCAACGCAAGTTATTGAGATATACGGTCAGATTACTTAACCTCAACTACTAACCATAATTTTGCTTGTGTTTTTCCAAGTTTTGAAGCTCTGAAGCTGATTTAGTTGCCCACTACTTGTCACCTTCCAACTAATGAATAATGCTTTTGCAGGGAAGATAGCACACATTGGCGCCGGGTAACTTTCCTGTTGATTTTTCTTTGTCCCAACTTGTCTTTGCAAATCAAGTAACTCCCTCTTAGATTTGTATCTGGAGAGCATCTTTTTAATCTTTTGCAAATTCTTTCCAGGTTCTTCCTGCTAATTCAACTCATCAGTATCATCAGTTTCATAACATGGCTGAATGATTGTTGTCGTTCAGAGAAGTATGCAGACAAATGGTATGAATCACATTCTCACAATAAATATTGTCACTACAGAATGCCTCTGAGGCGGCCAGATTTTATTTCTGATGACCTCAATTATATTCTATTTACTACTATCTTTTATTTCTAAAGCTGAAATAATAAGGGAATCACCCATATATCTTTTTTTTTTTTACATTTGTGACTGGCAGCTGAAACTGCAAAGTAGAATAAGATAACGAGATGATATAAGCTTTGGACATGTCAATTGCCATATTGAACTAATTAATTAGTGGGCTATTTTCTTATAAAATATGCTTCTCTCTGCATTTTCAGAGACTGTACTTTCAAGAACATGTTTTGAACAGAATGGGATATCCTCTCCTCACCTAGATTCACATTAAAGAAACTCGACATTATTAGGACCCACATTTTTCTGTCAGAACTGCTTGAAGTGAGCACTTGTCTCTTCCAAACTGTTGGTGAAAATGCCAGGGAAAACAGAATCACAAGAATGCTGACTCCGAGTCTCCTTGGGAAGCCCAGTAAAGGTTGCATGCATCAAACATGACAAGGTTATTCTGGGCACACCCATAAAAAAATGGGGTTATTCGGGGCACTCCTGGAGAACCCTATATTGGAACTTTCCCTTGAATTGGACTTTCACTAGAAGGTATGGCTCATAGAGGGAAGAAACAAAAACACAGGCCAGCAACAATGGTTTAAGTACCATGCAGATGGAATCCAAATAAATGTTGATAGATGTATCACGCGAAATAATGACAAACTTAGAAAATTGGGTTAACTACATTCATATCATACTAGAGTAAACTAAACTAAGGAATGTGATCCAGTACTCTCTCTTTTCTTTAGAAATGTGATCTAGAATTGCATAATCTAAAAATAGAGATAGGTGATCATTTTGGAAGGATGAAGGGCTCCATGGCATCAGAAAGCCAGAACCAGTTAGCAGATGAACACCATTCTAGGTATTTTTCGTTTTTCTTTCTCTGCAAGGAAAAAGCACCAAGAAAGGCTAATGAGCGTAACCTTATTTACTAGCAACAATTGTTCCTAATTACAGTGCTCTAGCTGGAAATGATGCACAAACTTTTCCAACAAGTTGGCAGTGTTTATGATAATAGTACTAGTCATTTAATGTTTATTTTGCTCACTGCAGTAGTATGGTTATTTCATTTGTGGTCTATTTTGTTGTCTTACAAGTAGCAAATTTTTTTGTGATTATCTATTGGAATAACAAACCAATTTTGACTTGGGCATATTCCTCACCCTCATTATTCAAGGTTTACAAAAGTGACTGAAGGATAGATCTTGTGAAGCAAGTCAAAAACTGATAAAAAAGAGGCTTTGAAACTCTGATGTAATGCATGGAAAGTTGGATAAATGATGCACTAGATTATTGCCAGAGGCAGAAAGAACTAACTAGACATGTGGTGGCAAAAAGAAAACAAATTTGCTAACTCATTGGTCTTGAAATTCAAGAAATTTAACTACGTAATGTTGAAATATGAACCCTACATGCAAAGTAGAGGCTTCCATATTAATATTATCAATAAACAAGATTCTTCGACGCTAATCTATGAGGGGATTTGAAATGCAGCCGCGTCCAGGTACTGTTAACTTCAGTAGCAGCCTATGTTGCTTCAATCTCGGGAATTGTAATGATGTTTATATGGTATGTACCCAAGTCGTCCTGCGTGCTTAACATTTTCTTTATCACGTGGACTCTTGTGCTCCTTCAACTGATGACCTGTGTTTCTCTCCACTCAAAAGTAAGTCACCTTCTATATTGTGTGGTACTGCAGTTAGACAAAGTTATTTCGATATTCCGTTTTATATTTTGTTTCTAGACTTTGCTAACTTTTCCGCTAGAATAGGTAAATGGAGGCTTCTTGACACCAGGGCTGATGGGTATTTATGTTGTATTTATCTGCTGGTGTGCTATTAGGAGGTATGTTTTCTGATTGAATCTGCTACTTGTTCCATGCTTATACTGCTCAGGTCCTGTGGTTGGCTTCAATAAACATCAACAAAATGCACTGTACAGTTTAATTTATTTCCAATTTTGAAATTTCAGTATAATATGGTAGCAAAACAGAAAACCTCCTTCCTGGCATGGCTGGTAAAATACTATTACCTTATTATTCATCAAGTACCACTCAAAAGCCAAAGAAGAGGAAGTCTGAAATTTATCAATTGGACTACTTGGGAGTATTTCTAAACCATAATAAACAACCCATTCATTTTGTAGGTCAAAAGAAACTTTTAGGCTTCAATAATTTATATGGATCATTTTATGATGGGCCACAATTTATTTACTTGCATGGAGCAAATTCTTCATACTACCTTGTTTGGCTTGTTGATCATTGAGAATGACTTTTGTAGCAATTTTGCCACATTCTTAGTTTTTTTATTTTATTTTATTTTATTTTTATTTTTTATTTTTTTATAATTTTCTTGTTTCTAGCTATAAGCTTGGTTAAATCTTAATTTTATTGTATCTCCATGTTTACAGTGAACCGCCAACTGAGATTTGCGTCCAGAAAGCAGAAGCAGCAGCAGGAAGTGCAGACTGGCTAACAATCATAGTAATATTCCAGAGTTACTGAAGAGTTTTTAGGATGGAAATTACAGAACTTCCTCTCCAGGAAATGACAAGATACCCACGCCTAATTTCTAAAAACATCCCCGATTGTTCATAAATCATAATTACTACTCTGTTACAATTTTCTAACTTTTCTAAAGTTCAAGCCAACGTTTTGGTTTTCAATAGAACGAATAAGAAATGATATCCTCAGCATTGGGGCGAAAAGCCTGGTCGGCATGGATGCTACAAAGCGGCAGGATGTTTTTCATCTTTGAAAACTTAAAAATACGTTTATAATTGTCCCTGGTTGTTGTTGTCATGTCGCTGAAATCACTAGAAAATTCTTGGAATCTTCCACCTGAATCATTCAGTGCAAATTATAGCTTACTGAACACAGACCAAAAGCACCTTGGTCTTGTTAAAATGAAACAGGTGTATTCTATCATTATAGTGGCAGTTTCGTTTTCTATCTAGCTTTATTATGTTTAGCCTGGTGCCTGTCATTTGTCCTAGTCTGGAAGTTCTGTAATTATCCCTAGGTTGTATGTCCACGAATGCATTCAAGTTATTTATGTCTGATCATAGACCTCATTTATGAGCAGAGCTTCATTATTGCATTACTTGCAATGGTTATAGCAACATTTGCGACTGGGATTGATTCCAAATCATTTCAGGTGCATCCACTCACAACACAACATTGTATTTGGTTGACTAAACTTTCAACTAGAATACGTCTGACAATAGTACATGCAGTTCAGGAAGGAGGAAGTAGAGTCAGCAGATGATGTTCCATATGGGTATGGCTTCTTCCATTTTGTTTTTGCCATGGGGAGCATGTACTTCGCAATGCTATTAATTAGCTGGAATGCGCATCACACCATGCGAAAGTAAGTGCTCACGTCTTAAACTCTATTCCTACCAAATTTATAGAAATATTCAATTTCTTTATAGAAATATTCAACTTCTTGGTCAAAAAAATGGAAATGACCCTGCATTTTAGAACTCAATCAACGTGCTCCCTAAATGATGAATGTTTTTCTGTTCTGTATTCCAATTTCTGTACACTATCGCAGAAGCCTTATTCTGACTTACCTCACTGTTGAGCTAGTTAACGGCCGCACTAATTATTACATATGCTGGATTGATTTTGTCATGGCATATACACATTTGTGAAGCATGGCGGGAAGATTACATTTTTGTCTATGAAGGGAGAGATCATGACAAAGAACATGACCTTGGATAGGAGAGAATGGAAGAAAATGATCCATGTAGATGTAGACAAACCCAACTAATGTCAGGATTAGACTTAGTCAATTTGATCCGGGTAGATTCTTTCACCTTCTTCATGAAAATTTTCTAAAGGATTTATTAGCCGACCTCTAGTTTGGAACAAAGGCTTTGTTGAGTTGAGTTTAAGGGAGAGATCCGCCTAGGTATCACATTTAAGGACAGAAAGAACTTGCTCGTGACACAAGAGCATGTGTGAGAATAATAAGGTTATTGACAGAGTGTACGCACTCATTCAGAAGGAAAGTGCTCCACTCACAACTATCCCAGTGGTCTTACAACCTTGACGTTTACCTGTTACTTCCCTTGAACTTTGTTCATCACAACTTCTCTACCTTCAGTAGAACCCGTGTAGTTTGATTGTATCAATTAATATGCAGGTTTCTTCTGTTTGCCATAATAACCATTTTGGAGCAATTCAGATGAACAATTGGAATATGGAGACTATGGATCTCTAATTGGTTTTGAAACACAAAGTTATCTCTCATGCTGGTTCAATATGGTGGCTGCATAGACTAGTAATCTATGTAAATATTTCAGCCTCCAACATGGAATTGAATAAACAATTATTCATTTTGAATGATGAATTGAAAAGCAATTATGGGGGAGTAAATATCTAGCGGAAAGACTGATGATGCAACTTCAATACTCATCCAAATAACAGATCAGATTCAATAGATTTCTGGTGATGAGGCAACCTTCCTATGAACTCAAACCCCCTAAAAGATGTCCCCAAGATATTTCAAGAACAGAAAAGATGAAGAGAAAGGGCAAAACTGCAGCTCCCAAGTACATACCTTCATTTAACTTTAAAGACATTTTTCATCTCACACCACAGATCTAGACAAGCAGACCAACATTCAGTTGCCCATTACAAAACTGGGAGCTGATGAGAGAGGTATGATTCCTAAGGGCTTCTTGGTTGGTCCCGTGCCTGAGAGCAGGAAGGCTTGAAAAGTTACAATTACGATAAGATTTTCAATCATATCTACATGGACAATTTGCAAGAACATTAGTACAAATTGTTTACAAATTACAACTGACTTATAGCATAATATAAACATTTAAATTTTAACACAAACATTTTAGTTAATTTTAATTGTATTTGTATATTTTATTATCATTTAAACAATTTTATATTTTTAGTCCCACAATAAATTTTGAAAAAAAATTGTTACAATCTATTGAGATGTTTTGATATTTTCGTGACAAACTCTTTTAACCTATGTTTTTCTTTCATTTCTGTTATTAGCGTCCTAAACACCGAAACTGTTGTGTTGGTTTTAGAATCTCAGAATCCAACCCACAACACTTTCTATGAGCCAAGCCAAGGGAATTCTTGATGTGATTTTTGGGACTAGCCAAACCTCTTCTTCTTCTAAATGCATCCGTAATGCTTCCTGAATTCACTGTGCTCAAAAAATCAAAACTGCACGGCTTACCCAATTGGGGTGAGTAAAGATGATAACTATATTGAAGTTTGGTTCCTAAAAGCCATTACTGAGCTCATCCATGATCCCAAGTCCTGACCATAGAAACTGAATTCTCTGGAAAACTTAATTTGAATTTGTGTAAATTCAATAGCAAAATTTTGTTCCCAACAAGTTTTTCACTGGTCACCAATCAATAATGCTTTTCATTTATGGAAAAGATGATATAATCTGAAAGGTAATAAAAGTTAGAAGAGTTAATCTTATTCTAATTATGTTGCCCTTTCTTTGCTAAAGAAATGCTCGTCTTTTGCAGATGGACAATAGATGTTGGATGGACCAGTACTTGGGTCAGAATTGTGAATGAATGGTTAGCAGCATGTATTTACAGTAAGTACTTGAAATCTCGCGAAGATGCCACATTATTTTTTGCTAAATTTTTTCATAATTAAAATATTTAACTGCTATTACTTTATAATCCTGATTTTTTAATGTCACTTTTGTTACATCATTCTGAATGTTATGGTTAATATGCTTGCAGTTTGGATGCTTGTAGCCCCCCTTGTTTGGAAGAATAGACAGACAGTAGAATCAAGTTAGAAAGTGTGGAAATGCTTCAAGATTATTCTTTCCTTACCTCATTCATCAGGTGTACATTAAGATCAGTTTAATAAGTAGCATTCCAAATTTATCCAAGCAATTTGGTATCGGTTCCCGCTCGTGCAAATGTAAAGACAATCAGTCCAGTCCAAGGTTATGAAAATAACCATAAGGGTACTGAAACCATTTTTTTCCATTTCAATGTTCCTTCACATTGGGCTTGACATGAACGTCTACATATCTTTCTTTTTTTCAATGGTACATCTACATATCTTTGTAAAGACACAATTTGGAAAACCTCACATTTTCATGGACTGACACCATTTTTCATGTGACAGCCATATCAAGTATCGATCAATTTAATTCTGAAGACATCATAAGAATACCTTTCTCCGGTGATTGTGCAAATAACTGGAAGTTAAAGCTGATCAAAGATCTCAGAATTATTCACCACATGTACCTCTTGTTTATATCCATAGTAGTAATCTGGGCATCCTGAGTTCTTTATATACTCTCCTTTTTCTTTTGGTTAAATCAGTGTTAATGAAAGCAGCGATTGAACATTTTAATGATACTTAAACCAGAAAAATTAGCCTTTTCAGTTCAACAATTTTTCTACCACTGCAGCATGGATTCAAGCACACACGTGATAGCTGTAATCTCTTAACAAGAACCTTCTTTGTCAGTTTATATTAAGTTTTATTTTGTAACGTGTCTTCCATTGTTTTGTATGCCCAAGAAGCATACATTTTGCAGTTTGTTTTTTGGGAAGTAACAAACAATTAAGAAGGCAAAAAGTGAGAAAAACAAGCAATAGATAACCAAAATATCAAATCATACAGGTCATGGCGCTTGTAAGTATTTACCCTTTCACGGGCCACCATCCAGCAAAAGCTTTGAATTTTCAGCAATGTGCTAGCGAACCAAACATGCGACCACTTGAATGAAGATTGGGGTCCCCTCACAAACAAAAGAAAAAATGACAAAGAGAGAATTCCCGTCTGGGGTCTGGGCCCAAATTCTCCATCAGTGATAAATGACGACACAAAGATATTGTGTAAACGACCAAGGAGATGAATCAAGGAAACAATCTCCTCATCCTTGAAATTATAATGCCACACCCAAAACCAAACTACCCTACCACACTCATAGCTATCAACAACACGACTTCCCTTCTCACATGCTAACCTATATAGTTCTCGGATACTTGTGACAAAGAAGAATTAACAACCCCCCCCCCCAGCGATAGGAACTCAATTTTGATGCCACAAATGGGCCTCCATGCACCAAAGCTTCTACCCCTACCTAACTCTCTCCACACCCATCCTTCCACTCCCCCTGTAGCAACACGCTCTTTGCCCAATCTCCAAAACCATTTACCGAGGAGAGCATTATTCCTCAAGCAAATGTTGTCGATCTCATGACCTTCCCTATCATTTGTGATAAGAAAAAAAATCCATGGGGTCCATCAGACAGATGGATAATTTAATGTGGGCCTTACATAATAAATGGGACAAAAAAATAGGCATGGAGGGGAGCCACCAGATAAAAAGGTCACCAAAGCACCACAGTCAGACGCCATGGCCTGGCATTGTGGTCGAGTGCCATGACCAACCACGGCAATAACCCAACAGCCCCACCATTACAGTCGGACCTGTTCCTCCCGAATAAGAAGACCACCATGCCTGAGTGCTATGGTGCTTCGCCGCAGACTTGTTATTCAGGGAACTGTCTTTTGAGGTCAATAATATAAAACTTATACAGAATAACGCAGAGGCAGAGATAATATAAAAATGAGGAAAGTGTTTCTACTCGGTCCCTAGATAAGCTTATCTACTCCTCCCTTTAAAAAAATACAGTGGGCCCACGCTGTTTGGATGATCCAAAGCATTCATTTGATAGGTCTTAACATAGATAGGGTGTGCCCAAAAAATCAGCACCAAAGGGTCATCCTAGCCCTTCGTTTTGTTGGGCACACCATGTCCAAAATGGACGCATATAAACGTGGACGTTTATATGTGTCCATTCTGGGCACCACAAGGCACTACAAAACGAAGGGCTAGGATGACCCTTTGGTGCTGATTTTTTGGGCACACCCTATCTATGTTAAGACCTATCAAATGAATGCTTTGGATCATCCAAACAGCGTGGGCCCACTGTATTTTTTTAAAGGGAGGAGTAGATAAGCTTATCTAGGGGACCGAGTAGAAACACTTTCCTCTATAAAAATAACAATTTGTACAAATTGATGATGCAGTAGTACTGGATTACTCAAATTTTGGTATTGCAAGCTGAGTAATAAGCCTAATATACAGGGATTCATTAAGAAAAAACATAAAAGAAGAAAAGAAGATACTATCACCAGAGGATTGATAGCACTCTCCATTCTCAGTTGGTCATGTTTGTAGAATGGATAAGGAGAAGAGGAAAGAAGAAGAAGAGTGAGGGAGAAAATAGTGAGTCTCCACTAAGGAGCTCTCATGTAATATGATGTATATGTAGGAGTCCAAATAGGGTTACATGGTACAAAGACTAAAATAGCCTCAATATTGCACATAATGACTAAAATACCCTTCCACACTCTTCAACAATGTTAAATGCCATATGAGGGTATGTTAAACGCCATCAGCTTCAACACTTGATCAGTTCAGCCTTAACAATATCCCATTCCATGAAAAGGCTTTTAGCAACAATTACATCAATATATACAAGGCATACCTCATCTGCGCAAGGAGCCTTGTCTCCGAAGCCACATTTGCCCTTTCTGGGCCATAATTCTATGTTTGGCTGCCCGCCCTGATAGCTCAACTTGTTTGATATCTTCAGAAACCGGCGTTGAATTTTTTGAGCTGAACATCATAATTTTTTTCTTTTCAAAAGGTAAAATTCCAACAAACCAGTCATAGACAATATTCCTCCGGAGTCCAGATGTGCACAGTAAGCGAGTAAATGATCAATTTGTATATGACCTGAATTTGACAAGAAAATAACATAGGTATAAGATTTTCTTTTCCATATAAGTAAATAAACAGTGTGAAGATTAAACACAACACTGAAGGAAAATCTCAATCACTGTACTCAAACTAATTACTACTAACCTATACTTCCACTTGTATACTCTGCTGGGTTTCTTGTATAATTGCTGAATAGAAGCTGCAGATGAATCAATCTAGCAAGAATTCTTTGAATTTCCATACGCTAAAATGACAAAACAAAATTATCCCCAGTCTCGGATGTGAAAAGCAAAACCATGCGGAGGCTTCTTAGATTCTAGCAAGCTTTGAGAAGCATTTGCACTTCTCTTTCCACCAACAAGATAAACCTCCATTTCATCTTTTATCTCTATCCAACTACAACCAGGCTCCTTCATTCCCCTACCTCTCATCTCATTTCTGACAATCTCCACATCAACCCATCTCCCGTGCATTGCATATATATTTGACAGCAAAACACGAGCCGCTGAATCATCTCTCTTGTCACCAAGAATTTTCCATGCTGCTTTCATTCCTAACTCCTCATTCCCATGGATTTTACAAGCAGCCAACAAAGTTCTCCACACCATTCCACTGGGCTCCATCGGCATCTCGTTTATAAATCCGTGAGCCTCATCTAACCTCCCAGCTCGGCTAAGTATATCAACCATACAAGCATAGTGCTCCTCCAGTGCCATCACTCCACTATCTTCTTTCATTGACTTGAATCGGATAATCCCTTCATCGACCAAACCAACATGACTACAAGCTGACAAAACAGCTATATAAGTAATATGGTCTGGTTTTACCCCCTCCATTTGCATTTCCTCAAACAGCTTTAGTGCCTCATTTGCACATCCATGTTGAGCAAAACCCGAAACCATAGCATTCCAAGAAACCAAATCTCTTACTTTCATCTTCTTAAACACATCCCACGATTCCCTTATGCTCCCACATTTGGCATACATATCTACCAATGCGTTCCCTACAGACACATCGGACTCGAGTCCGCTATGAACCACAAGGGCATGGACACACATTCCCTGCATAAGAGCGGCAGAACTTGCGCAAACACTTAAAACACCCACATAGCTAAAATAATCTTGATTTACTTGCTCCCACTTCATCAATTCAAACACCTCAAATGCTCTATCTCTGTTTCCAATCTGTGAATACCCAGTGATCATCGCATTTGACAAGACATCATCTCTAATTGACATCTCATCAAAAACTTTTCTCGCCCCGTCTGTGTATCCTGACTTAGCATACATTGACACCAATGCACTTCCTAAGCAAATATCCGAAATCAAGCCCATCTTCAAAACATAGGCATGTATTTGTTTCCCTGGTTCAATAGCTGCCAAATCAGCACAGCCTTGTAAAATAACCGCAAAAGCAACTGGGTTAGCACGCAACCCAGTCCGGTGCATCTGATAGAACAATCTCAGAGCCTCCCTGCTATTTCTATATCGCAAATAACCTAACATCAACATAGCATAAGAATTCGCATCCTGCCTTTTCATCCCAAAGAAGGATTTACAAGCATCGGTTATGCTTCCACATTTGACATAGAGGTTTGTAATGGCATTTCCGACAATAACATCGGAAAATCCAAGACCACTTTTGATTATACGAGAATGTATCTGCTCACCCACCTCCATGAGCCTCAGATCAGCACAGGCCCCAAGCACAGTAGAAAAGGTGAAGTGATCAGGAACCATTCCCATCTGATACTCCCTCCTGAAGAGTTCAACAGCCTTCCCAGCTTGAGAATTCCAGCAATAACCAGAAAGCATAACATTTACTGAAACCACACTGTGTGGGGAGACCATGAAGGAGGACAATCTACTAGCAGTGTCCATATACCCACATTTTGCATACATGTGAAGAAGAGATGTTGTCAAAAAGTCACAGAACTCAAACCCGAGTGTTAATACCAATGAATGGATCTGCTTGCCTAGTTCCATAGCCCGAAGACCGGTACACGCATTGATAGTTGTGGCAGCAATATATTGATCCAAAACTATTCCAGTTTTTCTAAAAGCACAAAAGAGCTCAAGTGCTTCACTAAATTGATGGTTCTGAACATTGCCCGCCATGATAGCAGTCCATGAAACTAAATCGCGTACTGGCATCTTAGTAAATGATACAATTGCATCCTCCATTTTTCCACTTCTTATGTACATGGAGATCAAAGCATTGCCAATACAGAGATACGACTCATAGCCAACTTTTATAATAAGACCATGGATCTGTCCACCCTCGTCTTTACCGAAACACAAGTTAAGGATACTGAGTAGGGCTCCTTGGTTCAAATTCAAGCCAGAGACAAGTTCTTCCACAAGTTTCAATGCCTTTTCTTTTTTACCATGTAGATGAAACCCTGAAATAATTAAAGAAAACAATGCAGCGTCAGGATTTTTTAAGGTATTGGAAATCTTGCTCATATAGGCTACCTCCCCAAGCTTTGCTAGCAATCTGACAAGCTCTGTAACAACAAAATTATCAGCACCCAACCCAACTTTGATGGAATATACATGAATATTTTTACAAAATTCAATCCTCTCTAAAGCAGAGCCTGCACTCATTACTACTCTCAGTGTCACTAGATCCATTACCCAACCCGCCCGACACATATCTCGGCAGAGTTCCACCGCATTGCCGAAAAACCCATTCCATACATACCCAGAAATCATAGTGTTCCAAGAGATAGAATTCTTTCTCGGCAACTCATCGAACTGTTTATGTGCATCAGGTAAAACCCCACATTTTGCATACATATCAACAAGGCCAACCATTACAAAACTATCAGAACCAAACCCAGTTTTAGTGATAAACCCATGAATTTGGAGCCCAAATTCTAGAATCCCAGAGGCAGAACAGGCCTTTAGAACCGACGCAATTATAAACTGATTCGGCTTCAACCCACATTCCTGAGTTTTCTTGAACAACTGGAATGCTTCTAGATCAAAACCATGGCTTACATAACAATAAATTAAAGTAGACCAAGATACTAAATCTCTCTCAGGAATTTCATCAAACAGTTGAACACAGTTCCTCAAAGCTCCTAACTTAGCATACATATCCAATAAAACATTTGAAATTGAACATTCTGCTTCAAAACCCAATTTGATGAGATGAACATGGACTAACCTACCCATTAAAAAATCGTTAGTCTTGATCGATTTTCTCAGTAGACCCATGTAGAAATACAGGTCTGTGGAGGGGAAGAGATTATCTAAACGACCAATGATTTCTAAAACATCAGTGACCCTTCCTTGTCTATTACAAGTTGGTGTTTTGTAAAATTTCTGTTTCCGCATATTAAATAGAGTTAGATTCCTGCAGCATTCCTTCATGTAGTTGTGTTTGAGTTGAGAGAAAGATGGGGAGAAACATGGGAAGGAAGCAAGCAAAGAGGTCCTCCTCAGCATGCCAATCATAACAATAACTTGAAGATATTGCAATGTGGTTTAGGTTTGAGATGGGCATGGTGGGAGATTCAAATTCAAAACACCATATATCTGTTGAATGTTTGAGGTGAGAGAAAGATGGGGTGAAACATGGGAGGGAAGCAAGCAAAGAGTACCCCCTCAACATCCAAATCATAGCAATAACTTAAAGATACTGCAATGTGGTTTTGGTTTGAGATGGGCATGGTGAGAGATTGTGAGGTTTTCAAATTCAAAACCCCATATATCTGTTGAAATGATCCTATATACTCTGTCTGATTATTTTCAGAGTGCTTTTGGGATTGTACACAATTAAAACTGGGGAAGGATGAGGGAAGAAACTTGAGAGAGGAGAATTCATCGAAATGAAAAAACCAAAAAATCAGACGTTGTTTGTGGGTTGGAACTTTGGAGTAGGGCTTTTAATGTTACAAAAATGCCCCAACATGAATAAATATATATAGGGTATTTTCGTACATATAAAGGGTATTTTCGTACATTGGTGCCTTCCATTCGGATCTAGAATGCTTTGACGGCCCCATCAAGTTTTTGGGGGCTAAGGCTGGGTCATGATCCGAAATAATTTTAGACATTAGGATTTGGATCCAATGGACATGTTCGGATCTAGCTACTATACACCAAATCATGTCCATTAACATTCGGATCCTTTTGATGGATCCATCGGACTGTCTGGGTCCATCCGTCCATTCAGCATGGCACCTGACTAGGTGGGTCAACTCATGATAACCCACCATATCAATGGTCCTAATCACACATGTCGAATGAGACTCAAAGGTGTGTATATCAAAACATGGAGGTGAAAACGTCAAATCTAGGGTGTGTCTATCAGAAAAGGGAGGTAAAAATAAATCAAACCTTATGGGTCATGCTGCCAAAGTGTTCATTCCCTCGTTCTGACACTCGTTAAAATGTAGGGAGCATTATACCATGTTATAATGTATACATTTTAGGGATTTGCTTGGGACTTTTGCATAAAGGGATTTCGCGGCTGGCTGTTGCACGAGAGAGCAGCCATCTCAGATGAATTAAATGAATGGGTCAAAATCTGAGCAAGCCGTGAATGCCTTTGTTCAAGAGTCACTAGCAAATCCCAAAATGATGCCTTGATAATATTCTGATTTCATCACTTTGTGACTGTTTTTTTGAGCTTATTGTGTCTTCCACCATCATCTTTCTCCAACAAGTCCTTATTTTTCCTCTAAGTGGTTGAGCTCCTTTATCTAGTTAAGCTCTGATGTCAGTCACTACTTCAAACTCTCAACACAACAATGTTTAGACATTATAGCCCTCTTCACTATATCACCCACTTTCACATTAATGAGAAAGATGAGGTACATCCATTTATTGTTAGTGATTTTGCATTTTCAAAATCATGTATATTACATGTTTTAGTGTTTTGGAAAATGTTTTATCAAAAGCGTTTGGGAAAAAGAAAATATTTTCTTGGAAATATTTGCTTTTACAAAAGGATGTAGAAGTGTAGTTGAAAAAGATAGTTCCACATCGGATGAGAGAAAAGAAAGAGAATGGCTTATAAAGCACTACATTTTCTAACTCTTGTTGATTGCACATTGGGTTGAACCTATGGTTGGACCCGCGGGACGGTGCAACGCACCGTTCGCACACGCGCACGCGCGCGCACGGCGTGGGCAATGGGCAATGGGCTATAGGGCGCATAGTGGCGCTTTATTGGCGCTTTTTTAGGCGCACTTTGCACTTCGCACCGTTGGATCAAGATGAAGGTGGGCCGGTCGGATGGGTGGGTCAAATGGTTCGCAGGCCCATCAAGCCGAATGGTTCAGTTGGGTTGGGCTTCGGTTCGGGCCTAACGGTCTGCCCAACGGACCCATGACTCCAACGGTCAAAGGGTGTGATCAAATGGGTTGTGTCCCTTTCCCCAACGGTCATGTGCCAAGGGGGTGCGATCCACACCATAGATGGTTGATCTAACGATGACTGGGTTGGAGAGAGGTTTTACTCAAGCCAACAGTCACATCTAGGATCGATCAGGACCGTTCAATATCAATGGGTGCGATCTAACGGTCAGATTTCAAACATTCTGGAAAGGTGCCCTGTAGAGGTGTTTTTCATACTGAAAAGACACCAGATGGTCTATAAAAATGTGCAAACTTCAGTCATTTAATATAGAAATCGAATTGGCAATTCTGACTGATTTTACACTCTCTTCTACACTCCTACAAAAATCCCCAAGTATTTCTACATACTGTTTTTCTTTTGTTTACTGTTCTAGATACTGTTTTTCTGCAGAAACAGAATCTAGAGATTTCTCTAAGGCTTGAAATTTCGGAAGGGCATTTCGGGTTTGATTCCGCTAGTGCTACGCGTCATCAAACATTAGTAGGGCTTCCCTACTAGGCTTCATTGTATCTTGGAGGCAATTCGCGGATCCCCTTTGCACACTACTAGTGGGGGCGAATCTTGTCTTAAGGAAAGTGATATCACGCCTTGAAGCAACAAGTTTATGTTTTCTATCATCAACAGTACCCTCAACAAATTTTCCAACAATCTTAAGACAAGATTTTTCTACTGTTGTTTCAATGGCACTTTATTCAGTTCGTCAAATGACCCAAGACTTTGTCAAACTCGAACTTTTCGACAAAGGAAATTTCAAGCGCTGGCAGAAGAAGTTGCACTTCATTTTGACATCACTCAAAGTGGTCCATGTTCTCACTACTCTAAAGCCGCCAGCAAATGAAAATGAAACTTTGGCGGAGGCTCGTGCAAGGATGAAGTGGGAACAGGATGACTACATTTGCAAATGGCACATCCTAAATGCTATGTCAGATACACTATTTGACATATATCAAGGCATGGGATCAGCAAGTGAAATCTGGAATGCACTTGAAGCCAAATACTTGGCGGAAGATGCCAGTAGCAAGAAATTCACTGTGAGTTAATTTTTAAATTTTTAAATGGTAGATGATAAGTCTGTTATTGATCAATTACATGAAATACAACATGTAATTAATCAAATTCATTTGCAAGGCATCCTTCTTGATGATTCTTTCATTGTCCCGTCAATTATTGACAAACTTCCACCAAATTGGAAAGACTTTAGAAAAAGTCTAAAACACAAGAAAGAGGAAATGTCTATTGAAGACTTGGCTCAATGCCTCAGGATTGAGGAAGAGTCAAGAATCAGAGACAAGAAAGAAAATGAAACTGTATCCTCTAAGATCCATTTGGTGGAAAATGTCAAGAATTCGAACCAACAAAGAAAAGGCAATTGGAAGAGAAACAAACACCCTGAAAAGAATACTAATAAGAATAAGAAAAGAAAGGGTGCTTGTTTCAACTGTGGCAAACCAGGCCATTACAAGAGTGAGTGCCGACTTCTTAAGGATAAGAAGTCGGGTGCACCAACAGACAAAGAAAAGTTTGTCGCCATGATTTCAGAGGCAAATATGCTTGAAGATGGCAATGATTGGTGGATTGACTCTGGTGCGACGATGCATGTCTGTAAAGACAGGAACCTGTTTTCAACTTATGAAACAGTTGAAGATGGAAGCGTGTTATACATGGGAAATTCGTCGACAGCAGAAGTCAAAGGCAAGGGCAAGGTGGAACTTGAGTTCACATCCGGCAAGCGACTCACTCTAACTGGTGTCTACCATGTACCAGAAGTTAGAAAGAACTTAGTGTCTGGAAGCATTCTCAACAAGAATGGCTTCAAACTTGTATTTGAATCTGACAAGTTCATTCATTCTAAGGGGGGTACTTTTGTTGGGAAGGGATATATGTATGAAGGGATGTTCAAACTTAATATCAATAAAGTGAATGTCTTTGCTTATGTTTTGAATTCTTCTTTATCTTTATGGCATAATCGTTTAGGACATGTAAATACTAGGAAAATAAATGATATGGTTAAGTTAACCTTAATTCCTAAATATGAAAATGACTTAGTAGATAGATGTAAAACATGCATGCAAACCAAGATAATCATTAAGTCATTTCCTAAAGTAGATAGAACTTCTAACTTGTTAGATTTAATTCATAGTGATGTATGTGACATACATAGTGTTCCCACAAAGGGAGGTAAAAAGTACTTTGTTACATTTATTGATGATTATTCTAGGTACTGTTATGTTTATCTACTTAGTCATAAAGATGAGGTTTTAGAAAAATTTAAGATTTATAAAACTGAAGTAGAAAACCAATGTATAACAAGCATTAAATGTCTCAGATCAGATAGAGGTGGTGAATATCACTTTCCTCATTTCTGTGAATCAGTAGGCATAGTCCATGAATCTTCTGCCCCTTATACACCACAACAAAATGGTGTAGCAGAAAGGAAGAATATGACACTTACTGAAATGATTAATGCTATGCTTGTTAATTCTGGTTTAAATAAAAGTTTTTGGGGTGAAGCCTTACTTACAGCTTGTCACATTTTGAATAGGGTACCAAGTAAGAAATCTGATATAACCCCTTATGAATTGTGGAAGAAAAGGAAACCAAACTTAAGTTACCTTAAAGTTTGGGGTTGTAGATCTATAGTTAAAGTCCCTAAACCTAAGTTAAGAAAATTAGGTGAAAGGGGTATTGAGTGTATCTTTTTGGGATATGCTAGTCACAGTAAGGCCTATAGGTTCTTAGTTATAGAACCTAATGATTTCATAGATGTCAATACCATAATTGAATCTAGAGATGCCTTTTTCTATGAAAATAGGTTCACTTCAATTCCTAAAGAAATTGAACCTACAACTTCTGTAGATCATCATTTAGAATCACAAACAGAAGTTGGTGAACCTAGTGTACAACCTAGTAAAATAAGAAGAAGTTCAAGAGATAGAAGGGATAGGAGTTTTGGCCCTGACTTTGTAACCTACCTGGTAGAAGGGACAAGGGAAAAACTCCAAGGTTCTGTCTTGTTAAACTTTAGCATAGAAAGTGACCCTCAAACCTATGGAGAAGCCATAAAGTCACAAGATGCTGCTTTTGGGAAAGAAGCAATTAATGACGAAATGGATTCTATCATGGGTAATAAAACTTGGATTTTGGTTGATCTACCACCTGGGTCTAAACCTATAGGATGTAAATGGATCTTCAAGAAGAAGATCAATGTAGATGGGACCATAGAAAAGTTTAAGGCAAGGTTAGTTGCCAAAGGGTTTACTCAAAAACCCGGTATTGATTACTTTGACACATATGCACCTGTTGCTAGGATTTCTACCATTAGAGTGTTGATTGCCCTTGCTTCCATATACAAACTTCACATTCACCAGATGGATGTTAAAACCGCATTCTTAAATGGTGAACTTGATGAAGAAGTGTATATGGAACAACCTGAGGGATTTATTCTGCCAGGCCAAGAGCATAAAGTATGTAAGCTTATCAAATCTTTGTATGGGCTTAAGCAAGCCCCTAAACAATGGCATGAAAGATTTGATAAAGTCTTAGTGTCAAATGGTTATAAGATACATGAATCAGATAAATGTATATACATTAAATTTAAGGGCGGCAAAGGTGTTGTTATTTGTTTATATGTTGATGACATGTTAATTTTTAGTACCGATATTGAAAGCATTCAATGTACTAAATCATATCTTTCTCAAAACTTTGATATGAAAGATATGGGTGAAGCTGATGTGATTTTGGGTATTAGAATCATAAGACAGGATAATGGTCTTATTCTAACACAATCACATTATATTGAGAAAGTTCTCAAAAAGTTTAACCATTTTGAATGTTCACCAATTTCAATACCTTTTGACCCAAATATAAAATTGTATCTTAATACTGGTAGGACTATCTCTCAACTAGGGTATGCTAGTGTAATTGGTAGTCTTATGTATGCTATGACTTGTACTAGGCCAGACATAGCATATGCTGTAGGTAAACTTAGTAGGTTTACCAGTAATCCTAGTTTTTCTCATTGGAATGCAGTCTATAGAGTTTTAAAATATTTAAAGAAAACTATAGACTATGGTTTATGTTATAGTGGGTATCCAACTGTAATAGAAGGATACTCTGATGCTAGTTGGATAACTGAGCGTATAGACCATTTATCAACCAGTGGGTGGATTTTCACCCTTGGTAGGGGAGCAGTCTCCTGGGCCTCTAAGAAACAGACATGCATAACAACTTCAACTATGGAAGCAGAGTTTATAGCTCTGGCAGCATGCTGTAAAGAGGCGGAATGGCTTCGGAATTTGTTATTGGAAATTCCGTTATGGTCTAAACCAATGCCATCGATTTATGTCCATTGTGATAGTCAGGCCACACTATCAAGGGCATATAATCATGTTTATAATGGTAAGTCTAGACATATAGGACTTAGACATAGTGCTATAAAAGAGTTACTTACTAATAGAGTAGTAACTATTGATTTTGTGAGATCGAGCCAAAACTTGGCCGATCCATTCACTAAAGCTCTTGCAAGAGATCTGGTGTGTAAAACATCATTAGGGATGGGGTTAAAGCCATTAACCAATAGTCACCAATGATGGAACATCAACTCAACACTTGAATAAACATCAAGTCTTGAGTTCAATGAGTTCAAGTACATCATATGGAGTGATTGCAAGCACTATAATCTGTATTATTTGCCATCCCAAGGTAAAGTGCTTGGTACCTGTAATGTTTAAAAGGAGAAGGCTGAGTATTTAAACTCTTAATAGGCTTATAACATAATGTTGGAGTGTCTTAGTTACAGGGGCACTCTTGATAAGCCTACCTATGTGAGTGTGGGAGTGGTGCCACTTCCTATGAGACCTGGCTAGTCTCTAGAGCGCTCATGAAACCAAGATATAGACACAAGGCCAGTTCATGTGTCGGTTTTAGAAATTGCCCAAAGAGGTGAAATCTTGTGTGTGAAACGTATCCGGTTAATCATATAGAATAGCTAGTTCAAAGATACGTCTACTATGCAATTCTGGTTAACTTTGATATGTCCTCACTAAGTGAAGGTTCAAATCGAGAGATATCTTCATCTATGCATAAGATTTCCAAGCCTGATGAGAAAATTTTCTTTGATTTTGAAAATGGTGGGGGATTGTTAGTGATTTTGCATTTTCAAAATCATGTATATTACATGTTTTAGTGTTTTGGAAAATGTTTTATCAAAAGCGTTTGGGAAAAAGAAAATATTTTCTTGGAAATATTTGCTTTTACAAAAGGATGTAGAAGTATAGTTGAAAAAGATAGTTCCACATCGGATGAGAGAAAAGAAAGAGAATGGCTTATAAAGCACTACCTTTTCTAACTCTTGTTGATTGCACATTGGGTTGAACCCATGGTTGGACCCGCGGGACGGTGCAACGCACCGTTCGCACACGCGCACGCGCGCGCGCGGCGTGGGCAATGGGCTATAGGGCGCATAGTGGCGCTTTATTGGCGCTTTTTTAGGCGCACTTTGCACTTCGCACGTACGCAACGTCGCGAGGAGCGATTGGAGCCTTTAATTTTTCCAGATTTGATCTGCACCGTTGGATCAAGATGAAGGTGGACCGGTCGGATGGGTGGGTCAAATGGTTCGCAGGCCCATCAAGCCGAATGGTTCAGTTGGGTTGGGCTTCGGTTCGGGCCTAACGGTCGGCCCAACGGACCCATGACTCCAACGGTCAAAGGGTGTGATCAAATGGGTTGTGTCCCTTTCCCCAACGGTCATGTGCCAAGGGGGTGCGATCCACACCATAGATGGTTGATCTAACGATGACTGGGTTGGAGAGAGGTTTTACTCAAGCCAATAGTCACATCTAGGATCGATCAGGACCGTTCAATATCAATGGGTGCGATCTAACGGTCAGATTTCAAACATTCTGGAAAGGTGCCCTGTAGAGGTGTTTTTCATACTGAAAAGACACCAGATGGTCTATAAAAATGTGCAAACTTCAGTCATTTAATATAGAAATCGAATTGGCAATTCTGACTGATTTTACACTCTCTTCTACACTCCTACAAAAATCCCCAAGTATTTCTACATACTGTTTTTCTTTTGTTTACTGTTCTAGATACTGTTTTTCTGCAGAAACAGAATCTAGAGATTTCTCTAAGGCTTGAAATTTCGGAAGGGCATTTCGGGTTTGATTCCGCTAGTGCTACGCGTCATCAAACATTAGTAGGGCTTCCCTACTAGGCTTCATTGTATCTTGGAGGCAATTCGCGGATCCCCTTTGCACACTACTAGTGGGGGCGAATCTTGTCTTAAGGAAAGTGATATCACGCCTTGAAGCAACAAGTTTCTGTTTTCTATCATCAACAGTACCCTCAACAAATTTTCCAACATTTATACTGCATAGCCAATAAACTTATATCCAATAAACTTAAAATAGATTTTCAATTATATGATTTTGGTTGGATGCGTGATGTTCGGTTGAGCCTTTGGGAGACCTCTTTCCAGACTTGCTTTTGGTAGCTTCTAACAAGAAAGCGCTAGTATGTGAATGCTTTGATCGTATTGATGGTAGAGTGATTTGGAATCTGAGATTCAGGAGGAACTTTGATCGTGAACTAGTCTCTATTTCCCAGTTATTAGATATTATTAAAAGGTGTTACATAAAGAGAAGTGGATCTGATAAAAGAATATGGATTTGGAACACTTCCGGTTTTTTTTTAGTTAAGTCTTTATACTTTCACTTTGTTCCATCCTTCTAAAGTTGCTCTGTCAGCCCAAGTGTGGAAATTTCATTGTCCTCCTCTGGTTAGTTTCTTTGGTTGGGCTGTGTGTAGTGGTCGTATTCAAACTATTGACTTCTTACGTAAAAGGGGTATGATATTAATGGATAATTGTCCTCTTTGTTTGGAGGATGGAGAATCTATAGACAATTTGTTTATCCATCGCAAGGTAGCGAAAGAGATTTGGGGTCACATTTTATTGAGGTTTGGTATTTGTTGGGTGTTCCCAGAATCCATCTCCGAAGTAATCAAAAGTTGGGATTTTGCTCCTTGGAAAATAAAAGGGGAGGTGGTGTAGTAGCAGAGGCAAACTAGATGTAGTAAGTGGGAATGTTTGCCTGCTCCAAGTATTAAGCAAAATGCAAGCACTTGAGAGAATCAATGTCACTCAAATGTAATTCCAAATGAAGAATTAGTGGAGCCGAAGCATAATCTGAACCGCTTAGAAACAATTCTGTATACAGCCTGTGGTTGGGAGATGTGTGAGCTACGGGCGAAGTGACGCTTGATTGGGAGAGTTGGCTATCCAAGTAGCTTGTGAATCAAGGACTTATAAGTGAGGCTGATCTTACTTTTGCCAATGTAATAGAAAGGAGGGATAATCAACTCGGTGGACAGTGAAACATTGAATGGAGAAGGCTCAAGTCATTAAAGCATTAAAGCAAACACAAGGTCTACAATTGAAGAGGCCAATTAATAGTGGGTTGGAGAAATAATGGGGTGGGCATTAAATCAAGTAGAATGGCTGCAATAAAAAAAAAAAAAACCAATCACTAGTGGTCTATTAAATAATATTAAATAATAATTTAAAATCTGATTTTTTGGAGATATTCCCCGAAATTTCGCGGAAAACAAAATTTCGATCGAAATTTTGTAACATTTCGATTTCACCCCATTTCGGTTTCGGTCTCAACCAAAATCCGAAATTTTGGATTTCGGTCAAAATTTAAGACATTGGTTAGAACAATACTTTTTTATTTTGAACAGGGTTTGCCTACATGGGTAGAAGATTTATAGATAGTGGAGTTGATGGGTCTGGGTTAATTTTGCTTTAACACATTTCCTCGCCTATTCTCTGTCGAGGTGAACCGAAACTCAAGTGATGGTTAAACTTTGAGAGCTCAAGTACCTTGTCTTCTGCTTTAGGGTAGAGGAAATGTGCCATGCTGGATTCTGCACCAATACATAGGTGGTGTAGGACTAGGAAGAGAAATAGAAGAAGAGGATTTTACTTAGGAGAGGCGAATGTGCCCTGTAGGAAATGTGTTCAAAGCAAGGCACTTAAAAGAGGAAATGTGTTCCAAGCACATAAAAGAGGAAGATTATAATACCCCACAAAGTTTGGCCATTCTTCTCTCTTTTCCCTCTTTTTCTATTTCTCTTCCCGGTCCTGCATTAAAAGGTCACCAAAATATCCCTTTTTCTTGTTCCCCTAAGTCACAAGCTGGTCCCGATCATTACTTCGGAACATGATTTTAAATTTCGACCGAAATCCGAAATTTCGATTAAAACCATTATTTATTAAAAAAAAAAAGTGTTACAAAATTTCAGTTCGAACCAAATTACCAAATTTCGGACCGAAATTTCGGTTTTCGGTGGGGTCCGAAACGGTTACCCCGAAATTTTAAACCATGCTTAGGAGAGGCGAACCATCACGCCCTTAGCTAAGTTCACTCGGCTTCCGAAGGTACGGATAACTAATATGACTGGGTTAATAAACGTGGTCATAGTGTAGGGAACAGCTGGATAGGTTAGAAGAAAATGGAAACTGGATATGCCTGTGGAACTGATGCAACGTTTTTTGTTTGTTTGTGGTGAGGGCTAACTTCCTTCTAGAGTATTTTTGAATACTGTATTTAAGGGTAGTTCTACCCTCTTTTAGTATTTCCTTCGTGGGGTATTATAATCTTCCTTTATAGCCTGTTTGGTTAGTAGGAAAGTTTTTTCCTCCTAGGAAAGCCTTTTCTTTTCTTTTCCTTTCCATAAAATCCTTTTTTCATTGATTGGTACAACAAACATAAAAAAGAAATCTTGTTCATTCTCATTCCTCTCGTCTGTACATCATGTTGTTTGGAAAAGAAAGAGGAGCACATTTACAAAGGCAATTACTCAATGTTGTGATATTACAGTTAGCACTATCATGGCAACCTGTAGACGGTTAATATCATTGTCCATATGATACTATATGGAAGATACATGAAAATTTTGTGAGCTGTGTTTCAACTCCATGATTTGAAGAATAGTATTTGCCTTTGTATTTTCCAATGCTGTTCGTGCATGCATCTGCATGTGGAAATTCCTAATGAATGAATCAAACCCCCTTCCCTCTCTGATCTTGTTACAAGAAATTATCCACATGCTTTGAATATTATTTTTCTTGTGCATTTCCTTCATTTGATCCCTTCAGATTGGGATTGCTTCTTTCTTAAGAACAATCAAAATCTATCTAGCTTAAATATAACTGCATGTCTCTTGATTGACCAAAGTTGTGGCACAATTCTCAGAACCTTGGTATTAGACATTTATTTCAGCCCCATACATATAGAGGATTTAGCTATCTTTCAACACGTATCCAAGTCTTGAATTCCATCTACCTCAAAAGTCATATCAGAGTGAAGGCATGATACAGTAACAGTGCAGCTGATCCTTATTACTAGGCAAGGTTATAGTGAGCTTGTTTAAAGGCTGAAACAGTGCTCAACCATAGGGCCAAAATTAAGCTCAGGTCCCCAAGTGACTGAAGCTCTATAGCTTGAAAAAATTTCTACTCATTTGTACTAAAGGGTGCCTTTGGATTTGTCCCTGGAATCAGCAATCTATTCCGATTCCACCAGTTCTAGCGTTTGGTTTAAAAAATGTACAGAATCAGGGAGCAAAATTAACAATGGGGAAGAATCAAAGTTGGGAATTTGCCAGAATCTTTCTCCCACACCACCCCTCCCGAGGTGGTATTCTGATCCCGTCCAGTTTAGAAGGAAATTTTAATTGAATATTTCTTGAATAATTTTTTATTTTATTTTATTTCCATTTTAAAATTAGATCAGGAATCTGAATAGGATGCCGATTCGGATTCCTGATTCTGATGTTCTCTAATATCCATTGGACTTCTAATTGGACTCATGAAGACCCATTATTTATTGTGGGTCCCACCCACCTTATTTTAGTCCAATAAGAAGTAACAGAGGACCAATCAAGCATTTCTTGGGATGACCCACGTGGGGCCCCTCGTAATTTTTTGCGCCACAGTAGTTAGAAAACTTAGAATAGCACCAACCAAAAAGAAAACATAAAGATCTGGTAGGAAATTTCGCTGAAAGCAAATTCGCGGCAACTTCTGCACAGGAGAACAGCCACATCAGATAAATAAACGAATAAGACAAAATCTGCTAAAAAGTGAAGCGGTATGGGCCGTATGGCTGCTCCCTCATGCAAAAGTTATCCGCGAAATTCCTTTACCCGAAAGTTTCTAGCATTCCTCGAAAAAGGTAAATTATCTAGGGCAATGATGAACTCGCACCCCCTGTAGGATAATTCGCATCTCATTAAGGAGGATATGTAATATGCGGCAGACTTTAACGCTTTTTTAACGTCAAAGTGGTGCGAATTATCCTAGAGGGGTGCGAATTTATCATCGGCCTCAAATCTATCAAACTTTCACACGTAACTCGAATCTAAAAGCTTTTTGAGAAGAGAATCTTTTTACCATCGGCAACCACTCGTCCCCCGTTTCAGCAAAAGACGATTCAGTCGAGGAAAGAGAAAAAAAATCTCGCAATTTCCTTCTCGGATAGAAAGATCGGAAAACCCTAACCTTCCAAACCAAGGCGTGGGAATTCATTTCAAAGATTTTTTTTTTCTTTCCTTTTCCGTCAAAATTAACAAACCCAGGGCTTTTATTTCTCGTCCTCGGTTGGATTTCGATTCGTCTGATCGGTGTTAGGGTTAAGAAAAAAAAAAAAATCTTGTAGAAATTCGAAGACTTGAATTAGGGTTTTGGAAGAATTAATGGCGGTGGAGGGAGAAGAAGCGGAGTATGAGAGCGATCCAGAGGAGGCGGTTTTGCAGTTGGCAACGCGTAGGAGGGAGGCGAGTGATGATGAGGAAGGGGAGGGAGAGGAGAGGGAGAATCAAATGAGGATAGATCTTAGGGTTGGGATCGGATCTGATGGTGAATCGGACGGTCAGGGTGGGGCGCCAGGTTATGAATATCAAGAAGAATCAGAGATTGAAGAGGAAGAGGAAGAGGAAGAGGAGGAATTTAGGGATAGGGTTAGTGAAGGAGGAGGAGGAGATAATAAAGACGGAGGAGAGATTGATGTTCGGGCTTTGGTGCCGGAATCTGGTAGGGATGAGGGGAGATCTGGTGGAGAGATTGAGGGTTTTGGTGGGGAGAATGAGGGGGAAGAGGAGAAGAAGGAGAGTGAGCCTTTCGCAGTGCCCACAGCTGGTGCTTTCTATATGCATGATGATCGGTTTAGAGATAGTGGGGGAGGTCGGCATAGGTAATTTTCTATATGATTGTGATCTTTGATTTTTTTTTTTTTGGGGGCGGTTAACAGTCCTTTCATTTTTTATTTATTTTTTAGTTATTGGCTAGATTTGTTGAAAGTTCGATCTTTTTTGTGTTTCATTTTAGAATACTTTGCATGCATTATCGTCAGGTTTAATCAATGAAATGTGAAGATGGAAGGGGGTAAAGAAAAACTAGAGGAAGTTGAATATGTGCAGAATTGCTGATTGCACACACCATTAAGAAAACATCCGGAAGGGAAAGAGAATTCTACAACGGGGCTCCTTGACATTTGCTTTGTGTCATTTTTTTTAGATAGTTGTTCCCATAAATGATTCATGTAGACGAACCCAACTAGTGTCAGGAGTAGATGTAGTCAATTTTAGCCGCGTAAATCCTTTCACCTTCTTCATGAAAATTTTCTAAAGGATTCATTAGCCGACCCCAACTAGTTTGGGACAAAGGCTTAGTTGAGTTGAGTTGAGTTGCATTGTTCCCGTAAACATCACACCCCTTCCCCCTTTTTTTGGGCTTGTGGTATTAACTCCTAACTTGGAGTTCTATTTCATTTATCCTTTCTTTAAATGAAGCGTCTGGTACTTAAAATTTTGAGCTGTGACTTTTGGATACTATTGTTGCTTATGGACTCACATAAATCATGTTAACAACTGTACATGGAGTTAATGTTCAATTTGAGGTGCTCTACATGTTGTTTTCAACAACTCTACAATCATAAGTCCCAACTTTAATGTCAAGTAACGCATGGTCTTCTTCAATAGTAACTTCCACTTCTCATATTCTCACACCTCTAAATGCGGTAATGCCTAGTCCTGTTAGGTTATAACTGGATTTTTTGTTCTGGGAGATTGTTATTGTTTGGCTGTTAGCAAAATGGCCTGATATATCCACTATTTGTTACCTTAGACTTAGTATGAAGTACCCTCCTTCCCTTTATAAGGAGTTTTAAGTTCTTACCACCTCTATTTACAGCAATTAGCTGGCCAATTCTAGGTTAGTTATGACTGGTCATATCAAGTGGTTCTTATTTGCAAGTCAAGAATATGCTATCTTTTGGCAAGCATTAGATTTACATTCTCTTGATATACGAAAAGACTGTTCAGTGGCGATACCGCATTGGCATCTGCATTCTTGCTTGGAACTTGTACTTGACTTTGATAATGTCGTATGAAACCTAGGAATTTGTTGGATTCAAACACTTTACATTCAACTACTTCAGTATCAGATGAATGCATACTGAGTTGGGGAGTCCTGTGGCCTTATGTCAGAGCCGAGCCAAGTTGACTTCAGTTAGTGAAGCATAGTTGTGCGATTTTCTACATATTATTGTACATGTTGTATTCTTGTTAGATTCTCAGTGTGAGGGAGGGAATATACTGTTTTAATTGGCATTTTACATGGTTATCTTAGCCTTCCTTATTTCCTTATTTTCTCTATGCCATTATGTCTTGTTCATCGTACATGTACTATATCAGATTTCATATTCGATAATTGGTTTTTATCTCCCATTTAGGCGCACTCCTGGTGGGCGGAAGTTGTGGGAATCCAAAGATGACCGGGCATGGGTGCATGATAGGTTTGAAGAGATGAATTTGCAAGATGCTCACTATCACGAGGTGAACTGTTTCATAGCTTTTCTTGATTGCATGATAGCCCTGCTTTTTGTTCTTGGTTCTTTCTCTTATGTAGGCACCTGCAGGGAAAGAACTATGTATTATATAGAGTTGACAAGGGTTTCTATAACCTATATGTACTGTCATCTAAAAAATTCCTTCACAATTGTTCTTATTCCCAGGAAAGGAGAACTTCCAAAGGTCATTTTAGAGGTCGGGGCAAAAATCGAGGTTTGGATCGTGGGTATGTGAAAGGAAACAGGTCCAGAGGTTATGATGACACAAACAAACAGAAAAATGCGGCTAAGGGTGTAAGGGGAAGAGGTCCCAGAAGATATGAACCTCCTGTGAAGAACAACAGCGAGAACTATGAAACTCAAAACAGACAGTATGCAAGGATTTTCTTTTTTCCTTTATTATTATTATTATTATTATTATTTTGGTAATTTGGTTGTATCATTGTCGTTATTTTTTTTTTCCTACACATTGCTCATGCAGATATGGAAAATATGTGGACACAACGTCACATACTAGTTCAGGGAGATTATCTGCCCACACATCCAATGTACAGACTGAGCCGGTTCTCCCGCGCAAAAATGGTTTTGCCTCAAGCTTGAGCTCTGCTTCCCCTCCATTTTATCCCTCAGTTTCTTCCAGTAAAGATTTCCCTGTAACACAGAAAAAAGATGCGCAAACTGGAAGTATCATTAGGAACGTTTCTTCTTCTGTGCTGTTGGAGGAGAATATCTCCGCATCACGTTCTGGTGCCTTGCTGCGAGGGAAAAACATTGCTGATCCTGTTGTTAAGGATCGGTTTTATATGGATGATTCTATTCGTCCCATTTCTGGGAAATCATTGACCAATTTGCAATTGCAGCCTTCGGGATCTTCTTCACCTGTCAGCACAATGCAGTTGCCTCAATCCAGGGTTCGGGGAAAGGGTTTAAGTATCTCAAGTCAGATTAATTTTCAGCCAACCTCGTCCCTTAACCACGTCAATCGAGGTTCTTCACTGGCACAAGTAACTGTGGTCCCGCAAAGGTCAACTCAGAGTCCTGTTCAGCCTGCTTTACGAGCTTCTACTCGGCAGTTGGTTCAGCGTCTGGGCAGTGGAAATCTGGCTTCTTCTCCTCCTCCTCAACATCCATCAACCAATTCATCTGAAGTTGGGGATGTGGAATCCCCACCAGGATCAAGTAAGTCTAAGCTTGCTTTGGTTGGAAAGGGAAAACCCAGTATTCAAGGAAATGGAATGGGCTCTTTTCTGTACAACGGGGCCCAGGTTATCGGAGCCACAGGGGCTATGGGTGTTTCTCATGGTGATAAAAATTTTCCTGGCACTCCTGCACTATTGCCAGGTAAAGCTTCTGGGATTACATTCCTGTAATATTTTTTTGTTCCCGTCAACATCTTTCATACTCTACGTTTTTGGTCACATCATCATACTGATGTAGGAGCACATCAAAAACAATTTATATCTATTTTTAATCTCAAGTTCTACTTCTGGTTACCAAGTTGATCTGATCAATATGATCAAATGTTACATTTTGCCTGTTGCTTTCTTCCTGTGAACCTCTCTATCAGGTTTTTTCACCTGTTCCATTCTATCGCTGTAGTTGAAATTCATCTGATTTATTCTTTATATTCTTATAAGAGAACACTTCTCAGGTTCATAAGTTAAAATCATCATCTTAAATAAATAAATGTTTATAGAGTTTTACTTAATTATGAATTCAGTTATTCTAGTTGTGACTCTTATTTTTGCATGTGTGCATCCTCAGTTATGCAATTTGGAGGTCAGCATCATGGTGGCCTTGGGGTTCCTGCTGTTGGTATGGCACTTCCTGGATATGTTGCCCAACCACAACTTGGTTTTGGTAATTCTGAAATGACTTGGTAAGTTAGTTCGCTTATTAGTTTTTGGATTTTTGCTATTTTCATTTTCTGATCGTCTCCTCTTTTACTCGAGTTCCTTTAATGCTTGAGGAAGTAACTCCTTTTTCCATCCATTCTGTTTGGCAACTTATTTCTATATATGTCCTTTACTAGTGTGTACATCTTCTCATGAATTTTAGATTTTTGAGGAATGGTTGATTGGCTCATTGGAAGATACTATTTGTTTCTTACCTGTTTCACATGTCCCTTGGTGATTAATCTGCTTTGTGCTCAGGCTTGATTTTTTTTCTCTTCACATCATACTTCTGGCAAATCTTATAACAATAATGCCATATTTTCTATGTCCAGGGTGCCGGTCTTGGCTGGTGCTGCTGGAGCTTTAGGAGCGTCATATTGTTCACCCTATATATCTGTGGATGGTGGTTATTATGCTCTTCCATCAGGACAAACATCTTCCATGGGTGCCTCTAGGTAAGCAGTATTCCATCACTATCTTGACCAATATTTGGGGTCTTATGTTCTATAGTCTATCTCCTGCTGTTAAATTTTTTGTTTCATTGTAGCAAAGTGTTCGGTTATATGGCTCACACTTCTATTTTATGGTGTTTATGGTGCTGGATGGGATGTTGATTAAATGGTGTACGATTGTGCGCTCGTGTTTGTGTGCGCGTTCGCATGTGCGTTTCCGTGTGTATCTGGGCAGCTCTAACTCATATACACGTGTGTGCATGTCCATGTGTGTATTTGGGCAGTGCTTAAAAACACTAACTCGGTGAATGAGAGTCGAGTGAGGCAAGTTAGTGATTGAAGTGGTTAAATTTTCATTAACTTGGGTGGGTTGGACAACTTTTTGATTGACTCAATAGAGCCAAACTCGGGCTCATAAGAGAACTTGGCCAGGATAAAATAAAACAGATCGACTTGGGCAAGTCGATGATTGACTCCTGCAGTTTCTAAATAGTTTAAACGTACACACACATGCATGCAGGTGTCATATCTAAGAATTCTGATGATTTGTCCTATTTAATTCACCTAGTGAAAAGCATCTTTGAGGTTCACGATTTTCAGTTTTATCCTATGATGCTAGATGCCGATATGGACATGTATAGTGATGCCGAGAGTAAGGGTACAAGATACTTAAAAAAAAAGTTGGGCATGAATGTGGATACATGAATGCTATATCACAACATAAGTCATATATAAATAAAAAATTAGAAATTTACCTTGATTTAACTTCGGAAAAGGAATTAATAATTTACTGATTAAAGCATTTGCAAGATTTAATTAATAATTTACTAATTTAAGCATTTCCAAGGATTACATGCTCAATATTTAATGAGAGTTTGAAGCATGATAGTTAATTCAATAAGCCATGACAAATTTCGTAATAGCATTGCTATTTTATCATGTCAGAAAAGGAATTAATAATTTACTGATTAAAGCATTTGCAAGATTTAATTAATAATTTACTAATTAAAGCATTTCCAAGGATTACATGATCAATATTTAATGAGAGTTTGAAGCATGATAGTTAATTCAATAAGGCATGAAAATTTTTGTAATAGCATTGCTATTTTATCACGTCTGACACTGAACCTTGGACTCATACAGGTATTCAAGTATCATAAGTTTTCTTTGTATGATATAATTAAAAATAAATGGAAAATGATCCCTGGTTCATTTTTTTTTTTTTTTTGATACATGTCTCTTTTGTTTTACAACTTCATCTTGGCTTTGTGTAGTTGTTCTGACATGATGTACTATAACTAATTATGTTATATTATAAACGGTAGGCACAGTCAAATTGGCACTTGCTTTTTTTTGAATGGCAAATTTCATTCCAATAAGAGACCGAGGAGGTCTATACAAGGAATCAAGAAAAAAGAGAGAAAACAAGTAGAAACACAAAAGAAACAGAAAAGAAGAACTGTCAAGGAGGGAGGAAATCAAACAACTCCAATTCCGTCCTAGCGATACCCTCTCTAGTAAGTCTATCGGCAACTTCATTGGCCAACCGTCGAATATGAATGAAAGATACCGTAGCCACCCAGCCTATCAAGAATCTCGTCAAAGAAAGCGGCAAACCTCCAGGGAAACGAGTGGGAACCCCTAAGCCATCTGATTACATTAAGAGAGTCCTCTTCGATCACCACTTTGTTAAGGTCAAAATTGTCTAGAAGCTTGATAACTTGATGCACCACTCACACTTCAGCTTCATTTCCATGTACCCCCCCCCACAATACCAGAAAGACCCGGATTTCCTAAGCTAGAACCATCGAAGTTTAGCTTAAGAGACCCGCTCACTTGAACAGCCTTTGACGCCTGATTAACGTCATTGCAGATCTCTTTCCAACCATACCAAAGGTCGTGGGCTGACACAAATTGGAAGAGGGGTAAAGTCCTCACCCAAGAGATACTTAGGGCAATTACCATATTGAAGAGGATTAGCTCTCTCTTAGAATATCCTTTAAATACCCTCGCATTGCGTTCTTTACCTAAGACCCAAATAGTAGCTAGGAAGGATACTTTCCAAAGAATCTTCTCTTTTTTTCTCAATGGAGCCATGGACCAACTTTCCAACAAATCAATAAGCTTTGCAAGGAAGACCCATGAGATCCCAAATCTAGATAGGATACTACTCCAAACTCCATTAGCCACTTTGCAGTGCATAAGAAGGTGATCCACGGTCTCCCAACTTCAATACAAAAAGCGCAATGATCCACTGTCAACATCTCACGGTTTCTCAAGAAGTCAACTGTTTGGATTCTTTCCATAATAATCGCAGCCCAACTATAGGTACATACCATAGGTGGAGCTTGGATGCCTTAAACTTTGGCAACTTTGAAGGGAGCAGGGCAAGGTACAAGGTTGAGATTGAATGATTTGACAGAGAATTCGCTAGGTGAGTTTCAGATCCATATCCTTTTGTCTGACCCAGATGGCTTGATGTAACATCCTTCCAGCGTTTCCAAAAAGTGGGTCATCGTATTGAGTTCCCAATCAAAGAAGTTTCGTCTGAAGATAGGATTCTAGATCACCCGATAATCCCTGTGCTCAAAATAGTCCTTGACCAACGCCTCCTTAGAAATGGCCAAAGTAAAAAGCTTAGGAAATGAATCCTTCGGAGGGGAGGAAGGACACCACTTATCAAAGCAGATTTTGATCCTGTCTCCAGAGTAGGCTCTAAATCTAATCTCTTCTGAAAACTTATACTTAAATTTCATTATGTCTCACCCTAAAGTCACCCCTGTCTTTTTTAAAGAGTCCAATGATTCCCAGTGACCAGGAGCCGACCCATACTTGCTATCAATAACTCTAGCCCATAACTGGGACTTCTCCCCATATCTCCAAGGCCATTTTCCTAGTAGAGCTTGGTTAACCGCTTTTACCTTCCTTATACCAAGACCAGCTGCTTTAATGGGTTTGCAAACTTCCTTCCAATTGACATTTTTTTTTTTTGAAAATTTCCTTCCAATTGACACTCACTGTACATTCTTTTTCATGTATGCAGCCAATTCTACAAGGATACATTGTTGGTATGGCGTGTGTATTCTTTAATGCTAAACATCATAATATTTATAATTTATATCACCATTTGTAGTCTTTGGTAACTGATGTGAACCTAGCTCAACTCAACTCAACTCAACTAAGCCTTTGTCCCAAACTAGTTGGGGTCGGCTGATGTGAACCTAGCTCTAATACCAAATTGATGCGACCTAACTCTGATACCAAATTGAAGCGAATTCGGGGTTCGTAGATTACTTTTCTGGGAGGGCGTGCCGGGCTTTGTGCCTTGATAATCCGCTACATGCAATGTTTGAGAGGGAGAAGAGTGCTAGTTGGAGAGAGGGAAAGAAAGGTTGTTCACAACCAAGATAAAGAGAGAAAAGAATAGAAAATAACGATCAAGAAGGAAATCAAGATTAAGATAGAAATCAAGATAAAAAAGGAAGAAAGACAGGGGTAGAAGGGGGCAACTTATGAACCCAACCGTGGACAGTGAGAGAGGAGTAGAAGGGGCAGCTTATGAGCCCAACGAGGGAGTTGTGAGAGAGGGTAGAGAAGGAGGTGAAACGGATGAGAGAAGAGAGAACGGTAGGGAGAGAAGTGATGGAAGTTGAGAGGGAGAAGAGGGGAGGAAGGTGAAGGGAAGAGAGAGAGAGAGAGAGAGAGAGAGAGAGAGAGAGAGAGAGAGAGAGAGAAGTGGGGTTTGGGATAGTGGTGGTGGAGGTCAAGAGGGAGAAGAGGGGAGGAAGGTGAGAGAGAGAGAGAGAGAGAGAGAGAGAGAGTTGGAAAGAATATGAGAAGGGAGAATAATAGGGAGAAGTGTTGAAAGTCGAGAGGGAGAAGAGAGGGAGAAAAGAGAGAAGGAGAAATCGAATAGAGAGAAGGAGAAATCGAATAGAGAGAGTGTTTGTGTGAGATATCAAGTAGATAGAGAGGTAGAAAGAGAGAAGTCGAAGTGGGGTTTGGGATAGTGGTGGTGGAGGTCGAGAAGGGAGAAGAGGGGAGGAAGGTGAGAGAGAGAGAGAGAGAGAGAGAGAGAGAGAGAGAGGAGAATGAGAGTTGGAAAGAATGTGAGAAGGGAGAATAATAGGGAGAACTGTTGAAAGTCGAGAGGGAGAAGAAGGGAGAAAAGAGAGAAGGAGAAATCGAATAGAGAGAGTGTTTGTGTGAGATAGATAGAGGGAGAAAGAGAGAAGTTGAAGTGTTTTTGTGCTTGTCTCTCTCGAGGTGTGATGGGATGTAGCCTCCTCTCCAGGTGGGAGGGGTCTTTTGTTGATTTCCACATGCTTTTTGGGAGGGGAGGGTGTTAGTGTTTTATAAGGAGGGTTTTTTTTAGCTTAAGTGGTGGGCCCAAATGCTAGTCAATAAGGGTAAAAGGAAAGGGATTTAAGCGAGGGGGGGGGGGGGTGGGTGGGTGGGTTATGGAGGACCATGATATTAGCCAATAGGATATAAATTTTTTTTGATGGGTTAACTGATGTATATTGGCCAAAAGGATATAAGAGAATTTTAAGGGGTTAAGTGATGTGTATTGGGCCATGAATTGATGTGGACATCCTCACATCTACTTTAACTAAAATGTAATATAAATACTAAAATAGGAGAAATAAGACACGTCCATCAGATCGGTAAGATTTTTGAAAATGGCAGACAATATCATTAAAATAGAAGGATCGAGATGGTCAAATGCAACTGATAAGGAAAAGAAGAAAAATAAAAATAGTACAAGATAAAATCAGGGGGGGGGGGGGGGGTGGGAGGGAATCATATAAAGCCAAAGCCTCCAATGAGACACGCTCTCTAGCTAAGCCATCCGCTACCGAGTTTGCGGATCGCTGTACATGACGGAAGACCATAGAGGAAGACTTCACCCAATCTCCTATCTCATCGAACAATCTATCAAAACGACACGGGTGTTTCACCAAATTGTTAAGCCATCGAATTACTTCCAATGCGTCCGCTACACCAATGGGACCCGCATACGCCCAAAGGACCTCCCCTATATCACTTCTCAAAATGCCTCCAATCCCGGTCGGGCCGGGATGACCAAAACTGGATCCATCAAAGTTGAGTTTCAAGTAACCGCTTGGAGGGGGTGTCCAATCTTGCACTATCTTTTCTTTTCTTTCACTATTTGAGCATACCTCTCTCCAACGTTCCCCTCTCTCAAAACGCCTCCAATCATATCGGTAAGATAAAGTCTAATCATGAGTTCCTGAATCACTTCATTAACATTGTACCCTGAGCTCCTGATTCACATCTGTAACATTGCTTATTGGACACCCCACCTGGTTAGGAAACACATGAGCATCATAATTCATGTACATCTAATCTTTGATTCTAGGTGGGTGGGGATCTTTTATAGCTATTTATTAGATGGGTTTGCTTGTAGAGTGAGCGTCTTGATCAATGGTTGGTATTAATGCTTGGATTAGAGTGTTTTTCGAGTAGAGGTAGTTGTATGGCAGGCATTTTTGAGTTAATGAAGTGTTATGGATTTTCTCTCTCTTTGAATGTGTCCTCAAAAAGCTCCTGTCACTATTGCTCTGTGCTGAATATATTCTGCTGCTACATCTAATTGGTGGTATGATGTGACGATATCGATGTCTCTTTCTCCTGGCTCTAATTCTTTTAGAATAAGATTAGATTTGCAATTGGATTGAATAGGTTATTGCTCTAAATTCTTAAGATTGTTCTAATTTTGGCTGTGTTTCTTATTGTTGGAATTTTCACATTAATTTGGTATCAGACCAGATTAAAGCCTGTACTAGTTTTCCATGCATGAGCTCTAATTGTAAGGTTACTTGGACTCAAGCTTTTCTTTCATCACAATAGCTTTATCTTGCTTCTTTCATTTACAATTCACGCATGGTGTAATTATTTTCAAAAGTTGCTGAGCAGCAACGTCAGAAATAGACACATTCTTATAAAGTACATAATGTTTTGAGTTCATTATCTATCCAATTCCCATGTCTGATGAATTACTTGCTATCCTGTTATTGTTTCATTTTAATATTTCCGGAGAATCTAATCGCTAAATTCTTATGCAGCAGAGAAACAAGTTCAAATAAACCTAATAATGCGTGGAAATCCCCTCAAAGACCTGGTAAAACTTGAGTTTGTACATTTGCCTTAGTGGGTAGTGATTTTGTTCTTCTTGCATGCCATTGTAATTTTACTTGGATTTTTTTAATATTCTTCTCTACAGAGCTTGGTAACGATGAATTTGGGCAAAGGCAAAATAAGCCTCGCAGGCAAGTCAAAAACTCTTGACCGAGTTTAAAATTCAAGAAGGGCATTTGAACATCAGTGTTGGACTTCTTCTGTTGCTCCTTTCCACACATGCTCATTGCTTCTTTATTTGCTGAATGGAGTGAGCTGCTTTTGCAGATACTCGGAAATGAACTTTGGCCATTGAAGTACATACATAAAGATTGGGTGTATTTGAATAAGCAGCTAAAGGTTGGTTATCTCTATGCCTACCAAATTACTGTTTTTTAACTTGCTTTTGCTATTTTCTCAGTTATGTTAATGTTGAATATGGCAGGCCTACTTCCCCCGGCCCTTTGTGATCTCCAGCTTATTTTCTGGAGCACTTTGGGCAGCTTAATGTCTCAAGATATGCTTGGTAAGTGTTCTGTTTTCCAGCTTATATGAACCTGGGATTTTTTCATATGTTATCTTGGGGTCAGTTAAAAAAAACTGAATTCTAAATTTTTTTAAACTGGAAAAATTGTTTGAATTCTGGGTTCGCATTTTAAATTCTTCACAGGTAGAGAAGTGCATGGTGGAAATGGGATTTTCTCACATATCTGTGGTTGTGGCCATATCTGTTTCACCCTGTTAGGAATATGGTAGATCTCTTTCATCAGTTTTGGTTGGAAATTTTGGTGTAAATCTTGTAAAATCTTGGAAATGTATGAAGACATGCAAATGATAGACTTTTAAGATGAAACTTCATGAAATGTTAGAATAAGCACAAATACACATTTGAAAACTATCGTATATGCAAATGATAGACTTTTAAGATGACACTTCACGAAATGTTAGAATAAGCACAAATACACACTTGAAAACTATCATATATGCAAAACAGCCACTCATAATGGCTTAACAACACTAAACACCTATGTCTGATAATTAATAATTAAGTACACGCTTGGTGGAGGGTTATCAAAAGAAAATATGGGACGCGCCGGGGGGATGGGGGGATTGAGAGGTTGAGGCTCGGTATGGAAGTCCTATCCTGTAGCATCTTATGCAAGATATTAGATTTAGAATTGGGGATGGGAAAAGAGTGGGGTTCTGGAGTGATTCTTGGCTTGGTGAGGGTCCTTTGTCCCATACTTTTTTCGAGCCAATCAGATTGCTAGACATAAGAATGCTCATGTTTCCAGTTGCTACAATTGGGTGGGGGTACAGGAACATCAAAGAGTCAGAAATTCCTCGTTTTTGTCAACCTCATTTCTATCTTGGAAGATTGTTTTACTTTTATCTAGCAGTTGCAGTAGGACTATCATATGGAGTCCTAACTCTAGGAGAATATTCTCGGTTAAATCCTTTTATGGCTTCCCTGGCTCTCCATTGAAGGCTACCATTTCATGGCATTTAATTTGGAGATGGTCCATTCTGTCATGCATCCAAACTTTTTGCTTGACAAAGATGTCTAGGAAAGTCCGTACTCTTGACTGACTGTTGAACTGAAATTTTAGTTTGGCTAACAGATGTACCAGGTGCATGGAATGCGAGGAGTCAATTGACCACCTTTTCCTTCATTGGAGTCTGGAATCTCTCATTTGGAGTTAGGTCTATAAATGGTTCAATGTTTGGTGGTTGGCGGCAAACAGCTTATTGAGCTTCTTGCAAAGTTGGTGTTTCGGTGGTTTAGGTGCACCAGGTGTGATTCTTTGGAAAATGGCTATGTTTGTAGTTATTTGGGAGATTTGGAAGGGAAGGAGGTAAGGGTGTCAATTTTGGCTCGGGCTCGGAGGCTCGCTCAAGCTCGGCTCGAAAAAAGCTCGGCTCGAATCCTTAACGAGCCGAGCCGATCGCCAGGCTCGTTAAGCTTAACGAGCCGAGCCCAATTTAGGCCAGGCTCGGCTCGGCTCGTTAAGGCTCGTTAAGAATTTAATATATTTAAATATATATATTATATATTAATTTATACATTAAAAGGGTTGTCCAGGGAGTGAAAGGCGGGGGGGGGGGGGGGGGGGCAAAATATGTCATTTCATTTTTGGAACCCCATTTGTTACTAGGACCACCCCCCATAGTGTAAAAAAAGTAGTCAAATTACACTAGTAGGGCTGTCCAGGGAAGATGAGGGGTGTGAACATAATATAACCCGAGCTCGGTAAGGCTCGCGAGCTGCTCGCGAGCCTGACCGAGCCGAGCCGAGCCCGAGCCTGGTTCGAGCCCGAGCCGAGCTTTTGAGCTTAACGAGCCGAGCCGAGCCTGGCCAAGCTCGGCTCGGCTCGGCTCGTTTACACCCCTAGAAGGAGGTATCACAATTTCAAAGATATGCAGCTTTCTCTTGATCCGTTTTCTTGGAATATCCGCCTCAACTTTGCGAATTGGGATTTAACTACTTAGGTGTTTTGAGGCTATTCTGTTGATGATATTCTTAGAAATTGGAGTTCTATTATGATGGGTAGAATTCCGAGACTTAAAGCTTGTCCCCGTTGGAAATCCCCTCCTTAAGGCGCTCTTAAGCTTAATGTCAACGGTTGGCGGTTGCTCTCTTGACGACTTCGACGTAACTAGTATTAGAGCAGTTTTCAGGGATGGTAACCGCACCATTGTTCACTGGTTTTTCAAGCCTCATTGGTGTCACAGATTTGACGGAAATGGCAAAAATAACTTATTCCCATGTGAAGAGAGGAAATGCGGGTGGTTTCCATAACCACCAACCTAAATCAAGCCGTGATTCTGGAAACCACCAACCTAAATCAAGCCATGATTCTGGAAACCACCATCCTAAATCAAGCCATGATTCTTTCTACATGTTGAGGATACAATATAGACGGAGATGCCAGTGGCCAACCATCACCTCCATTTGGCTTGATGACACATATCCTAGCTTTGATCGAGATGGATCCGAACTTCAGAGCACATATTGTCCACAGTTTGAGATACGTTCTATTATTAGTTTTTGCTAGACTACTATTAGGTCACTGTGGGGTGCAACATTTTTTTGTGTCTTACGTGTTTATTTATGTTGTTTGTCACATTGTATTGAGACAATTATGATGTGCCATGTGTCAGTCTGTCTTTTAAAGTGAGAGCCCCCAAGTAGATTTTTTCCCACGTACGGTTTGTATCAAATCCACTTCTACCGCTACCTTGTTCCTTGTTCTCCAATCTTGTAGCTGCATAGGGTTTGGGCATTTCAGTTCCGCTAAGTTTGTGCATTTGTGCATTTGCCCCCACTAATCACGGATATGTTATGCTTGACTTGCTTCTTATGGATTCACTAGGCCCAGTTCATTTGTTTATTTTGAGAATTGATTTAAACTGAATTTTGGACTCGACATTGCATTTAATTACGAGTCCAATAATCAGTTTTGGACCCAAAATCAATTCTCAAAATCCAAAACGAGCAGGGGCTTAGCATTGTTCTTAGCTACACTTTTTTTTATATCTTTGGATGTTTGTAGGAATAAATTTAGTTATTTCGTTGCATGATTACTTACCTTTTCTATGGTTTTATCCATTACAGCTGTATAACGCCCTGCTCATGCTGCGATCGATTGGAGAAGAGCATTGCAGTTGGACGGGTGGCAATTCCACATTTGAATTGCGGTAAGATTCAAGGATCAGTCTTCTTCTAAGTGCTTATTATTGTGAACCTGGCCTTGAATCTTGTGGTTCTGTGCTGAATTTCCAGGTTTTCTTCCTTGGTGTTTTGTCTGAAGCTTGTGTGAAATGGAAATGGGCTTCTGTTTAGAAAGAGAAAGAACAAAAAATTGTGACTGTTTGCATTGTTTAGGTTCCTCGTCATCTCGTTTCCCTTTTTTTAGTCCATTTTTTCTACCCTATGATATACTTCTGGTTGGTTTGTTAATGCATAGCCATCTTTCTGTTTTTTGCTTAGGCTCCTTATCTTCTCTTTTCCTTTTTCAAGTCCATGTTTTCGTTGATATGGGCCCGCTTTACCCTGGATATATCCCGGTTTCTTTTATATTTTAGGAAAATGGCATGATAAAAGTTAGAGACTGGAAAGTGATAATAATATAATACCCCTATCGTTGGGTTTATTTTTTGAAAATATAACACCATATAACCAGCTCATGAGGTGGGACAAGACCAATGCTGACCAATCCATGGATTTAAGATTGATTTCTGACTGATTGGTGGACCCTTTCGCCCCTCCGGTGCTCTATTGACTCTTGTCTTTTGTCTGGCTACAGGTGATATCTTTTCTCCTCTCCAAATTTTAACTTCTGAAGTTGGGTTGTTTTTTGTTTCCTATGGGAGTTATATGGGTGCTGGTAGTGGTATCTGCCATCCCTAAATTTGGGCATTGTCAAATATGGGGTTCTTTCGATTGACTTTTACTTTTGGACATGTAGGCCTAACATGGCATTGGTGGCATCTCTAGTTTTACAGTGCCCCAACACCAGAACACTATAAATAGGTAGCCCATCTTGGAAGACATTCAGTTTCAGATGGGTTAAAAGATGAAGTAGCAGATGGTCACATGAGTTTTAGCCCAACCCGAGGGCCCAAAACCTCTACCCAACCTGAGCCTCAGATTAAGTGAGGTCAACCCTAACCCAACCTGCCTTTAATTCTTTCAATCCTTACCCTACTCGACATTTACCCAATATTTCATATAGTGCCGGGTCCGACTCAAAAACAGGAATAGAGCCAAAAAATAAAAATAAAATCGGGCTGATCCTACCAGGTTTGGGTTGAGCCTGACCCAAATTGGACGCCTAATTTTTATCCTCCACCATTTTATATCGCCATCGGTAACCATTCTGGAACTGCATCTATTCTGGAAACGGATGGGGGAATCAGGGATGGGAATGTTTCGCTTCTCATGAATTCCACCTAAAAGCACTTTTTCTTTTAAATTCCATCCAAACCCGTGCTAGATTGGGCCAAATGCAGTTCTCCAAAACGAAAGGGGCCTTATATTACGTGGTCTACACTCATCAAGGTACATAAATATCATCCTCATTTGCTAGTGGGGATGTTTTAAACTGAAAAACGTCCCCATTAGTTACAGCTCTTATCTTAACTTACTACCTACATATGTCCCTCTCACGCACTGTAAGCAATGGAAGACTACCTACCTAACATTGCATGCAATTTTTTCAAGTATGACTGTTTTTTCATCAAAATCTAGACAATTTTTAGTGCAATGGTTTACTTTAATAGATCTATTCTTGTAATATTAACTTCTTTACGAGCATAGTCTCTGACATGGGCTTGTTTTATAGTGAAATTGATCTATTTGATTTGTATTTCTTTATAGAAAAATATGACCTTATTAATCAAATAATGGATAAACTAATTCTTGGATACGACAATGTTGGATAAACTAATCAAGAAAGAATGGCTCCAGTGGCTACATTTATGTAAAGTCTGCTCGCTCGGGCCCTTGTACCTTTTTATTATGGTATGGTACTGTCACATCCGAACATAGGGCTACTTTATTTGTTTGCCATATCTTCCCTAGGTGTTTATGGAATTATTACAGCAGGTCGGTCTAGTAATTAGGGGGGCGGCCGTTCGGTCGCCTATGATACTAGGACGAATGGGTCAACAAACGGAGAACATAAATACTTCCAAGTTAGAAACAATGTCAACCAACAGAAGATAAAACCAACTGAGGATGAGTTATCCATGACAATAGTTCAGGGCAAGAGCTTATTCCAGATAAAACCTAACCCGAAATCCCTTTAAAAAATTCTCATTTGTTTGAAGATTTGGTTAATGCTTCTCCCACACCATAAATAACTTTCCCATAGAAGACTTTTGTGGATTGGATTTCTCTTGGGACTTCAGCCTTCAGCAACCAAACATGTCACCTTCAATCTCCAAGAGCCCAAATAGATGGCACCTCTCCTTCTTTCTTTTTTAAGGCCCACACCACTCAACTTTGTCCTCATGAAACCCTAAGTGCCACCGACACCCTTGTTGTCAGCAGGCATTGCATGACCCTCCTTGACAACCATCATCACATGCACCAACCTGTATAAAAAAGAACTCTCCAACTTTAAGTATTTATGCACTCAATAATTCAAAAACATCATAGAGAGCATGCCTTTAATAATTTCACACTCTCTGTCTCTGTTGGTGTATTTAAAAAAGCCTAGGCAACGACAAGATTCAAGTCCTTCGAGTCTCATTTTCTTTGAATAGTTTGTTTACTTTTGAGGACTGTCCATCCACCATTTCCCCCTCTTAGTCTATTGCCTTCAAAAATCTGTTTTCTTAACACCTAGATCTTCCGGAGTGAGTGGGAGTGGCTAAAATTTTAAGTGAAAGAAAAATGATATCAAGAGACATGCTTGTGTGAGGGTTATACTAAGCAGCCCTCCTATGTCTGTCTGGTATTTGAACAAAAGGACCCTTATTTTTGGGGAAATGATATTATTTGCCCCTTTTCTTCCCCGGAACACACCCTTATACTGTGAATAGAGTAGTCATAAATACACTAGAGGGGGTGGCTCGAAGAAAAGGGGGTGGATAAATGACTTAAGTTTATAGGGTAGCCCTGTATGGAGCCCACATAATTCATTTGTTGGTCCTGCCAAATTCTGTTTTTTTGTTGAATGGCCCCAATAATCTTATTCGTAGGATGATCCTAGTGTAAAATGAACTGCATGGTATAGAAACCTCCACAGATCGGAGGTTAGGATCATCCTACGGAGAAGATTTACAGGGCACGGCCTATCGATGGAGGGGGCCAATGTACTTTTTGGCTGCACACGCATAGCCCCATATAAAAACGCTACTTTGTTAGAAGAAAATATTCATTAATGGATATTGTTTGACGAGATTTTATATGGTGCAAGGGCTTACAACAATACGGTAGGGGTACCGCCCTTAATATTTGATCCAACAGCAGCTCACTTTTTGAGGAGCTGCTGTTGGATCAGATATCAAGATGGTACTTCCACCGTACAAAGACCTTATTGTTGTAAGCCCTTACACCGTATAATTTCTCATTGGTTGACTGTTACGAAGATCCTTGACACAGTTGTGTCTTTCTCCTAACTGCCCGCGCAAAGGAAATTGATGTACATATCAGAATGATCATAGGTGTATCAGAGTCATGGCATGACTCTGCGATGATGGTTAGAATAAGGGAGGCATAGCTTCACGTCATCAATAAGTCATGATCTAACGGTGCAGATCATTCCGCTACGCGTGGAGGATAATAAAACACTTGAATATTACAATTTAAAAGTTATGATGCCAATCCAGTGTTTTTAAAGCAAATGTGGGATTTGGAAATTGTGGGACCAAGGCACTGTGCAGAGGCGCTTTAAATCTTAAAAAAAAAATGATGCCAAGTCTAGTAAAATATGCTTGAATATATAGTGTAAGCCATCACAACATATAGCATGGGAATTTCTAGCATCTTATATAGTTTTAAGACCTCTTTGGATGTCACCAAAATTGATCTTTATTTGTTAGTAATATTATTTTAATTTAAGGGGAGTGATAAATCGACTCCCAAATATGATAAATCGACTCCCCATGTGTCTTTCTCTCTCCTCTTAGTTAGAGAGAGAAAGAGGAGAGAGTTAGACACATGGGGAGTCGATTTATCATTTTGGGGGGTCGATTTATCACTGCCCTAATTTAATCTTATATCAAATGGGACATTAAAGCCTGACTGGAAACCATTAACTATTATCTTATTTCAATTAAGACATTAAGGCCTCATTAGAAACCATTAACTATGTAAGATTTACAACTATTATAACCAGTATTTGCATAACACCTGTCAGTTTGTAAATAAAATTTGGCATAGTGCAAAAAGGAGGCTAACTACTAATTATTAAATGTAAGGGTGTTTTGGAATTATATAAAAAAGAGGGGCTTAGTTATAATTTTCTAAGTTTAAGAGAATGTTATAATATAGAAGGTTGGACTTTGTTAGAAAAAGCCCTTTCTTTAATTGTTAAAGTATAAAAGATTAAATAACGCCATCTCCAATAGTTTAAGCTTTTGGAGTAAATGGCAGTTTCACATGGTATCAAAGCAAATGCTTGGGTTCAAACCTCCTTGATAGCAAAAATCCACATGCAATGGCCAAACCCAAAAGAGGGGCCACATGTGCCACGTGTAGGCCAACGCAAAGAAAGAGGGAGCCACATGTGAGGGGGAGTGTTAAAGTATAAAAGATTAAATAACGTCTTCTCCAACAGCTAAGCTTTTGGAGTAATTGGTAGTTTCACATTAATATTGCACATTCCAGCCAAACATTCACATTCACATGATATCATAAACAAGATGCTTATCCAAAAGCCACCTATAAATGCCCATATGCTGTAGTCTAGATATCACATTTCATCAAGCCCGAGAGGCTCCTCCATTGCTTCATGTGGTTTCAATATGTTTTTTCCCCTTCTTCTTTGACTGCATGGGGTTATGCAAGACTTCAAGTGGAGGCTGGTTCTTTCTTGGGTTTTGAAGTTCCTTTATCTTTTCTAGGCTCACATGAGTTAGATGCCCCAATTGGTTTTTGACACATGAAACTACCCTTGATAATCCCTTTTTGGAGTTTGTCAGTGCTTCTTCCATTGGCTGTACACATGGGAAAGTGGGTCTTGATTCTTTTCTTGAATTATGCAACTTTCAACAATTGTTTTTAAGTCATATTTCTCCTCAAAGGTCATAACAAATTGGGTCTGACACAGTGACACTCTTAACCCAATGCTATGTCCACTTTTCCTCCTATAAATTCCTGATTATTTTGGCGCAGATGAGGGAATTTTCTTAGTGGGATTTCTTGCTAAGCTTACTTTCTGTTTTTTAGCAGGTTGGTTTAATGGGCAGGTAGTTTCTGGTGTTAGGGTCAGGGTTTGTATAAGTTTTTTTCTCTTTGTATTCTAGAAACTGGCCACATGGGGAAACTGGGTCTTTGCAGGGTGTTGGATTGCTTTTGTCTTTCTGCTCGTTCAAACTCATGTTTCTGCATGAACTCATTAGATACCCAAGATGATATTGAGAGAAAGGCTCTGGTTGGAAGTGAAGCAGGTCAGATGGTGAGAATTGGGGATGTTGTTGGTGGAAAGCAGACACTGGCTTTTCAGTTAAAGCCTAAGGTGATATAACTCTACTATATATATAATTTCCTCAATTTTCTTTTTAGTTTAGCCTGTCTGATGAAACTCAACTCAACAAAGCCTTTGTCACAAACTAGTTGGGGTCGGCGCCTGTCTGGCGAAACTGTCTAAGAAAAAAATGAGAAAAAAACAACCCAAGGCTAGTGAAATTAAGGAACATCAAACTATACATACTAGTTTTGGGTTTTAACTCCTTGGGATATCATATCAGTTTCAGCCCTAATGGTAATAAAATGCTTGCCATGTTCAGAAGTTGATAGAGATGGTTAGCTTTCATTTTCCTCTTTCTGTAAATTTCTTTTCTGTTCTTCGTTTTCATTATGGGATTTTGAATCTTTTAATTTCTAATGTGGGTTGTGTAGATGGTGGTCTTAAGGGTATCCATCCACTGCAGTGCTTGTGCAAAAAAAGTGGAGAAACACATCTCAAAGATGGAAGGTATGAAATTGGCCATTCTCCTTTCATAATATTTCCTTATGACACCCCTAATTCAAGGTTGATCACCAAATGATTCTTGGGTTTTAAAAAGAGGTTGTTATAAGGAAGTCATGATGAACTTTTTATATTGTAACAACATCCTATTAAACCTAAAAATCGTAAATAAGCTCCTACTTTTTTGATAATTTAAAAAATGCCCTCATCTAAGAAAGAGATGAAATCTCTAATCTACACAGATATTTGGGTTTCAAAATAAAAAAGGCTCGTGGAGGTTATTATGGTTATGTTGCAAAAATGGGTCATTTTGCACGTGAAAAGTGAGGACCCTTATGAACTATAAGGGCATTTTTAAGATTATGTAAGATGTGACCATAGTTACCTTTAATAATAAAAAAAGAAAGAAAAAAGAAACAAGTTTTGTAGGTTGTCAATTTAAAACTTTTACATGAAAATATCTTGTTTTTTTAGGAAAATATTTTACGTTAACTCACTATATTTTGTAAATGGCAAAGTCTTAAATATTTTGTATTTTTGCATTTGAGCTTTTTTTACAACATTTTTTCTGAACTACTACTCAACTCAACTAAGCCTTTGTCCTGGACGAGTTGGGGTCGGCTAATGAATGCTTTAGAAAATTTTGGTGAAAAGATCTGCCCAAGTTTTTCTAAACTATTAAAGTAAAAAAATTTCCAATCCCGTTTTTCTTTCCGAATCACCTTTTGCCAACTATGGATGTGACCACAGCATAGAAGGATAGTGTGGACTTTCTCATAAAGGAACCCTTTTGAAATTGGCCCAACATACCCATGTGCACTTGAGACTTTCAGAGGATATTTCATCACTTTTCAATATTGATCAGGTAAGCATTTTTGTAGCTCTTCACAAACTTCCACTGTGTTACTATGGTGACCTATTCGCTAAATGTCGACATTTCATAAAATTAGGGCATGATTGGCAACCATGAAAAAAAATGAGGAATGATAGAATGAAGTGTGCCCTTGCAAAAATCTGCTCCAAGGTCTCCCCTATTGGTTGATTTTTGCAAAGTAAGCGAGGAAAAAGTGGAAATGCGCCTAAGAAGGTGGAAAATGTGTTGACTATGAGCGCTTCAACTTGGCCACTGAAGAAGGCGAAAGCTGGGCCAACTTACTGCTTACTGCCATGCCATGGTTGAAGCTTTAGGCTCCGTAGACGGAACTAAGTACTAGGTATTAGGTATTAGGGGGGGGGGGGGGGACACCACTCAGCTTCAAAACGGGAGCTGCACTTTGCAAAAATCAACCAATAGGGGAGACCTTGGAGGTGATTTTTGCAAGGGCGCCCTTCATTCTATCATTCTTCATATTTTTTTCATGGAATACTCATTTTCCTACTAAGCTCCACTCCTTTGGACGTACAGAAAAGAAGAGGAATGCTACAGTTTTGACCAATGAGGGCGCCCTTTCCCTGTTATTTTGCAAGGGCTCCTGTGAGTCTAGCATTCCTCCAGAAAAGAATTAACAGAGAATTTTTTTTCTTCTACGTTTTCATACCCCAGTTCATGCTCTCCTCACTCACCACACTCTCTCACCAGCCCTAGTACGTCTCTATCGCCTTGGGTAAACAAATGTTCCGAGAATTTTTCTTCATGGTTGCCAAACACGCCCTTAGTCTTTGTTAATAAAGCCAAAGATTTGTCTGATTTGTCACAATTTTCAAGTGTGAGGACCACCACTTGCTCACATTTGAATTGATGTGAGATCTAGACATGCACTTTGATCCTCTCTGGATACATCTGAAAATTATTTGCATACAATAATATTATAGGCACATGGTTTTGAACTTAAATATTTAATATAGTTTTATAAATGGGATAAAGCCTCTTTCTTTATATATACCACCAAAGTTGGCCCGTATCTGCAAGTAAGATTATTTTAATTTAATCTTGTATGCAAATGAGACGTTATTTGAAGACTGCTAATCAAAGTTATTTGCATATAATCTTGTATGTTTTAATTGCAAATAATATTATTTCAATTTAATCTTATTTGCAAATAATGGGACATTCACACCTCATTGGAACCCATTAACTATATCATTTCTAAAACCATTATAACCATTATTTGCAGATAATCATATTTAACTTCTAAGGCCCTGACCGATTGTGGAGTCCCCAACCGATTATTGGACCCAAAATTGCACTAAATTTGTGTCCAGTAATCGGTTGGGGACTCCACAATCGGTCGCCATAATCTAAAACAAACAGGCTCTAAGCCATTTGCATATACTATTATCTGTAAATAAATTTTATAGCCATCCAAAGAAGCCATGCTTAATGGCTTCCAAAGAGGCCTTAATGTCCCATTTGAATAGGGTTAACTTCAAATAATCTTATTTATAAATAAGGATCGATTTTGGTGGCATCCAAAGAGGCCCTTAATCATCGTTAAGTCAAGACGAAAAGTGGTGATTTTTCAAATCCAAATTTGCTGTGGACTCCCGCATGCATGCCGTTCCTTCTAAATGGATAATTAGATTAAATTTCTCTAAATCTCTTTCTCATACTTGAAATCATGTGTTAATCCCTCAATGTTTTGTGTGTGTTTAGGTGTGACCTCCTTTGAAGTGGACTTGGAGAGCAAGAAGGTGATTGTTATAGGAGATATTCTTCCTTTTGAAGTGTTGGAGAGTGTCTCCAAGGTCAAGACTGCAGAGCTTTGGGCCTCTCCTTGTTGATTGAGAAGCATGAGACCACCCACAAAGTTCCATCTTTAAGCTTTGCAAGCTCTCACCTTTTTTAGGGAAGGTAATGGGGTGGCATAAATAATCAAATCTCAAAGTAGCTTCAACACCATATTTTTTGTTCTCTCTTGGGGAGCTTGGATTGATGGTCTACTTCCATGTTTTGTATCTAACAGGTGACATAATCATTTGACACTCTTATTTGGTGGTTAAGCTAGGAATTCTAGCTTCCCTTTCTCTACATATTAGTGGGATAAGAAATGTACATATTGAAGGAACCCTATTAGAAATGGTCATTTATATCTTGAGATATATGTTTGGCACCGGTTCCTATGGTTATCTATTGTAAGAGAGGCAGGAGAGAAAGTGAGATTTGAGGGGGTGATGAGTGAGGAGAGCACGGGATGAAGTTGAAAACAGGGAAAATAAAATAACTAGTTTAAATAGGGAATTTTATTTCTCTGTTTTCTAACCCAATCACATGCTCTCTTCACTTCCAGCTCTCTCAAATCTCTCTCTTACCTGCCCTCTCTACACCTCTGTCACTTTGGCTAAACAAATATTCCTTGAATTTTATTTTGTGGTTGCCAAACATGCCCTTGAAGGATAACATAAATCGTATTTGGATAGGCACACTGAGAATTTAATAATCTTTGAGGGTTTTTCATAGAGGAAAACCCAAAGCATTCTATTGCACTAGATTTACGTTTAATTTTGAGCCCAATAATCAGTTTTGGAATCACAGTCCTTTCTCAAAACCCAAAGCAAATAGGGCCATATTTATAACTTATGGATTAGGGTTAGGTCTCCCAGTGCACTACATCTCATACTAAGTTTAGACCATAAGAGAGATTAATGTTAATTGCCTTCAAAACCATGTTTAGAAAACCACTAATCCTAATAAACTAAGAGGGACTATTGGGCCACCCTTATGAGACATTTCTAACAAATGAATGGTTTAGATCACCCGCTTATGTGGGTCCCAATGTATCTTTGTTGGTTACAAAACTACACATTCTTTGTACAGAATCTTTTAGCAAGTGGTGAGATTGATGGCCTCGCAATTCTTATCACCATCTAATCTTGATCAAATGCTGTCAAGAAACACCTAAATATTCTTTGTACAGACTACAGAACCTCTAACCCTAAATCATTCATCAACACTACCAAGGCTAAGGATTTGGTACTAAAGAAATGCTTGAAGGAGTTTCTTATTAATGTTTAATCGTGTTAAAGAGTAGTCCAATTGATACACTGGTGATGAGATAATTATGGCTCCGTTTAGTTGCCTTACCCTTGGCGTGTTTGGTTGCAATCGAAATAGTGTTTCTCTAGGAAAGGAAAGTAAAATGATGTTACTTTTTCTTCCATGGGGATTTGGTTGCATTGCACCCTTCATTCTACCTTTTGTCAACCAATGGCACTCTTCAATTCTGTATGCAAGGATTTTTCTAGATATAATAGCCGTTTTAGTTTCCTCCCATATCCAGAGAAAAGGGAAAACAAATTTGCCTTATTTTTACTTGGTAAATAAAGTCATTTTTATCTGCCATTTTCATTTTCCGGAAACAACCAAAGTGAGCTAGGACTTTGGGAAATTATCTAATACGAAGTAAGGGTGCAACTCGGGTCGGGTTGAATCGGTTGAGGCCAACTCTAGCCCAACCCAAGATAGCATTCCCTAAACCCTAACCCGACCCAACCCGAGCCGAACTCACATCTAAATCTCTATGGTCGGGTTGATTCAAGTTGGGTTCAGGTTCACCTATGGCCAAACTGAAAAATACAAGAAAAAAAACATAATCCTAAGAAAATCAGGATAAAATGAGAGGATGGAGGTTGGATTCGGGTTGGGTTCCCAAAATTAAATCTGGTTGGCTTTTCCCAACCCAACCCGAGGTAACGACGGCCCAACCGGAGCCAAAACCGGGTTGAACCAGTCCCGTTCGGGTTGAGCCCGACCCAAGACATGCTTTGGAGAGTGGTCCTGAAGATCACACATAACGTGTCCAGCTGTCATTATGAAGAAACGTGGCCTTATCTCAATCCAAAATCCTTTCCAAAAGTCAAACCCTAATCCAAACACTAGAAAATAAAGAAGAAAACTACTACATCATTCTTCAGGGTTCATAGATTTTTCCAGAAAGAAAGGAAAATGGCGAAACCCACTTTTCTACTCATCTCCCTTATCCTTCTCGTCCTGCAATCTTCTTCTTCTCTTTCAGTTTCCTCACAAAACCCTAACCCTAATTCAGCATACAACGAGCTGAAGAAGAACCGTTTTCCAATCGGTTTACTCCCTTCAAACGTGTTAGATTACACTCTCAACCAAACCTCTGGTGATTTCTCTGTAAATCTCGATGACCACTGCCAAATTACTCTCCCTCCCGATAATTACCTCGCTACGTATTCGCCTAGGGTTACAGGGAAGCTTCTAGAAGGCCGACTTGCAGAGCTTGATGGAATTAGGGTTTGGGCTTTTTTCAAGTGGTGGTCTATTACTGGAATCCGATCCAACGGTGAGGATCTCGTCTTCGAGGTTGGAATGGTGACTGCCAAATACCCTTCGAGGAATTTTAACGAGAGCCAATCTTGCGAGGGCCGATCGTCTTCGTGATTGCGTATCTGAGGTGCGTTTTTATTTTTAATGCTGAATTTTGAAGGTTTATATTTGATTAGGGTTTGTTTTGGATTTTGATTTGATGCTATGGTTCTAGTGCTTTTGATCTGAGGGAATTTGGTTTATTTTATGTTGTCGTTGTTTTGTGGGGTTCCTATTTTTTGTTTTTACTTTAAATAGTGTTGGATGCCATTTTTATATGTTGATTATGTTTCCTTTAGTTTATTTTATTTATTCGGTGTTCTAATTTTTTATGCTAATAACAGATTTGATTGATTTTGATGGGTGTAATGATTTATTAGGTTTTTGCTCATTCTCTCTTCATTTTGGATTTTGAGTCCAAATCACACATGCATATATATATATATATGAGGAAACTGTTGGTGCGCTTAAGCTCACCAAACTTATGGTGAGCTTAAGCGCCCAATCACATGGGGGCCCACTTTGTTAGGATGATCCAAAGCATTCATTTTAAAGTCCCTTACATAGATAGGGGGTGTACCAAAAATCAGCTCCATAGGATCATCCTAACCCCTCCATTTGTGGAGGACATAAATGGACAGACACAAATCTGCCCATTTTTTGTCCTCCACAAATGGAGGGGTTAGGATGATCCTATGGAGCTGATTTTTGGTACACCCCCTATCTGCAAATGAATGGTTTGGATCACCACATGTGATTGGGGAGCTTAAGCGCACCATAGGTTTGGTGCACTTAAGCTCACCAACAGTTTCCCTTAGCTACACATATGTGTAGCTACACTTTTCTCATATATATATATATATATATATATGAGGAAACTGTTGGTGCGCTTAAGCTCACCAAACTTATGGTGAGCTTAAGCGCCCAATCACATGGGGGCCCACTTTGTTCCCAATCACATGGGGGCCCACTTTGTTAGGATGATCCAAAGCATTCATTTTAAAGTCCCTTACATAGATAGGGGGTGTACCAAAAATCAGCTCCATAGGATCATCCTAACCCCTCCATTTGTGGAGGACAAAAATGGACAGACACAAATCTGCCCATTTTTTGTCCTCCACAAATGGAGGGGTTAGGATGATCCTATGGAGCTGATTTTTGGTACACCCCCTATCTATCATAAGACCTTGCAAATGAATGGTTTGGATCACCACATGTGATTGGGGAGCCATGTGATTGGGGAGCTTAAGCGCACCATAGGTTTGGTGCGCTTAAGCTCACCAACAGTTTCCTCTATATATATATATATATGAGGAAAGTGTTTCTAGTCCGGCCGACTAGAGATCATTCTCTAGTCCGCCACCCAAAAACACATGGGTCCCACATATTTGGGTGATCTAAAGCATTCATTTGATAGGCCTCATCATAAATAGGATGTCCACAAAAATTCAGCTTCATAGGATCTTCTTAACCCTTCGATTTGTGGAGTTAAAAAATGGACAGAGAGAGTAGAGAGAGAGAGAGAGAGAGAGAGTAGCGACCCAAATTAGCGCTTCAAATCGACTCACGACCCCAAATAGTAAACCAACTAAGATTACCCTCATCGTACCACGTATTGTGCTACAGTCGTACCTCATACCCATTCTCATAAAGCGTACCGAAACAAATTGCGTTCCAGTTAACATTGGTACAAACTCATGAGAACCCATCTAACCTCATCACAAGATTTTACACAATGCTAGGGAACCTTAATTTAGTAATATAGCCCATCTTAGGAAATGGTTATGGGGGTTTGGGGAGGAGAGACATGCTCTACGGAGGAAAGTTGTGGGGAATATGGGGAGGGATGGGGTGGTTGGGGGTAAGGAAGTTGTCTAAGAGGTCATGCTTGTGGAATTTGGTGGGTTCTTTTATCTGGGGTTAGGTTTAGAGTCGGCAATGGTAAGGAGATTGGGTATTGGAAGGATTCGTGGATTGTTGGTTGCCTTCTATGCAAAGCTTACTTGGTCCTTTATAGGACGGTAAGGAACAAAGAGTGTTTGATTTCATCTTGCTATGAGAGGTTGGGGGAGGGTAGTGTGGGTAATTTATTTTTATCGTAACTTAAAAGTAAGGAAATTAGGAGATTTATTAACATTGTTTTCTTGTTGGAAAGCTCTTTCCTCTCCGAGGTTGAGAAAGATCTAGGTTGTGGGCCTTCGATGCTATCGGCTCCTCAATGAGTTCCTTTTTTTTTTGGGAGGGGGGGCATCTTAGGGAATCCAAGAGACGACATTCAGAGAATCTCCCTCTACTATTAGGGAATCCAAGAGGCTAGTATCAATAACCCTCAGCCCTTGCAAAACTGCTCTATTATCTGCTTCATTGGAGTCCGTCGATCCCAAAGGGCCCGCGAATGCCATCAATGTCAGCCCCTGATTGTCTCTCAAGAGACCTCCTACTTCGGCCGCCCCATGATTATCCAAGCTTGATTCTTTGAAGTTCAACTTTAATTTACCTGGCTTTGGCGGGACCCATCTGCTATTAGGTACCTACACCTGCTCTGTACTGAAGCAAATACCTTTCCATCCTTACCAAGGTAATGGGCCAAAACAAATCAATAATCATGAAGGATTTTGACCCATGCAAGGTAAGGGCTATCACCTTAGTGTAGATATAATGAGATCTCTTTACCAAAACCTTGGAACACCCTGGCATTCCTTTCTTCCTAAAGAACCCATATAGTGGCCAGGCCCAGGAGTAATACTTTCCAAAGAATTTTCCTTCTTTTCCTCCACGGGACATAAAACCGGCTTCTCAACACATCTACCATGTTATCTGGAAATACCCATTCTATGCCGAATCTACTGAATATTGTGCCCCACACCTCCCTTGCCAATCTACAATGGAGAAGCATGTGATCTACTAATTTCCCCGCCTCTATGCATATCGCACAATGATCAATTATTGACATATGATGATTCCGCAGCTTGTCCCCAGTGAGGATTTTATTAAGGAACGCTGACCAACCAAAGGTGCGGACCCTTTTGGTGGTGGTGGTGGGGTGTGGGTGGGTGTTTTGGTGCGAGGGGATGCCCAAACCCTTTTATCTTCCCCTAATCTCTTAATATAACATGACTGAATTGTATCTAAAAGCATGGCAATCTGATCCATCTCCCTTTCGAAGAAATACCTTATGAATAGTAACTTCCATGATATTTTCTCCCCCTCCCATACAAAACAAGCCTTCACAAAGGCATCCTTCTATGAGGATGTTACATATAAGGATGGAAAAGTCACTTTTAGAGGGGAATCCTAGCACCAAACCTCATGCAAGAATTGGATTCTATCCCCCTTGTACACTCTAAACCTGATGCCCTCCAAATTTATTGTTCTACCTTAGGATTACCCTCCATACCGTAAGCACACTTGGCCTATAATAATCACCGAAGACCATTGGCTGGGCCCCGCCCCATATTTTCTAGTTATGACCTTTGCCCACAGGTGGTTCCCTTCTTCTCCAAAGCGCCACAACCATTTCCCAAGCAAAGCTTTATCTATTTCTTTCAAGCGCCTATTCAATCTTGGCTCTTCTTACGTGGCTAAAAACTTTTTGATGATAATTTGATTCTCCAGTGTTCATTGAGGAGGTTCGGCAAACACAATTTCGTGGGCAAATGGAATGATCTGTGGTCCGTGGAGGCTGACTCATCATATTGACTAGATCCGGGATCTTTGTAGGGAAATTCTGCACTCGTTCTTTAGTATTCCTTGAAGCGCCAATGATCCAGCTGCTCTTCCTGCTAAACCTGCCGTGCATGATGGGCAACCTCTGCATCCCTTGTACTACTCTTTCGTCTTTTATAAAAGCTATCTTTAAGGGGGAAAAAACCCACCCTCTGGAAGGAGAGGGTGGTACTTGAGTTCCACCACAAGCTTCCTAAAGTTGTAAATGTTTTAAAACCCGCCCTCACATGCATGCTAATGGTTCACTTCAGTAATAGTACAGTTATTGAAGTCGATTGTATGGCTATCTGACACCAACAAAGGGTTTTTTGATGGTCCAATGTTCTGGAAGTTGATGAGTATTTCTGAGCTCTGTAGATAGATTTTAGAGAGAATGAAGGAAAAACAAGGATTGAGCTCTGATACCTCGAAAAGAAAGTGAAAATTCAAAATAAGAGGGAATAATGTTTTCTTATAAGGATAGGATTAATGAGTCAAGTTGACTCATTATCCCATAAAATGCTTCATTATTTTCAAGAAATTACAAAAATGGCCTGTATTCTGAAAATAAAAATATAAAAACCTTACACAACTAGCTGTAACGATGAACAACTAAACACGAAGGAATGGACACATTGTGGAATATGGGGTGGTACACTTTCTTGCAATGTGTGCCCATTCATGAATTTTGTATCCAAATCATAGGTCTAAAATAGTAATGCACCAAGCTCTAACCCCTCAACACAACATTAAATAGTCCAAGTGATAGAAGTTTGAAAAGGATATTGCCAAGTCAACCTTAGTCCTGTTGAGAGGTATATGCTTCATACACATACTGCCTATAGGGTGTAAAGTGAACCCCTTTGAGGGCAACCCTCAAGGAAAGTCTATGCCACACGTTGAGACGCGTGTCAACTACAGTGTTGAAAATACCTCACAAAACCATCCTCTAATGATGAAAATGGTATTAATGCTACTCAATTTCTATGAAAAAAAAATTGTATTGATATTTTTTATGTTCATGTATTATAATTTCAATGCTGTAGTGAACTACTTGACAGTGCTAGATGAAAATAGAGTATCATCTGGATGTGTTGTCAGGGCTCAATTTGTGGTTTTTTGGTGAACTTTAAATTTCGATGAAGTAATTGTAGCTTGTCTGTTTCTTGCAGGATTTACATGATTTCCAAGGCTCTTTATGCTGGGATTCATGCCTCAAGGTACCGGACTTCAGCTCTCATAAATAAGCGTAAAATCTTTATGCTCTTATTTAAGTCTATTTGTGTTATTGTATATGCCACACACGTCTCTGTAAAAGACATCAGTTGTGTTTCTCTTGCTAAACCCAAAACCTGGTTATAACCAGTTCAAAACATGGCATCCACTGTCTTTAACCTAAGGTGTTATTCTCTCTTCTGGGTGCTATAATTCCTAGATATACACACGTATGAACGTGCTATCTTAATGCCTATTTGTGTGCGCAACGTAAACCAAGGCAAAGCGGCCAGCTGTAACTAGGAGTAATGAATACCACTCCAGAAAGGATAGGGAAGAACATCATACTCCCTCTAGGTTAGGGAAAAGAATAGTACCCAGAAACACCTTAGGCGGGTGGGAAACATGCGTCTCCGTAAATGCCGGAATGTGGAAAAAAATTGGGATACTTTTTCGGAATGCATGGGAAATGTATGGGAAACGCATGGAAAACATGGAATACTTATATGAAAACGTGCGAAATGCGTGAGTAACATCTAGGAAATGCAAGGAAAGCGCATGTGAAACGTGTGTGAAACTTATGAAAAATGTTTTGCAGAAATCACACACTAATGTGAGTCTAATTAGCCGCATAATCTTCTTCACTAGTTAGTCAAACTTACATTAAACCTTCTAAACCTATGATAATCCTATGTTTTTTTTTATATACGCTTCTCGGTTGCTTTCAATGAGGCTTGGTTGCTTTCAATGAGGCTTACTGCTTTATGTTGACTTCCGCCAACATGAAAAACGTTTTCTCCTTACTTGGAGCCTTTTGCTTTCCGGTCCTGCAATGGGCTATAGGGTGCATAGTGGTGCTTTATTGGAGCGATTGGAGCCTTTCATTTTTTCTGATTTGATCTGGACCGTTGGATCAAGATCGACTTGGATCGGTCAAGTGGGTAGACCGAATGGTTTGGTCGGGTTGGACCTGAGTTCGGGCCCAACGGTTGGCCCAGCAGGCCTAGGGGCTCAAATGGATAGTGCGTGAGCGGGTGCGATCCGAAGCATCGGATCGTAGTGTAACGGCTAGTGGAAGATGACCGTTGGATGGTGTCCCATCTACTCAATGGCCAAAGGCCCAAAGGGTGCGATCTGCACCATGGATGGACAATCTAGCGGTTCGGAGTTGAAAGAGATTTTACACAAGCCAACGGTCACTCCAGGATTGATCCGATCCATAGAGTCGCGATTAGACACGATCTAATGGTCAGAATTCAAACCCGCTGAAAGAATGTCCAGAAAGAGTGTTTTCCAACGGGAAAAGCCACCAGAAGCAGTAGAAAATACTCATTCTATAAAAACAATATTTTCTATAAAAACAGTAAAAAATACTCATTCTATACAGAATTCGGATTTCCAGCATAATTCTCTCTCTAAACCCCTACAAAGTTACTGTTTTTTAGAAATCCTTTCAAGTATTCCGTTTTCTGCAGAAACAGAACTCGTGGGTCTCAAATACTTGCAAAATTCAAAGGTGATTCAGGCTTGATTCCGTTCAGAACATCGTCAAGCAATTGGTTTGGAACCGGGCTTCATTGTATCTTGGAGGCGAGTTCGTGGTCCCCTTTGCACACTACTGTGGGGGCGAATATCGTCTTAAGGAGAGCGTTTACGCGCCTTGAAGCATCTTCTTATCTTCTTCTCAACCACTACACGGATAATTTCCAACAGTTATAACCAGTTAAAAACATGGCATCCACTGTCTTTAACCTAAGGTGTTATTCTTTCTTCTGGGTCCTATAATTCCTAGATATACACACGTATGAACGTGCTATCTTAATGCCTATTTGTGTGCGCAACGTAAACCAAGGCAAAGCGGTCAGCTGTAACTAGGAGCAGTGAATACCACTCCAGAAAGGATAGGGAAGAACATCATACTCCCTCTAGGTTAGGGAAAAGAATAGTAGCCGGAAACACCTTAGGCAGGTGGGAAACATGTGTCTCCGTAAATGCCAGAATGTGGAAAAAAATTGGGAAACTTTTTCGGAATGCATGGGAAATGTATGGGAAACGCGTGGAAAACATGGAATACTTATATGAAAACGTGTGAAATGCATGAGTAACATCTAGGAAATGCAAGGAAAGCACATGTGAAACATGTGTGAAACTTATGAAAAATGTTTTGCAGAAATCACAGAATAATGTGAGTCTAATTTGCCGCATAATCTTCTTCACTAGTTAGTCAAACTTACATTAAACCTTCTAAACCTATTATAATCCTATGTTTTTTTTATATACGCTTCTGGGTTGCTTTCAATGATCCACCAACATGAAAAGCGTTTTCTCCTTAATTGGAGCCTTTGTTACTAGGAGCCTTTTGCTTTCCCCATTTTCCTTTTGCTTTTAGACCTCTTGCTCTGCTTCTAGCATTCACTTTCCACTCTGGTAATTATAATCTAGATTAACTAAAAGCAGCGTCCAATATTTAGAGCCTGTTTGTTTTGTATTTTGAGAACTCGAAAACTGATTATTGGACTTAACCGTTCTCAAAATCCAAAACAAACAAGGCCTTAGTAGTGGACATGCCCTCTTAAAGTGTAAGTCCCAGACACTGATAATAAACCCAATTGGAATGATATTTGACTCTCCCATGTTTTGATAATAACATCCCATACTTTATTCTAAGCACGGTTTATATCGGCTGTTAGTAGCTTTTTTGTAATTGCCTTTTAAAGCATAAAATATAGAAAAGATCAGTTATTGAAAGGAGGGACTGTGGATACGAATGCCATTCTTCAATGGCATTACTTCTTAGATGTTGCCTATCTAAATTGAAGGCAACCAACAATAAACCTTGAAACTTTGCTTGATCATTGCTGTAATGTCTGGTGATAAAAAATACTGATACCATGTAGATTAATGGGATTGGAGGGTATATTTCATCATGGTCGACTCTTTCCTTGGCCTAGTTAGGATTGATGAAAAAAAATTTATTAGGAATTTTTTTCTTTCAAACAATTTAGAGAGAAATCATAAATTTTAGGGGGGATTTGCTAGCATCCATCGCGGAAGGCATTCTGAGGATGGTCTGTTGCATGTGAGAGCAGCCAAACAGACTCACTTTTCAACAGATTTTGTCTTCAAAAAAGGGAAAAGAGAACAGGGAGGTGATATATCTGCCCCTTTTGATTTCTTGGGGCGCCCAGCAGCAGCAGTGTACGTGGAAGTCAGCCACATTGAACCCTTCTGATGTGAAGTACATCAGCCCCTTTGCTGGGTGTCCCAAGTAATCAAAGGGCCGGATGTATCACTTCGCAAGAAAAATCTTGCAATCCAAATAAGGCCTTAACTAAAGTAATGCTTGTTCAAAAAGATTTTTCCAGATGTGGAAAAGATGGCCAACAATTTCATTCTCAAGATTGTGAGGTGCAAAAATCAGCGTCTTGAAGGACAATGAACCAGACTTGTGATGGCGCACATTATTCATGGACTCGATCACCGTACATGTGGCAATGGGTCCATGACGTACGATGATTGCCTTAACAAAAATAATGCTCGTACAAAAAGATTTTATCATTATTTTATAATATAAAAAGGAAAATGATTTCTGCCCTCCAGTGTTTTGATAAACATGCGCTCCACTTGTTTGTCGTGTAGTATTTAAAGGGATGTCAGAGGATATTACGGTTCTCAAAAAGCTCTTAAAACCCTTTAAATACTACACGACAAACAAGTAAGCTCATGTTTATCAAAACATTGGAGCGCTGAAATCATTTCCCTATAAAAAAGAAAGAAAGAAGAGGAATGCTAGATTCAGAGGCGCCCTTGCTGCCTTTGCTCTTTGCTGAAGTTAAATTAAAAGACTATGGCTCAGTGTAATTATATGCTTGGTGAATCAGAGCCATGAACCATCACAGGGCAAACTAGTACGTAGGTCTAGGTTTGATACCAAGTCGCGATCTCATTTGCAAGATTGAGGGATGTAAAAATTGATCATGAGTTAGAGGCATCTTAAGGATCATTGGATGAGCGTGGAACTAACGGCATTAAGTTAAGATTTGTGATCACTCACAATATTGATGGACCTCGTCTCGCAGCTCGTATGTATACCCTTAAGGGAGCTTTGGGTGCATAGAGAGATGTGGGAAAGCTTCCATGGCATCCAACATGATCGTCTTCCATGACGTCTAAAACTGCGATTTATAGAGGATTTCTCCTATCTGAGGTGCATATATAGAGAGAGATGTGGGAAAGCTTCAATGCCATCTAAAGCTGCAATTTGTAGGATTTATCTGATTTGAGGTGCGAATAGAGATGTGGGAAGGTTTATAAGAACAGAAACCTTAAAATGAACAATTTCACAAAAAAAAATATCTCCAAAAATGGGAATTTCAGCAGGAAAATCAAAGCTTGAGAATCTCCATAAGAAAAGAAAATCAAAGGTATCCTTATTTCGAAAAGCGTAACTAGAAATTTAAACATTTCCATAAAAATCAAAGTGATCTGCTTTTTTGAAGATCACTTGCATTCAAGTTTTTGTAATCTTCTTTGGAACAGAAAGAAAAAGGAAATATTTTGTAATCTTCTCCGCCTTGTGCGAACAAATCCACTCCTTCTCCCTTCCCTCGACGCCAAAATGCACTTTTATGTTGTTTTTTTTTTTTTTTTTTGCAACACCATTTTTGAAGGATTCCCACCCATGAAAAAATTCTTTAAAATAATTAATCAACTAGATAACTTATTATCCTAAACACTTTAGGACTTTGGGTTTATGAAGGACTGTTGAAGTATGTATCGGAGTTATTGGCTGATGAGGGTCCCGTGTTTAAAACCCAAGAAGTCCTTGATATTAAAAATCAACTTGTATGGCCAACGCCAAAAAAAAGGTTATAGACGTGTTGGGGGTTTCCACACAAAAGCAAGAAATCCCACATCAGAAACTCAAGCGGATGTATGGGCCTACGAGGGAATGGGCACCCTCCCTCTGATGGCTAGCTTTTAAGGGTGAGTTCTACCAGATTTTCCCTACAAATGGTATCGCAGCAGGGGTGTGGTAACTCTTGTGTGCTTCCGAGGACGGGAAAAGTCCCTTGGGGATGATGTTGGTAACCCCGGGTGTGCCTCCGAGGATGGAAGTTAAAGTTCCTTGAAGAAGATCTCGTAGTTCCCTCGTTGCCGCTGAGGGAATGAGCACCCTCCCTCTAATGGCTAACTTTTAAGGGTGAGTTCTACCCGGATCCCAACAACATGCATGTGGAATGGTTGCTCTAAAAATCGCATCCTAATACTGGCATGTGTTTTAAATTAGAGGATTTTTGGGACCAGTTTTAAATTAGGGGATTTGCTAGGGACCATGGCGGACAGGCTGTTGCACAGGAGAGCAGCCACATAGGCACAGATTTTGTCTTATTCATTTAGTTCATCTGAGGTGGCTGCTCTCTCATGCAACACACATAGGCACAGATTTTGTCTTATTCATTTAGTTCATCTGAGGTGGCTGCTCTCTCATGCAACAGCCCGCCCTCAAACTGCCTTAGGGATGGTCCCTAGCAAGTAGCAAATCTCTTAAATTAGAGGATATTTTAATGGGATGTTGGTTAAGTTGGGGGATTTTATTTCTGAGTCACTTTGTTTGACACTTGTCTTTTTGGCTTCTGATAGCTTCTTGAGAATTGTAAGGCGTGTATTATTCAACGCTTCTCATCTCTTGTTGTTTTAGACCAGACAAAATGGGACTCCCTTCTCTCCCACTCTAGAGTCAGAAATAAGAAAAAAAGGCCCTGTAGAACATCATTCTCGGCTTTTTTTTCATAGAACCACTGCCGAGAAAGGGCAAAGAACGTGTCCTTAATGGCCTTTAACCGGGGATTAAAATGTATAAAACAAGCTGGTTTCGTCCCATTATCAAAACATGGCCTTGCTTATTGAATAAAGTGACGTATGGTTATGAAAAGAAAGGACTGCTAATATCATTTATTTTGTGGAAATGGTATTTTCCTCCCTCTGATGGATAAAATCCCCTCCCCGCCCTAACGTTATTCGTTAGGTTTTAAAGGCAAAAGAAAAACGTTAAAGGAGTAAAGCAGGGAACCACTCTCACAGTTTACGGCGCCCGCGGGGGTGGGGAGATTATCAGCGCCCTCATTTTGTTAATTTATGATAGGACGTTACGTGAATGGATTTGCTTTCAATGGCGATACAAGTCATTTCCATGGGGAGAAGCAATCAGAGGTGCAGATTTCATATCAAATCATGACAGTCCGATGAAAGGAGAGGACATCCCCCTACACTGCTTGCCACAGGATCTGGTCGCAATCGCTTCCGAGGACTCCTCGGGTAAAATTTATTCTAGGAAATGAAGAATTTAGCTTCTTTTGTTCACTGGGTATTGTTCATTTTCTTTTGTCTCTTCCAGGCTGTGGATTGCCCCCTCTTTTGTAGCCCCACCATCGCTGATGGGTGCTTATATGTAATTCCAAGGGAGTTTGTTCCCTGTGGTGTGGCCTTCGAGCCCCCCTAACTTTGTAATCTTTTTCCATTTATGATATCTGGTTGGGGTCCTGCCTAACCCTATCTTACCAATACAAAAAAAAAAAAAAAAAAAAAGTCATTTCCATGAGGGGGACGTTCAGCTGTCCTCCTAACTCAAGCTCTTCAGTTTCAATTGGTGGCTAATATTGCTGCCATCAAAATTAGGCATTCCACCCCTATGCCACTTTTGTCCATGGTTTTAAATTTTGACCGAAATCCAAAATTCGGTCGAGACCGAAACCGAAATCACACGTACCTGTAACGCCGTTTATTTCGACCGAAATAAATTCCGTCTGAAATTTTGCTTATCCCGAAATTTTCTCCGAAATTTAAGGAATTTCACCAAACAAATCTAGATTTTTATTAATTATTTAATATCTTCCTAAAATTTCAACCGAATTCGATTTCTTTCGGCCGAAACGCAATCCGAAACCGAAATTTGAAAACATGCTTTTGTCCTCTGTGGACAAAATTCTAAATTCAAGGTAATACCGTCCTTTGTCTTATCCGGATCTAAAGGCATTCAACGGCAAAAGCGGATTTCAGGCAAGTGGAGACAAAGTAGACAACAACATTGAATAGAGAAGAGTCTCACATTTGTCATCACTCGTGACACTGATGCCCAACTTAAATACAAAAAGTTCAAATTCCCCTTTTCTTCTTGTTTATGACACTTGAAAATTAGAAAGCTTAATGTTGAAAAAGTTTGCATTTCCACCAATATGGAGAGTCCATACGTGGGCCCACGTTCTCTAGACACAGGGATAAGAGAGAAACAAAGGATATCAATACATTTCTCTTTTGAAAGGGAGGTGGTTTCTACTCACTTAATTAAGCACTTTGTTGATTGGCTATTGATACTTTTTATTAAATTGTGAGGAAAGTCAGTCTGGTCGGGTTTTCCAGAACCCTACCCTACCCGAGAAATTGCCAACCTCAAGTCGTCTCGAGTTGGGTTGGATTTTTCCACTTGCACTCATTTTACCTTGAGAATGTATGACATGAATAACATGCCATTAAGCAAAAGTGTAAGCAAGGACTTAATATTAGAGGACTTTTATCAATTAAAAAATTGCCATAAAATTTGGGTGATGATATATTCTCAACCCCGTGGATGATTCACACCCGTTATAACATGATTTGATGTCAAAAAGAGTTAAAAGTCTGCCACAATTCACGTTTAAGGAGTGCAGATCATCCTACAAGTAGGGCTGCAAACGAACTGAGCCGGATCACGAACGTGATTGGGATTGGCTCATTAAAAGATCGGCTCGGGCTCGTTCGTTTACTAAACCAGCCAGATCCGAGCTAAAAAATTAGGCTCATTAAATAAATGAGCCGAACTCGAGCTTTGTATAGTTCGGCTTGGACAAGCTCGTGAACTTTTTAGGCTCGGCTCATAAACAACCTGAGCCGAGCCAAGATGGGAAAAGAAGTGATATACTTCAAATATAATTATGAAGAATGATATTTTGGACGTTGTTAATATATATATATATATATATATATATATATATATATATATATATATATATATATATATATATATATAGAGAGAGAGAGAGAGAGAGAGAGAGAGAGGAAACTGGTGAGCTAGCTTGCCCAATCACATGGGTCCCACATTTTGGGGAGTGATCCAAACCATTCATTTGCAAGGCCTTATCATAGATAGGGGGGTTAGGATGATCCTATGGAGCTGATTTTTGGTACACCCCCCATCTATGTAAGGGACTTTCAAATGAATGGTTTGGATCATCCTAACAAAGTGGGCCCCCATGTGATTGGGCAAGCTAGTTCACCAACAGTTTCCTCATATATATATATATATATATATATATATATATATATATATATATATATATATATATATATATATAGTCCTTTTGACTTGCAAGTTGCAATTTTTAATTAATTGATGTTAATGGTATTTGTTTCATATCATATTCTTGGAATGTGTTTGGAGCTGTAAATTCCCGAGCCCGAACATGATAACGAGCTTAAGCCCAGTCTGTTCCATTTGATGAGCCGAGCCGAGCCGAGCCAGGCTCAAGTTTTGTTGAATATTTGGTGAGCCGAGCTCGAGCCCTATAGTATTAAGCTCGTCACGAACCCAAGCTGAACTCGCGCGTTTGTTCAAACTAACCGAGCCGAGCCCAAACGACCAAAGCTTGGCTCGGTTTGCAGCCCTACCTACAGGGGGAGCGAATTTATCATCTCCCTAAAATTTAATAGACCTAAACAGAAACTTGTCAATCTAGATCTTTCTATTTTCTTTTCTAAGGCTCCTCAAGTCATTAGGACAGGTAAATTTGGTTTTATTTAAGGAGTAAGATCAGAGTGAATGATTGAGATTAAAATTAGATTCATGGTTGATTTTGAGAATGTGTGTGTGCGTGTTAATTTTGTGGGATTTTTCAAGATAATATTACATTTCACGCAGCTTATGCTTCATTTTTTTAATCAAATATATTACTTCTTTTTCTTATTTGTCTGATCATTTACTTGTTTTCCACCCTAGAAGCATCTTAATCTTGCATTAAAATCAAATCTTTTTTTTTTCTTAAAGGATCCTATGTGCCGTAAACAACCATCTTTGGTGGTATAATGTCTATTTGTTAGGATTTGAAAGATTGTGACAATATTATACTAATTAAATAGTCACAAGAGCAAGTCAAGGTGGTCCATGTTGATTTCGTGCCATTTGAAGGCTAATAGGTCACTGCATCTTATAAATACCCTTTATTCTAAACTTTAATTTTGGGATTTTGTGTCTCTTCCTTTTTTTTCTTTCCTTGAAAGAGATTATGTCCCTCCAAAATCCAGATTTTAGCTTATAAAACTTAAGTTTTAACTTGTAAAATCTTTTTTTTTGAAAAGGGCAACAGAATATATATATATATATATATGTAAAAACAGAACCGAGGTGGTCCTGAAGGAATAAAGATAATACAAAGATTTAACTTGTAAAATCTAGGATTTCACAATCTTTGATTATAAAAACCTCCAAACGGACCCGGCAAAAAATGGTTCCTTGTCTTAGGCTGTGTTTGGATTACTAGAAGTCTGGAATCCGGAATCAGGATCGGCATCCTTTCTTTTCTTATTCCCTATTCACTTGTAAACATAGTGGAAAAAATAAAAATAAAAAATTCATTCCCAGCGAGAAGGAATCAGAATACCACCTCTTGGGGTGGGAAACATATTTCAGCATTTGCTCCCCGCTTTAAATCTGCACGGTGTTGATTCCACCCCTTGATTCTATTCATTTTATTAAACCAAATGTAGGAATTGAGAGCAGTCGGAATAAGACGCCGATTCCAACGCCTGATTCTAACAATCCAAACACACCTTGCATGGAAACCGGACTTTACAATGTAGTTGATAGCATATATTTCAAAATTGACCCTTGAAAAAGGAGTGTTTTATCATTTTACGAAAAATACAAGGGAGGTGGGTATGGCCCCACACAAGATTACAGCTGGTTGGTGCTTAATTCCTCTTGGACACGTGATGAGAATTGTTCTTTTTTTTATTGAAAATGAAAGAATGTTTTTCACTACTGCTGGTGCTGTTTTGAATCCAGTAAGTCAATGAACTTACTTTTCTTTTCTTCTCACGATGATTTAAAGAATGTTTTTTTCAGGGAAAAATTACCAATGGGGGACATCAAAATAAGAGAATTGTTAAGGAGGGACACACTTACGAAAATTTGTTAGAGGGTCGAAATGGGGGTTATCACATCTCTCTTAAAGGGGGCTATCACCTTCTGAATGGGGTTATCAAACTCTCAAAAGGGGATTATCAACCCTCTCTAACAATTTTTCAATAGTGGGTCCCCCATTGGCAATTCTCATATTTTGATGTCCCCCATTCGCAATTTTTCCTTTTTTCAATGTACAAAAAATCCAAGGAGGGTTTGGGTCGCAATTTTTCTAGAAGATTGGGAAAAAATTTCCATTTGAGGAAAAAAAATTGTGGCCAACAAAAGGTGGTCTGCTTTTTTTTGCGTGAAAGGTTATGAAAATATGGAGAATATTAAGAAAACCTATGCATTATGAGTAGGGGTGGCAATCCAACCGAAACCGAACCGATACCGGTTTCGGAAACCAAACCGATTCAAATTTCAAACCGAACCGTTGCCCCTGATTTCCAATGATTATGAGTAAGGGGTGGCGAAATTGGCCGAACCGAACCGAAACCGAACCAAAAATTCAAATTTTGGTTTGGTTTCAGTTCGATAGAACCAAACCAATTCAAATTTCGGTTTGGGGGTCAAACCGAACCGTTGCCACCCCTAATTCTGAGTGCCTTTTTGCACTATATATTTATAGAAAAAATTTTAGTTCCTATGAAATGCATGAAAAACACATGCTTAACTGCCTACATTTACTTGTGTTTAAAATTCAAAATACATAGACTAAAATAACTTCCTAATCTAATCTACTAGTATAATGATCCAACGGCCAGATCTTTTTATATCTAATCTATTACATTCTAACAGTGCACGATGTGTACCCATGTTTTTTTTTTTTTGCCAAAATGGAATCCCGTTTTACTAGGGTCTTTTATAAAATTTTGGCATACACATTACTTTTGTTGTAATGTCTCAAATAATTGTAATAAGGTCATTTGGAAACTTTTTATGGAAATATGTTTTTTCAAAGGACAAAAACCTAAAGTGGAGTCGGGTAGCAATTTTCCTACAAAATAGGAAAAAAATTGCATTTTAGGTCTGTTTCTTTCGATGTAAAATGGGTGATTTTGCACCCATTTTAATTAGGAAAATCAGCGTAAAATTTGTTTTATGCCCATTTCACTTCGAAAGTTATAAAACTAATCAAACCAAACTTAGAGAATGGAACAAATCTTTGTATTTCTGCAGATAACTCTATTACACTTTCTGTGTGTTTACAATGATTACAAGAGGTGTATATATAGAAGAAAGGTAAAACAGAAAAGTAAGAGATAAGGCTAAGCTGTAATATTTACAGTTGGAGTAAAATTAGGATGAAGAAGTTGAATGAGTGAAGAACTCTTTTCAAATTTGAATGAGAAGAGTCTGAGTTGTAATCTGTAATATCCTTAATAGAAAGAAATGGAGCTTTTGGGAAAATAATTCATGAAAATGAGTTAGCCAAATGCCGGAAAACGTGGAAGTTATATTTGTTTTACAAGACTTCTATAAAGTGAGTTTGAAATTCGTTTCCTTGCAAAAGGTGGTGTAGCCTTTAACTTTTTCCGTTTTAGCTTTAGTCAAAGAAATGCTGAGTGATGCTTCCATCCATTTTGGAGAGCTACTATGAAAATAGAGGCTGTTTCACTGCGTCCCAAATCAACCCATTCACTTATTTGAGCTTGGGCGGCTCCGTTTGGTTGCCGGAATTTTTTGGTTCATGGGACTTTTGTGGAATTTCTGCAGGAAACCCACATCTGGTTGCTAGGCCCAAAATAATCCCAGGAACCAAAATAACCTCGCACGAAACCCTACCCTAGAAAAAAAAATACTCCCAGGAACCAAAAATAAGCTTGCAGAAGAACTTTTTTTCTTCTCAACAGTTCAAGCAACCAAACAAAGTTATTTTTTTCCCCACCATAGTCCGATCAACCAAACAAGGGATTTTTATTTTACCGGGATACTTCCAAGGAGTTTTTTTTCCACCAATCTCTCAGGAAGTTTTTTGTTCCACAGAAATCTCAAGAACCAAAAAAATTCCGGCAGCCAAACGGAGCAGGGTTTTCTAGTCTCAGCCATTCACAAAAAAAGTAATTGGGTTGCAGAGGCGCCCTTATTGGATCGTGCATTAATTATTTCCTTACTTTTACATTTTTCAGTGGGGGCACCGTGTTGCGGCTGATTTTTGCACGGGCGCCCTTCATTTTATCATTTCTCTTTTTAGTTTGCTCGTGAATATATATTAATCCTAGCATAAATCTTACAAACCGTAAACCCTGTCTCTACAATCGAATTATTCCTATTTTCATAATTTTTAGATTGTGTAAGTAAATATAGACTTATTTATAATATAGTCCTCTAATATTCTAAACTAGAAGATCTATCTTCAGATTACGGGCTTCTTACTATGTTCATCTTACATTAGCTAAAAGGTAAAGTCACTTGAACTAAGCATGCTCCAGATAACGTTTAGGTGTTACAAGAGTGTCTTACAAGTGGCATGCATTTGCAACATGTTTCCTGACTTTTGATTGAAGTTAACAAGTTGAAGATGGTTGCCCCGATGACGTATGCAATTAACATTATAATACTCAAATCACGTCGAACTTTTCAATGGGAAGAACTTAAGAAGGAGACTCGGAAAAACAGATTTCTTTCTCAATCTATTAAAATAAAAGTGATTTTAGATGAATATCTGAGATAGCATGAAATACTTCAACCCTAACCGGAGCGACTCGAGCCTTGAGTTGAGAAGAGTAACCCAATCTGCCTCTAAATCTCTGTTATGATCCTGAGTGAGGGTTCTCGCCTGGGAATGGCACTGTGGAACCCAACCTATGGAGAGGACTACCTAGAAAGAGCTACCTAGTAAAAGTCATAATGAAAGCTGCCAAAGTGAAATTGACATAGAGTGGGCCACCGTGGCGACCTGTGGGAAGGACTAACTAGAAAAAGGGCCAGAGTGAAAGCCTTCACAGAGTTGGCTGTCTGGGACGGCGGATGTGAAAGCGTGGTGGACTATTAAGATTTTGAGTGGGGACTCGCCTAGGTATGGGACTGGGTGGGACCCAACCTAGTATGAGACAAGTTTAAAGGACCTTGCCTAATGCATTCCATCAGCTCTGAAGCTTATGATGTATTGGTAAGGTACCTAACAATCTCTCAATCCTAACCCAATCCAAATTGGGTGGGTTAAAACATATAAAAATAAATAATAGGTTCTGGGTTGACTCACTGGGCTTGGGTACGTTGCAATAAAATCACAACCCAACGCCTCAATCCTAACCCAACCCGAAATTCAATCAGGTCGACTTTTTCCAACCCTACCCGAGGAAAGGCCAATCCGATCAAAACCGACATCGGATTGAACCCATCGGGTTTGGTTTGAGCCCAACCCAAGTTGCACCCCTCATCCAAGGCTTGAAAGCACAAAGCACCTTCTAAGTGAGACACAGGCAGATGCCCAAAAAGGACAAAGTTATAGACCACATACTATTAAGAAAAAAGGGAACAATACACTTAGACCCCCTGTGGTTTTTGACATATTCAACTTAACCCCTAATGTTTAAAACGTTACAAGTAGACTCCCTGTGGTTTCAATTTGTGTAAGGTAGACCCCTCAGTTGACGATTCGTCCACAGATTGAAGGGTTAGAATGATCCAATGAGGCTGATTTTTAAGGCACACCCTATCTATGTCAGGGCCCATCAAATGAACGCTTTGGTTCTTCCAAACAATGTGGGCCCACTGTGTTTTTGGTAGTGTTTGAATTCAATCTATGGACAAATCGTCAACTGGGGGGTCTACCTTACACAAATTGAAACCACAGGAGGTCTACTTGTAACGTTTTAAACATTAGGGGTTAAGTTGAATGTGTCAGAAACCACAGGGGGTCTAAATGTATTTTCCCCCAAAAAAAAATCTAACTCATCTAGATGGTCAACACCACGAGAGAAAGATCTGGATATTCTGGATTTTATAGCGTCAATTTTGGGCCGAATTTGACACAAATGTTGGTGTATAATTCACCTCTCAAAGATCATTTTTGTCGCTTTTTAGACTTTACACCCCTACTCGTATGGAAATAAACAAAAAACAGAGGCGGCTCTACTCTACCATTGACTCATTGAGGAGCCTTTTCATTTACGCCACTTTTGTCATATTTTAGAAAGCAAGGTGTGTAGAAGTTTAACATGCGAGACAAAGAGGGTGGCAATATCAATGAGGGAGACAGGGACCCAATGAAAAGCAACAAACAGTAGTTGGGTCACATTTATTTTGGCTGGTATATGCCATCATTTGTGTGGGTGAGAAGAGAACGTGGTGGGGCCCACTTACTTTATGAAAGAGAAAAGGCACTTCTTGGACTTTCCTTCAACAACCCCATGCGAGACAAATGCATTGTCCATGTCAACACTCAAACCCACTTTTTGTGGCTCAGCTCTTTATGACACAATTTTGCCATTAATATCATCACCAGTAGAAATGAATAAAAATCCTAAAAGGAAAGAGGATACCCAAATGAGTGCTATTATCAATTCGAGGGAGTGCGGATATCGTTTTCTTAATTTTTCTAATGCATTTATGAAAGAAAATTTCTTAAACGAAAGTCACAGTTACTCTGCCTAAAAGACATTAATTGGGCCCCGTTGTAGTCAACTCAACCCAACTCAACTCAATTAAGCCCTTCTCCCAAACTAGTTGGGGTCGGCTAGTGAATCCTTTAGAAAATTTTCATGAAGAATGTGAAAGAACCTACCAGGCTCAAATTAACTAAATCTAATCCTGACACTAGTTGGGTTCCTCTACGTGGATTATTTTCTTCCATTATCTTCTATGAAATTGGGCCCCATTATGCCTCAACTAATTTATGTAATCAGATCCGTGGATTCAAAGTGTAACCTTAATTTTGGCAAAATGCGTTTGAGTATACCTTGATCTAAATGATCTTAAACCCTTGATCTGTCATGTGCTTCTATCAAGAAACGATGAGCCATTGATTTTTGTTGCGCTTCATCTTATGCCTAGGACATCCGTTTGGAATGGGCTCAAGACCATGTGGGTCGGCTACTCGTCTCATGATGTTCTACAAGATCAACGGACTTGATTTCCTACGTAGGACCAAGAAATTGACTTTTAACTTTGCTTGAAAAAGTGGTTTCACTGATTATGGCTTAGTTAGAGGGATATTATTATAGGTTGAAGTTCCCTTTAAATAAAACTTGAAGTGTGATCGTTCAAGTTACTTTTTTCATACGTTATCAAACAACAAAAAAGCATAAAATTATTGGAATGTTTTTCATTCACAAACTTTTATAGAAAATTCATGCAATTCAAATCGTGCCTAAATACAACACCATTTCATTTTGAAGAAAATACTCTATGATCGACGTTTTCATGAAATTTTGATTTAGCCTTCCAAATTCTTATAACAAAAAGGACCCTGACTTCATAGGGATATAAAAACAAAAAAAAATAAAAATGAATATTATGATTTAGGGGTTTTTTAATTATTATTTTTTACTAATGAACAGTCTCAATCCTCTTTTCCTTCCTATATAGAGAGAGAGGAATAATATCCATTCTCCCTTGTTTGGATAATTAGGCTCCTCATTCTTTTAGGGCAATGATAAATGCGCCCCTTTTCATTACTTAGACACCCAGCTGCAGTGTATCTGGCAATCAGGTCGGTTGAATCCTTCCCATGTGAATTGTGAAGTACATCAGCCCCTCTACAGTCATATAGATACACTGCATTGCATCTGGGTGTCCAGAGTAATGGACTGGACCCGGACGCATTTATCACTTCCCTTCCTTTAACCACTATTTTTATCTTAAGTATCGTACTGACTTTTAAAGGCTAATTAGAAAATTGCAAATAATTAAAGAGTAGAGTGCGAACATTGAAATCAGGGAGTGTGGATCTTAAATCCCATATTAAGTAAAGAGTGGGAGTGCCATTATTGAAATCAGGAAGTGTGGATATCAATTCCAATTATTTTTTGGCTATATAAGTCATCAGACCCCAAACAGTAAATACTAAAACTAGCTAGCTCTCTCTCTCTCTCTCTCTCCTTGTTTCCTTCTCTTTGCCAAGATGGTGATGCTGGAGAATGGCCTTTCACTGGCCATAAACACCAAGTTCATGGGTTCTGGTGAAGAAACTGTGATTCTGGCTCATGGGTATGGTGGAGATCAGACTATATGGGAGAAAATCGTCCCCCACTTGACTAAAAAATACAGAGTCTTACTCTTTGATTGGAATTTTTCCCCTGATTCAAAACTCGTCGAGCCCTCAAAGGATTCTTATTCTTTTGAAGCTTTCTCAGATGATCTCATATCTCTTGTGGATGAGTTGAAGTTGAAGAGGTTTGTGTTTATTGGACACTCCATGTCCGGGATGATTGGATGCATAGCCTCCATTAAAAGACCTGAGCTCTTTCAAAGCCTCATACTCCTTGGAGCTTCTCCCAGGTAAAAATTTCATTTTCCCTCTCTCTCTCTCTCTCTCTCTCTCTCTCTCTCCATATATAGGGGACCGATATCATCTGATAATGGTACTCTAGTCTCCACTACTTATTAACCGGTTTTTATTAACAATTGACAGTATTTTGGGAAGGTCACTGATATTGGCAGTACCATATTCTGAAAAATACAATAACTCATCTTGTCTTTTATTATTTAAATAGCTGTTAAAGGTTATTTAAATTCCCAAAAAAGCTCTCACAACCCACAAGCCAATAAAAGAAGAACTGTCAAAGCTTATGAGTTATGAGTTTATGACTACTTTTTTTAGATTACAAGGGGCTGTCCCAAGTTTTTTTTTTAAAAAGGGTGAATATATCATTTCCCTTTAAAAAGTGCACAAAGTAAGAAGTGGAGTGCCATTATTGAAACACAGGGTGCCGATATCAATTTTCCATTAATGTATATAGAAAAATGCTAAAAAGACTAGCTGGGTTCCAAATCTATTTAATAGCATCAATTTGTTGGACCAGAGTAAAAAGACACCTTGATGAGATGATCTTAAATCCTTTCTTAGGTTTTTTGCCAAAAAAAATCGTTTATCTAACACATGGGATGTCTCTTCCTTGTGGGACCAAGACCATGTGGGCCACTTCATGATGTTGTACGATATCAACGATCTTGATTGCACAAAAATATCTCCCGTCTTGGTCCTCTTGGACCTTAGAATTGATCAACACCACTAGAATTTATTGCGTCGATAGAGATGGTATTGTCTGCTTAGCGGTTCTCATATATGATAGTATTTCCTATCATCATAATTAAAATAGGGAAATGATATCAGCACAACCATGTTTTAATGATTGCACTAACTCATCTTGTTTTTATTATTTAAAGAGCTGTCAAAGGTTATTACAGTTCCCAAAAAGCTCTAACAAGCCTCATAAAAAAGAAAAGGCAAGTTGAGTCTGTGCAATCATTAAAACATGGTTGTGCTGATATCATTTCCCCAAAAATAATATATATATTTTGAATTTTTATATGATACTATATTTATATTTCATTCTTGTTTCATCGGAGAAACCATATGAAGACAGCCTTGTTCTAAGGTTTGTCCCAAACAGCCCTCATAAAATGACAAAAATTAACTCATGAAATGATATCAAAATGAGGAGGACTGCCAGGGAAACCGCTTACAAGACTATGTCTTCGAGCTCTTTTTCATTTTTTACTCTATGGTACTATTACATTATTTTATTAAAAGGGTATAGTATTGTTCATCCATAAAGCATTTCCAACTATATTCGGTTCTCTTATTTTATTTATACCTTTGGAAAAGAATATCAAAACCATGGTCTTAAATTTCGACCGAAATCCAAAATTTCAGATTTCGGCGGAGACCGACATCGAAATTGATGAAAACCGAAGCCGAAATTTCCGTTTTTCCGAAATTTGACGCAAAAAATCCTTTATTTTTTAATATTAAATTAATATATCATTTGCTACATTTTATTGTACTAGTACTAGTAATTTAGTGAAGGCACGGCACATGCACGCACAAAGCAAAAATGTGTGATTAAGCTTGATACAATTTTAGGGCATAGATGATTGTGCGATGCTGATGTTCTATATTTTTACAAGGCGGCAAATAGAATAAATAAATCCACCAAAATTAAAAAGTCAAAGGGTGATGATAAATGCACCCCTTTTAAGTTTTAACCACGTAGGTCATCTAATAATGGCTCATGTTTGAAAACCATGAAAATTTATGGGAAGTGATATATTCAACCCCTTTTATTCCCCGAGTCACCCCCTTGTAGTGGAAAAAAAGGTAACACTAGGGGGTGTCCCGGGGAAGAAAAGGCTGTGAATGTATAATTTCGTGCAACTATAAGTGGGGTCCATTATAATCGGGTCCCAATTAGGAAATTATTGCCACGTGTAGGGTGTATTTATTATCTTAATAAAAATACAAGGATTTTCATTAAAAATGGTCATTAATGACAAGTTGCGTAGGTGGCATAAAGGGGGGGGGGGCTTTTCCGCGTCGTTCCAAACAGCTTTTCCTCCAGCCTTGTCTTCTTGTCCTGATCTTTGTCTTTTCAATACGGATAAGTAACTTTCTGATGACGAAAGTGGATACACCAAGAAATGGTATATATACGTACTGTAACTATGACATATATACGCACTGTAATGGGTATTGATATTGGCACTACCATGTTTTGATAATTGTACAAACTCAGCTTGTCTTTACCTTTTAATGGGCTTCTAAGAGCTTTTTGGGATCTACATTAACCTTTCACAGCTGTTTTGATAATAAAAGGGAAGTTGAATTAGTGCAATTATCAAAACATGGTAGTGCCAGTATCAGTAGCCCGTCTAATAACTGCACTAATTACTTTCTCAAATATTTCATTGTGGTGAGAGTATTTCCAAGGTATGACACTGAATTGAGAACGATAGGATAGACAGTCACCATCAGGATTAACGCTAAAGATCAATCTTGGGCCCATAAGGTAACATGCGTGTGCAATCTAGACCGGTGATGTTGTAGAGCATCATGAATAAATAATGGTCTTGGTCTTGGTCCCACGCCGAATGGACATCTCATGTGTAAGATAAAGCATCACAAAAATCAACAGTGTAGATTTTAGATTTTCTTGGCAGAACCCTAATGCTCTGTATGGTTGCCAGGTTTTTTTTGTTCCCGGGAGTTGTGTGGGAGAAAAAAAATACCCTGGGAGATAGGTGGGAAAAAAAAAGTCCTGGAAGTATCCTGGTAAAATAAAAATCCCATGTTTGGTTATGTGGGAGAAAAAAATGCCCTGGGAGATATGGTGGGAAAAAAAAAAACCTTTGTTTGGTTGCTTGAACTGTTGGGTAGAAAAAAATTCTTCTCAAGCTTATTTTTGGTTCTTGAGTTTATTTTTGTTCCTGGGGTTATCTTGGGATGGGATGAAAAGGCAATCATTACAAAAGTGGGATTAAAAAATTCACCCCACAAGTAATCATTACAAGAGTGGGATTAAAATAAACCTAGTGCTAAAAGGCAATCAAACATGGGATGGGACCAAAATTTAACTTACTCTCCCACAAAACTCCCAGGAACAAAAAAAACCTGGCAACCAAACAGAGGTAAAGGAAGCATAATGGATCAAGGGCCAGGATCAGTGTGATTCTTGTACTAGATGAGTAGATGTGGCACACAAAAGATTGTTGCTCTTAAAATATACATCACACCCACAAATCATGGCACATAACAAATGATCTAGACCGTTCAATAAATAGGGCACCTATCAAACCCAAAATCGTGACAATCGAATGATCCTAACCATTTGATCAATTGAATTTTTCTGCAGCATATTGCCCACAACTCATTTTTCACAAAACTATTCCTTTGTTTAATTAATTTATTTTGCAGGTACTTGAATTCAGAAGACTATGAAGGAGGTTTGGATAGATCAGTGGTTGAGGACATCTTATCCAACATAGAATCCAATTTCCAGACATGGTGTTTGAGCTTTTCTGCTGTTGCTATGGGTGTCAATGACCCTTTATCCATTGACAAGTTTGGAAAGAGTTTGCAGAAAATGAGGCCTGATATAGCACTTTTGGTTGGAAAAAACATCTTTTTGGGAGACCATAGAGATGTTCTTGAGAAAGTTGAAGTCCCATGCACTATAATACAGACCACTAATGATGTTGTAGTTCCAATCTCTGTTTCTCACTACATGAAGAGCAAAATAAAAGGGAAAACATCAATAGAGATCATTGAAGCAGATGGGCATTTCCCGCAGCTCACTGCTCATCAATTGCTCATTGATGCTCTTGATAGAGTCTTGGGTTTTGACTCTGATTAGGTGGATTTTTGTTTTGAAGTTTAATAGAAGTATAGAAGAAAACTCTCTAGATATTGGGTTGTTGGATGTTCTGTTTAATGTAATGTTTGAAGTAGATATATGTAGAGTTAGTAGGATTTTATATGTGGGTTAGTTTGTGGTGGTTTGTGATTGTTAAATGTTGTCTAAGTAGCTTAAGAAAAGTTTTGGGATTGGTGTGGAATCCTGAAAAGTGTGGTAAAATAGAACTATATGTTATTGAATCATATGATTTGTGGTTGTTACACTGGTTTTACTGTAGTTGTTTAGATAGCATGGATCTTTTCTTTTAATTACTGGTATTTTTATTGTTTGATGCAGTGTTTGAAATAGAAATATGTAGACTATATAGGATTCTAGATGTGGGTTAGTTTGTGAGGGTTAAAGGTTGTCTAAGTAGCTCAAGCTAATGGGCGTAAAATTTGTTTTATGTCCCTTCTACTTAGAAAGAAAATTACGAAAAAGTATTGGACTGGTGTGGAATTCTGAAAAGTGCGGAAAAATAAGAAGTACATGTTACTGAATCACATAGGATTTGGAGTTGTTAAACCTGTTTACTGTAGTTGTTGAGATAGCTTGGCTCTTTTCTTTTTATTTGGGCCCCGTTTGGGTGAGATTTATTTATTATTATTATTATTATTATTATTATTTTGATTATCGTACGAGAATTACAAGGATATCAAGAAACCCCACTCAAATCCGCTTAAACATTCCCTCCTTCTCTCACTACACCCATGTGAGCCTCTTGTGTCCTTTTCCCTACACTATGTTTTACTAAAAGACCTTACATATTATGGTCTTCCTAAAACCCTAGCAACCATGAAATTTTCTTTCATGTAATATTAGTTTACCAAGTGTTGAGAGAGGACTTGGGAGAGTGGGAGTGGGAGTGGGAGTGGGAGTGGAGATGGCCCAGCTGGAAAAATAGGAAAAACAAAAACTCTATTTTGAATAGAGTTTTTCTTTTCCCTGTTTTTCAACCACTTCTCACCCTCTCCACACTGATGCATTCTCAATTCTCTCCCTTTCCCACCCTCATTGCTTCTCTCCCATCACCTGATAAAATAATATTTTATGGAAAAACTTTCATGCCTGCCAAATGTGGCCTAAGGTGCTTTTTGGATAGCAGCAATTTTCTAGAAAAGTTTGGAAAAGAAAAAGGTTTCCAAAATTTCCTGCTTTTCCATTGTTTGGTAACACATGGAAAGAATTAACTTGAACCACTACAGTTCAAGTTTTATCAAGAGAGACTTTCATTTTATAATGATAACCCTCTAAATAACCCATAATCATTATCATTTCCCGCTAAAATATGGAAGCAAAAAATATTTCCTGAGAAGATAAAATTCTGCAATAAATGTTTTTCCTGCAATCCTAATAAGGCCCTGTTAATTTTGGATTTTGAGTCCAAATTCATTATCATTTCCTGCTAAATTATGGAAGCAAAATAAAATCCTTCAATAAATGTTTTTCCTGCAATTTTCACCATCTTTTGGTGCAAATATCTCTGATTTCCGTTGCCATTTGTGTGCTTATGTTTGCCATTATCTTCCTTGTAGAGGACTTTCACTTTCTAGGCAACAAATCAACCACAAAAACACAGCTCTAACACCTTTCCACCAATAAAAAATCCGACCAGCAAAATCAGACCAAAACCATAATTAGGAGTAAAGATGAAAAATAAAGGTGGTGAATTTTTCGCCCCAACTGTAGGATAATGTGCCCCTCTTTTAACGTGATTTAAAGCACAGGGGGCAAAATAAGGTCGCATTATCCTACCGAGGGGGCAAAAAAATCATCTCCCTAAAATAACCATGCAATAATTGCAAATGAACAACACAGAAAGAGAACACCTTTTTTTAAAAATAAAGTTTCAGAGTTCCATATGGCCACCTAATAAAATTTACAGCAAGCCTAAGATATATTTGTTAGAATATGTGTGTGAGATCCAACGGTTGGATTGGGTTAAGATCTCACCGTTGGATCATCTTAGAGGTAGATTGGGTAAGTTGGCTAAATGAAGCAACTAGATAAATTAGCCAAGTGGATTAGAAGAGGCAAGCAAGAGAGAATAGGAAAGTAGATTTGATTAGGATTATTTCTTTCTATAATTATCTTAATTCCATTCTATGTTTATCATGTAAGTGCTCTATATAAGCACACCTTGAGATTATTGTAAAGCATCCAAGAAATCCAAGATTAGTGAAAATCTCCAAAATTCTTCATGGTATCAGAGCAAGCGATCCCCTTGGCCTGAGCAAAACCCTAGAAATTCTGTTCTCTGGCGGACGGCAGATCTAGCCGTCCGCCCGGCCCCATTAGATCTAGGAAACCATTGTTTCCTCCTGCAAACTTCAACCTCTTTTCCATGTGTACATCTTTCTTAGACCCGCCTACAAATACCTTGTGGCGTCTCACGCCAATCTCTTCTCTTCCTCCCAGACCAAGCTCCCTTTGTCTTCACTTTGTTTCCCTGTTCTTCTTGTAAAACTGTAGCAACGAGGCACGTTAGGCTGCAGCCCATCCTTCCTGGTGGTGCTATCTTTGTTGGCTTTGGTATTGTGGGCATGAGAACTCACCATCGACATTACTATTGCCGGCAATGGAATCCGGCATAGGTTTCGGAGTGCCGTTCCTGGTCATGCCCAAACCATGTTTTAATGATTGCACTAACTCATCTTGTTTTTATTATTTAAAGAGCTGTCAAAGGTTATTACAGTTCCCAAAAAGCTCTAACAAGCCTCATAAAAAAGAAAAGGCAAGTTGAGTCTGTGCAATCATTAAAACATGGTTGTGCTGATATCATTTCCCCAAAAATAATATATATATTTTGAATTTTTATATGATACTATATTTATATTTCATTCTTGTTTCATCGGAGAAACACTAAGTGGGGTCCATTATAATCGGGTCCCAATTAGGGAATTATTGCCACGTGTAGGGTGTATTTATTATCTTAATAAAAATACAAGGATTTTCATTAAAAATGGTCATTAATGACAAGTTGCGTAGGTGGCATAAAGGGGGGGGGCTTTTCCGCGTCGTTCCAAACAGCTTTTCCTCAAGCCTTGTCTTTTTGTCCTGATCTTTGTCTTTTCAATACGGATAAGTAACTTTCTGATGACGAAAGTGGATACACCAAGAAATGGTATATATACGTACTGTAACTATGACATATATACGCACTGTAATGGGTATTGATATTGGCACTACCATGTTTTGATAATTGTACAAACTCAGCTTGTCTTTACCTTTTAATGGGCTTCTAAGAGCTTTTTGGGATCTACATTAACCTTTCACAGCTGTTTTGATAATAAAAGGGAAGTTGAATTAGTGCAATTATCAAAACATGGTAGTGCCAGTATCAGTAGCCCGCCTAATAACTGCACTAATTACTTTCTCAAATATTTCATTGTGGTGAGAGTATTTCCAAGGTATGACACTGAATTGAGACGATAGGATAGACAGTCACCATCAGGATTAACGCTAAAGATCAATCTTGGGCCCATAAGGTAACATGCGTGTGCAATCTAGACCGGTGATGTTGTAGAGCATCATGAATAAATAATGGTCTTGGTCTTGGTCCCACGCCGAATGGACATCTCATGCGTAAGATAAAGCATCACAAAAATCAACAGTGTAGATTTTAGATTTTCTTGGCAGAACCCTAATGCTCTGTATGGTTGCCAGGTTTTTTTTGTTCCCGGGAGTTGTGTGGGAGAAAAAAAATACCCTGGGAGATAGGTGGGAAAAAAAAAGTCCTGGAAGTATCCTGGTAAAATAAAAATCCCATGTTTGGTTATGTGGGAGAAAAAAATACCCTGGGAGATATGGTGGGAAAAAAAAAAACCTTTGTTTGGTTGCTTGAACTGTTGGGTAGAAAAAAATTCTTCTCAAGCTTATTTTTGGTTCTTGAGTTTATTTTTGTTCCTGGGGTTATCTTGGGATGAGATGAAAAGGCAATCATTACAAAAGTGGGATTAAAAAATTCACCCCACAAGTAATCATTACAAGAGTGGGATTAAAATAAACCTAGTGCTAAAAGGCAATCAAACATGGGATGGGACCAAAATTTAACTTACTCTCCCACAAAACTCCCAGGAACAAAAAAAACCTGGCAACCAAACAGAGGTAAAGGAAGCATAATGGATCAAGGGCCAGGATCAGTGTGATTCTTGTACGAGATGAGTAGATGTGGCACACAAAAGATTGTTGCTCTTAAAATATACATCACACCCACAAATCATGGCACATAACAAATGATCTAGACCGTTCAATAAATAGGGCACCTATCAAACCCAAAATCGTGACAATCGAATGATCCTAACCATTTGATCAATTGAATTTTTCTGCAGCATATTGTCCACAACTCATTTTTCACAAAACTATTCCTTTGTTTAATTAATTTATTTTGCAGGTACTTGAATTCAGAAGACTATGAAGGAGGTTTGGATAGATCAGTGGTTGAGGACATCTTATCCAACATAGAATCCAATTTCCAGACATGGTGTTTGAGCTTTTCTGCTGTTGCTATGGGTGTCAATGACCCTTTATCCATTGACAAGTTTGGAAAGAGTTTGCAGAAAATGAGGCCTGATATAGCACTTTTGGTTGGAAAAAACATCTTTTTGGGAGACCATAGAGATGTTCTTGAGAAAGTTGAAGTCCCATGCACTATAATACAGACCACTAATGATGTTGTAGTTCCAATCTCTGTTTCTCACTACATGAAGAGCAAAATAAAAGGGAAAACATCAATAGAGATCATTGAAGCAGATGGGCATTTCCCGCAGCTCACTGCTCATCAATTGCTCATTGATGCTCTTGATAGAGTCTTGGGTTTTGACTCTGATTAGGTGGATTTTTGTTTTGAAGTTTAATAGAAGTATAGAAGAAAACTCTCTAGATATTGGGTTGTTGGATGTTCTGTTTAATGTAATGTTTGAAGTAGATATATGTAGAGTTAGTAGGATTTTATATGTGGGTTAGTTTGTGGTGGTTTGTGATTGTTAAATGTTGTCTAAGTAGCTTAGGAAAAGTTTTGGGATTGGTGTGGAATCCTGAAAAGTGTGGTAAAATAGAACTATATGTTATTGAATCATATGATTTGTGGTTGTTACACTGGTTTTACTGTAGTTGTTTAGATAGCATGGATCTTTTCTTTTAATTACTGGTATTTTTATTGTTTGATGCCGTGTTTGAAATAGAAATATGTAGACTATATAGGATTCTAGATGTGGGTTAGTTTGTGAGTGTTAAAGGTTGTCTAAGTAGCTCAAGCTAATGGGCGTAAAATTTGTTTTATGTCCCTTCTACTTAGAAAGAAAATTACGAAAAAGTATTGGACTGGTGTGGAATTCTGAAAAGTGCGGAAAAATAAGAAGTACATGTTACTGAATCACATAGGATTTGGAGTTGTTAAACCTGTTTACTGTAGTTGTTGAGATAGCTTGGCTCTTTTCTTTTTATTTGGGCCCCGTTTGGGTGAGATTTATTTATTATTATTATTATTATTATTATTATTTTGATTATCGTACGAGAATTACAAGGATATCAAGAAACCCCACTCAAATCCGCTTAAACATTCCCTCCTTCTCTCACTACACCCATGTGAGCCTCTTGTGTCCTTTTCCCTACACTATGTTTTACTAAAAGACCTTACATATTATGGTCTTCCTAAAACCCTAGCAACCATGAAATTTTCTTTCATGTAATATTAGTTTACCAAGTGTTGAGAGAGGACTTGGGAGAGTGGGAGTGGGAGTGGGAGTGGGAGTGGAGATGGCCCAGCTGGAAAAATAGGAAAAACAAAAACTCTATTTTGAATAGAGTTTTTCTTTTCCCTGTTTTTCAACCACTTCTCACCCTCTCCACACTGATGCATTCTCAATTCTCTCCCTTTCCCACCCTCATTGCTTCTCTCCCATCACCTGATAAAATAATATTTTATGGAAAAACTTTCATGCCTGCCAAATGTGGCCTAAGGTGCTTTTTGGATAGCAGCAATTTTCTAGAAAAGTTTGGAAAAGAAAAAGGTTTCCAAAATTTCCTGCTTTTCCATTGTTTGGTAACACATGGAAAGAATTAACTTGAACCACTACAGTTCAAGTTTTATCAAGAGAGACTTTCATTTTATAATGATAACCGTCTAAATAACCCATAATCATTATCATTTCCCGCTAATATATGGAAGCAAAAAATATTTCCTGAGAAGATAAAATTCTGCAATAAATGTTTTTCCTGCAATCCTAATAGGGCCCTGTTAATTTTGGATTTTGAGTCCAAATTCATTATCATTTCCTGCTAAATTATGGAAGCAAAATAAAATCCTTCAATAAATGTTTTTCCTGCAATTTTCACCATCTTTTGGTGCAAATATCTCTGATTTCCGTTGCCATTTGTGTGCTTATGTTTGCCATTATCTTCCTTGTAGAGGACTTTCACTTTCTAGGCAACAAATCAACCACAAAAACACAGCTCTAACACCTTTCCACCAATAAAAAATCCGACCAGCAAAATCAGACCAAAACCATAATTAGGAGTAAAGATGAAAAATAAAGGTGGTGAATTTTTCGCCCCAACTGTAGGATAATGTGCCCCTCTTTTAACGTGATTTAACGCACAGGGGGCAAAATAAGGTCGCATTATCCTACCGAGGGGGCAAAAAAATCATCTCCCTAAAATAACCATGCAATAATTGCAAATGAACAACACAGAAAGAGAACACCTTTTTTTTAAAATAAAGTTTCAGAGTTCCATATGGCCACCTAATAAAATTTACAGCAAGCCTAAGATATATTGTCCAGCTATAGAGACCAATAATCAGTTATGGACTCACAATCGGTTTTCAGAATCCAAAACAAACAGAGCCGCCTAATGCTCAGCAAAAGTTGCATGCAGGGGAAATGAACTTGACCTGTTCACCATGACCTCACACTAAACACAACCAAGAATTTCCTGTGTTTGACGAAATCAAGAATCCAAAAATGCAACAATACAGACAGTTCAGTCTCTGCTTTGGTGTTATATACTTACAGTTTTCTTTTCGGTGTATTTTTGGCCATAGAACATATCAAGATACAACCTTTCACAGGATCATCTCCCACCTGTACAAATGGCCACAAAGTACATTGCCAATATCATCACCATTGATATTCAAAATTCAAAGACAAAGGGTCAGATTTAGCAAGTGTAGTAGTATAATTCCACCAATTTCTCTATCATTGGCAAACAATTTTTTTAGAATGGGGTGAAGAAATATGTAGGAACAAAATTAAATACAGAGACTAGCAACACTAATTCTATACACCTTTTCTTGTATACCAGCGGATGAGTAAATTAGTCCATGAGTAAATCAGCCGATGTGGACAAAAGTTGCCCATCAATGAGTACACATCTGCACTGTTAAAAACTCACTTCAAATCCATCGCTACTGACGAAATATACCACATTGCCTCCATTTGAGAATCATTGGGGGGAAGATGCATCTAGTCATTCCTTCGCCACAAGACCTTCAAAGCCTGCGCATCTAGTCATTCCTTCGCCACCATGGCCGGAGCCGAAGATTCCATCCAAGGAATGTATTCCCCAACGGCCTCGCAGTCATCACACTCGATCGACCTAAGGCTCTCAACGCCATGAATCTAGGTTTTCTTCTTCTTCTTCTTCTTCTTCTTCTAGCTCCGTTATATTTTTTTTACCGATTTCTCGAATTTCAGTAGATAGGGTAGAGTTTCATTCTTGTACGATGTTTTCGAGCTAGGTTTTTCATAATCCTACGTTTTGATAGCTGGAAGACCTGGATTTATCCATATCTGGGTTGCATGAAGGAAAATTCAGCTTTGTTTCTTTTGTTTTGTCCAAAGTTTTTATGAAATTGAGTTTTGTTGAGATCTTTGAGGATGTGGCAGAGTTTGGTTTTGGAGATAGTGTTTTTATGTTCTTGGTTTTAGCATCATACGAGCTGTTATTTTACTTGCATTTTTTAAATTTATTTGGCGTGTTTTTTTTTTTCATGGAATTTATTCGCTAATATTTTTAATGGAAATGAGTTTGCAGAGGTTTTCTAGCTAGGTTTTGATAGCTGGAAGACCTGGTATTGCATGAAGGAAATTTACCTTTTCTTTTCTTTTCGTTTTCTCCATAGATTTTATGAAATTGAGTTGTTGAGATCTTTGAGAATGTGTCAGAGTTTGCTTTTGGAGCTAGTTTTTGTATGTTCTTGGTTTTATTATCATATGAGTGGTTAATTTATGTGCATTTATTAATGTATTTGGCGTGTTATTGATTTCCTAATGGAAATGAGTTTGTAGATAAGGTATTGGAGGTAGGGATTTTGATGGAGATTCTATTGTTGGATGTGATTGTTTTGGATTCTTTTTGCCTCTTATGATACAGAGATGGACATAAAATACAAAAATTATCTTCATCAATGGGAAGCGGATCCAAAAGTGAAATGTGTGTTGGTGGAGAGCAGTTCACCTCGTGCCTTTTCAGCGGGTAAGTTATCGCGAATTTGAATTTTGTTATTGCGAGGATAACTCCTTTTTTGGTGTATCCAGTTCTGTTTTTTGGCGGAAGTTTATTTTAGTTTGTAGCTTTTAGTAGTGCACCCTGTGTTTCTGGGTTTTTTTTAGGGTTGTTGGGTAAGGTTTTGAGGGTGAAAATTCATGACCGCTACAGGAATGGATATTAAGGGTGTGGTTGCTGAAATACAAAAGGACAAAAGCACACCTCTTGTGGAAAAGGTCTTTATGTAGATTATATTTCATGTTATGGGTGTCTATTGCAAGTTTACGTAACTAATTTTTTTTATTAGTATGTAACCTGGTGATCGAATGCTTGCTCATTTGATAACCCAAGCCTTATTGTGATCTGCAGGTGGTGATGTGAAGCAGATCACTACCAGGCGGGGACAATCAGAAACTATTGAGGTCTTCTTGTGTCATTCTTGTAAAATATCGATCAGCATCTTAATTAAGTATTATGTTGCTATTAATCTAAACTGATAGATACTGAATGGATATTTTCTACATTGTTGTCTTTATTGCTAGTATATTGTTTATAGATTTTATTTGGGAGTGGGAGATGGTGATAGAAATAAATGGTTCTCTCTTCTTTTAATTACTGGAATTATAAGAGATGCCCTATCTTTGTCACTGTGGCACGTTGCCTAGAGATTATTTTGAATGTAGACTTATGTTTTATAAACTTGAAAGATGACTAACTTGATGAGTGCCCGAGTCCGAATTGCATGGTGACTCCACATCAGGATTAGAGGTTGTTGAATGTTGATCTAGTAGCACACGTTTTTTCTCTCTTTTCATCGAGATTGGGTTGGTGTTCAGTGTACATTTAAAGTCCGGCTAACGTTGAAACACTTTCGACTTCCAAGCTTCATCCTAAACAAAGACCTAAGATCCCTACAACTCAACATATAAAGAAAAACACTATTAATATTTTTCAAATGAGACCCAACTCAAAATCCATCTAAACTTTCTTTTTTTTTTTTGAATGGTTAAAATCCACCTAAACTTATCCTAAGAAAAAGAGGGTTTATAGTGCTTCTTTTGGTCTGACATTTTAGGAATTTCATTATTCATGCTTATGGGGATTTATGTACCATTATTCTTGAAAAAGAAAAGCTACTTTTCTAGGACAATTATACCCCTTTTTCATTTTTCATCCGAAAACCCACACACGTCTCTCTTCTCGTGAACCCATAACCAAACCCAAATAAGTGCAAATAGAGGGTTAAGGAAATAGTCCAGTGCAAAATGAGCTATGACCCACATAAAAATTACAGTGATTGGATGGTTAATGTCGTCTAGCGCCGCCAAGGACCTTAATATCAATCCCCTAGATCGACGGTCTTGATTACAGTACATATGTTGCAATTTGGTAGTACAAATCGAGTGAGAAAGAATGAAACCAAATTACATTTTTCTTGATTTTGTGATTATGTGACTAATATCCTTACAAATTTAAAGGACTATATTCGGTGTGTGTGTGTGTGTGTGTGTGTGTGTGAGAGAGAGAGAGAGAGAGAGAGAGAGAGAGAGAGAGAGAGAGAGAGAGAGAGAGAGAGAGAGAGAGAGATGGGGCCCATGCATGAATGGCATTTGTTAGTTGAATATGGGACGTTGCTCTTCTCTTGAATGAGTAAAAATTGGGCGTAGATTTTTTTTTCCCCAGCTAAATCAAATACCGGGGTATTGCAATTTCAGGTTCTATTCGGATGTTCGATTCTTTGCGGGTACTTTAAAACATACACTTTTCAAGTATTCTAATGTGTGGTGATTGATTGCTCTGAACTCAGCTTCTAAATTAGAATAAATCAATAGATGACTAATTATATAACTAGCTCTTCCTTAGCACGAGTTATAAAAAACAATGTACTACAAAAAAAATTTACTATATCAACTGAACGAGTTTACATCATTTTCACATGTAAGTACACAATTTCAGTTAATATCATTTAAGATCGGAGGGGATTGATAAGTCACTTTCGAATTATGGTTTTCAGCTTATCTTATGACTTTTGCCTGTAAAATGACATGGAAGAATGTGGGACTCTTTGGCCATCCCAAAAAAAAAGAACAAGGGACTTTTTAGGTGTTAACAGAATGAGCCCTTTTCACCCCATCGCGACTAAGTGCGTCGCCCACAAATCAGCCATTCACTTTCTTGTGAAGGGGTGACATTAAAAACCACGGAGCCTTTTGAATGGATTGATTTTATAATCCAGGATCGTAAAATCCTGGATTTTACAAGCTAAACCTGGATTTTATAAGCTAAAACTTGAAAAAGTTAAAACCCAGGTTTTAGATTATAAAATCAAGTAGGATCTTTTACTATCCTGAATTATAAAATCCAAAAGAGAGTGAATGGCTGATTTCTGGGCAACGAGCTTAGTTGCGACAGAGGTGAAATAGCCTCCACATTGAAACTACTCATTATTTGTAAATAAACTTATTTTAGTGTAACCTTATTTGTAAATAGGTTCGCAAATAGAATATTAAGGCCTCTTTGGATGTCATTAACTACAAAGAGGGCTTTTGAAGGTGAGAACAACCACCTCAGATGATTTAAAGGAATAAGACAAAATATGCTAAAAAGTAAGCCTATGTGACTGTTCTCTCATGCAAAAGTCAACCGCAAAATGGCTTTATGCGAAATTGCCCTGCAAATCCCTCTTTGCAAATAGTATATCATTGAACTTCAAAACCATTGAAGTTATTAACTACATTATTTCCAAAGCAATTATACCCATTATTTGCAAATAATCAAATTTAACTCCAAAACCATTTGTATATGAGGTCGTATGTGTTGAAGTATAAATAATTAAATAACACCAATTCTAACAGCTTAAGCTTTTGGAGAATTGTTTCACAACATGCAAATAATTATATATATATATATATATATATATATATATATATATATATATATATATATATATATATATATATATATATATCTACTATAATAAGCCGGAAGCATTTTTACTGTTCACCCCTGCCGCGTGTCATCGTCCCCTCCTCCCCCAGCTGCTTTTTGTCTGCTTCTTTACGGTTCAGCCCTCCAACAAATTTTGATTTCCCTCTTTAATTTCAATCTTACCCCATATACATGCAGCTTCTGTGTATACCTCCTCTTAAAGAGAAAGATATACACTGTATTTCTATGTATAGAAAGGCATACGTCCCCTCAATTTACCCCATATACATGCAGCTTCTGTGTATACCCCATTTTAAAGAGATATTTCGGTGTATAGTTAAAGAGAAAGATATACACTGTATTTCTGTGTATAGAAAGGCATACGTCCCCTCAATTTACCTCATATACATGCAGCTTCTGTGTATACCCCATTTTAAAGAGATATTTCGGTGTATAGTTATGTCAGAGATGTTTGACTTTTTTTCAGTAATTGTCATAAATTACTACATGTTGTTCGTATTTTTTTGGTAATTCAAAAACTTTGTAACCATTTATTGGTAATTTGTCATTGAAAACTTTATAACTTTAGCTTATTTACTTTTTTTTGTCATGATTACTCTGTTTTTTGCTACCAACATTTGCCATCATTTGACATGCCATCTTTGCACGAGGATCTTTTATTTGTAATTATTACTTTTTTTTTGTGTTTGCTAGCAACAGTTGCCATTCGCATCTTTTCACCGAGAAAATTTCAATCCTACCCCTTGATTCTTTTAACAAAGGCACCCATTATATCAAATAATTTCAATCCTACCCCTCCTTTATGCTTTAACAACGGCACCCATTAAAGCCGTATAATTTCGATCTTACCCCCGCCTTTATGGTTTTTTAATTAAAAAACTATAGGGTGATCTTGACCATCGGATTTAAGATAAGAGGAATTATGGAAACATCTATAGATTGGAGGGCTAGGATCGGCCTATGGAAATGATTTTTGGGGCACAACCTATTTATGTTGTGTTCCATCACATGGACGGTTTGGATCAACCTATGACGTGGTCCGTACAGTTCTTTCTCGGCCCGTGCATCGCACGGGTTTTTTTACTAGTATATATTATAGCAGAAGAGAAATTAGAGAATTTCTTGAATATTTTGAAAATTCTGTGAGATTTACACGTCTGTTTCATTTCTTTACCATAAAGTTATGCTATACCTACCTCTCTCTCTTATACAAGGGTAAGATTATAAGGATGAGATTATTTCTCATACGTCCTCCGCTGCAGAGTCAGAGATATTTTTCCTATGACTTTATAGTTCCCCTCTCTCTCTCTCTCTCAAAGTCACATCAAAGCAGGTTTGATAGGTCAGAGATTTTTTTCCTGAAAAATCTATAAGCTTTTCTGAAAAATCCATATTTGGAATTTAGTTCAAATATTGCATGAATGCCTGTTATTTCTCTCCAAAATGACTCCCCTTTCCTCTGCTAAAGGACGAAATAAACCTATCTCCATACCGTGTGTGTGGAAGGAATAGATGTAAAGTCAACATTTACGTCTGTCCCAACCCCTCTCTCTATACAGTGTGCTGTTTTCCTCTCCCTCTAATCTATTAGAATATCATATTATGGGGTTTGCTACCCTCCTTCTCAAAAAACACCTCCGCGTTGTTCCTTTGCATGTGATGACATCCATCTATGTTGATGATGACAGCATCTATGTTGACTTTTAACAGATTTTGTCATATTCACTGCCGTGGCTGTCTTCACATGCAAAGGGCAGGCGCAAAGGTGTTTTCTGCGAAGGACGCTAGCAAATCCATCATATTATATAAGTAACGTCTGCTTCTTGCATGCATCTGCTGAGACCAATTTTCTAAATTTACCTCGTGAAGCCATTTCTCACCCGTTTTTATTTACAAATGATGGCATCCACGAATTCACATGTAAAAGATTGTGGAGAAATGTCTTTCCGAGAAATTGCCTAGCAAATTCCTTTTTTTAATATATTGTGGACTGTACAGCCCACACCATAGGATGATCCAAACCGTCGATTTGATGGACCACAACGCAAATAGGTTGGGCCCTATAAATCATTTCCATAGGATGATCCTAGCCCTCCAATCTATAGAGAAACTATGTATAATCAAACCTCAATAGATCGAAGGCTAGGATCATCCTATGGAAATTATTTTACACCAAAACATATTTACATTGTGGCCTACCAAAACTCATCACATGGTTGGGAAGATACAATGCATGTATTCATCGGGATATGCTAGGCAATTATTTCACTAAAAGCCATTTTTGCGGCTGACTTTTGCATGTTAGAAAAGCCACACGGGCTCATTTTTTCGGCAGATTTTGTCCTCATTTTATTCATTTGAGGTGGTTATTTTCGTATGCAAAAGGTAGCCATGAAACTGCTTCCCACAAATTTTCCCTAGCAAATGCCACATTCAAAATTCAATTAATAAAAAATCTATAGGGTGATCTTAACCATCCGATTTAGGAGGAATTATGGAAACCTCTATAGATTAGAGGGCTAGGATCAGCCTATGGAAATGATTTTTGGGGCACAACCTATTTATGTTGTGTTCCATCACATGAACAGTTTGGATCAACCTATGACGTGGTCCGTACAGTTCTTTGTCGGCCCGTGCATCGCACAGGGTTTTTTACTAGTATATATATATATATATATATAGAGAGAGAGAGAGAGAGGAAACTGTTGGTGCGCTTAAGCTCACCAAGCTTATGGTGCGCTTAAGCGCCCAATCACATGGGTCCCACATTTTCTGTGGTGATCCAAACCATTCATTTGCAATGCCCTATCGTAGATAGGGGGTGTACCAAAAATCAGCTCCATAGGATCATCCTAACCCTCCATTTGTGGAGGACAAAAATGGGCAGATTTGTGGACACACAAGGTCTGTCCATTTTGATAGGGCCTTGCAAATGAATGGGTCCCACACTTTTTGTAGTGATCAAAATCATTCATTTGCAAGGCCCTATCATAGAGCTGATTTTTGCCCTCCACTTTTGGAGGGGCTAGGATGATCCAATGGAGCTGATTTTTTGTATACACCCTATCTATGATAGGGCCTTGCAAATGAATGGTTTTGATCACTACAAAAAGTGTGGGACCCATGTGTTTAGGCTCTCGACCGCACCTAAGCTTAGGTGCGGTCGAGCGCACACTCTTATTCCTCATATATATATATATATATATATATATATATATATATATATATATATATATATATAGGAAAGGTGTGCGTACTCGGTCGAGTAGATAAGCTTATCTACTCGGTCTGGTTAAAAACAGTGGGGGCCCACATTTTTGGGGCGATCCAAACCATTCATTTGAAAGGCCCTTACCTAGATAGGGTGTCCACAAAAAATCAGCCCCATATGATCATCCTAACCCATGCAACAGTGGAGGGAAAAATGGGAAAAAAATAGACAAACACAGCTTGTCCACAAATCTGCCCATTTTTCCCTCCACTGTTGGATGGGTTAGGATGATCCTATGGGGCTGATTTTTTGTGAACACCCTATCTAGGTAAGGGCCTTTCAAATGAATGGTGTGGATCACCCCAAAAATGTGGGCCCCCACTGTTTTTAACCAGACCAAGTAGATAAGCTTATCTACTCGACCGAGTATGCACACCTTTCCCTATATATATATATATATATATATATATATATATATATATATATATATATATATATATATATATATATATATATATAGAGAGAGAGAGAGAGAGAGAACGGTTCCTACACATATGTGTAGAGAGTTCTCTACACACTAGCTTAAAATACAGTGGGGGCCCACATTGTTTGGGTGATCCAAGCCATCCATTTTAAAGGCCCTCACATAGATAGGGTGTCTACAAAAAATAAGATCCATAGGATCATCCCAACCCTACGATTTGTGGAGGTAAAATGGATGTCTTTAAACCTTCACAAATTAGTCCATTTTTTGTCTACACAGTTCGAATGGTTAGGATGATCCTATGGATCTGATTTTTTGTGGACACCCTATCTATGTGAGGGCCTTAAAAATGAATGGTTTGGATCACGCAAATAATGTGGCCCCCACTGTATTTTAAGCTAGTGTGTAGATAACTTATCTACACACACACACACACACACACATATATATATATATATATATATATATATATATAGAGAGAGAGAGAGAGAGAGAGAGAAAACGGTTCCTACACATATGTGTAGAGAGTTCTCTACACACTAGCTTAAAATACAGTGGGGGCGCACATTGTTTGGGTGATCCAAGCCATCAATTTTAAGGGCCCTCACATAGATAGGGTGTCTACAAAAAATCAGATCCATAGGATTATCCCAACCCTACGATTTGTGGAGGTAAAATGGAAGTCTTTAAACCTTCACAAATTAGTCCATTTTTTGCCTCCACAGTTCAATGGTTAGGATGATCCTACAGATCTAATTTTTTGTGGACACCCTATCTATGTGAGGGCCTTAAAAATGAATGGTTTGGATCACCCAAATAATATGGCCCATACTGTATTTTAAGCTAGTGTGTAGGTAACTTACCTACACAAGTGTGTAGGAAATGTTTTCTCATATATATATATATGAAAAAACGGTTCCTACACATATGTGTAGATAAGTTATCTACACACTAGCTTAAAATACAATGGGGGCCACATTATTTGGGTGATCCAAACCATTCATTTTTAAGGCCCTCACATAGATAGGGTGTCCACAAAAAATCAGATCCATAGGATCCTCCTAACCATTCGAACTGTGGAGGCAAAAAATGGACTAATTTGTGAAGGTTTAAAGACATCCATTTTACCTCCACAAATCGTAGGGTTGGGATGATCCTATGGATCTGATTTTTTGTAGACACCTTATCTATGTGAGGGCATTTAAAATGGATGGCTTGGATCACCCAAACAATGTGGGCCCCCACTGTATTTTAAGCTAGTGTGTAGAGAACTCTCTACACATATGTGTAGGAACCGTTTTCTCTCTCTCTCTCTCTCTATATATATATATATATATATATATATATATATATATATATATATATATGAGAAAATATTTCCTACACACTTGTGTAGGTAAGTTACCTACACACTAGCTTAAAATACAGTGGGGGCCCACATTGTTTGGGTGATCCAAACCATTCATTTGAATGGTCCTCACATAGATAGGGTGTCCACAAAAAATCAGATCCATAGGATCATCCCAACCATTCAAACTATGGAGGCAAAAAATGGACTAATTTGTGAAGGTTTATACACGTCCATTTTACCTCCACAAATCGTAGGGTTGGGATGATCCTATGGATCTGATTTTTGGTGGACACCCTATCTCTGTGAGGACCATTCAAATGAATGGTTTGGATCACCCAAACAATGTGGGCCCCCACTGTATTTTAAGCTAGTGTGTAGGTAACTTATCTACACAAGTGTGTAGGAAATATTTTCTCTCTCTCTCTCTCTCTCTCTCTCTCTCTCTCTATATATATATATATATATATATATATATATATATATATATTTATGAGGAAACTGTTGGTGAGCTCACCAAACTTATGGTGAGCTAGCTTGCCCAATCACATGGGGGCCCACTTTGTTAGGATGATCCAAAGCATTCATTTGAAAGTCCATTACATAGATGGGGGGTGTAACAAAAATCAGCTCCATAGGATCATCCTAACCCCTCCATTTGTGGAGGACAAAAATGGACAGACACAAATCTGCACCATTTTTGTCCTCCACAAATGGAGGGGTTAGGATGATCCTATGGAGCTGATTTTTGGTACACCCTCTATCTATGATAAGACCTTGCAAATGAATGGTTTGGATTACTCCCCAAAATGTGGGACCCATGTGATTGGGAAAGCTAGCTCACCATAAATTTGGTGAGCTTAAGCTCACCAACAGTTTCCTCTCTCTCTCTCTCTCTCTCTCTCTCTCTCTCTCTCTCTATATATATATATATATATATATATATATATATATATATATATATATATATATATCAAAAGGTCCTGGGAGAAATAAATTTAAATAATGGAAAAGAATAAACATAAACAAATGGAGAAAAAATAAAGATTTTAAGAACTGAATTCTAGGTCATATTGGCCCATGGCTGATACTGATAAATCCGATATCTTGATATTTATTTACTTATTGACATTTTTTTCTTTATTTTTATTATAAAAAAGGGCGGCCCAGTGCACGAGGCTCCTGCCATTGCGGGGTCCGAGAGGAAAAAATATTGGCTGATAAATTGAAAATATTGGCTGATAATCAATAGTAGGGGTGCAACTCCGATTGATTTTTAGGAATTTGGTTAGAGCTTTTACCATAAAATTGGATTGGTTTAGTGTTGAATTAAATTCATTTTTTAGCAAAAGCCAAGTGAGAGAGGCTTGTTGGGGCAACAAATGCTAAGGGCATTCGTGTGAGTAAGATTTTAGTAACATTTTCAACTTCTACAATGCATGTGGCATGTGTGCGGACTGGATTTGCGTGTTTGGTGGTGGCACCGTAATTAATATAATGGGATTTTTGCTGATTAGATCCTAGATGGCAAAATAATTGCTTATTAGTCCCTAAGAAAAGCATATTATCTTAGCAGTCCTACTTTTAGAAAATAGTTGCTAAAAGGTCCCTAAAACTCACTTGCGTTATTTTTCCCTGTTAAAAATTCTAATATGACAAATTTACCCCCAACCCATTTAATCGGTTTTAGTTTTTTTTTTATTTCCCTTCCATTATTTTAGGAAAAAAACTAGGAAACAAGCACAATATTATCTCTTCCGATATTCTCTTCGAAAAATCTTGTAAATTTTTTTCAAAGTTGTTAATGTTTTAGAAGATAAGACGTAAAAAGGGAAATGTAATCAGCACTACCATATTTTGATGATCGCACTCTTTACTTTATTAAAAAGTACAGTATGGCCTGCACCATAGGATGATCCAAACCGTCTATTAGATGGGCCACAGCTAAATAGGTTGTGCCCCAAAAATCATTTCCATAGGTTTATTCTAACCCTCCGATCTATAGAGGGTTAGGATCAACCCTCTAAGATTTAGTCCCTCAATAGATCGGAGGGTTAGGATCAACCTATGGAAATGATTTTTGGGGCACATCCTATTTAGGCTGTGGCCCATCTAATGGACGGTTTGGATCATCCTATGGTGCGGGCCATACCTTACTTTTTGATAAAGTGAGGAGTGCGATCATCAAAATATGGTAGTGCTGATAACATTAACTATGAAATAAGCAAAATACTATCTCTTCCATTAGAGTTATTTTCTTGCAATCCAATCAAGACAGGAATTTCTTGAAAAAGTTAGAAACAAAAAATATTCCTAAAATTTCTTACTTTATTCCTACCCTGTTTAATTTATTGAGAGATTTTCAATTTATTTAATTCCTAAAATGATTTTTTGTTGAAGGATTTTCCAAGAGAATATTGGAAGAGATAATATTTTGCTTATTTCCTAGTTTTTTTCCGAAAATAATGGAAGGGAAATAAAAAAAACTGTATAACAGGTAAGGGAGATGATATTTTCACCCCTGCATTACTTGCACGCTCCCCTTATAACGTAATTTGACATAAAGTTTGCCCACTTTTCACTTCAAATCAGTGAGTGAAAATATCATCTCCCCAGATTAAACGGGTTCGGGGTAAATTTGCCATATTAGAATTTTTAACGGAGAAAATTGACGTAGTTGAGTTTTAGGGATCTTTTAGAAAATATTTTCTAAAAGTAGGACTACTAAGATAATATCCTTTTCTTAGGGACTAATAAGCAATTATTTTACTATCTAGGGACTAATCAGCAAAAATCCCTAATATAATTAGGTAAGATTACAACACAGTGGGACCCATCTTTGACAGATCCAAACCATCCATCTGAGGGCCTTTCGTAGGTTCTCCATTGGTCCAAAAATTATGTCAATCATGGGACTCTACCATACTATAACGTGTATTTTTTTACTGTTTTGATCAATCAATGGTGGGACCCACTATGCGATATTGGACCCTATCAGATATACAGTTACGATCAATCTAATATCCCATATTGGCATATTGGGCCCTACGGAAGCATGATATTGGTCAACAACTTTAGTACGTGTGGCCTGAACTCTCTATTAGACAGGCCTGAAACTCCAGTGTAGCTCAGGCTGATGGGCCTACAATTGAACCCAACTAAGCTAGCCCAGCCATTTTCTGACCCTACATTCAGCCCACTCCATCTCTAACTCTCTACTCACGTCAATAGCAGGCATGTGCCAACCTATAAACCTATTAGAAAATAAGATACTAAGGCTCTGTTTACTTGCGTTCTGGGGAAAGCAAATCCCTAGAAAACAGCCTCCTTTTTCCTTGACAAGACAGAATTCTGGTGTTCACTTGCTTTCCCGAGAAAGTAACAAGTCTAGGTGGAAAATGTCAAATAATGACATGTAAATTGCCAAAATGATGTGGAAATGTCTCTTTTCTCAGAAGTGTGGGAAACCAAATCCCACTATTTTGATCTGATTTGCTTTCCCGGAAAAATTAGTGAAAAAAGGTGAGCAAGCAGTTTCTCGGGAAACCTTTTCATGTACAGTTCCTGCGCACGTGAACAGGCACGGGAAACCTTTCCTACACAGTCTCCCTGAATTTCTTTCCCTAATGCCACGTTAGATTCCCGGGAAACCTTTTCTTTTCCTTTCATAGAAAACAAGTGAACAGAGCCTAAGTGAAGAAATACTATGAACACTCCCAATTTCTTTGACTATTCATAATGGGCCTTACCATGGAAAAGCCACCGCCCAATGTCTCATCAGTCCTATTTTCTTAACCCGCTTGAGTTTTACCTGAATAGGCAGAACTTTTTAAGATTATGGTGTCCTTAGAATTGGGATTCGCTCTCTCTGTAATGACTGTGATTAACTTTTCTTTAATAACCCTAAGATTTAGGCTTTGGATCGATGGATCTAAATTTCAAGGGTGGGGATCAACGATCCATCGTTGATCAACCCTTGATCGTAAAATTTAATCACTCTTTTTCCTTCGATTTACCTAGATCCGTAGATCTTAGAATCTATGGCTAGTGAAGGTTAGATCTAAATTCTCTAATTAAAAGAAGAAAATAATTTCCGTGTAAAATAGCACTTAAAAGGTGGAAAATTTTTGAATTTTAAAGTGGAGGGAAGAAACCCACGTTTTTCCTTGTATGGAAAAACGTGCATATATATATGTGTGGGTCCACCTACAAATCCTTTCAAAAATCCATTATAGTATACTATACTTTAATTAGAAATAGCATTTTCAAAACTACTATATATATATATATAATTAAGGTAAGTATCAATGAGTGTATGAAAGATAAGTTAAGAATGTTGGGGAGGGGAAAGTTTCCTTTTCTTTTTAGAGATTTGATTTCCACTTGAAAAGGAATCTTGAACTCCTTCTTTTGGTATGATTGACTCTCTTATGTAAAATTCAAATCTCAAAATTTTAGGAGATTTCTTAAAGGATAAAATCTAGAAATTTTTGGGAATATGAGCAATCAAATCCCAAATCAAGGGATTTGATTGTGAGCAACTACCATAACTCTTTTCCCTCTCTTTTATATATTACATATATGGTAGTCATGGGAAATCAAAGGAATTGATTGATGGCAACTTACCATAACCTCTCACCACACCATAATTTCCAATCTTAAATTAAGGAAAGTAAAATAGTATAAGAAGAGTGATGCACTCCTCCCATTCTTGCACAAAAACGTGGAAATAGAGAGAGAGGGTCACTTTAAAAAAAAAAAGGAGGAAGAAGGGAGAAGAGAAAAAGGGGAAGGGAAAAACCCTAGTCATCTTCAAGCTTTGTAGCATCACAAGTAAGTATAGTGTACATATTTATATTTAAATCTCTTGCTGTTTTAATACCAAAACCAGGACAGCTATAGTGCTGCCTGCGTGATATATACTTGCTGTTTTTAATACCTAAACCTGGACAGCTATAGTGCTGCCTGTGTGGTATTTGTACCTTAGACAGGGCACCAGTTGTATCGTTGCAGGTATCCTGCTGACTCCAAAGCCAGGGGCTCCTCCCGATAAAGAAAATATGAAAATGATTAAAAAGGACCTAGACCAAAATAAGTTGACCTATTTCACTTATTGATTTGCCTACAGGAGCCATCTCGTCCTACTGCGATTATAAGATTAAGGCAGGTGACAGCTAAACTTTGCTCGTTTGGCTTTCAAATTATACAACAAGAATGGTGAAGTATCTAAATCTTTATGTTTTCGAAACTATTCTATGATAAATGAAATTTTGTCTCTTGTATTATATATTGGAAATGGAATCTGATTTCTAATAAAGATTTATCCGTTTAATTGTATTTGTCAAACACATGAAGCAGTTTGGAAATATAAGAAATATCCAAAGAGGAAATGGGAAAGGGTGATGGGAAACCTTGAGTTATTCCCGTAATAAAAGGTATACAATTTGGGAGAACCGCGCAACTCCTAGTTGATGTTGGAATCCTACGGAGACCAAGAGTCCCTAGGCGGTATGATCTATCGTAATAAGTCCCCGCGGAATCGACCGTGTTGGCAAGGGCAACAAGCTAGTGGGAGCTGGAGTGCCGTGGTAAATTTATAATTGTTCCAAATGTTATTGAATTATTATCTTTCAGTTATTAGTACATTTGATAATCCGAAATGATTTTACTATTCAGTTGCAGAAGATTTTGGCAAAACATTCTTTTGTAAAATTTCAATCATCTTATCTATAATATGGATCTTGATATGTTATTTTAAATTGAATTCTTATACTGGTTCAGTTTCTATCATTCTGCTGACCTTATTTTCTCCCCAGGTCTAGAGAATTCTAATGAGGGTGCATTTGCGCACGAGGATGTCTAGGAGCGTAGGATGATGGGAGCAAATATTTATGGAAGACGATACCTTTCGTCAACCCCTTTGAATTTATTTTAAATTGGCTAGTTCGAAACTTTACTTAATTGAGTAATTGGTTTTAAGTTAAAGTTATTGTAAGGAGACATTTGGAAACGGAATAAGAGCGATGGCTCCGGTTATGGAAATCGGGTCGTTACTCTCTCTCTCTCTCAGCGATATGCAAGCCCTCGTTTCTCATATCCACCGTACCCTCAGAGTCTCTTCTTCTTTCTCTGCAATCTCGTCTTCCAATAAACAAAAACCCCATCTTCATAATCTCTACAAGAGCTTCAAAAGCTCTCGATCTACTCATTCCTTTTCCACCATGGCCGGAGCCGAAGATTTCGTCAAAGGAAATGTATTCCCCAACGGCCTCGCAGTCATCACACTCGATCGACCTAAGGCTCTCAACGCCATGAATCTAGGTTTTCTTCTTCTTCTAGCTCCGTTATATATATTTTTTTCACTGATTTCTCGAATTTCAGTAGAAAGGGTAGAGTTTCATTCTTGTACGTTGTTTTCGACCTAGGTTTTTTATAATTCTAGGTTGCGTTAGCTGGAAGATCTGGATTTATCCATCTCCTATGTTGCATGAAGGAAATTTAGCTTTTGATTCTTTTGTTTTGTCCGACGATTTTATGAAATTGAGTTGTAGAGATCTTTGAGGATGTGGCAGAGTTTGGTTCTGGAGCTAGATTTTTTATGTTCTTGGTTTTATTATCCCACGAGCGGTTAATTTATGTGCATTTGAATCTAGGTTTTCTTATTCTTCTAGCTCCGTGATATTTTTTCTACGGACTTCTCGAATTTCGGCAGGAGTAGAGTTTCATTCCCATACGAGGTTTTCGACCTAGGTTTTGATATCTGGAAGACCTGGATAGTTCCATCTCTGGGTTGCATGAAGGAAATTCAGCTTTGTTTCGTTTTCTTACTTAAAATCCAAGAAACGCTATCAGCGCAGCATGCAGCAGCTTGATCATGAACTCTCTTTTACACTGTTTTCAACCTAAAACCTGGTTTCTAAAATCTGCGTGTCCGAACAGCCACTTAATGAAATTGAGTTGCTGAGATCTTTGAGGATGTGGCAGAGTTTGCCTCTGGAGCTAGGTTTTTTATGTTCTTGGTTTTATTATCATACGAGCTGTTAATTTATGCGCATTTATTTATTTATTTGGCGTTTTTTTTTTTCTCTCTGGAATTGATTTCCTAATGGAAATGAGTTTGTAGATAAGGTATTGGAGCTAGGGATTTTGATGGATATTCTGCTGTTGTATGTGATTATTTTGGATTCTTTTCGCCTCTTATGATGCAGAGATGGACATAAAATACAAAAATTATCTTGATCAATGGGAAGCGGATCCAAAAGTGAAATGTGTCTTGGTGGAGAGCAGTTCACCTCGTGCCTTTTCAGCGGGTAAGTTAGCTTGAATTTGAATTTTGTTATTAAGAAGATAATTGTTTTTAGGTCTATCCAGTTCTTTTTTCACTGAAGTTTATTTTAGTTTGTAGCTTTTAGTAGTACACCCTATGTTTTCTGGGATTTTTTAGGGTTGTTGGGTAAGGTTTGAGAGTGAAAATTCATGACCGCTGCAGGAATGGATATTAAGGGTGTTGTTGCTGAAATACAAAAGGACAAAAGCACACCTCTTGTTAAAAAGGTCTTTACATAGATTGTATTTCATGTTATGGGTGTCTCTTGTTAGAAAGGTCTTTACATAGATTGTATTTCATGTTATGGGTGTCTATTGCATGTTTACATGACTAATTTTGTTATTACTACGTAACTTGGTGAATGCTTGCTCATTTGATAACCCAAGCCTTAGTGTGATCTACAGGTGGTGATGTGAAGCAGATAACTACCAGGCGGGGAAAATCAGAAATTATTGAGGTCTTCTTGTGTCATTCTTGTAAAATGACAGCTTCTTAAGCATAATTTTGCTATTAATCTAAATTGATCAGATACTGAATGGGTATTTTCTACGTTGTTGTCTTTATTGCTCGAATTCGTATATTGTTTAGAGATTTTATGTGGAAGTGAGAGAAGATGATAGAAACAAATGGTACTCTCTTCATTTAATTACTGGAATCATAAAAGATGCCTTATCTTTGTCACTGTGGCACGTTGCCTAGAGATTATTGCGAATGTAGACTTATGTTTTAAAAAACTTGAAAGATGACTGACTTGATGAGTGAAAAAGTTTGAATTGCTTGGCGGCTCACTTGAATAATCGATCTAGTTAATCAATTTGTTTGGCTAAGAAAGTTTTTTTTTTAAATGGATAATTTTTTTTTTTAAAGTAACGAATTTTATTAGAGTAGAAAAGGAGGGGACAAGATGTCCCACAGATCATGACAATAATAAATGGATAATTTATTAATTTTACATATTTCTGTTTGGCTAATAAAGTAATAAAGATATACCCTTTCGTTTAAAAAGAGGTAGGGTCAGTCTGAAAACAACTTGGGTAGAAACAGTGAGGAAAGACTTGCTGGCTAGAAACATAACAGAGAACATGACCTTGGATAGGAGAGAATGGAAGAAAATGATCCATGTAGACGAACCCAACTAGTGTCAGGATTAGACTTAGTCAATTTGAGCCGGGTAGATCCTTTCTCCTTCTTCATGTAAATTTTTTGAAGGATTCATTAGCCGACCCCAACTAGCTTGGGACAAAGGCTTAGCTGAGTTGAGTATAAACTAACACTAACTGAAAGAGTCCATTCACATCAGGACTAGAGGTTGTTGATCTAGTTGCACACGTTTTTTTATCTTTTCATCGAGATTGGGTTGGTGTTCAGTGTACATTTAAAGTTCGGCTAACGTTGAAACACTTTCGAGTTCCAAGCTTCATCCTAAACAAAGACCTAAGATCCCTACAACTCAACATATAAAGAAAAAACACTGTTAATGTTTTTCAAATGAGACCCAACTTAACATACACCTAAACTAATCCTGAGAAAGAATTGAAAATCACCATAAATCTCCGCAAGCAAGAATAATAAAACCCGTAAAATGTCAGACCAAAAGAAGCACTAGAAATCCTCTATTATATCCAATTCATGTTGTAAATCAAGCTTAAAGAAGAAGATATGATCGGTTGATTCCTTCGCCTTCATGCAGAGAGCGAACAATGGTTGGCCAACATCACCTTCTTAAGTTTGTCCAGAGTGTTAATCTTGTCGCCCACTGTTATTGTTTTGTTATCTGTTTTTTCTTTTTATTTAATAAATAATTTGTTATCATTTCCAAAAAAAGAGGAGGCACTTGCTCCTTTCACAACTGCTACCTATTCCTTTCAGGCTTTTCTTCTCTTATCAAGTAGTTAATGGAAAAAATCAGTGAAAAAAGACCTTCAGAATCTGCCGCCCAAATCCTACAGTCCAACTCCACCTGCGATGTACAAACACCTTCCAACAAGATCAGTTTATCTAGATCTTATTAAATAGGAACAGGATGGAGTATATTTAAGGAAAAACATGATTAGCTGTATTTTTTTTTATTGTTTAGGATCATCTGAACTTTGAAGAGCTCTTTAGATTTTTGGAACCTCCCATCCATGGCGTTCTCTTCTTTTGCTTGATTATCTCTCTTTTCCTTGATTTGATTATTCTTGTGTTGATTGTTGGGTTAGTGTCGATCACTTGTTATGCAACTCTGCCATTGGAGGCCAAAAGGTACACCGATAAACCTCCATATTATGAGAATACAAAAGGTATTGTCTTGTCTCTTCTTAGACCAGACCCATCAATTGCAGGAGATTAAATTATGACTTAGGATGTTCCTTTGGAGAATATTCTGGAACTTCATAACTTTTTTCCTTCTGTATTTTACACCTATTTATTTTCCAATTTTCATGTTTTGAAGCTGCTGAGTTTGTGGTTCTTTAGTGTATTTCCATGTGATATAATTGTTCAATTAATACTGAGTGTTGTAAACTTGCAATGCATGCAAGTAATTGATCTTCAGATATTAGCATTTTATTTTTGAAGTTTCTTAATATTTTTTTTGAAAGACGACAAATTTCATTAATATTCAAATAGCAATCGGGACCAGGAGTCCCATCCTGCAATTACAAAATATTAAGGTGAATTAGCATGGGCATACCCGAAGCCAATTCAAAAGCAACCAGAAGTTTCTTAATATTTGCTTCTTTTTTTTACTTTTCCATATGAGTTGTAGTAATGCTAATACATAATGATCCAGGTGACAGTAAAATGTCTATGGTTAAAGTATGCTGTTTTCTTTCTAGGCTTGAGTTATTGACGTTGATTGTACTTTTGCAGGTATTTACTGCAGAATACTCTCTGATATGCAAAACTTCTGAGTATAAAAAGCCTTACATTAGCCTTATGGATGGTGTGACGATGGGATTTGGAATTGGCCTTTCTGGTCATGGCAGGTATCGGATTGTCACTGAGGTATGCTTTCCGTGTGGAGCACATTGTAGAATAGTATCACTACACTTATTTTCTTTTTTATGGCTCAAGTTTTTCTAACACTCAAGTTGATGTCAGAGGACCCTTCTTGCCATGCCAGAAAATGGAATTGGCTTATTCCCAGATGTTGGATTTGCTTATATAGCAGCTGGGAGTCCAGGAGGAGGAGCAGTTGGTATGTCCTTGAAGTTACTAACACATTTAATTTATTTGCTCAAGGTTGATCTTTTTAACTTGTGGTCACTTCTCAAACATTGTTTTAAAATCTGCAGTAATACGAACTTTACAATGCACTGGGGCCATTTGGATATGCGGATTTAGAATCTTGGATTTCCTCAAAATCTTGTATGGGAGACAAGAGAAGAAGGAGACCGTGCATCGTTTTCTGATTTCTCTCCCTTCTTTCCGTCGAGCGAGAGAGTAGGAGATCGTCCCGTGTTTCCAAGTTTTAGAAATCTTAGGATGGGGGAGAGATTTCTAAAACCTGGATTTCTTACTCAAATTCCAGGATAATGGATTGTAAAATCCAGAATTTTACACCGCTTTCAAACTAAAACCTGGATTCTAAAATCCACGTATCCAAACAGCCCCCTTGAGTTAGAACTTAGAAGAAACACACATTTACAATATAAAACTTTCGCAGTGCACCTCTGTTCTCCTTCTTCATTGAAGTGCATGGGGCTTTCTACCTTTTGACTTTCCTTCTTAAGCACAATACATTTGTAATTATTTACCCTTGGATTTCTGAGGAAGAGTTCTCAGTGATACCTGACTAGCCAAAGTATCAACTCCTTACGAACAACTTGGATGTCCATTTTCAGTTTTGGGTTGACTGGTAGGAATAAGTGACCTTTTTTCACACAATTACTTTATTTTCTTTGATTTAGTAAGAGATTTGGTTATTATGTAATTGTTGTGTGTCATAGGTATTCCAATAAATTCTTTTTTTAATATATGATTCTGAAATATTATCTTAAAGCAATGAGAAAGCCAGATTTGACCGACCTTAAAGTGTCTGACACAATGTTTACCTGGAACGCGGTTCGTTCTGGTATGTGGTATGGGAATGGGTACGGGGTACGATGGTAGCCCGGTACCCGGTACGATGAGGGTATGCTATGTTGGTTCGCTATTCGGGTTCGCGGTCACAGTTTGGAGCGCTAATTCGGACTCTCTCTCTCTCTCTCTCTATATATATATATATATATATATATATATATATATATATATATATATATATATGAAGAAAAGGATTGTACGCTCGAGCGTACCAAGCTTATGGTACGCTCGAGTGCCCAATCACATGTGGGCCCACTTTGTTAGGATGATCCAAAGCATTCATTTGAAAGGCCCTTACATAGATGGGGTGTGTACCAAAAATCAGCTCCATAGGATCATCCTAACCCATCCATTTGTGGAGGTCAAAATGGACAGACACTGTGTGTCCATAAATCTGCCCATTTTTGCCCTCCACTTTTGGAGGGGTTAGGATGATTCAATGGAGCTGATTTTTGGTACACACCCTATCTAAGATAGGGCCTTGCAAATGAATGCTTTGGATCACCACAAAAATGTGGGACCCATGTGATTGGGCACTCGAGCGTACCATAAGCTCGGTACGCTCGAGCGTACAATCCTTTTCCTCTATATATATATATATATATGTGTGTGTGTGTGTGTGTGTGTGTGTGTGTGTGTCACCTCATATAGCTTATATGAGGTGGCGCTTAAAAACATAAGGGGCCTACTTTGTTTGGATGATCCAAAGCATTCATTTGATAGGCCCTCACATAGATAGGGTATGCCCAAAAAATGAACTTCATAGGATCATCCTAACCCTTCCATTTGTGGAGGTTGAAATGGATGGGTATAAACCTCCATAAATTTGCCAATTTTTAACCTCCATAAATGGAAGGGTTAGGATGATCCTATGGACCTGATTTTTTGTAGGCACCATATCCATCTAAGGGCCTTTCAAATGAGTGGTTTGGATCACCCCAAAAATGTGGGCCCCTTATGTTTTGTGAGCGCCACCTCATATAAGCTATATGAGGTGGCGCTTAAAAACTCTATTCTCATATATATATATATATATATATATATATATATATATATATATATATATATATATATATATGAGAATAAAGTTCCTAAGGTGTCACCTCATATAGCTTATATGAGGTGGCGCTATATATATATATATATATATATATATATATATGAGAATAGAGTTCCTAAGGTGTCACCTCTTATAGCTTATATGAGGTGGCGCTATATATATATATATATATATTTTCACAAGAATATTATTCCATAGTACACACTACATACATTTAATACACAAATATAAAAACCTCATTTATGTCATACATATTTTTTCAAAAAGAAAGTTCCCGTTGGAATATATGAATATCCTTCCATAGTTCATACTACATCGATTTAATAAACAAAATTTAAAAACCTCATGTATGCCCTACATATTTTTTTTCAAAAAGAAAGCTCTAGTTCCAATCCAACCCAAATATATAAATTTGTAGCTCTCTTTCCATCTCTCCCTTAGTCTATATGCATCTCTCACTTTCTCTCCCGCGGGTCGTATTTTTGGCGATGCGGGTCGCTAGCGAACCACGTCTGGGATTGTGCGACCCCAGATCGCGGGTCGGAGGGCGGATGGCGAATCACTATGGTCTGACTATTTCAGATTTGACCTTTTTTTATATGTTATTTCTCATTCTTTCTTTTGCATTCAAGATCCCATATTGATTTTGTTACACCCTTCCATTTCAATCGGTTTATTTCACTTAAACCTGTTCATCCAACCTATTTCTCTGCGGATTTGATTGCAAAGAACCAGTTTTAGTCTAAATCCAGCCAAGAGAATATCTGAACCTTCTCTTGTAGTGTTCTTCTCATTTTGACCCACATCAGACACTCCTTCAAAAATTGACATGGCAGTGAACTTGTGGGCCCAGTGCTGTTGCTAGCATAGCATAATGATAACTCTCTGTGTCTCTCTAGTCAATCATGAATTTTGTTTTCTTAATTAATGCTTTGCTTTGAAAGAATGGCTCTTCAGCTACCTTGGTTGTTTTGAAGATATATAATACGAGATGATGGTTGAGTTATCTCTTAAATGTGTAGCTTACCTGCATTCAAATCATTATGGGTGTAGGGTGAGTTGCTTCTCTAGAGAATGTTGTTCAGCACATAATGGCATTCTTCTGTGCATTTCTTGTGTTTTCTGTTTATATTTGCTGTTTTGTAATGCTGTTTTTTTTATATTTGTTGCAGGCGCTTATCTTGGAATGACCGGAAAAAGGATTTCATCTCCGGCTGATGCACTATACATAGGTCTTGGAACTCATTATGTGCCATCTGGAAACTTGGGTTCACTGAAGAATGCCCTTCTCGGGCTCATATTGTATCCCCCGACTCAATCTTTTCTTTTATTCATGCTTCATCTTGGGAGTACAAATTATTTATGTTGGATCCCTGAATTTTGTAAAATCGAGTAGAATGCATTGCCCTAATTTTTTTGAGCTGATAAAATATCCCTGAAACTAACAAGATTAACTTTTGGTAATTATATGATAATATTACAATAATGCGCTACCCTTTGCGAAACAAAAAACTTGATGTATTTAATGGTGTTAGTTACTCATTCTGGATTGGGAAAATGGTACAGCATTTTGTCAGCAGAGTTTCACTGCTGTCAAGAACCATGGATGGCTCTGGTAGCTTGCTGATTTTCACTTGTTGGTGTTGTTGTTAACTCATAGTTTTACAGTCTTTGTTTTGAACCTGGTGTTAGTTTCGGGGTGGTTCTTTATCATTTAAAAAAAATGCAGGGTTACATGATTGACCTTTACTTTTTTTTCGTGTTTGCGCAAAATTTATAGCAAAGTAGTGACTTATGTTAATCATATATATTGTGCATCCAGCTCTGATGACTTACATAAGGATGTCCAGTCACTATTGGCAGAATACACAAAGGAGCCTGAGTCTGAAGCCCAACTGAAGGTGCTTTTGCCTCAAATAATTTCATCCTTTGGCACACATAAATCTGTCATTGAGATTATGGAAGATCTGAAGACGCATCAGCTTAGCACTGATGCCACAGGTATGCTTATTGGTTATGCACCCTTAAATTGAAGAAACAAGAATTGGAAAATGCTACCATTCAAAAAAAAAAAGGGGAATTGGAAAATGCGAAATAGTTGCTGAGGTTGTGCTTGTGAGCTGCGATGGTTGAGAAGATTAGATGCATCTTTCCAGTTTGCTTAGGTCATGCATGATATGCATGTAATTATTCATAACATAGAGCTATGCTTTTCATCTTCATTTACAGTTTCCTTGGACTACTTTGGAACATGCAAGCAATTTTCAAAATCTAAGTCTTTTTTTTAATGTTAAAATTTGATGGTTTCTCAGAATACTATTAAGAAAACCTCATAAACATACAACGTAGTAAAAAAAATCCCTCAAAAGAATGAAACATAGTTAAAAAAAAATATGTAAACATATTTTAAGCTACAGTATAAATGAAACAGGTAACTTGTGTAATTGGGATAATATGATGATATTATTTGGAATACAATGAAAGTTTGGGAAATTTTTAATTATATGAAAATATCATGAAATCTTCCCTTTTTTTCCAAAAAGACCTAGAAGATATTGGGCTTCCGTTTCTATGAATGTTATCCATGCATATTTAGTCTATTCTTTGTCCTTATTACCATTTATTTATTATGCAGTGGCAGAATGGGCTCATGATGCACTTCTAGGATTGGGAAAAGGTGCTCCACTTTCTCTCTGCTTAACAGAAAAGCATTTCTCCCAAGTTGCATCTGCCCACGGTAACAAGGAGCATCATTTGTCCAATGTGAGTTTCCAAATTTCTGTTTAGTTTTTTATTGAAGCTCAGACTTAAAGAAAATGTGACCACTGTGTTCTTGTAATTTGTGTTATCTAGTTAAGTGGTGTGATGAAGGCTGAATATCGCATCGCTCTAAGGTCTTCTCTTCGGGATGATTTTACTGAAGGTGTTCGAGCAGTCTTGGTGGACAAAGACCAGGTTTTGTACTACCCCCACTCCCCCCTCACGCAAAAGATTAATAAATAATCTTTGGTGTTTATAAAAAGAATATGATCATGTTTTTCATTGGTTGCAACTGGGATGACTCTTAATTCTCTATTTATGATTGAAATTTAATACCCACGACAGCCGCATGGTACAGTGAGCCTTAGTGGGGGAGATCACTGGCTCCAATGCCATTAGTTGTCAGTACTCAATTTGCCAGCAATACAGTGAGCCTTAGTGAGGGAGATCACTGGCTCCAATGCCATTGGTTGTCAGTACTCAATTTGCCAGCAATGGCCTACTTCCTCTCCTCCTTCCCCCAACCATTGCCATCACACATCACATACAGAGAACACACACAAATTGGAGGGAGAGTTAAAAATGAAAATTCAATACCATTTCTATTAATTGATCTAATACCTTCTGTTAATTTAGTTGTAGAAGTTATTTAAACCACATTAACTTTCTGTGAAAAGTAGCTTTTGCTTTTTCATCTTTAATAGCTCAATTGTGCATCATAATTTTTGTACAGAAACAAAATTTTATCAAAGAATATTGTAGTAAGGTTCATTCCTGATGAAAGTGGCTACACTTTGAGTGTGCTCTTGAAGGAGAAGAGACTAATCCCCACCAAGACACAAGCTGCATTACGTGGGATATCGAGAATTAGAATGACAAATAATTAATGTTATAATAATTTAGAAAACCATTGAAGTTTTATGTAAAGTGGTGGGAATAAGGGAGGTGCGGGAGGAACGGGAAGAGTAAAGTGGTGGGAATATGGGAGGTGCGGGAGGAACGGGAAGAGTGGGAGGAGCGGGAAGAAACCAGAAGAGGTGGAAACCAAAAAATTAGAGGCAAGGGGATTGGTTCTGCCCTTCCTGTGCTTATTACAACTTCAAATGGAGAACTAGATGCCGATGGTGTTTTCAGAGAACGAAGATATCATCTTCAGTTTACCGCCCGGTGGGTGTGACTCAAGATGGAAATAGAAAGCTTGATTGGTGGCAGAGACAGGGGGATTGGTCCTGCTCGTCATGCGATTATTCTAATTTTAAACTACGAAGTAAATGTCGGTGCTGCCACCAGGATCACAAACAAAAGCCTTCTTTTCAACCTCCCACCACATTAGGGGCTGGACTGCTGGAGGCCCGTTAACTCCGGAATCTGATCCTTGGCCTGACCCTGGGGTAATTTCGTCTTCTAATGTGGAGGATGATTCTTTGTCCATCTCTATTTCTGGTAAGGAGGTCGAAACAAGATCGGAATCCTTAAAGGCATGTTTAGTGGGTAAAAGGGAGGACTGTTCTGGATCTCTTCAGGAGCTATGGGAGTGGGCCAAAAAATCTTGGAAATCTCCCTCCCTCGATTGCCCGTGCTTGCTTTCCACTGACGAGGTCCTTTTTGTGTTTGATTCCGAAGAAATGGCCTCTAGGATTTTGGATCTGGGAATTGGAAACTGGGGGGTTTCTCTATTGTCCTTGTCCCACTGGTCCCCAGATTACATCCAAGGCTCTGAGACACTATGGGTCAGCTTTTATGGTATTCCATTACACGTGTGGGCTCCCTCGACTGGGAAACCTTTTTGGGCAGGTGATGGAAGTTCAAATGGAAGGAGTTCACAATCAATGTATGTGCTTTGTGTCGGCAAAAATTTTTGCTCCTCACTGTGAATTTCCTCCCTTGGTGAAATTATGGATTTCCAACCACTGTTACATAGTTGGAGTCTCCATTCAGGATCTCAGAGGCTCTCTTCTAGTGCCTGGAGGTGGTCTGAGAGACTCTTCGTGGATGGCCCTAACAGGAAACAGGTCCCCGGTGCGTTCCCTGGAGCTTCAGGCCAGGCGACCAGCTGACGTTCTGAATCCCCCTCAGCAGGATTCAAATTTCAAATTCTCAAGGGCCAGTTTTGGAAAATTCGCAAGAACCGCTTCCCAAGGCTGGGCTGAAAAGACATCTGAGTTTCAACCCTGGGTTACCAGATCTGGACAATGGCCTATTTCGGGCTAATATCTTGCGTGGCAATCTACCTCTATCCAGGCTGAATCACGTCTCTGGAAATCATATTCCGTACTTGAAAATGGGTGAGCGTTCACACGTGGCACTCTCGGCATAAGAGCAAGACGTTTTGAATTTTGATAGTCTTTCTTCCGGACACTTGAACTTTTCATTTCTGTCAAGAAAAGATCCCAAGCTAATGATAGGTTCGCAAGAATAAACAGACCAGGTATCATAGATTTGCTTCAGAGAATGGGAAGTTGGAAAGTCTTCTTACTTTTTTGGGTTTGGCAGTGATTGGAACTTGCAACCCCTCATTAGCATTGGGGCTGACGAATGAATTAATGGAGAAATTAGAAGCACCACTTTGGCGCATTCAATGTTGTTTCATGATGAAGGGAGTTTCATATTGGTTTATTAACTCCTCTTTCATATCCAGTTGGAGGCGATACGTTGTTGATTGGCAATCTTCTTCTGTATCCTGTGGGTTTGGGATCTGGAATTCATATGGAGAGTTCGAGCGACTCGATATCTTCTTCTCGCTCTGCCATTGGCAAAATAAGAAGGATGGAGACCCCCCTCAGAGCTCTGGAAAGATTGGTATACGCTGAGGATCTTGCATCCAATCACTCGCCAACTCCAAAGGAAGTTGCCAGGGATGTTTTAAAACAGCAGTGGGAGTTATTAAAAGAAGAGGCTTCCAAGTTGCCGGAAGCTCTCTTTTAGTTGACTGGTAAATGGACCATCGAAGAATCATATTCCCCTCTGCATAAACACCCCCTCTTTATCAACTTATTGGAGGAGGAACGGACCTTAAGGCGCCTTCGCTGGGAGGAGGGCAAGAAGAAGGGAATCTAGAAAGTAGAGGAGATGATTACTAGAAAGAAAGCTTCAGAAGTGCAAAGCCAATCGGATGAGTATCTCTCAATATTGAGTCTGGACGAGGATGTGTTTGTCTCTGAGGTGGTAGGCCTAATTCTGGAATTAAAGAAATCTTCCACCTAGTCTGTCCTTCTGGGGTCTTGTGTAAAGAGGTTCTTGAGTTTTTGGGATAGAAGGTGCCGTCAGTTATGGCTTGAGTGACCATGGTCATTCGCTTATTGTTTTTTGGTGAGGCTTGTGACCTGATGAATTTTAGGGCCTTAATCATGCAGATCTGATTTGGGGGAGTGGTGTGAGTGATGGGATAATGACGTTGAATTTTGAATAGATAGGTATCACGGGAGTGGTATGATGAAGGAAAATGTCTAATGGTTGTAGATTTGTTCTGTTAGCTTTACCCATACTGGTTATGGGCATGCCCGATCCAGGCTTATTGATATTTTGTAACGCAAGACGGGACTCCTGGTCCCATTGCCTTTATAATATCAATGAAATTGTCACTTTTCAAAAAAAAATTTAGAAAACCAGAATTTGAGAGTCAGTAGACATGTCAAGGCATAACGATTGACTTAGACAGCAACAATTCATAAGTAGACAAGCATTATAAATGCGTGTTTGGGGATCACATGGAGATGATCTTCCATGCTGCATGGTGATTGGCTGTATGTATATAGCAGTCCATGTTTAGAGAATAATATTAGCTATATACAGATATCAATCTATGTTTAGAGAATAATGTTAGGTATATGTAGACCATTAAAAAAAATATTAGCTGTATGTAGATAGCAGTCTGTGTTTTGAGAATAATATTAATGTTTTGGGGGGGCGGGGGGAGAAAAGGAAACTTTGTAGTTGATGTTTATAGGACCTTTTTTTTTGTTTTGAAAATGGTAGCCAAGGATATTAAGAAACAGGGAGGACCGAGATGGTCAGTACAAAGATGAGAAAATACAATGCGAAAACCAAAAATCTTTTTAAGGAAACTTAGTGTTGGCCAGATAGTAAAATCTTCCAACACTTCAACTGACAATAGTATTGACTGTGTGACTCTGCATGCACCAGTTCCGCCTATTGTGCTCATGCTTCTCTAGTGTCATTCTATAGCTATATTCTAGAATCTACTTTTATGGATGTTGACAGAATCTGTTTGATTTCTATGCAGAAACCAAAATGGAACCCTTCAAGATTGGAGGATGTTGATCCAAATGAGTTGAATTCTCTCTTTGAGCCTTTACAACCTGAAATTGATGAACTGAATGTATGATTATTAGCAGACCTGATTATTTTCTTCTGCTAATATTAGTGTTTGAAGCAGATATTGTTCCATTACATTCATATATCTGAAGAATAAGTTAAAATGCATTGGGATGAGACTAAATAATGCAATGTGACTATGAAATTATCAATTGCTATGTTTTTTTATGAGAAGTAATATGGAATCAGTGACAAATATTGCAACCACCAGTGCCGAATTGGGTAGTGATTTAATTGGTTCTCAATTATTTTTATATAGAAAATAATATGGAATCAGGGAATAGTATTGCAACCACCACTGCTGAATTTGGGTAGTGATTTAATTGATTATTCTTTTCTCTGTAGATGGATTCATTATTAAATATTTTGCACAGATGTTGCTGTGCACATCTGCGTAATACGTTGAGCTCTCAATTCTCCACTTCTTTAAACATTAGGCCACTTTTGGATGATTTGGATTTGGATTTGGAATTGAGTTTTGGATACAATGTACATCAACCATCCTCTTGCTCATGTTGTACAAGAGATAGAGGAGGGAAGGAAGGACGTCTTGCTGCTGCTGCAGGAAGGTCAAGGAGCAGCGAGGGTGAAGGTACTTTGCCACAAATATGGATTTCCAAATAATGTCTTGCAGAACAGATTTGAAAATCAGATATTTTTTCACTATTGTATCTGATTTGGAAATTTAAGGATTTGATCCAGATCCAAATCTCAACTGCCAAATGTGAGAAATCCAAATCTAAATCTTGTGGGTATCCAAACGTGGCCTTACTTCATTTCAGTTTAATGGCCTTACCGTTGGCCTATTCTTCCCTTCCATGAACACCGAACATCTTAGAAGGAACTGATAGATATGAAAAAAGGATATTTTCACCCTTAAATCCCTATTTAAACTTATTCCAAATCAGTCAGCTAGAATTATGATTTAGATAAAGAGTTCAACCAACCTGTCCTAGATTCTATTCTGTTTACGAGTTTTTTTGCCCCAAACATGTGTATTTTTATGGAAACTTCAATAATTTTTTAATTAGAAACTCGTGATTAAAAAATTTCTTTATAGCAAAAGAATCATGATTTTGGAATGGAAAATGATAATGTTACCCCTTTCAACATTTTTCACCCCCCTTTTCTTGGTCTTCCATTTTCATGAAATTACAATTACAAACAAAAAGGGTTAAAATGCAAGAAGATAAATTATGCATTATTTGCAAATAAGATTATTTTTATTTAATAAACCCCATTTCCTCTATGGAAAAATAAATTTTAAAGTGTTTCAATAACCCATTTTTTATGGATTTTTTTTTTTCAAAATTGAAAGTTTTTCCTGTTTCCAAGGAAAATTGCAAACCTACTCTACCAATGTTTGAAGGTCGGATATATATTAGCCATATCGGACCCCTTGTGATATTATATCGGCCGATATCAGAGGGGAGCGGATATCATATGAACCGATATCTTATCAATACGAGTGTAACAATATTTAAAAGAGGCTTCTGCAAAAGAACCCTCCTGCTTTACCTTGTCTGCAAAAGAAGTCTTCTAGTTTGACAATTTACAAATGTAGCCATCACCTTTGTGTTAATTTTGCAAATCTAGTCTTAGTCTTGCAATCAATTTGTGACCAAATTACTCATGCTATAACTTTTTACCCATAAAATAACCAAAATATCCTTTTAGTATCCATGTATCTGGTGGAGATGATGGGCGTCACTCCATGCATGGATTTCAGTGGAGTTGGTGGACCCACCTTATCAAAATATGTTGTAGAATGCTGGCCCCACACATTTTCAAAAATAATAATAATAACTATAATAATAATAAGGGAATTACTAGCGTCCATCACAAAAGGCATTTCGCAACTGGTACGTCGCATGTCAGACCACATACCTCGTGAATGAAGACAAAAGATGTTGTCTTCATTCACAAGGTGGCCGGTCTGACATGCAACAGACCAGCAACGAAATGCCTTTTGCGATGGACCCTAGCAAATCCCTAATAATAATAATAAACATTTCAACAACAAAGAAAATGCTGGCCCCAATCAACGAATGGATTTGGTGGATATGGTGGGTCCAACCATATGTGTAAAATGGTAGGCCCCACCATGTGCAATGGTTGGGCCTTCGGGGCATGTTGTTTTACACCCCATGGGTGGACCCACTATCTTCACCAACTCCATTCATAGGATGGGGCCCACTAGTTTGTAAATTATCAAGCTAGAAGACTACTTTTGCAAATAAGGTAGAGTATGAGACTTGACTAAGACAACTTTTCCCAAAAAAGGTAAATTATGAGACGTCTTTTGCAAAAACCGCTATTTAAAAATTAAAATCATGCTCAGTGCGCAAACCGACTAGGCCAAAAATAGCTTCACTCATACTTAGAAAGATTAAAGAATGGGTTTGTGGTTGTTTCATACAATTTCAAGGCTAAATTCGTCATTTTAAAGCTAACCTTATTTTAAGCTTTCTCATTAACGCTATCTCATGAAAGGAATATCTTCCAATTTTACGCAATCAAAAAACCCGCTAAAAGAAATTCTCTCTTCTCTTTATTTGAAACCGAAAGAGAATGACAAAATATGGATTTCAACCTTCCGAAATCTCCATTCCTCCAAAATTCTTCCTCCCATAAATTCCCCTCCATTTTTCCGACATCTTTTTCTTCCCGCCGGAAAATGTCTTGTGAGATCGAAAACACTCCTCAAACGATCAAAACCGTCACAATCTCTTATTCGGAACTCCAAGTACTGTTAAATCGATAATTAGGTTTCATATGTTTTGAATATTTTTCCTAAATCGGGTTGCTTTTCTTTTCTCTTTTTTTTTTTAAAAAAATTTCTCTTTTTGTTGTTGGATTTTGATGGCAATAGGATAAAGGTGGGGATTTGTCGACGAAAATCGAAAGCGCGTTTGGTCCCAATGGACTGGGGATCGTATCTGTTTCAGATGTATGTGTTGAATTTTTCATATTATGTTTGAATGATGATTCTTCTAATTTTGTCAAAAGCTTTCTATTTAATTCCATATTATGTTAATGTTTTGTGATTATTGTGCCAATCTTTATCTTTGCCTATGCTTAGCTTTTGTTCTAAGTTATAGAATCTCAGGCATGCTATGGTAGTACATGGTGCTTAACTATCATCATTCATGCAGATTTTTGTTAGGTTTTGGGTGCTACTTTTACCTTTTTCTTTTTCTTTTTTATAGGTTCCTGGATATCATGTATTGCGTCAGAATCTTTTATGTCTTTCACCCAGGTATGCATTTGCAATTAGAGTTTTGATGTTATATGGTTGCATAATGTAGAACCTCAAGAGAAGTGGCTTTATTTGTTGAGAAATTATATGATGCCCGACCGTCAAAATAAGGGGCAGAAAGAGACAAACCCTCTCTCCCTTGATTTTTAATCCAAGGGAAAGCACCGTTTTTTACTTTTCCTTGGTTCAAAAACCAAGGCAGCAGGTTTTGTCTCCTTCCGCCCTTTACAATTTGACGGTTGGGCATCATATAATTTCTCTTATTTGTTTTACATGTTATTGATTTGGTCATTTTTGTTTATTAGGTTAGCAAACCTTCCTGAAGAGGTGAAGAAGGAGCTTGAAGATCCAGACAGTCGGTAAGTGTTAATTGGCTATTCAATATTCAATTGAATTCAGTTCACGTTTGTTATTTGATGATTTCCATGAAATTCTAGATTCAAAATGTAGTTTAGAACCTATTGTGAACAGTCGGTAAATGTTAATTGGCTATTCGATACACAATTGGATTCAGTTCGCATTTATCATTTGATGATTTCCATGAAATTCTAGATTCAAAAACTAGTTTAGAACCTATTGTGATTCTTCGACCTTCAACCTATTAAAATTAACTGTCAAAGTCATTGAGAGCTTGTCACAGATGTGATATAGGTAATGACTCATTAGCAATGCTAATTTCAAAAACGTAAATAAGTAATTGTAAAAATGGTGAACTTTGCAGTGTATATATATTTATATATGAATGAATGTTTGTATGTGTGTATTTATATTCTCACGACTAGTATTTCCTGATGATTCATGTTAAAATTCTATCATTTGCATATGTTTCCATACGTTTTCATGATTTTACACCAAAATTTCTAAAATTAACCGAATTGTTTCCTTTTCCGTGGAGACCAAAATCATAATCAAAACCTAAATTTAAAGGACGATGATTTTTTCAACCCCCCCCCGCGCTGTAGGATTATGCGCCCCCCTTTTCACGTGATTTGATGTTTCATCTCCCAATTTAAAGCCTCGATTATAACTTAAGTGAGTAAATAAAAAAAACCAAGCTAAATCTCAACGTGGGGCCACTTATTAAATCAACTCAGTTCTTGGACACCTTCCAAACACTTTTCGGACATCTCAGAAAATATTTGTGAAATGCTTTTAGTTGCTCCCATCAATCCATTAAATGATCGTCTTCCTATGTTGCTGCATCTCTTTTCCTTGTTTATTGATGTTAAGTGATAGGGATAACGATAACGACCATGATGTTAATATTGCTTAACATGATGCATAATCCATTGTTATGGGTAGATTAGTCATCCACTTGATTACTTGCTTCAGATTATTATTTTCTTCATAAATGTTAATCTGGATATCAGAGTTCTTGACATGGGAAAAGTTTGTGAGAAATGCTGTTTTACATTTTATAGATATAACTTTGGATGGAGTCATGGGAAGGAGACGCTTGAGTCTGGTAAACCTGGTACGTTTTCTGTACTTCTTAAGCTTCAAAACTTCATCAGGGGTTCCTCTAGCCAGAGGAGGCTTCAGCATGTTCCTGATCTATGCCTGAAATTCATTTCCTAATTACTGACTAAACATAGGTTAGCAAAATTTGTTTTGTTATCTGTGACATCAACATGTTCCTATTACAAGAATACTCCATCTATATGGGTGCAACTCAGCAGTGCCAAACCCCATCATTATGCCTTAATATCTAATTCTGGCTATGTGGTTTATTGATTGACATCTATGAACCACTTTGTTCTGTATAATTCATGACGGAGCTCAAATCAAAAGTCTAAGAAATGGCTCAAATGTCCGCTTCTAGCAAGCTTAAGTTGTCCCACTTTTACTATCAAAATCTGCTACAGTTACATTTTTGTAGTTTTGTACACCTACTGAATATTAATTTCTGTCTGTGATGTTTTGTGATGGAATGCATGCCCTAGTATTCATGAGAGAAGGGGTTGCATGCCATAGTGTCCATGAGAGAAGGGGCTGCAACGATCTCATAGTATCCATGGGGTATAATGTCCAAGAAAGGAGTAATAGGATTGATGGGTTGGTGAAAGAAAGTTGCCCCACCCATTGGTGCAATTCAGGAGAACAAAATGCAGGAATGGGTTGATGAAAGGAATCAGTTCCCTTATTAGCTGGAACCGTCAAACCATTTTGAGCACACAAAATGTAGCGTCATTGGTCTTGGGCTTTGAGGAATATTAATGTTTGGGTTAGGCTTGTAAATTTTACCTTGCCATCTTTGGAAGTGAATATTGGGTTGGACAATTGTGTGGCTTTGATCAAGAGAATGTTTGATTTCCTACTTGGAATTGCTTTCTATAATTTCTTAATTTTCTGTCTCTTTTTACTAGGCTTCATTTGTAAGTCCTTACAATTCATGATATACTATCCCCTTTATTTTTATTTTGAATGGCATACCATCCCCCATTTTTAACTTCCAATTTCATTTTTAAGCACTTTAGTAACTTAAAATTCCATCCATTTTTCTTGAGCACATCCATAGATATAAATAATCGGTCAACATTTTGTTTTGTTTACTTCTTATTGGTCTCTTTGAAAATTCTCGAAGTGGAAGGAATGGAACTCTAAATCCCTCCCTCCCTCCCTGCATTTTGTATTGGTGTTACCCAGTTCAAATCTAGATCAATTTGGATATTCTACAGAAGGAATTATAGGATACTGTGCTTTATATTTCTTTAAGGGTTTTGCTAACGGGTGCCAGGTGCATCGGAAAAGAGATTTTACACCTTTTTTTTATAAAGATATCTCAAAACAGGTGAAAAGTATGAAAGTATGTGTAAAATGATTGGAAAATCTCTTTTCCAATGCACCTTAACAGGTGCCCTTAGGGCACTCATTAGCAAAACCCTTTCTTTAAAGAGGTTAAGCCCGTGTTATGCCAGTTATGCGCTTATATTCAAGATTTTCTATTTGATGAGATTCTAGTTTGAATAATTCTTGCTTGTATTGTGCAGACATGTTGAAAGGCTCCTTCTATGCAAACCCAATTGTAGACACACCGACAACAGCGTCTTCTGTTATACAGCGGTAAAATTGGATATGATGTTTGTTCATTATAATGAGTCTAAAAATTTGCGGCTGTGCTATAAATGATTTCTTTGAATACACTTCTTATTTGGTCATGTAAACACTTAAATGTGAGGCTTAAAGTCAGCCCCTGCCTCTTTCTATATGATCAAACAACTCCCACTCTCAGACTTAAATGTGTGGGTACTATCTAATTTATAAAATTTTGATCGTTAGAGATCCAAAAGAAATGAATCAAGTACCTAATACTCTTAATGAGGTCAAAACATATAAATATATAAAAAGTGTGTACGCATGAGGCAATTTTCAATTTGGTGGGAATAAATGTGGGTGATGAGAAATGTAGAAATAAGTAGAAAGGGTGTCTTGGAGGAAGGGGAGTTAATTGAAGTTAATGAGGGTGATGGGACATGTGGTGGTGTAGAATTTCTACTCTCTATACAAATTTGAGGTAGGCTGGCTTCTGGCCCAATGGTCGAGTATCATTTTTGCCAAATATCAAAGATCTAACAAATGTCTCTGAATTGGGTAGAGATTGAAGGTTTTCACATATACTTCTTGTAGAGTTGACTTCCAATTGTTCATTAAAGGCATCAGATCAGCGTGGTGATGGGGCCAAAACTGTTTCTCGTTAGATAAATGGTGTGGAAACTCATTTGCTTTGGATTTTCACAACCTCTTTAAATGGGCATTTAATTCTAGAAAATTTTGTAGTATCTTGAGTTTGGACCTCTTGCGGTTATTGCTCCCATTCAAAGGGGTTATTCACTACTTATTCTTCTCTTAGAGTCTCCCACAAGTTCCTATGTCTCATGGAGAGACTTCAGGAACGTCTAGTCTTTTGGTTTCAAGTATGAGGATATTTGGTCAAATGATCAATATGGTATGATCATAGTTAAGTCTTGTTATTTCATGTTATCATACTTGGGTCTAGAAACTGGATTCCGACTAGTTTGGGACTCCATTCCTTGGTCTATTGCCTGCCTTTCACGATAAAATTCTTGTCTAGTGTCAGCTTATGGAAAGAAGGATTCATCAAATGATTGAATAAGTTTTGTAGTCATTGGAGGAGACTCCGTAGAAAAAATTTATCCGCTGTAACTGGTCGTCTCAGACATAGCATTGCACATTAGGTAACTTTAATAAGTTTACATCCCCTTCCGCCTTCCTTGATCTTCCCAATTTGGAGAAGTGATGGTGACCTATGTCACAAATATCTCCGATATTTTCAAAATATAGCGTTTTTATTGTGGCATTTTGATGAAACGACAAAATCCCGAAATAATCCCGAGATTTTAAAATTATGGCAATATTTTCATTTTTATCATAAAATATCATGATATTTTCCTGATATTTTTACGATATTTTTATTTTATATATTTTTTTAAAATTTTATATATTTTTAAATAATTTTATTTTTATCTTTTTTTTTCCGATATAAACCCGAAAAAAATAATTTTTTTTAATATATCCCGAGAAATTCCCGAGCACAATATTTGTGACATAGATGATGACATGTGGTCAGTAGATTGAATAAATTGTTTTCAAAAAATTCTCCTTCCCTCTTCCATATGGCTTATATGGAAGGAGAGGAACTCTAGGGTTTTCTCAGGAAAATGCAGAAGATTGGAAGTCATGATTAATGAAATAATCATAGAAGCCTTTTGAAGAGCATCTAAAAGTAAATTTTTCCTAATGTTGAGTATTTTAATTTCTGACTGGGCCAGTGTATGCAGGGATTATGTCCCTTCTCATAGAAAATCAAATGTTTGATTGGCTCCCCTTGAGGGATGAATTATACATTGTTTTGATGCAAGTAGTGAGATCTTTCAGAATAAGCTGAGCATTTTCAGGAAGACTGGTTTCAGGTGAGTTATATCTGATGCTAATGGTTGTGTAGTTTTGGCCTATACAGGTCCTAATGGTTTGGATCAAGCAATTGATTCTGAGGTGAATTAAGTAGTTTGGAATGTATTGAGGCTTATGGATATGGCTACATGGAAGTCTGGATTGAAGGTGGGTGGGCTATCGCCATACTCTGGCTTAAGAAAGCGTCCAATCATCACAGACATTTATCACCGCTGACTGTTTAGTTGTATCTTTTCTCATATCCATCGTGAACCATTGCTAAGGCAGGCTCAACAAATTTTGCCGTGTCTTTGAGGGAAACATTTGTCTGACATCATATGCCAATTTTGTCTATTTATCTGTACTGTTTTGTTCTTTTCCCTTTCTTTTGTTTGTATTTTATCTTTGGGTTTTTTTTTCTTTTAGTGAATTACTTCTTCATGACAAAGAAAAAAAGATGATGGAACCTGTGGAAATAAATGAGCGTAATGGAAAGTGAAAATAAGTAAATTAGGGTATCTTGGAAAAAGAGAGTTAATTCAGCTGAACTAAATGAGGAGAATAATTGTAAGTGAGGGTAATGGAAAGTGAAAATAAGTAATGAGGGTATCTTGGAAAAAGAGAGTTAATTAAGTTGAACTAAATGAGGAGAATAATTGTAATTAACATGCATTGAAATAATGAACCTAGGAGATAATGAGTCAAAATATTTAGAACAAGAAAATAAAAATAAAAATGGAGTTGTTACAATAAGGAGAAACTGAGAAATAGATAAAAGTTAATGTGTATGTGAAGATGATGAGGAAAAAGAAATTTGGAAAAACAAAAGATTCTTTTCTCACATGGTAAACCTATAATACAGGGATTCATAAAATTATGATACCTGGATCCATAAAATTATGATACCTGGATCCATAAAAAAGTGTCTGGATATATCACATAAGGATATTTATATAAGGGTAAGGGATATTCATATACCGTAGATACTCCTGATCCATATCTTATTTTACTTGTTTGCTACTTGGTTGAGACTCGGTTTGTGAGACCACCAAATCTGATCTCCTTCCTGGATAAGTTTATCTTGAGTTTTACAGGGCTTTTTAAGTAAAAAAAAATCTTATAATATTTTATCCTAAGATAGAGGTCGACATGAACACAGAATAGCAAGTCTATCCAAGGTTAACTTGCTACCGCATAGTATAGAGGCTCATTAGAGATAGGGTTTTAGGTATAATTAATGTATTGTCAATGTAATTTTGCTCGGAATGTGAGTATTGGCTGCAGATTAATTTTTTCGATTGTCTTCACAATGCCAGGTTTTAATCTTAGGATTCTTTTTCACTGATACTCTTCACTTGGACTCATTACAAGCTTGATCTGAATATTCATTAGGAAATAGCTATTGCCTTTATCAATACATGATTTTAAAGTATAAACATAAACTAAGCTGACATTCTTTCCAGTCTTGCATCATTTACTCATTAATTTGCTGCATAATTTCTCCAAAATAAATAATATATCCCAACTTGAGAGACTCATCTTTTTCCAATACGAGGTTAAACTGCTGTTTAGTTCGTTCAAGAATTTGTTGATATTTCTGTACCTTTATTGTCTTTATATATCACTAAATATTTGGTACTATTCTGGGTTTTTTTATTTTGTGGGATTAACTATAAAGCCTTGGATCAGTTTCACAACCATGCATGCATCATATATACGTATATAGTGGTTCTTCACATTAATTAATTTAATACCTTCTTTGTTACTAGGTATCCATCATATTGTCGGGCGAATATATGGCCTAGTAATGCTTTGCCTGAACTTGAAATTGGTACGTGAGCTTATCATATTATAAATCATTAGCTTTGAATTGTGATATTTATTCTAGTTGTGAATCTTTCAAGGACTTTTATTAAGGCAGTTTAATTCAGAGAACCCTCGATAGATTGATTGTGGTATCAATCTATATGGCCACCATGCGAGCCTTTCTACAAGCCCTGCTGCAAGTTATATAAAATGTCAGTATGTCACTAAGTGTTTGACCTTGTTAAACTATTTTGGGTGCTTATTTGATAGTTTCTAGGTGTTTATTTGTGCTTATCCTAGCATTTCCTAAGGGTTCATCTCAAATTTCCATCGTTTAAATGGACTTAAATTTCATGATTTTTAATGGATATTATTGATTTCTATAGACTTTCCACAAAGTACTTCCACTTCTGTGAGTACTGAGGACTGAAGTCCATGCTGAAACCGGCATTTGAATCCTTGGGTAAAACCTAATTACAATTAGTGACACAACTAGTACACAATCACTAACACTAAGGATATTTATATATTTGCATGGATAAAAATATTCCTAAGCTTTGCCGTAGAGAAATTCCAATTTGAGCATGTTAAGGATCAACCAGTTTAGCTGATGCCTATAGATGTTTTCATAGTCTGGGATGCTAATAGATGTATTTAGGGGATGATTATATTTGGAAAGCTAGAGGTGGTGCATCATTGTTGATAGCTGAAAACTTGCAACTGCCTAAAATATGATGGCAATCCACCATCTCTATTGTCATCAAGTTTCTATGTACCCCCAGAGAAAGGTAATTTGGATTCCCCATACGATTAGGGTTTTAGTTTACAAAGGCACATCCATGTTCATTACCAATGCCGGATAGGAAAAAGCACGGAACAGAACCATTGAGAAGGCTTGGGTGAATTCAGAGTTGAATTGAGCTTGACTGGGTGTTTTGCACAATCTATCACTTACTGGTGGTGACAAAATATCTCTACAAGGCTTTTTTTTGTTGAAGAAACTTAACACAACTTTTTTTTGTTATATATGATTCAATATTTCAGCAATTCTTCCTTTTATGATTCCACACTGTAACCTGCAAACTGTTAAGTAAAGTTTTTTCTCTAACTATAGTGTTTACAACCAACACATGGGAGTGCAAGGTACCATAATGTCAATTGCCCTTTCAAGAATAACAAAGTCCCACATATTTTAACTAGAACACACAGGAGTTTGTAGATGTCTTGTTGTGTCAGTACATGTGTATCATGTTCAATCTTCTATTGAATGCTATCTATGTTATGAAGCATCTTTTCTGGATTTACTTCTTTTTTTTTTTACTTGTACGCATTCATTATATCAAGAACAATATAATTCAATATACTTTTCTCGTCATATTTTATGCAAGCATGACAGCCAGAGGTGATGCTCAGTCAATTGATTATATATTCAGTTTGGAGTATTTCATATTCAGTTTACTAGAAACTGTTGCTTTATCAAAGGATAGCCTTGTGATGTTTGCTTTCAATAAATGATTACTTAAATTTATCTGATGATAATGTTGATTACCATTATTATTGTAGCGTTTAAAGCACTTGGGAAGATGATGTTGGATGTCGGACTGATGTTAGCTTATCATTGTGACCGATATGGTATGCTTATTGTCTTTACTTTTTTCAGATTTTCTGCATTTGTCAATAAAATGTGTTAAAATGAGTTGATCAATTTTCTGTAAGAATTGTTTAACATGTAATTGGCTAGAAATTTCTATATCTTAAAATCATATACATGTTCTTTGGAAAGTTGTTTTTCACTTGGTGGGGTGCTGGATTGTGACTTTTCTCTGCTGGCATCTATAAATCTGGTTTTTCAGTTCTAGGATAACATGAATAAATCATTCATATAAGGTGATTCTATACCCTGGAATAGGAATGACTAATGTGTTAATGGATGCCTACTTCATCAATGTTTCCACTTATGTGACGGCTTACTAGGTACTACTCATACTGTCATTTGATTTTTTTATATTTAGTCATCCCTATAGAATGACTTCTTTATGTGGAACCTTGTTATTCTATCACAATTCTTTCCTTTAATAATATCGTGTTAGTTTTTTGGCAATCAGATACAAGGATAAGCTTATAATCTGAAAAATAACATGCATTTGCTATCTTTCTTCTTTGTTAGATGAAACCAATTAACTCATATTTCTAGCTTTCTAAACATTCTAAAGCTTTGTTGTAGCTTTGCAGTTTTTTTTATGTTTATTCATTCTCATTTTCCCTATCTGCCTAAGAATGTCACAAACAATATAAAAATTTTCATCATTTTTTTATGTTTATTTAATCTCATGTTCCCTTTTTGCCTAAGAATTTCACAAACAATATAAAAAAAATTCATCATCTTTCTTAATTTAAAAACATTTAATATGACCGTGTTGCATGTGCTTAGTAGTTAGTATTATTCTCGTAAAACTATTAGTAATGCCTACCAACCTACTTTGCAATCTACTTCCTGTCTATGCAAGATACTTGTTTCAAGTGTTCACATGCATGTGTTTTTCTGATAGTTTCTATTTTCAATTAGATTAGTGTCCAAAGTGATACCAGTGTGCGACGGAGAAGGTCTTCAGCAAATACTACTTCGATCTCGATGTCACAAAGGTCGTCTGCTATATTACTTTCCGAGGCAACAAAGGTGAGTAGTGTTTTGGGTGATAACATCACAATTGGCTATATGGATGAATGGTTAAACCTTATATGTGATCTATCTGTTTGAATTATAAGATTCATGTAGGGAAGGGTCCTATGTAGTTGCATTTTGTTTCCGTTTGCACTCTTTTCTATTTCTCTAAGATCTATATGTTAATGCTCAGATGTGCAGATAAATTGATGGAATTGTTATCTATCACATTATCAGATTTCCTGCAGTGAGCATTTCCGATATTCTATTGCTAGGTTCTAGCTTTAAGGATTTTATAATCTTTGATTATCAGATATTACCATATATGAACCAACCTCCAACTGGCCTCTCCATACATACATATGTATAAGCTTGCATTGGAAAGTCATTGAGGGCTCACTTTTGAACCTCCACTAATTATTTCTCCTTTCTTTTCTTTTTTTCTCGTCTCATTCGTTTTTTTCTCTCTGTACAGACTTGGTTGATCACTTTAAGATATTTAGTTCTTCTATTTTAACAGCACTTCAGAAAATTCTGTCTCAAAGAAGATATATTTTTCCAACTGGAACCTTCCATCCAAAGAGTTTTTTTTCCTGCTGCTAATGGTTGAGTAGAGGATTATACGTCCATAGTAGTATAATGATTACTTTGAGCATTCTTGTAGATAAATATTTAAAATTTTCTCCTATTATCTTGCAGCAATTATACCCGAGATTCTGGCAACATGTCGTCATGGTGTGGATGGCATACTGATCATGGCTCGCTCACAGGTGAATATTTATTTAGAAATTCTAAAGAGACTTCGCTAAGGTCCAAACATATTGGTAGTTGACATTACCAAGTAATTGATACTCTCTATGTTCCATTGTGTGGAAGTTCAATTTATAGGCCATAACTAACAATCATTTTATTTTATCTTTCAGATTAAGTATGAAAAGCAATTTTAATAAATTGATTTTCCACCATTACTAACGCCTCTCTATTTTTCCTTTGTTCACTTGTTCAATTTAAACCCTCTCGCATTCCATCCATCAGCTGCACAACCCTTTTATGGATGTGATTATCTAGGGTGTCAGCAGCAGCTTACCATATAATATAAAACGTGTTGTGACTTGTAAGTTGTTCGCAGGTTGCAAAAAAATTGCGAGGAGATAGGTTTGGAGTTCTGTTTTTTTACAGGCTAGGTATGGAGGTCACTAATGACATGTCTTCTGTACTTACAGAACACACGAACGTTGTCTCCCGCTCTATGGGAAGCATCACTGGTTCAAAGTCAATGGAAAAATCCATTCCCAAATGGCATTTGTATATAACCCAACATTTTCCATTTTTTTTTTTTTTTTAATTTTCAAAAAAAAAAAAAGGAGCGAGCAAGCGATACTGTTCTTTTAAGTTTCCCATTGACCCGGGACATTATTTGGAGAAACATGTTCTTGGGGGTTATTACTTTCACGATTTTATGATGAAGTACCAAAGGTTTCAAGAATTTTTTCAACTAATCTTCTGAATCTTACAGTATTTCATAATAGTGTCAAAGACTTCAACCAAGAACTAATGATGACAGAAGGCACAAAAAACATGCCTGTGGTTCAAGTGCATACTACAACGAACAACTGTGTTTTTCAATGACAAGAATACTTTTATAATATCACTTATCAACTAGAAGGAAATTCTATAAATACATTTAAATGAATTCACTCTCAGACTTTCCAAATTCCAGCAATCCGTTCTATTAGGAACATACTCTTCGCACTGTCAATTTTTATTGCCATTTTTCTTTCTTCTTCTACTATGTTAAACAACTGGATTCTAATTGGGACATTTTTCAATAGATGTAGCCTTATGCTTACACAATGACTCAATTGGTGATGCAGGCTTAGTGTGACCCATTTTAGGATTTCATTAATTGATATAGCCTTAGTTGTACACACAATCAACCAGTCACTGATTGATGTTGATTGCAAAAGAACGAACTATTTAGACTGAAACTTTGCCTCACATTCTTATTGTAAAAACAACTTTCGTCTGAAAAACTTGGAACACAAGAAAGAAACATGCTTGAAAATAAATATGTACTTTCTCCAATCCAAAGAAAATTCCATTAACACTTACCGACTAGTCCACAATGAGTCAGAACCTAAAGTTGAACTGATATGGTTAATCGCCTACCTGATCAAGTTTTGTTGTATTTGTTTTGGACAATAAAGAATACATAAACATATCCCACCAAATGGGAAAGAATTAGAATTAAAAAGTCTTTAAATCGTGTGTGACAAATGGTATGATGATTAATTAAATGAAGGAGATTGGACTAAGTTGGAAGTTGAAAGAATTGAAATTGGTTTATGGAGATGATGCAAGAATAGAGATCAAAAATTTAAAATGAAGAAGGATTGTTTCAAGGAAACCAGTTAAGGATCTATCTTAATTCTTAAATACTTTATTCCCCCACTATTTGGGGTGGCTACGACGGAAATAAAGACCCTAGCATACAATGTCGTAGGCGATCTATTATTTAAGTGATGCGCCTCATGAACAATAGTGAATCACTGATGCCCATGGCTTATAAATAAGAAACAAACAGAAAGGGAAGGACAATCTCTAGAAATGACAGAACTTATTGCAAATGCGATCCCTATCCTTTTATGTAAATTGAAAAGACACAAAATCACCCCTTCACAAAATAAGTAACATTAAATTTAAAAATGATTTTAATAATTTGAGAAATAACAATGCCATTAAAAAAAAAAAGTTGAGCAATAGTAATAATATTTGAAAATACCCAATGGTTCATTGTTTTCTCTTGTAGCTGGGAAGCATTGGATTTATTTCTTCATTCTTTATTGCAGTTCTAATCTTCTCTGTTGAATTCCATATGTAGGTCTTACATGTGGCATGTTTACGAGAGATGGTGTCGAAATAGCTTGCTCTGATAGTTCTGCTGGCCTTTATATTAAAACACGATCCGATCAAATTGTCAAAGTAAACTTTCCTGTTCCTTGCTTTGTTCATAAATTTTAGTGACATAAAATTATATTTGTTAGTATGGTTATCTTTATCAGTAACCAGTCTAACAATGGAAGGATATCCTGTATGACTAATGTGATGTCTTAGAGGAAATCAGAGAGAACATGGCATGCAATCCAAACGTTTCTCCTTTGAATAAAATGTTTTACATGCTCTATTTGTCTTGAAGGAAAGATTCAAAATAGCTTCCAATTATGTTTATGGCATTTTAGGTGTACTACGCAGTGATGGTTAAGACATTGTCTCCTGGACCCTCTATTACCTTCTCAACTGAGTTAACTTTAGAATTCCCATGGTCTTCTGAACCTTCTAGTTGTAAATTCCTAAAACTGAGTTAACTTTAGAATTCCCATCTTCAAGCCAGATAATGCTGAATTTTAGGTAAAATTTTAGGGATACATGAATGCATGTAATGTTATATTCTGAATAGAAATGGTGGTCCATACTACCAAACCCTAGCATACTGACCAAAAGATTGTGTTTTAGGAATTCACTGCCAAATATTCTTGATGAAACCTTCTTCTAGTTTTATTTTTCTTATTATCAAATTTTGTATTTCCAAGGTGAAACACTGAAACATCTCCATACAATTTTGTTTCTTACTTGAGAAAGGTTACTTGAATGACCATATCTAAATAGAAAACAGTTTTCAAAATGGCTACTTGAATAAATGTAGCATTGAAAATTCATGATATTTCTGCTATACAATAATGGAAATTGTTTGGTGTATTAAGTTGCTCTTCTTTTTTATGTATTAGGTTGTCTTTGGAGAAGATGAAATAGCATACCAAATTGGTGAAACAACTGAAATACTATCAGGGGGTCTTCTTTGTGCAACCCCACATTGTGTTCAGGTATTTACTTGACATTATCCTATCATGCCTCAGCCACATCTTTTATGTAACCATGAAAGCGGATGGCTTGTATTACATTTCATCACTCATCCTTGGTCTAAAAATGGTACGAGAGAAGACAATTTTTGTGAGAGTACTGCAAGGAACATTCTTTTTCTACTATGTTATTAGTTAGGCACCTTGAAATAATGTAAATGAGAAAAGAGAAAACTGCCCCTACAGTAATACAGTAAACACACTCTAACAGCCTCACTCGATTCAATGTGTTTCCTTTAGAAAGCTTGTCAATCAAGAATTGGTGTTGATCTCTATAATCTGCCTGGGTGAACATATCAGCAACTTGATTTTCAGTGTAATATATTCAAGAACTTATTTGCCATTCTCCACCTTTTCTTGAACAAAATGGCGGTCAATCTCAATGTGTTACATACGTACATACATACATACATATATATAAAGATCCCAACATACTAAGCAAAATGTTAAGCAAAGAAACTCCACATATGTCAGCCAACATATTTTTAAATCTAGTTGAATGTCATGTTATAATGTGCCTTTTTTTTTGTCTCATTCCAGCCAATGGAAACATTTTTCCAAACCTCTCTTTTGTTGAATCGCAATATGATGCAGCATTTGCAATTGCCTCCTCGTGTGAATTAGACTTTCCATTTCTCTGTATTTCTCTGTATGCCATCCTTATGCTGTTACATTAACCTTGCTGAGTCATTTGTCCACTGATTCTTTTATGTTCACTCCTTCCAAATGTTTTTTCTCTCCTTTTTTTTAACTCTTCTCGATTATATAATAGCAAAAGGAGCATGGAGTGGATGCCTAATTAATTTTGCTTTTTGCAGATTTATGTGCATAGATTGCTGAATTCTAGTTATTTAGTTAGCAAATATCTCCATTTCTTGCATTATTTCTGTCTAATCTTGTGGCCGATGTTTCTTAAATCTCCTTTCTTGACATGTATTGGGTTTTTGGTAGGCCCCTAAAGGAGAGAAGACTTTGGGTGTCGAACGTTCAACTTTTGCTCTGTTCATGCAACCTGATTGGTAGGTTCCGTAAAGGAGTCTACGGGTAGAAGCAAATAGTATTATGTGTGATTAGCATGATTTCTACAATATGGTCTGTTAATTGTTTTAATTGGTTATTTCTCATAGCCTTATCTTTGTTCCTTTTGTGCTTGCTTTCAATTGAGCTATCAAGTTGTGATCCATTGACTGATCTATATTAATTGTTATAATCACGCCGTCAACAACACAATGAACTTTCAAGGTCCTGAATTTGCAATTGGGAATTAAGACATAAGACAGTCATTATTCAGTTACACTTCTTTACCTCTGTATGACTTTGTGATAAATTTGAGCCACTCCAATATGACTGTTAAATTTATTTTGAACATCATAGTTTCTCCATGGCAATTTTGTGAAATAGCAAGCACATCAACCATGGAATCTTCATGACCTGACTAACAATACCTTCTAGGCTAATTATGTCAACTTTATGGAAGTTGTTCATATGGGTGTGTTTTTTGTTAATCTCCTCCCTTGGAGAGATACAACTTTTTGCAACTTTATGCAATTTTGTTTTTGTATGTCAAAAGAAATGGAATGAAATACAAGAATGAGAGGAGTATGGGCTCTTGGAGAGATGTCCAGACTCCAAAAGACCTGCAATCTCACCCTAGTTAGGTCGCTGTACATTCAATTATCTCGACTTCCCAATCAATCTTGTCGAACTCGTGGATTTTGTTTCCTCATATTTTTAAGCTTTAATGGATTGGTTAATTTAAAGCAGGTTTGATGACATTCAGCATTCTGTCTTTTTTGTTTGCTACAAGATGATAAAATGAAAACTGATAGTTGCAACCCCCTTTTTCTTGGTATCGAATATAGACAGCCATATCTTTATTTTGATGGGCCGCCACAATTCCCAAATCCCTAGTTTTTGTTTTACCTCATTGGAGAAATAATTATATGACCATCTCTCTTTTCCCGGTATTGCTCACCAATTTTTTATTTTATGATGCTTTACATGATAAAGCAGTTCCAGATTCTTTTAGATTTTTGGTCATGGGCTGAACTTTCAAAACTAATTGAGTTGTTAGAACTTAGAACATAATAAATGCTTATGTGGCTTCTTTTCCTAAATTCAGATAAGATTTTATTCATTTGGCATCGAATTGTGAATTTTGCTCCCTGGATATAAATGCAGTCACTTGCTTGCACTGACGATGTTTTAGATTTGTAACTTTACAAATATATATTGAGACAAATAGAAGTATATATTATTGACTCACAATACTCATTTCATAGGAATGAAAATCTTAGCTTTCCTGGGGAGGTACAGCTTCACCAAGAGGTATGTTATGTAAACACCAATGCTTCTTGGGAGTCACATGTGTCATTGTAGTGTGAGTGCGCGCATGCGCATTTACCACCATAGTGCTTCTCAGATGGCTTGCAACTGGAACTAGTTTTTAACTTCAGTTAGTTTTAACTCCTAGTGATTGCACAGTAAACAACTGGGATTGTTAAAAAGCTGAGAACCTGTTACTAATTGGATCTTAGTCAATGCTTCTTCAAGATATAATATTTAATAATTATTTCTTTTTATTCAAATTGGTTTCAATATTTTACAGGTCATCCCAGCAAATGGAACTCTTACTTTTGGAGAATATTCTGAGATACTGATAAACAAATATTATGGTCGTCTACCATAAAACCCCTCATAATTAGCCTTAAATTGGCTTTAAGTTATAGTAAAGTTACAGTTAAATATTGGCTTCTAATTGGCAGGCAGTATTACTTTTATCCCATCTTCTAGCACTTGTTTTACTTATTAATAATGCAACTTACCATTCAAAAAATAATAATAATGCAACTAATCTCCACCCTTTTTTATTACCTTGTGCTTGTTGTGATGAACATTGCATCTCTGATTATAGCAAATTAATTAAAGCTCTTTCTTGAATCTTGATTTCAATGGAATGCTGTGAATGTGGGAACATTTCTCATGCAGATCTCATCAACCAAGCTCTTATCATTTCAGAATTCCCAATCAGGAAATTTACTTTAATTTCAATGGATTCATTGAATTATATTACAGTTTTTTTCAGAACCCATTTTCATCATCCTTCAAGCTCCTTTCCTGATTTTGTTACTGTAATGAACTAAAACCATGACTATTAAACCGGCCTTTTCTTGGCACTTGGTTTCTTCATTCACAAAATAGCCTACTAAAAGATTCACTAAGAGCCAATGAATGGTTTTTTGAGATATTGAGAGTTTGAGCAGGAAGCATTGCCATCAGTTCATGAATCTCTTAGTTTTCTGAGAGGTGGTGAATGTAGAGCTTTGAGTTTCTATAGGGCCCCAAATTCCAAATTTGCTATTTTGCCACTGATATTGAGGTTAGAGAAGTAATGGCCTGGTTATTTGGAACAAGAAAAGGCAATGAAATACTTCTCTCTTTTTTTCAGTGTCATGAAGGGATGTTATCAGTTGAGACTTAACTAATCAATATGCTTCTCACGTTTGTATCTTTTTCCCGGAAGAAAAAAAATGGGTTAGTTTAAGTACAGGCAAGAAGCACTTGTTGTTTTGATCCAGACCATTCATTTATTGGGCTCTGCTGTGTGTAGGCCTCATGTCAAACATCTCACCCTCAGATGATATTAAACCTCTGATTGATGGAAATTCATTCTGTATTCAATTTACAGGCACCAAGTGGGCCCCAGCAAACGAATGGTTCAGATCATTGATTGGAAATCATTGATACACACAATTCTCATAATGGAAGGATATAATTATTCAATGAAGAGAGTGGTTAGGAAGTTAGAGGTTACACTACTCCCTTTCATCCAAAGTCTCTTTTAAAAGGTGAGAAAATATATGAAAACCTGTATCAACTGTTTGGTAGGCCCCATCATGACTGGATCATGGTCTTGAAACGGCATGTAGATATGATCCTACTCATAAATAAGCTTCTGGTCATTGAATGTTGACCGTTGGCCTTTTTGCAGGTATAATTAAGATCTTTCGATTAGTGTAATTTTTACTTCATGGATAATAATCCATGGTAGGTCACACCAGATGAACCGATCCCATTGTTGTTTTAACAAGTTAGACACTATAAGTATTTGATAGTTGGAAATATTTTTTCACGTGAGATTCAGAAACTTGTGTTGTTACACATGCTCATGTTAATAATATAAATTACTAGTGCAAAACCCAATTATGGAAATCTAAAAAACAACAGTCAATAATAGCTAAAGGAGTTAAATATAAAGAATCTAAACCTCCATTTACCTCGGATCAACCAAAATAATTGAAATATGAGGATAGGTGTACCCAAATGGGAAACACCATACATGTCACACCATCTAACTCCTCGCCTCAAACTAGGTTTTACATTTCGGTTTCGGTCAGCAAGGAGAGGGAAACTCTTCAGTTTCGGTTGAAAATTTGAGTGGAAATCACGTAAACGTATGTAAACATATGCAAATGACAGACATTTAAGCTGAAACTTCAGGATATATATATTTTTTTTTGAATGGAGAATTTCAAGAAATGTTAGAATAAGCAAAAATACCCACTTAGTAACATGCATTATCACTGATTCATTGTATAGTACAATTCACGTGTAACTTACATAAGTAATAATACAAAATGCATGCCCCGTATTTCACATGCAATTCATATAAATGTAATTATGTAACCCCGACTAATATAATATACAACTAATTCACCTACGATTTTGGTTTCAGTATTGGTTTCGGTTTCCGTATCATTTTGGTGGGATGGAATCCGAAACATTTCAGATGTTTTTTGTCTATTACGATGGAAATTTAAAAGCATGGCTTCAAATAAATCGAGTTCCAAGGAATCACACTGAAAAATCTGGGAATGGGATCAAGAACATTTTGTTGCTGGCGAACCCTTCAACAACAAAAAAAAAAACATTTTGATGCTGACGAATCACTTAAAAGAAGCAAGAGTACATTTGCTCCATCTGACCTTGCATAAGTTATTGTCTTCACTGGAAGTAGCAAGAAGTAAGAGTAGCTATCAAAGGAGAAGCAACAACGTTTTGTAGAAAATAAGCTAGTCTTTAAATCTTGAGTGGTGTCCTAAATAGAAGATAACTGCAGGTTTAGCTGTTACGACTCCTTATCAATTGTTTTCAATTGAAACATATCATAGAACAAATTCAAAGCCCCTCACAACAGAAAGCAATGTGTTTCTCTTCTCTTGTTTTCCCCTCTCTGACATGTTCGGAGTCTTCAAACGACCAGCATACAAGGGAAGCAATGATTAGATGGACAAATCACTGTAACTAAGGCTATAATGATGTTATCAGCTCAATGCAACAGCAAGGATTAGGAAAGACACGAGAGAGAGGAGGCTGGTTCACCCCCACAACACCACAACAGAGGTATGAAGAAATGGAATATGAAATGGAAGCTCATTGTATCCATACATTGAAGTCTACTAATACTTTATTAACATGACAGCTGATTCAACATCATATATTTCAAGGGGTCCTTTAGCCATGAGTAGGGACAAAAAAACTATCCAACAGTCAGGCAGCAATAATTGAAGTAAACATCCATGATATTTTGCATAGGCAGAATATCCAAAAACAATATATGTCACAACTCACATGACACTTGGCATTAGCAAGATAAAGACGCCAAAAGATTTTTGTTTTCTGAGTAAAATCCCGAACAATACTATAAAGATCATCTCCGCGAAACTAGAGCCCGCTGTTTATTTTGCACATTCAACAAATGAACAAGGGGTAGTAGACACTAACCCGAAATGGCCTTAACGTACAGGCTGTTGGTTGTAGTGGTTCTTTTCTTTCTTCTTTGCGGCAGCCAGCTTGGCACTCCTTGCGCCAGCCTCAATGGCCGCAGCTTTGGCAGCAGCATCCATCTCTTTATTAGATTTCTTCTTCTTCATGGAAGCCACCTTTTTAAGCCGCTCTTTCACATCAATGACAGGTGTGTCTTCCTCTACCGGTTCAGCTCCAGTTGCTTCATCGCTGACATTATTGTCAGAGCCATTTGGCGGGTCTTGTGGATCTTTAACCTCCTTGGACGACTTGTCCTTCTTTGCCTTCTTTTTTTTCGCACTTTTGCTCTCCGCAAGTGTTGGATGATTCTCCTTCTTTTCTAAATCGCCATTAAGCTCCTCCGATTTCTTCTCTTCTCCAGTGCTTGGGACTGCATGTAGGGTGCCAAAAACTCTCTTGTAAAATGTACAGTCAGGAGTTATGACAGGAAAAATACCTAAAACCTATTAAGAAGATCAAAATAATTGAAAGACATCTGTGCCTGACATTCCTGTGGATCCCTCCAGAGATTTTAAAGCTTCGAAATTTCTTTTATCAGGATATTACCATTAAACTCTTGCAGAAAATAAAACAGGAAAATAATGCACAAAAAAAAAAGGATGAAAAGAAAGCAAGGGAATTTCAATATAACTGACAAATATGAATGAAATGGAAAATCTGTGACATTAACAAGATAATTATCACAAAACATAAGGAACTCATGGGAAAGTTTTGTTTGTTTAATATAACCAAAAAAAATATCAGGATAGACACCATTTTAGCGAAAACATCAGAGCTGACACGGCAAGATACGGCACTACATTTAAAACAGAATGTCAGACTTGGCATGGTACAATAAATGTGTCAAACGTCGAAAGAAGAGTTAATAAAAAAAAAGAGATAAACATGATAGTCAATAATAAAACAAAAGGCCACACTTGTCACGGTACAAAAAATGTGTTGACTCATCCCAATCACTTCTTGCCATTCATTTAAAAGTGTCGAAAGGAGTGTCAACACGGGTGGACATGTGTGTGTCGTGTCGGACACAATAAATTCAAAGTGTCCGCTAAATCATATATAATTATTTCTCACAATGAACAACTCCCGCTACATTACCAACAAAAAAACACTGCTACAGTTGTTACAGTGAGACAACATGAATGAAGCAGTTTTTTTCTCATATAAAGGGTATAATTATAATAATCATGGCCAATCAGAAGGATATTCATAAGACTTAGGACACATCTTAGGAAAAGGAATGGAAGTCAAAGTTGGGTAGCAATTTACATTTTGCCTCGCAAGGAAAAAGAACACTCCTCATTCATTATGACAGAAAAGGGTAGGTTGTTGGTTGGCATGGATATGACTATTTCAACAATCAGGGAAATGCCTATGGAATTGCGTAGCAGTTTATAAGAGGTAGGAATAAAAGGCAAATATAAGTTATTGGGAAATTATGTGCAGTTCTTTTCTTACCAACAAATTATGTGTATTGTTTTACCATTGCACTGAACTCAAATTAACAAAAGATGCAGAAAAATTAGAAAAGGAATCCAACAAAAAGAAGAAGACAACTAGAAGATCCACAGTAGCTTGATGAGCCGTGGAAATTTGACGGTTTGATGAAATGTTTGATTTGGTGAGATCTTCCACAGTAACTTTCCAGCATGCGTGCCGCTTTGCCAATGAGGTGGCGAATAGCCTTGAAAAAGCGGGAGTCTCCAAGGAGTCTTTGGCACTTTATGAATCTCTTCCTCGTTGATTGTCCTTGCTCTACATTTGCTTTACATTTGCTTATTATTATCGTTTTATCCATCTTTGTACGGACCATCTCGGTCTTCGTTGTTTTTCGTAATAAAATTGGCTACCTCTTTCAAAAAAAAAAAAAGATCCAAATGTGTAGGTGGTAAATTACCGTGTGACTCATCTTGATCATTGGTCTCAATTCCTAGCTCGGCTAAAACAGCTTCGAGCTCTGCAAGCTCCTTTTTCTTCAATTCCTTCTTTGAAAGCTGTCTTTCTGTATCCTTGGGTGCCAAAGAAGCTGGAGGCGCCTTCGTTGCTACTGGATCAATTGGTATAGCAGTCTCGGGCTCGTTGTCATGCTCTTCATCAATATCATCATCACCTTCATCTAGGCCGTCATCGTCTTCACTTTCACTTTCCTGCCATATAAAGACAAGTATCACTTCAATTCAATCACAAGATTTTTTTTGGGAGCTTTGAAAAGTAATAAAATTAAACAGTTCTTTTTCTATCATTTCGCCCCACTTTTTGATTGATTTGCCTTTATTTATTTACTTATTTCTAGAACACAACCAGTATGGGACAAAGGCTTAGTTGAGTTGAGTTATTTCTAGAACACAATTCTGGGAACATTAGGCCCTTCCTCAACATTCCTCTTCAACTCAAGCAGTACACAATAGCCAAAAATAGTCAAAATAATAAAGAAAAAAAAGAACAGTAATGGAATGAAAATCAAACAATTAGTCAATCACGAAATATAATTGTTAAAAGAGATTCTTAAATGATAAAGGATAATATGCTTTAAAATTCAACAGAGGTTGTACAAGCACATTATATAGAGAAATCCTATAAGAGCAAGAATTGAAGGAATTCCTTTCCAGGTTAGCACACCTTTTCTAAATCCCTGGACGAGCGAGGAAAGCACAAGGTAGCTATTCCAGGCATCATTGCAATTAAACGATTGAGTAAGGCAGTCTAAGCTCTTGGACATGATAAATGTATTAGGGGTTGTTTAGATGATAAATGATAAAATGATAAATGTATCAGGGGTTGTTTAGGTGCTTGTTTTTTTTTTAAAATGATATTGTTTGTTTGGATGCATGTAATTCGATTGCAGGGCTTAATCACTTCCAACCAAGATATATTTACAGTTAAATAGTTATACACGACTTGGGTGGGAAACTTCATTAATTTCCCTGTAAATTAAATAACTGTTGTTTGCCTAATAATTTTATGAACATTAGTTGTTTTCAAAATAGTTTGTTAACCCCGAATATTCTATGTTAACCCAAAAGATAGCCAATTAACAACTAAGGATCACGAAGATTAATAGCTTTTGAGTTACTTCACTAACAGGTTAAGGACAGAGAGAGACCATAAAAAACTAAGGATACCGACTGCATATAAAACATTGACATGGAAAAATTAAGCACATCCCAAGATCCCTTTTTCATGGAAGAATAGGGGTCATGTCGACATAAATGGGCCTCCCAAAAACCAAATTGGACTATATCAAACTGAAGAATAACTATTGCAGGCATCCCTTAATTGGTAGAAACAACTTATATTCCACTAAAAGTACCAAAAAGAAAAAAGGAAAGAGAAGATGGGAAATTATATGCGATCGTGTATCATCAATTTAGGTAGCCTCTCAAACCACCGTCACCTCATTGCAAGATGAGAAAGAAGAAAAGACAGATACTTCCAATCAGAAACAATACATGACCAAAGCCTACAACTGCACAAGAGAAAAGGAATAGAAAAACAATATATCACCATTAAGTAGAGATTCAAATTCATACATACATTCAAATGATAAACACTACCAATGAAACCACATGTCATGAAAATTATAGTTAAATCCAAAAAAATGCATTTATCTGATTACAATAATCACCAATAATCCATTAACAAATTAGCAATGCTATTCTATCATCGATAAGCTTACTCAACAGCACAGGCTAACAGCACAAAACTGAAGACATCCAAAGTCACATAAAATACACATAGCCTATAGCATGAAAATCACATCAATGATCCCAATAAATCAAATAAATCAACCTCCCAATATCTAAAAACAACCCATATTAAAATTCTAATTTACAACAAAAACTGATGAAAACAAACCAATCAAAGTCACATCTTAAATGCTAATATTTGAAACAACCAACAAGAAAGATACCAAAATTTGTTCACCTCTATGAGCGTCGAGCTTTCCTTGTTCTGCTGCGGATCTGAAGCAATCCAAGTGGATTGTGGTGGGGCCGTTGTCGCATAGTAATCATCATCATCATCAACATCGGCCCACGATTTCACAGTCAGGGGCGCTGGGGCCCAGATAACCTGGGGCTCAGGTTCTTTGGATTGGTTCTTGGAAGATCCCTTGCTCTTCGAGGATTCTTTGTCTGATTTCTTCTTTCTTCGTAGGCTTTCGAGCGCGGCAAAAACGTTAGTGCTGTTTATCCCCAAGGACCCATCGTCCTTTCTATTTGCCCCTCCGACCATTTCTAGGGTAAACGCAGAAGAGCCACAGCTGAGTACTGCTCCAAATTAGGGTTTCTGAAAACAACAGTTTCAGAAGAAAATAGATAAATCTGGACGTTTTCAGACAGATAAGAGGCTCAAACTAAGAGATTTGGTCTCTCAAATAATGGGTACAGAACTTGAAAACCTAGGGTTTCTAAAAGTAACAGTTTCAGAAAAAAACGAAATAAATCCGGACGTTTTCAGACAGATAAGACAATCAAAACTAAGCGATTCGGTCTCACAAATAACGGACACAGAACTTGACAACCTAGAATTTCAAAATGATTAGGGTTTCTGAAAACAACAGTTTCAGAAGAAATAAAAAAAAAATCAGGACGTTTTCAGACAGATTATAGACTCAAAACTAAGCGATTTGGTCTCACAAATCACGTACGCAGAACTCGAAAATCTAGGGTTTCGGAGAGATTAGGGCTTCGGGGAGATTGAAGATCTGGAAAAACTAGGGTTTCCGAAGAAGATAATGGATAATTCTCGATAAGGAAATTAGTGTTTTGGAAATGAGGATGAGAAATCCCGAGTTTGTGAGATCAGTATGGCTGACAAAGGCGAAGATTTCAAGCCAGAGATTAGGGTTTCACGGGAAACTAGGGTTTGTTAAGAACACAGAAAACCAAAAGAAAAAAAAAAGGAAAAACGATAAAAAAGATTGATTTTATATGTGATATTTATACTTAAAATAGAAATGTATATAGTTTAGATTTACAAAGAGATGGAGCGAGAGGAAGAGAGTATCGTTCTGTGTATATGTGACAGGAGGAATTGGAAGTGTGGATAACATAGACGAAGGACACGAAAGCGAGATTTTATAGTACAAACAAGGGACAAAAGGGCAATGATTTTTTCGCCCCCATTGTAGGATTATGCGCCCACCTGGTAACATGATTTAACGTCAAAAAGTGCTAAGTCTGCCCACAATTCACTTTCCAGGGGGCCGCATAATCCTACAGGGGTGCGAAACACATCGTCTCCCGAAAAGAAACCCTGTGTGTATTGCGAAT